>NC_134832.1:9319729-10519729 GCF_004210375.1 Tachypleus tridentatus | reverse complement strand
TATATATATAATTTGATATGGGGGCGGATGGCTTTCTCACAATATCATTATATCAGGTTGTAAATCACAACAAAAATTGAGTTAATACATCATCAATTTTATGCCTGACATTTAAATACACCAAATTAAGCTTGCTGATCATTGTTAATCATACTGATAGAACCCTCTTCTATCTGTTTTAAAATAATTTTAAAAAGAAAAAATATCTGACAGTTACATCCGGAAGCTAAAGTTAAAACGAAAAAAAAAATCAAACCCCATATCAAAAGACGTCGATCCTTGTTTGGCTACTCACTAACTAGTTAGTTAGTTATCACCATTAGATTCCATCTAGGAACATAGGGCCGCAATCGCTTGCGGATTCTACAACAAGTATTGAAGTGAGTAGGTTGTTAGCCCACTGCACCGAGCCGTCCCTAATTTAGCAGTGTAAGACTAGAGGGAAGGCAGCTAGTCATCACCACCCACCACTTGGCACTCTTGGGCTATTCTTTTACCAACGAATAGTGGGATTAACTGAAACATTATAACGCCCCCACGGCTGAGAGGGCGGTCACGTTTGGATTACGAGTCGCACGCCTTACGCGCTAGGCCATGCCAGGCCCACTTAATAACTATCTCAACTGTAATTAAGGCATACCGAACAATAAATAACTAAATTTTTACAACCACTATAAACCAATTTCAATAAACACTCATTGTTCTCTGTTTCAGCACCTCAAGTGACAATACGTTTTCTTCTAATTTGGACTGTGTCATCCTGAACTTCGTTGCCAACACTGGAATCAGGGCCGGATTAAGGGCAACTGATGTCCTAAGCACAGCCTAAAAATGGTGCCCCCTCCATTGCTTAACTGACAAGACATTAAGACTCAGTAAGTGCTGAACGTGAAATAAAAGTTTGAAAATTCATAACCCTTCTTCAGTTTTCTTCCACGTCAGACTCCAACCACAACGATATTGAAAAAAAAAATTTATTTCATTTATTTAACAAATTGGGCATGGATCAAAATCAAGCAATGACTGAGGCCTTTTGTTTACAAATAATGAGGGAAATCACTTTTTTGATTAATGACAATTAAAGAGAAATATTTTTACTGTATATTTGTTTTCACTCTGAGTTAACAATTCTCACTTTGATGTTAACAAATATGAAAAAATTATTCAAAATCCTTTTATTAAAAACATTCTCACTTTGATGTTAACAATTTCTCACTTTGAACTTAAAACCCTGTAAACATATTATTTACTTATACCTTAATATTTATTCAAATTTTTATTCTAGATTTGTTAATAGCTAAGTCTTTTATCAAGTCCTTAAAATTAATTTGCGTAACAACGCTATGTCTACGTTTGAAAATGCACACTCAGTTTTGTCTTCTGAAATTATTGTATAATGTTCAACATGACTGAATCTGATTTTAACAGTTTTTGTTGCACTGAATTTATGGCGCACATGAGCGAAACTGCTGAAGCTCGGCAGGGAGATTAGTGTTCAAGTCCTCTGGGTAAGTATCAATTAGCTTTTGGGAACACTGGGAGTACATTTCAGTTTCAGCAGATAAAGTGACATCATTTGGCTCATCACTTAGGAAAGAAAATCTGTTTGCTATTTCATTGAACACCTCTCCTCTTCTTCTCATATGGATTTCTAGTTTGTCAACAATTGCGTACAAGGTAGTGATACGAAATTTATCTCTGGCATTCAGATCTACTTCTTGTGCATCTCCGTCATTGATTACATTCTTTCTGACACATTTGCGAGTTTGAGCTGCATTGTAATTAACATCTGGTAGTACTTTTTTGCAACTGCTTCAAATCTTTCAAAGTGATCCCTTAAAGTGCGTAGTTGGTCAGCTAATGGCCCGTATAGATATGCACCTGTTGTTAAGTTTAAATCCTCATTTTGCAGAACTTGACTTGCTTTATGAAACTTTTGAAAAATCTCATCTTACGTGATCAACTTAAAAACAAACGTTAGCTCTTGCATCTTATTTGCAATATTTGCATCTTCTAGTATCTCCCTTTTGTGACTGGTCTTCAACTAGACATTCTTAATCTTCCAAAATCTTAAACAAAGACTTCAAAATTGCTGTTGTTGCCGTAGCATGTGCCTCCCATCTGATATCAGAGGAGTTTAATACACTCTTATTCCTAAAACAAGCTTTAAGAATTTTACACCGGCTGATTGAGGATAAAAAAATGTATAGAGCAAATAAATTGTAAAGAAAAAATTAACTCCCACTTGACAACAGTTTACAGCACTTTGGCCTACCAGATTTAGTGAATGAGCTGCACAGGGCACATATATGGCAAACTTATTTTCTTCTAAAATCTTTTGTTGCATCCCCTTATAACGCCCCGACATCCTAGCAGCATTGTCATAAGACTGACTCCTACATTTTGAAAAATTAAGTTTGCAAACTTCACGTAAGTACTGCAATACCTGGTTTGCCATATTTTCACCAGTACGTCTTTTCAGTTCCAGAAAGGTTAAAAAGCTTCAAATAGATTGCCCATCTTTTAAGTATCGAAGTACAACACTTAAATGATCTATATGCGATAGACCTGGCGTCGAGGTAACTGAAAAAGTAAAATAACCAGAAGAATTTACTTCATCAACAATGAATGCGTGGATCTTTTGAGCCATTAGTTCAATAAGTTCTTTACAAGTAAGAAGGATTTCCTTTCACAGAGTTTCCATATTTCCAAATGTGCCCTGCTAAAAATGGATCAAACTGAATTATGAGCTCAAGCAGTCCTAAAAAAATTCCCATTCTGCAGTGAACCATATTTTTCATCTGTTTCTCGAAACGCCAGGCCACGTTCAGCTAGCGTACAAATAACAGCTATTACACGCTCCAAGATATGCTCCCAGTAATTGCATTATTCAATTTGTTTTTCCAACTCTTGTTGCAAGCCTAAACCTTGTCTACAAGTTAAGTATGTTAGCACAGAGTCTCAGTGAGTAGTCCTTCTTTCATAATGATTAATTACAATAGTATTTCGCCAGTCACTGAACCCTTCTCTTTCAACAAAACGCGAGGAAAATTTAGGGGCAAAAAACTTTACTAACAAAGCAGTAAAATGACCCTGTTGATGGTGAATACAATAACCACTCCCTCTTGTATTGTTCACTATTGGCGTTTACCCCAAAGAAAAGTTTTTGCAAACAGTATCTCGTTGGTTTACCACTAATGAAAGTCCAGAAGGTGGTGCTGACAGTCAGTGGATCCACAAGCAATTCAATAAGCCACATTATCAGCAGAGAAATCTAGCCACAACCCTGGATCTTTTGCTTTAGTTGCTTCATCTTTTGTAGACTGAAGCATTTTACCATATCCCACTAGATTTTCATTTTCAGCAGTTATTTCAACTTTAGACTGTCTTGTAGAGTAACTTGCATCAACATTAACACCAGAGATGTCAGGATAATTTACAGGCAAAGTTGAGGTGTCACAGACTGGTGCCAGTTGAGCCAGTCTGTGACACCTCTACGTCACCATGATGTTCTGACCTTGAAGTGGACAAAGCAGTACTTGTAGGTGTGGAGCTTGGTACAACTTCAATCTTGTCAGAGTCAGATGCAATACAAGTGACTTATGATGGGGGAAATGGGTTTTGATTTGGAAGATCGTGTTGTGTAAATTGACTGAAAAATTTACTCAACTTTCCAGTATTGGCCACTAAATCCAAAGACTTTTGTTGTTCTTTTTTACCAGTTTTCTCTTTTGTGCACCGCTTAATTGAACACGTTTCATCTTGCAGTTTGGAAAAACAGAAACAAAAATTTAAAAAAAAAGAATACGGGTCATATATAGTTATAACGATTAGAAAAACACTGAAATTCATAAAGAAAAACGTTGGTAAGACAGTCAAACATATTAAACTCTAGGTCCACATTTAGACAGAGATTGTCAGAAAGTTATCCTACGACCTAAATCCATCAGCACATAAACATGAATTCATAAATACCTTTATTGATTTGCTGCATTCTGACTGGTTGAAAACCATTTGAAACAGGCTTCAATCCATTTTAAGTAAGTTAGTTTTCAGTCATTGCAAAAGTTTCTTTAAGGTTGCTACTATAGTAGCTGATTGCAAAAAGTAATGTCAGTGGTAATATGCAAATCCATTGTGAGCCAAAAAGTATACCAAAACAATTTGTGATCAACAACACATACTATAGTAGCTTATATACATATTGATCATTCTGTACTGGTACACATACATAACATATAATCAATTGTAAACTGTACTGCACATCGAACTACTAAATACTGAGTTAGGCCTACGCTAGAGTACCTTAATCCTGAAGAACGAGTTGTAACCTCAACTTTGAGCTCAGTTTTGGCCTGGGAATTTTAGATGAGCCAACAAACCATACATCAACGAAAGAGGCATGTCTGAAAGTTTTATTTGCATGTCTGGATGCGAAGGCAAATTCAAAACGACAGCCTTAAATTGGGAATAGTTCACTTCATTATTCTAGGCTACAGTAGCGTCTCCAGTGTGCTTACACTAAACTAATTACAGTATTTAAGCCTAACATTATTGTCACTCAGTTCTCAGACAACCCTAACGTCAGGCCTAATTCTAATATATTGCAACTGAGGCCACTAACGTTTAGCCTAGTACTCAGTACTAACCTTGCTCACATGAACTTGCTCAATTCATGCACTCTTTCAGACACTTCAAAATTGCTTTTGTTGATTTGTCGGTTCTTTACAGTATATTTGTATGACCACGGTGTCACAGTACTGTACTGCTACAAGTAGCATAGTGTACATATAACAACGTTAAGAATTATGTTGTCGCACATGTCGAAGTCTTACGCAATCTGACCTAAAAGACCGCTCCGATCAGTCAATTGTTTTCCCAGCTTTTCAGAAATGTAAGAGAATACATACTGATCTGAATTTAAAGTCGCAAAATAGTTGAATTACACCTAAATGTTTGTTGTCGTTGTTTCCGTGTTTCTCTCTCGGATTGTTTGTTTATCTCATAAAAAATATCACCAGAGGGCTGAGCGAGTCTGGACATTATGACGTCAGGATAGGACCAAGGAAGAAGTAAGGAGAATATAAATGTGATCTCCGTTTTTGGGTGTAGCATAAGTGGGTGGTAGCTCTGCGGCCGTCATTGAAATACCACTACTTTTGCCATTTTTTACTGATTCGGTAAAACGGAGAGCTTTTAATTTACTCTGCTAACATGTCTTCACTGCTTGGACCTACCGCGCCAGTCTCGCCACCGATCCCGCCGGTAATCGTTGACGCATCTTACGCCGTTACAAATCGCCACATTTATCGCCCAGGCTAAGCTTGGTGCTACTATCGACCCTTCAACAACCCGAATACTACGCCGAGGCGGATTTCTCCTCCAGCCTTCTACACTAGCAGACTCATAATACTTATGTAAGCCGTGGAATACTGAAATCAAAGTATGTTGTTCACCAACCTGTTCTCTGTTTTCCTCAAAGGAGTTGATAGTTCCATTCATCCCACAGAAATCAAACATGCTATAGAAAGCCAAAGCCAGATTGAGATATACGGCGCCCATAGAATTTTTTCCAAAGATTCCAACCAACCTACTAAATTCATCAAGATAGTTACTACTTCGAAGCACAGTGCCGACTACGTTTTATGGCCTGGCATGGTCAAGCGCGTAAGGCGTGCGACTCGTAATCCGAGGGTCGCGGGTCCGCGCCCGCGTCGCGCTAAACATGCTCGCCCTCCCAGCCGTGGGGGCGTATAAAGTGACGGTCAATCCCACTATTCGTTGGTAAAAGAGTAGCCCAAGAGTTGGCGGTAGGTGGTGATGACTAGCTGCCTTCCCTCTAGTCTTACACTGCAAAATTAGGGACGGCTAGCACAGATAGCCCTCGAGTAGCTTTGTGCGAAATTCCAAAAACAAAAATAAGCTACTATCATATATTTCATTACAGTGCCGAGCGGCCCTACTAAAGCCTGGACACCTAAACCCCATAGACAACAAACTGATGTCTTACCACAACTTACAGATTCATCGCTTAATCAAAAATCAGACAAGGAAAACAATCAAAGTGGTTCATATAACTCCCCTTTGAAGCAGCCAGCCTATGTAGCCAGTAATACCCATTCACTCACCAAGAAAAGAGACAACTTTTCTCAGACTAATGACAACATGAACCTTCAGCAACGACTGAACCAAAGGGACAAAAAGCAACAAAGCCAGTCAGACACCACTGAATACCCCACTTATGACACTTCAAGTCAGACTCAAACCATACAGGTTATGAGTACTGATACTGCAGTTATAACGAACTTTTCACCAAATCTCTGCTGACTCGAACTAGATTCCCAAGAAGACGTAAATCAACCCTGACAGTAGAATAACAACTAGAGGACCCACTCCTCCTCCATGAAGGCCCTCTGTATTTGCACCAAGTTTAGAAAGTTCAAGACAAGAAGCGTTCAAGGCCTTGATGGCGTTTGTCTCACACTAGTTTTCCTCTTTGGTTCCCAGGTTTTTCTCCTAATTTTGTATGTTTGCATTATGTCCTTATTTTCATATTGCTATTTGTATTATTAACCCTACTTCCTTTATCAGCTATCATAGGGCACGGTCTGGGTAGATTATTTGGCGCCCTGGCCGTGAAAGTGGTTTTTTTTGGGGTACTCCCGTTCCCCCCACAGCAAAATTTTGGGTATTTCTTTACCCTAGCCCTGAAAAGAGGCCCGTTTTTTGAAGTAATCCAATTTCAGGTTATCCAGTTTTAATTGAACTTTTTGTTTACTATAGAAACTACTCTTACGCGAATCCTAACCCAAGCATTACAACTGTTAAGATGTATAATTTCTGTATCTCCTTACTCGTGTCTTCATGTCTACAATTACAAGCAAGGCTCGATCTTCTTCTCTTTGTCCGGCTCGTCATGGCTTCTTCTCAGCTGGGTCCGGCACGCTCTATGGTGCTCATTAAATAACAACCAAGCTAAGTACTATTAGTACTTCCATCTAGTAATCTTATTTTGCATATAAAGTCCTTCCTCTCAAATATTATCCATCATCTCAACAAGTGTGAGGCTGAAGAGAAACAACAGTTTCTGAGCGCCACAGGTTTGCCTCTTGGGTTTTCCCTTAGAGATTTAAAAACCTGAACGACTACCATTGTATTGGGTTAAAAATGGTATATTTGACAAAATTTTGTTGGTTATTTATCCCCTAAATAAATTTGAGCTTCAGATCTGTTTATATTATTACATAATCACAAGAGAATACATACATGCTCAAATACTTTTATAGGTTACATGTAATCTATGAACGGTGGCATTGCTACATTTTTTTTTGGTATGAAAAACTTTAAAACATGTACTCACACAATGAAATTTTTTTTGCAGCAAGTTGTTTGAGCAAAAAAAATTACGACTCAGAAAAGCTTCAGTGAGAAACACATTGATAAAAATATTACAAAACACACATGAATAATGCAATACTAACGCAAATTAAACTAAAATAACGAGACAATAAACCAAATATAACGTACGAAAACAGAAGCCGAAAAAACATAAAACTAGTTACGTTTCTGTACACATCTGTTATCATTTCGTTTGACTTATGCTTCTGTGATATTAAACTTTTATTTTTCTGTAGGTGTGACTGAATAAAGCAGTAAAAGGTAAAACAAAATAGTTCCACTGCCTATAATTTTTTTATAAATAGCCACAACAGAAGGAATGATTGAGAAAAATATTTCATCTTCGAGATCAGATATCATAACATAGAATCATTTTTCACCTGAAGTTTTATCAACATTTTGTACTGCTACTTACTCGAATCTTTCGCAAATCAATGACTTTTCACTTCAAATACATAGTTTAGTAGTTTTTCGAAAATTTAGTTACTCACCGAGCCAAATAAAACTTTTTTTAACACTCCAGAGTGAAGTCAAACATGGCAGACAAGGACAATTAAAAAAATGGACTAAAGTTGAGAGTGGCAGTGAAAGAGTTAAGGGCATGATAGCTAGGGGAAAAACATTGTGGTGCCCTCCTTCCCTTGGTGCCCTAAGCACATGTTTATTTTTCTTATTGGTTAATCCATGGCTGATTGAAATTCAAAGGCAAAGGTGCTAAGTTAAACTGATGACATTCCTGGGGGGAGGGAAAAGTCCCGGAGCATTCCCCTCAGAAAGTGTTTTAAATTTAAACATCTGAAAAGCTTTCTATCTGTATCGATTATGTAAATTTCAAATTCTGACCGCGAGTTCATGTTAAGTTTATTTGCAACTTTGTTTAAACAGTTTTGGCGCTGTAAGCAGTCGGCCCCTTTCAGCAATTTTTTTCATTTTAGGTCATGGTGACAGCAACTTGTTTTGGGAGCAGAGATATGTTGGAACATTACTCTTGGTACTGGTACATCGACTGCAGTTTACAGTAATATCGAAAAATCAGTGTATTGCTTGTAAGGAATTTTAATTAAAAACATTTATTTAAATAAAAGTAAATTATTATACACTGTCGCTATCTATTTATTTATAATATATTTAAATATTTGGTTCACTTTACAAAATTGTAAATATTTAATGACGCAAATCAATTCAATACAATGTTTGTATTTAATGAAGCTGTACCTTTCTGAAATACAATTATCAATGATGAAACATTGTTGCTATCTATTAAACTTGAAATAAAATTATCTGGAACATGGACAAAGATGTTAGCATTTTGGAAAGCAGTAATTGAAGAAGAGTCACATAACTTCTAGGATTTTTGTACCTTTCGGAAGACTACTTATTTTGAGGAATAAAGATTTCAGCTCCCAAGTAATGTCTGGTTGCTTGGAGGTAGTTTAATCTATCCTTTAAAAGTCATGTAACAATTATTACTTTTCACTATTTATAACCACTCATTGTTGTCTTTTTAAAGTTTTTAACATTGACTGAAAGAATGAAACCATTTTAAATAAAAACAACTAACAACTTCAAATAAATGTTCCTGACAGTATTCTTAGCTGACGTAATCTATTGTTGATTGCACTTGACGGCATCTCTTGCTGATTTGAACCTACCGTTGACTGCTCAAAATTCTTAAACCGAAATACCAAAGCAAATAATAAGAGCAACAACAAAAATATATTTATCTGTCGTTGCCAGTGTAAATATTTACTCGTTATACCTATGAGTTCTGGTAGACGTTACAAGTTATCCACAAATCCAAGTAAAAATCCAAAACATTGTGAATTATGGTGTAAATTTGACACCAGCGACAGTATGCGGCCGGAAACAAACCTGAGAATGATCTCTCGGATGTTTGAGTGATACCGAAGAACGGTCTAATTAATTCTGATTGGATAAAATAGTTAGAATCAGTTGCAAAGAGTTACAACTGGACTTCTAAGATATAGTTTAAAGACGTGCATCGAATAAGAGTAAAACTGGGAAGATTTTAAACTAAAAGTTTAATTAAATTTAAACTTTATATTTTTTAATATTTTCCAATTTATTCAGATAATATATTGAATTAAGCCTAATCCTAATAGTAATATTGAGTAATAAAGGTTTAGTGTTACTCTCTGACTTGGGTCTGTTTATCTGAGGCGAATTAGTGTGAGATTCCATAAATTCATACCTTCCAGAATCAGTTTGTAGTATTTACAGAAATTGAAACTGTGCTACTGAAACAACCCTTACAAGTACTACTACTATTAAGTACTACATTTATGGAAAACTATTTCAAACTCTTAAGGTCATAACTGTCACGTGTGAGTTTTACTAAATTCATGTAATAACTAATATACTATTAGCGATAGTGAATTTGCATCTTGACTATTTACAGTACTCAAAATCCTGCTCAGAAGAAGATTAAAATAAGTTATAAATTAAATTGCTTTGTGATGACTCATTTTTGGGTTAGTGTTATCTTTGTGTGCATCATTTTGCCAATGATGATTGTTTCACAATTTAATTGGCAAACTAGAGATAGTTTTGACACCATTCATAACAAACTGGATAAAGTGACTAGTGAAAACTGCAAAGTTGTGGATGTGAATGATCTTTTCCTACCTTCAGACACTGTCACTCATGTGCCTGATATAAAAACACTTGGTATTGATCCTATATTTCCAAATCGTTCCAATTTGTTGCACATTCATAATATGGCTGTTACACGTGCATTTTATTACAGGTAGGATATGTTTTAAATTTTTTATTACCTTTAAATGTGATTATTCTTTATACATTATACTAGTGATTATACTTTATACTAGTATATAAAATTATTGTATTGTATCATTCTTAATTATATTTTTTAACATACATTATCTTGCATTTACTTGCCTAACTCATTGAATGATTTAAATCCTTTTGTGAATTAGCAGCATCCTCTTCACAGCGAGCAACACCCAAGACCTTAATATCAGCTGTACATCTAACTAATTTATTGACAATTACTTTATCCATGTCATTGATGTAATTAAAAAAGAACATAGGCCTTAGAAGTAGAACTGAGTCCTGAGGTATTCCATTTGTAACATTAACCTATTTTAACTGAACTTGATTTGTAACAACGTTCTTTCTTTCATCCAGCCACTCTTGTACTTAATTTGTTAACTCCTCCACTTCTGTAGAGAATTTTGTAAACAAGCCTTTTATGTGGTACCTCATAAAATGCTTTTTGAAAATCCAGATATATCAAATATACATAAGCAGTAACCTCTTTGCAGAATGCCAGAAGATATGTAAATCAAGATTTTTCTCTCAGTGAAATTATGTTGACCATGCATTGAAATTCTAAACTTTGTTAAATTCTTTGCAAAGCACCTTTAATCAGACATTCTGAAACTTTTTCTATAACTGATGGAAAGCTAATGGGTCTATCATTACAATCTTTGTTACCTTCCCTCAAAATAGAAGTGACATTACTAGTTTAACTCTTTAAAATTGCATAGATCAAAGTGTGCAGATCACAACCTTTAATGTAGTTACATTATAAATTTAATTAAACATTATTATGTATATGAATAACTTAGCATGAAAACATAATAAATAAATCAAATTTTATTATTTAAGTTTTAAATTCTTGGTTTTGTAAGGATATATTTAAAAAAATCCACAACCTCCACTTGCTCAGTAGGTTTTCCCTCTTTTCTAATTTATTTACCACCTCTCCCAGAAGCAAAAAATTTAATATAAATTACTCATTATAATATTGTCATTACTCAGTTAAAGCATAATTTTTATAGTCTTCAATCTTATTTGGTTTCAGAGTCATAAATTAGAAAAATCAAACCCATCCTTTCACATCTTCTCTTTCACAAATTACCAATATTTCTTACATTTAATAATATATTACTTAGAACCTATAGAAAGCCAAGGTTTAGATCAACAAAATGGTGTATTTTATTACACAAAACTTTATATTTCTCTTCTAGTTAAAATTTCATTCTTATCAGTGAACTTATGTGAATTTTTAATGGTTCTTATTGCACAGTTAGAAAGACAACACTGTTGGTAGCTATGGAACATTGGTTTTTACGGGTTATTATTTTTGTGTTCTTAGGTACCTTGTTTAATTCATAAAACACATTTATTGCAGTACTACCATTAGTATAAAAAAGTAGGGTTAATTTTCATGGACAGTCTACATCAAAGAAAAAATAAGATCCAGGTAAGTAGTGTTTTTTGTTTTTCATGGGTATTTTTTATTTGTTGTTATAAAAGTAACTGAAATATAAAAATCAAAAATATTTTAAGTTATGCAAAATATATAATAATTTCCCATGTGGTATGTTCCTGAGTAGCCTGTGCATTGCAAAATTTGATGCCTAACGTGAGCACACATTTGGTGAGCTGCACATTTGCTAAGTGGTTTACAGCTTTTGTAGTAGAATTATTAGTTGGGCATGGTTCAAAAGGCAATAAAACAATAAATGTATGCATAAACAGATGTACACTGTTATATGCTTAAAGCTACTTAGGAAAACAGTTTCGGTTTTGATTTACAACTTAGTCATTCCAGAAAGAGTAAAGGGTTATTTAGAATTATTTTGTGGTGGTTACAGGGTCATTCAAACCAACTAACCATGCATATGTATAGCTATAGTATAGAAAATAACAAATTTTTTCTGAAAAAAACATTTGTTATTTATTTATGCAGTTTTAGGGATAGTGCAAACAAAATTTGAAAATTTTCAGATGAGGAAAAGTATTTTTAATCTTAACATACAAAATAACTTTGCAGTTGGAGCAGTCAACACTGATACCATATGATTACTGACAAAATTTTAGTAAAAATATATCATTAAAAATTTCTCATTTTTTTTGTCTATAAAAGACATTAAGGTTTACTGAAAGCTTGCCAAGTTTTGTGAAGATACATTAAGTACTTTCAGAGTTGTATATACATATCATTGTGCAAAACATATGAACCTGTTCAGTAGAGTCAGTCAAATGTAATTGGTTAATTTAATGAGCCTGTTGGTTAATTACTTGACAAATACCACTATTCGCCATACTATTAAGACTACCTGGATTTATTTGCTGTGGTCATAGTTAATTTTGTGATGGAGATTCATATTTCATGTTTATAGAGAGTAACACTTGAGTTTAAACATGAAAAGGTTTGGCAAACAGCTGTTGCTTCCTGTTCTGTTGCTTTATGTGCCATTATTGCATATGGAAAGGGCTCTTCCTAGTGAGTTCTGTTGGGATTAACAAACTTCATGATCATCTATATGGTAGTCCGTATCACTTGTTCTACCAGCTCATCTGATTGGCGGGTGATAACACTTTGTGCAACTTGGCAAAGAGTCATCAGTCTCATGCGATTTGTGGAACTTGTTATGAATTTCACTTGTGCAATACAGGTGAAAACTCTGAAATTCTTAATGTATCCTTTCAAAAACTGCTAAGGTTTCATTAAAGATCATAAATATTTTGTATGTAAATAATGACACTTTTATAAGTAAGAGTCTCATTAAAATGTGTTATTTTTCTGTTGTAGTTCCTTAGATTCAAACTATTAATAAATTCATTGTAAACTTTTATTTTAAGTATAGAAATACTTTTTTTCATCCTACTGTTTTCATAATTCATTTGCATAATCTATAGAACCTTGTAAAAGGATATCGGAAGTTTTGTTAAGGTAAATTTTATTTATATTTTTTATTTTCTCTACCGTATTACCAACTTTGTAGGTATTACCATCAATGCAACAAAATAATTAAAATTAAGATGTAGAATATCTTTAAAGAGTGTACATTTGTTTAATTTATAATTTCATTTTTTTCACATATAGTTAATTTTTTAATGTTTTATTTTCTTGTCTACAGCTTATTATTCATCTCAACACAAGTCAATGTTGTTCTTGAAGCATATTTCAGTTTATTTGGGATACCTTCATAAACCTTATGCAAAATTTTTTTTCAACACAATATTGTAACCTTTAAACATCGATAAGAAGTAGGATGTATGTTTAAAAAAAATTACTTTTTAATTTTACATTTTGAAACAAATAATGTATAATTAACTAAAATATAATAGAAAGACCTAAATACAATTTAAATTATTCATAACTATATTTAGGTAAAAACAACTAAGTGCTATAGTTAATCAAGCAGCAAACAGTACTGTGGTCAGTTTCATGCACTCTGTTACAGCTTTGGACTAATTAAAAATAACTTGTTAGATTAAACTGTGGAATGAGTTCTTTCTAGTTGTTGTATGTACATGTATGTAAAGTCTACATGGAAGGGATAAAGATCAAACAAATTTGTTGAAGATAAGTTTGGAAGCTGTCAGAGGTTGAAGAACTTTATTATTTGTTTTAACTTTTTTCATTCGGAGGACTTTGAAAGGAACAAGTCAGAATGTACCTCTATTACTTTTGTATTATTGCAGGTAAAAAGCCAGAGTAGTGAT
Source organism: Tachypleus tridentatus (assembly GCF_004210375.1). Taxonomy (NCBI): domain Eukaryota; kingdom Metazoa; phylum Arthropoda; class Merostomata; order Xiphosura; family Limulidae; genus Tachypleus; species Tachypleus tridentatus. The sequence continues at coordinate 10,505,830 of NC_134832.1, read as the reverse complement.
TTTTTTATAGCTTGTTGGTCATGTGAAGTTTTAAGCAGTTTTTAAAGGTTTGTTTTGTAATAATAATCTTAAAATGTGTATAAAATAAAATTTCACAAATCATAACACACATGATATTAAATTCATTTGCACACATTGATAATAAATTTAGTGTTTGTTGAATTTAGAATGTAATATATTGACTTGTTCAGAAAAGCATTTAAACGGGCTGCTGTTACAAAACAGTTAACCCTTTGTTCTGTGTGGATTTCTTGAGATGCTCAGATTCATGCTGTCTGTTTCTTGACTAACATATCAGTGACTGTCTCTGAAATTTATGGATTAATGAATAAATTTCAGCTGAATTTGGAAAATAGTTTTCAACATTGAATATGATATCTTGCAGTCTGTGTGAGTGAACTAGTGATATCTAAGGCTATCCTCTGGAAAGAATATCCATTTATTCTCTGTTGGAGTTTACATAGTTTCAATCAGTTTTTTTTTCTCTGGGTGGCAAGCACTGTACAATATTCATGTTAGCATTGATCCTCTCAACTCACTAATGACAAAAACCACTAGAATGTTAGTACAAGTATGAGTTAAAGTTTGGTACCCTTTAGTTTCTGTGTTGTGTAAAGTCCAGAGTATTTCTTGCCATACAACTGTGTGAAGTACTAGCTGTAGCATTATAAGGGCACCATACCTCAAAGGTTGATAGGAATGATTCAGCACACCTTGCATGTGTACATTTTTGTACCTGCTCTCCTTGTTATGTTCATCTCCTCTACTGGTGCTGGTTAAGCTTGTTCCATGTTAGATCAGTGTCCTTCAAGTGTTAATTTTCATGGAGTCATCTACCTTGTAATCAGCTTTTGCTCCCAAATTATGTCTAGAGTCAGAACATTCTACAAATGGAACAAGGTCTTGCTGTATGGTGAGATAATCCTTAGGTGTTACAATGTTGCAGGTTCAAACAATGGACTACATAGTCATATTGTTACAGTACATATTCCAGTACAATATTCTTTGTAGATTTCAAAAGCTCGCTAACCAGTATGGTACTTTTGGGTGATATACAGTTAGTGGCAGTAGTGTTTTCAACTACAATATGTAGCTCTTATTCAGTTTACGATATTTGCATTTGGGAAGTGTGAGTGTATGACTGAATATGTGTCTTATTCTAGCCTGCAACTACAATAATATTGCTCAGATTTCATTGCTACTAACATTAATATACAGGAAACTGACAGTCATGATTAAAATAGGTCAGCACTTGAGTATACAGTGTACAGTAATGCTAGCTTTAGCGATCATATCGCCTGAATACAGTACTCTCTCTCTATAAAAAGTTCTTCCATTTACATAAGAATAAATTGATGATGCTATCTTTCAAGTAGTTCATCATAAACTACTGTTAGTATGGTGTAAAACCAAGGAAAATGTAATATCTTATTTTGTTACGAGTTGTGTACAATTTCTCATTGCAGCAGTCATAGCAGGGTTTGTGAAAACATCTCTTCCCACCTTGTGACTGTGAAATTACACTTCTAGTTGTATGAGTAAACACTTCTGTAGTTTCAAGTTCAAGCCTGTTTTTACAATGTATTAAGTAACAGATGCAGACTTTAAATTGTAGTCAAACACCCTTGATTTAGATCAGGCATCCTTCTGTTTGAATTTCCTTGAATGTAAACTCCAACATCTGCTCATAAATAGTTTGTACGCTATACAGCCTGATTGATATGATGCAGAGTTTGTAAAAATTATATCTTGTTCTAAAAGTAAGCCTTACTTCTGCTTTCATTATCCAGTTCAATTTGTCAGTATTATGGATGTCAGATTAAAAGTGTTGAACCAACATGCCTATGCATTCTTATATATATAGTAAAGGGAAAAACATCAGTGTGGGTTACTGTTCTGCCTACTATAAAAACCATGTATAAACTAGTATCTTTTTCTTAACTGTCACTATTGTAAATGACCAAGCAATTTCCATAGTGTATATGACTTTTTCCTGTAGAACCAACTGTATTTCAGTGATTGTGATTCCCCTAGTGCTCCAAGGAAGTCATCATAGCAGTTGCTTTATTTAATGGGTGTTACATGCATCCGTATAGTGCTGAATCACTGTTCTGCCTGATCTACTATTTGATCACACAAATTTGTCTAGATTATCATCATCAGAGCCTTTAGGTGCTTTCAGTTGTGGTTGAGTTTGCACAACTGTGACATTAATGCTAATAATGTCCATTTTAATTTTGCTTACCACGCTTATGCCCATTCCAGTATCCAGCCAAATATTTGATCATCCATAATTACAAAACAATATTGGGTCTTCTTCTGTTGTATGACAGATAACAATTTAATGCTACCCTTTTTGTTTTGGCAGGAAAAAGTTTATGGTTTCTTTAATTTCATTAGACATTGTTAATAAATTAGATGTTGTCTGAACTAATAATGGAAAACTACTTGTTTACATGGATGCTTTTATTCTCTCTGCTATATGTACACGTATGCAGCCCACCATTACTGTATTCAAACTGGATGTCATAGGATGACTTTCCATGGAACATCATCCATTACATAGACAGTAGTAGTAGTGACTGGTTAACTGTGGTATAGCCAAATGTAATGAGCAAACAAGTACATCTACATTTTATCTAATCTATCTTGGTAGAGAAATGGTAAGTTTACAGACTTAAAATGATAAAATTTAGGGTTTGGTTTCTCATAGAAGACACATTAGATAGCTTAATACAGCTTTGCCAAAAAAACACAACAAATCAATTTAATATTACTTGTATTGCATGTGTGTGTCTATATGTATATATATATATATATATATTTCAAATTACATTAAGCAATTGAATATTGTTTACAGATCATAACTGTAGAAACTGTTATTCAACAAAGGATACTGGTGTAGTTTCTGTCAATAAACTGAACTTAATATGTGAAACAAAATTCAAATTCTGTGTCTTATGAAATAAAATTCAAACAAAAATTAAGTTATATGGGAATGCTTATTGGCAAAAATTAATATAATAAGGGTAAAATAAGAATTTAAATGTCTTTCAGTATAGTTTATACTTATTATTATGTGTGTGTTTTTTTTTGTCTTTTTTATTACCTGATGTAATTCCAAGTTCCCTTAAGGTAATTTTTTGTGTCAATTTTATTAGGAAATTTTGCCCCATAGATAATGGTTGGGAATGTTGCTGATTGTTTTACAAACAAACATCTGATTACTTTGGATATTGTTTAATAGAAGAGGCATCAAACTTGTAGGGTTGGGGCCTCCCCCTGTGGCCTCATTAGAACTGTGCTATTGTCATAGTTATTATGTATAATTAAATGTAATGCATGTTTTTATATTAGAATTTTGTATGACATAGAGTACATTCCATAAGCAAATTTATATTTATTTTGTTTATTTGTGGCTTTAATAATGTGAATACTATACCATTAAAATTTAGTATTTTGATGTTGTTATTACTTATTGAAAATCAGTTTGTAAATTTACATTTTTAGTGTAAAAAGGCTGGCATGACTCAATGGATTAAGAATACTGCTTGGCTAGTGGTCAGATAGCTATACACCCTTGTGCAAATTAATTGAAACAAATGGTCATTTTACAATATTTTCAGCATGGCAGCCAGTGTAGGCTTGCTAGACCTGCTGATTTCCTTTAATAGTCATTTTTTCACACAGACGGCATCATTAGCTGTGTTTTGCAGTACGGTCAATCTATTTTTGAGACATATGACGAAATTTTGAGGAATATTACGTCATTCGAAATTGCATTAGAAGGGCAAGGAGACCAGCCAAAAACAACTTCTTACCAACTCAATGAAGGAAAAACGGTATCAATGGGGTCTGAAATACAAGAAATGAATGCAAGAACAATGGAGGAAGGTGTTATTCAGTGACGAGACTCATTTATTCATACAGGGTCAAAGAAGTCTGCATATTCACAGATCTCCAGGTGAGAAACTTCAAGAATCTCACATCAGTCAGTTCGTAAAACATCCCTTGAAGAAGATGTTTTGGGGCTTTTTCAGCTACTATGGCATCGGAGACTTATGTATCTTAGAAAGTATGATGCGAGGACCACAGTACATTGAAGTTTTGCAGAGAAGAGTCATTTCAGAATTGAAAAAGAGATTTCCAGATGGATCTGGCATTTTTCAACAAGATCTGGCTCCATGCCACACATCGAAACTTGTGAAGAATTTTATGACTACAATGCGAATAGAGGTGCTGGACTGGCCTGGAAACTCTGGACTTAGATCTTATTGAAAATATTTGGGCAATTTGTAAAGAAAGACTTTGGGGAAAAGACTGTACTACGAAAGATAAGGTAATTGAGGCTGTAATTGAGGTGTGGTACTGCGATCCAAAAATTTTGTGGACTCGATGCTAAAGTGGATTAATGATCTTCTGAAAAATAAAGGTGGTCATATCATGTATTAATTTGTGAGTAAGTTTTGGATTCTCAGAAATAAAATGCAAAAAATTGAAAAACTCATGATATTCCATCTTGTTTTAATTAATTTGCACAAGGGTGTAACTTACAAATTTGGTAGTACATGTCACAATTTCAACAGGAATACAAATTCAGAAAAATATGATGTGTGGTGTTATGAACTTAATATATAAGGAGTAGAAATGTCTATTAATAATTTATTAAATACTGATGAATAAAATTATATAAATTATGATCTAACAGTATAAAATTAAGTTTTTGACATTATTTAACATTAAAGAATACAGTTATGCAATTGCAAACACATTGTGAAAAAAACCCAGTAAATTCATACTTTAACATTGAAGTAACCTACAGTGGTAGACTCTGCCATTTTGTCTTTCCTATAGTTGGTAGCTCAAAATTAAGGACAGCGGCAGAGACAGCTTTGATAATTTTGCCATCACAAAGTCATTTAACACCACTGAATCTTCAGGATATGATGCATAGGCATAGATAATCCATTATAAATGTTTATGCTTAAACTGCATTTTGACTACTTGAATAGTTGGAATAATTATAAAGTCTAATTTTTATTAGTTAATTTGTTTTATGAGGTGTGACTAACTTATTAAGCTGAACAAACTTAAATTAATCTAAAATAGTGAAAAAAATCATAATAGTAATATTTTTATTGCTGTTTGGATGGAGTTATTGAAAACAGTAATAACAAAAAATCATAATTTCAGTTTGTTGATTACTTTCATCATAACCAGCCGTCTTGTAATATCAATGCATTGAGTAATCAAATAATAAAAACAGTAATAATCAGTAATACTAATGATGATGGGAAACCATTTCCATTAATCAATTATTTTACTTAACACAAATCATTGTCAATGCTGATCGTAAGTATTTGGTGAGTTGTTTTAATCACTCAGCTTTATTTTCAGTCTTGTTAGTTAACAGATTAGTCAAAGAAATACTGACAGGATCTCCAAGAAAGCATATTGGAAATAACAAGTATATTTTGCAGCCTCAATAATCTTTAGTATCTAATTTTTAATTGGTGAGCATCTAACTAATTTGGTATAATCTGAATTTAACAGTATTCTATGTCAATCTTTATGATTAAAAGCTAAGATTCATCTGTCACTTAATATGCTAAAGATTATTTTGAAGAATTGTGATAAAATTATATTGGATCCATACCTTTCATGCTGCAGGTGTATCTGTAATTAAAGGAAGAACAATAAGCCTCTTTTCATTTTGTGTTAGAGAAAATATTACTTATTTAAATGCAGTGGAAAATATTAAATTAGAATTGTGTTTATAAACTGAATATTTAAATTGTTAGTTTAATATAAATCATTATATAAGGTTTCATAAAGTGTAAAAATGTTTTTGTTGTAGTTACATTCTTCAAAAGGCACCAGACAATGAAGAGCCAGGATTCATGTATTATTTCCTTTCCACAATTGCTGACGTTGCTGCTAACAGATTTATCAACAGCAGTGCCATCTACTTTGCTCCAAATATGTCATTCACACCCTCGTACAAAGGTTTTTTTAACAAAACTATGCCTCTTTTTGCTCCAAGGGCTTTCAGGTAAGGAGTTGTTTTTACACACCATCATATAAATGCTTCTTAAACCAAATCTTGCTGTACTTGCTCCATGAACTTCCATTTTTAGGTTAATTTCTTGCAAACATCATACATTAGTTTCTTTAACACCATATATTTGTGTGTGTTGAAACCTTCTTCATAAAATTACTTTCTAACACAAACTCTGTAACAGACCCATAATTTTGTTTACTTCAATCATTTTTTATATAAGTATTTTTTCTCACACAATAATGCAAGTTTTCTTTAACAAATGATTTGTTTGTAATAAGGAGGCTTTGAGTATTGTTTATAATGTATAAAACAATACATTCCTGTTCATGCTACAGTGATTTTTTATCTCAGTATCTTTGCCATTAACTCTCTCACCATGGGCCTCTCAGTGTGGATTCCTGTACATGGTGAGGGGACCTCCCAGGAAAGGTTTTGTTCTTTCAATTTATCTCCTCTGGAATCTAAACATCCACTCACGTGTTTGCTGTGCATAGTGACCCGTGAAGTGGAGGAGAGGATCCTGGAGATTGAGGGGTCCAACCCTAGTACAACACTTTGGTATTGAACTCCTGTAGACGGGCAGCCTTGGGGTGGCCTCCCTTGGGTCAATTGCCTGGTCCACTCGAGCAAGGGTTAACCAAGTACCAGTGTTGGATGTTCTCAACAGGTGTTGTGGACATTATATCTGATGCTGGTGTTTGGGTATGGTGTTTTGCTACAGTGTCCTTGTTTGGCATTGTAGTGCATCCTCTCATAGGGCTCTATGGTTGGTGTGGTCAGTGGAGACTGAAATATTCCTTTTTTTTATTATGGATACTCCAAATAAAAACTTAAAACAGCCCATAGGTAAACAACCATGTCTTAGAGATTCTGAGCAGCAATTTGTACCTCATTTTCTTATACGACATTCTCTTTCAGACAAACCTTTAGGGCAAATGCCTTTTTATTCAGAAGGGACTAGAGGGACTAGCTGGCTCTCCAGAGTCAGTAAAGAAGCTTTGATCTGGTGACATATTGGTGGAAACATCCACATCTCAACACAGTGAACTCTTACATTCAAAGGCGATTGGGGATATACCTATTGAGGTTACACCTCATGCTACTTTGAATTCATCATGAGAAGTTATTATTGAGAGGGATTTGAAGAACTTCCCCAAGTCAAGGATTCTTGATGGTTTTTTCTACTCAAGGAGTTTCTGCAGTGAGGCGTATTTCTACTCGCAAAGATGAAATTACGATGCCGACCAATGTTCTCATTCTGACATTTACATCACCATGTCCACATGCCACCATCAAGGAAGGTTATCTTAATTGCAGGGTACGGCCATACATTCCAAACCCTCTCCGATGTTTCCAGTGTCAGAGGTTCGGTCACTCGAAGTCTTCATGTTGTGGTTCCTTGACATATGCTTGTTGCTATGACAAAGACCACAATGCCTTTGAGAGTGAAATGGACCCTTATTGCATCAATTGAGATGGCTCTCAACCGTTCTACTTTCAATCTTGTCTTAAATGGTTGGAAGAAAAAGAAATGCAGCATTTGAAAACAGTTCAAAACATTACACTGAGACTTGAAAGTTGCTGTCCACCACTTTATCTCGGACATATGCTGCTGCACTTCATTCCACAACTACAGTGGGAGTACAGACGGATCTCTCTGTCCTCCAAAAAATATCATTCTCAAACCGAATGAAAAGACTTTTGACCTCCATGGTTAAAAAAGTTGATGAATCAACTTCAACACCTATCTCTGTCCCCTAACATACATTTCAGCAAATCCCATGATCCACTTCCTTTGGTTTTGGGTAAGGTCATTTCCTCAGGTACATCTTCTTCTCCCACCCCAACATGCAAAATGATCATTCGTTCACATTCTCAGCTGCTGGAATCCTTTTCCAACAGCAAAGACCTGCCCAACTGACCCAGGGCAGGATCCATGGAGATCAATATCCAGAGCATTTATGATAATCTAGGTGAAAGTTTTTGCTGGGTATATAGCACTTCTGCTTCTTCCTCCACCTGCATAGCCATCAAGACTTGGGAAGAGCAATCACCTCTTTCCTTTCGAGCTGATTGAGATTATGACTATAATCTTCCCTTTACGCTGGTGTAACTCAAACTTGCCCTTCATTGGTTTGGCAGTACATCAGTTGGACCTAATGATGTATGCTATGAAATGTTGCAACATCTATCTCCTGCTTCTCTTGCTATTCTTCTGATTGTTTTTAAACAGATCTGGCAATAAAATGTTTTTCCTGTTGCCAGGCTATTGTCCTACCTTTCTCTAAGCCTAGGAAGGATCCCAAGATTCCTTCAAACTGCCATCCAATTGCTTTGACGAGCTGTTTCTGTAAAACCTTAGAGAGAATGGTTAATGCTCATTTTATTTGGTTCCTCGAATCAAATAACCTCCTCTCGCCCACCCAGTGTGGGTTCTGAAAACAGTGCTTCATCGTGGACCACCTGATTTGTCTTGAAACATCAATCAGAGAAGCCTTTCTCAAATGACATCTTGTATCAATATTCTTTGACATTGAGAAGGCTTATGATACAATATGAAGGTATGGCATCTTGCAAGATTTCCATATATATATGGGTTACATGGCCATTTGCCCATTTTTATTAAAAATGTTTTAATCGACAGGAGATTCTAAGTTCATGTGGGTTTGACACTTTGCTGTTCTTTTCCTCAGGGCTGTGTTTTGAGTGTCACACTTTTCAGTATAAAGATTAATGCCATCACTGAACAACTCCCTCTCACCTTTGCAAACGGGCTCTATGTCAACGACTTTCACATTTCATGTCAGTTGTCGAACATGAGGTATATTGAGCAACAGCTATAGACTACCCTGAATTGCTTACTGAAGTGGACCACAGCTAACAGCTTTAATTTCTCTCTCTCTAAAACCATTTACATGCACCTTTGCCACCAATGGGGTATTCGCCCTGATCCTGAACTCCGTATTGGTGAAGTTGTGTTGCCTGTGGTCCCTGAGACAAAGTTCTTGGTGCTTATCTTTAACCGTAAGCTGACCTTTATACCACACATCAAGCAGCTACAGGTCAAATGCACAAAACCACTGAACATCCTCCATGTCCTCTCTTCCACCACTTGGGGAGCTGATCAACGTTCTATGCTGAAGATATATTGTGCTCTTATTCAATCGGAACTCGACTATAGATCACTGGTCTATGGCTGTGCCAGATCATTGGCTTTAAAGATGCTGGACCCTATTCATCATCAAGGACCTTGGCTCTGCACTGAGTCTTTTCGAATTTCCTCAGTTCAGAACTTATACATAGTCTCAAGAACCTTCTTTGCATGTCCACAATTTGCAACTGTCTTTACTATATGCTTTTGAAACTTTGTTCCTTACCAAAACATCCCACCTGGGGTTATGTTTTCCTTTCTCGGTGGGTCATACTTTTTCAGAATAGACAGTCTGCCATTGCTCCTTTTGGTTTTCATATCCAGGTGCAGTTGGATGGATTGAGTCTGTCCTTGGATAACATTACTGTATCCACTGGCCAGCCCATCCCACTATGGCTTCTTACAGTCCCCAACTGTGACCTATCTTTAAGTCATCTGAGAAATGCAGACACCCCTGATTGGAAATACTGTCTGCTATTTGCTGAATGTTTTTTGAACCGTCCTTCCATTTCTGTTTATACATATGGTTCGAAATCAAGTGACTGTGTGGGCTCTGCCGTGGATTGTTGTGGTTCTGTGGTTGTGCACAGAATCCCCTCTACAACTCTGTATTTTATCTCTTATTTTCCTTACTGTATCACTGTATGAGTTTCATTGATTTGATTGAAGTTGTAGCCACTGTAAGAAATTTTGAAATAGATACAAATTGTTTTTTCCTTCTAGAATGAATACAAACTATAACAAGAAACCACAAATGTTTAGTCTAAGTGCTTACATCTCATAAAATTATATATTTATATAAAGAATACACATACACACACACCCACACTTTTTATTTTATTGATCTTTCAGCTGTGTCTAACTAACATTACATGCAACAATGTTACAGTAGCCAAGAGTATAAAACTGTCCTTTACAAAGGACCTGTATTTGGTTTCTTTTAGTGAACCAGTATTTTGGTTATGATGTATTACATATTCATATATACACTTCAAAAAAAGAAACGCAAAAGGGATATTTTTGTTATTTTAAAGAGAAATATATGTAATAACGTTACAAGCTCAGAGTATGTGATGTTACACGTGTTAAGGCACTGATTGTCAGACCAAAATGACAATAAAAGTTGTGCACTTTGAAAATGGAGGAAAACATCGGATTTTTCGCCAAAACACATGCGTCTCCAATAAATATGTTTGAGAGATCTGCATGTTCTGCAAGTGCAACATGTGCAAAATCCCTATAAACGTGACGGGTTCTCGGTTTCCATAGCTCAGTGTTAAGCCACCGACACGCAATACAGTTACGCCAAGACTGACTGAAGCACAATGCCATTGGTCGCTTGGAAGCAGGCGAATCTCGATCAGATGTTGCCAGAGCTGTGAATGTCCACCCAAGCACCATCACAAGGCTATGGAATCGTCACCAACAACATGGATCAACTCGTGACCGTCCACGATCTGGCAGACCTCGTGTGACCACGCCCGCACAAGATTGCTACATCCGGTTACGTCACCTTCGGGATAGGTCGACCACTGCGACGTCTACTGCCTCAACCATACCAGGGCTGCGTAGGATTTCCAATCAGACCGTACACAACCGTCGACGAGATTCTTAGGCTCCATATGCAACCCATCATGGCGAACGTCAACGATGTTTTTCAACATGACAACGCCTGTCCTCACACAACCCAACTCACCACTGTCTTCTTGAGACACCACAACATCAACGTTCTTCCCTGGCCCTCCAGATCACCAGATTTAAACCCCATCGAACATCTTTGGGACGAGTTGGACAGACGTCTGCGACGGCGACAACCTCAACCGCAGACTCTACCTCAGCTTGCAGCAGCTTTGCAGGCTGAGTGGACAGCCATTCCACAGGATGTGATTCATCATCTCATCACTTCCATGGGCAGGAGATGCCAAGCAGTTATTGATGTTAACGGGTGGCATACTCGTTATTGACGTTGAGTGACATTAAACTTCACCTAGTGAGCGTGGACTTCGCCTTTGCAGACTTTGGATGTTCAGCAGTGAATGTGCAAAGTTTCACACATGTGAAACTTACAGAACTACCTGGAAAAAAACTTGTTAACAACATGTCTCAAATTTTGCCTTTTGCGTTTCTTTTTTTGAAGAGTATATTATATATTGCACTATTTACAAATAACTTTTTTAAGTTATTGTTTCTTTGTAGCTTTGCGCAAAATTACGAACAAAGAAAAAAGTTTCTTGAACCATCTAGCAATGAATTAGGAAATGCAAAAAGCAATTATCTTTTCTAGTTATGAATTTTTTACTTGTTTGCTAGTACTCATGATTTGCAAAGCCTCATCAAATTTCTTATGTGGAGAACATAACACCAAATTTTTGTTTGATATATGCATTTTGAAATAACAAAATATCATAAATTACTATATTAATACCACTGAATTCCACTGTAATTTATCAGACTTAGAAGCTTAGCTGTATCTAGGTCTAAAAAATGTATGATATTTTGAGCTCAATAATATCTTACCTTATAACTTATTTGTACTTATTAGTCCATTTTGCCATAAGTTGCTAAGCTTTGTAAAACTTAGTACATGAATGATGTAAAATAAAATTGTTTTATATATGCATTTTGAAATAACCAAATATAAATTACTCAATCCATATTGTAGAATTCCACTGTAATTCATCAGGCTTACTAACTAAACTGTATTTGAGTAAAAAGAAAAAATTAGTTTTTCGGACAGCATTTTCCCTTGTCACGTCTTTTGGTTATTCAAAACAAATAAATAATCTTTGGAACTTTCTACCTTCTAGAGACTGAGAAAACCATAAGAGGAATATTCTGAACTTTTAATTGGTTATTCAAGAGGAATATTCTGAACTTTTAATTGGTTATCCACATCTTGTAGACAGAAGTAGGTGTACATAAATATTTTCATAAAGGGAAAGAGGTGTTTGATTCAATTAATGTAGTGATGTCAGCAAATATAAAATATATAAAGTTCTTATTTCATATTGAACTTATCAATATTGGTAATTTAAATTTCTAATTTGAAGGAAATTGCAGACTTTTTATGTGAACATTACAAGCATATAATTTGAACCAAAGCTGTATTCCACATATTACATGATACACAAAAATTAATATTTAGAGATTTAGTTTTAATATTTAGTTTTGATTTAAGAAAGTAGCTAATGTACATTACTGAAATTTAGACTGTAATCTACAGTTTGATACCAGACTTATTAGTGTACATTAACACTCCTACGAAAAGTGGGGCCTAATAGGCCCCAGAGCAACTTGAAAGGTTATTAATATTAGGCTAATAATTTTGTATTTAAATGAAATTGCCATTTAAATCCATTAATGAATGGATTAACGAGATTCCCACTGTCCCTATCTACTATCTAGCGAAACCAGAGCCAGGGGAATGGGCTTGGAGAAATCAGGACTAGAAACGTCTTTTCGTAGGAGTGTTAATAAAAGAGTAGTTCAATAAAATTGTAAATGTAGGTATACAAATGTAATGACATGTTCTTTGACTCCTGACTATAGGAAGACCTGTAGTGAGAGGGTTAAAAGAATTTTTTGTAAGATACATAAAAATTTATTTTATTTTCATAGTTACACAGTCAGTTCCACTTGTTTTATTATATTTCTTCTACAAACGTAATGACGTGTCCTGAAGACTTGTAGTGAGAAGGTTAAAATAATCTATTGTAAGTTGGATAGAAATTTATTTTATTTTCAAAGTTACAGTCAGTTCCACTAGTATTATTATATTTCTTCTTTTGAAAGCATAAAAATTAGCTAATTGTAAAATGAAATGTTTTATCTTGGAAAGTCTTAATGTATATTTCTTGCTTCCCAATGGCAGAGTAGTATATCTATGGATTTACAATGCTAGAAACTGGTTTCAGTACCCATGGTGGGCAGAGCACAGATAACCCTTTGTATAGCTTTGTGCTTAACTTCAGACAAACAAAACAAACAAGATGTTTACAACTTCTGGATCTGTCAAACATCCGACAGTTTCTCAAATAATTAATATTATGAGATGAGAAAGATATTGTTTGTTTTGTTCATCTGAAGTTAAATATTAAGCACAGATAGCCCTTTGTGTAGCCTTGTGCATAACAAACAATACGTTTCTTAGCTCATAATATTAATTATGTAAGTAATTGCGGATGTGTGACAGATCCAGAAATTGTAAACATTTTGAAAATTTAAATACTGTGTTACATCTATTGTAACAGTGATTTTGAATATCTTTTTTTATTTTAATATACAAAATAATTACTGTAAGAAAAACAAAAATACTTAAAATTTCTAAAGTTAAATGGAGTATTTAAGAACACTTGAATAAAATGTTTTTCTGTAGATTTTATTCAGTGTTATTCTGGTTGCTGATTTATAGTTTATGTTCCATAGTTTAAATTTGAGGTTTACCTGTATGTCAAGACATAAAAGTTTTGTTTATAAAATACCAGCATTTTTCTTTTAGTTTTCTACTGAAAATGTATTAATGTGTATATAAAAAAAGCATCATATATATATGTGTATGTGTTTTCAGCAAAAACCTTTCAACCTCCAACCATAAGAAATAAAGGATTCTTGTAGGTGATATAGAACAGCAATTTTAAATTCAATCATTTTGCTACCAGGGATTGGGTTGCTGTATCTTTAAATTACTGTGTACCATTAAAATACAAGTATTGTGAAAAACCATTACAGTTTACACAGGAATATTCTGTCATTATTCATTTGTTTTTGTGAAACCCTACTGGTCTGGTTTATGGACTGATGGTTGATAAATGCTAATCTGGATGGATTCTAACTCACCTTTATTTATTCATTGTCTTATTTTTATGAGTTTTATAGTTGTAAATAAACCAGGTTACGAATCTCACATTGCTTTGTTCATTCAAAGGTAAAACTGTGAAAAGGTTTCAGATTCAGTTAGATAGATGCCTTATGTGGCATATGTGTTCCTCTGCTTGCTGTGATGTGGACAAAGTCAAGAAAAAAAAGTTTTGAAAGGAAAAGTAGTTAAATTGCAAAGTACTGACATTAAATCCTCTTGAACATTTCTGGTAATGTTTTTGTTTGTGGTGTTCTTTATTCATTGTTTATGTATATATTTAACCAGAGGAAACTAGTTAAGTATTTAATAGTTAATGGAAATTCATCTTTTGTCTTTCTTTAGAGCTGATGATTTCAATGACCCCTACCACCTGGAAGGAACATCTACCTTAAATACAATAGATGCAATTGACCTGGGTGCAATTCCAAATAATGTAATGAGTTCAAACTATACACATGAGCAATATAAAATAAATGATTGGTACTTTGCTTGGCTGCCTGATCAAACAAGACGGCATGACTCCAAGACAACCTACACTGTGCAGATCACTCATTTTAATGGAACTAATGAAACGTTTGTTTGGCATGGACCACCAGGTAATACTTGTCTATATTAAGTTCCTTTGTTGTTGGTATTTTATGTTTTCCTTTATAATAACAAATGTAATGATTAAGTTAATATTTTATTTCAAGGAATAGCAAACATACAGTTGATATAATTATATTTATATTGCTTAGGATTACAGTGTGAAGGGTAAAAGTTAAAATTATGTCTTGAATATTTTTTACAGCTGCTTCAGATAATCCAGGCCCAGTTAAATGGACTAAACCTTATTTTGACTGTGGGCGCTCAAATAAATGGATTGTTGGTGCTAGTGTGCCTATTCCTGATATTTACCCACGCCATACAGGTTGGCGGCACATAGAAATCCCAACGTAAGTAATTTTTATGTACTTGCTAAATAGATGAGATATTGAGAAAGTGGTTTTCATTTCCTTACCTAATATGACAAATTCTCGTTTTCACATTTTCTGGCATAATATTAAAAGAATATTAGTAAAGAACTTAAAACATTTATTGTTGGTGTAGTGTTGAATAACATGCTTAAGATATGGGTGAAATGTTTTAAATTAGGTTTCATTTAATACTTGAAGTATTTGATTATATGTGTTAAGTTTATAACTGTTGTCGAGTCCAATGGAACAATTCTATACACACATTTATCATGTATATACTGCTGGCCAAAATCTTAAAGCCAATGAACATAAAGAAAAAATATGCATTTTTTTGCATTATTGCATTCTTGTCAATGCTCACAAAACTTTCTGTATTTACAGAATCATTTGCATCAATTTTCACAGTCAGAGTTTGGACTTTAAAAGAATCGTTATAACAAGCAATCTCTCCACAATCTCTGCCATTACCAAGAATAAATCCACAGTTTCTAAAGCACCTTATTAAGTATTTGATTGAATGACTTAAAAATGCAATTGGATTTAACATGTCAGTTTTCATGGTCGTTTCAGATGCTCTCTTACAGTCATCCATGTTTGCAATAATATGCTGAAGCATGAGTTTTCTGTATTTAGATTTTATGCACTGTATAATTCCATTATCTAGTGGTTGTAGAACTGATGTTGTAAGTGGAGGTAGAGAGACTAAACGAACATTCAAAAGTTGAACTTTCAGGTGACAAGTTGCATTATCTAGGAAAAGTAGAATATTCCTTATTTTATTGTTCCATTCTTTTGTTTAATTTGTTCAAAAATTCCTCAAATATAGCGCTTTTCATCCACACTTTATTATTTGCTTTCCATTCCACAGGAAGTTGGTTCTTAAATTTTTGAAACAGTATGGATTTTCACTTTTACCTATTACACATTATTTCTCTAGTTTTTCATCAGCAAATGCGACCAAATGTACAGTCAATCACTCTTTCAAATAGAGACCTCTGGAATAATGACGACAGAAGAAAAGAACAGAATATATTTAATCAATACTTAGTGTAACAAAATGTGCAAAAATTTATTAATATTTTATCAAAAACATTTTTTCTGCCTTACTCAGGTTTTAATCCTACTTGTTCAAAGATGAGCTAGGTGAAAGATAGTTTTCCATCCTCGTTACGGGCTTTTTATAAGAGAAATCTTAAAATAATACTATAAAAAATGTTGATATTTCCGGCTTGTACAGGTTTCCGCTCTATGCAATTTCCGCCTTCGACAAATTTTACTGTATTTAAGTTCTGAATCTTCATTTTTGTGCTATGTCATGTCTTTCTGTTCTGAATTCTCCATTTTAAATATACTTTTTTCAATTGTATGGGTTTCAGAGTGTTTATTAATTAAATACATCAACTACAGATAAAAACAGGCAAGATTTTAAATTAAACATTTCCTGCTTTTATATCTGAAAATACCAAGAAATTTGTTAAACCAAACACAGAAGCTTTTTCCAGCTCTTCATGGTTTTGAAATCATTTATTTACTCTCACTTTCTTGTCAGTAGTACATGTTTTTATAACCAGTAAAGAGCCTGTTTTGCAAACTACATAAGTGTGATATATTTATGTTAATTTCCCAAGCAGATTTTATTGAGGGAAAACTGAAGTCAGTGCTCCAGTATGTAATGAAATTTTCTAAACCTCTTCATAGGTTTGATAGAAAGGTAGATAATTATAGTAGTTTTGGCACATTCCATTTAACTGTTTGAAGTATTTTTTGGACAACCAACTTCATTAGAAAATTCTAGGATTATAAAGACTGGCTATTGAGGGCAAAATATCTTGTTCAACTCAGTGCTAAGTTGTATATTTTATGTATATAATTTTTTATTGATATGTTTTTAACAAAAGTGATTAATATGTAAAAATTAAAATCCTTTTTTTTCAGGTTAGAAAAAAAGAAAACTTAAAAAATGTTTTAGCTTGAAGAATATAGAAGGAACATACATTGAGATATTACATGATGTAATTAGAAATTGTTTATACCTTTAACTCTCCACTCTCCTGTTTGGAAGATTTATTGCTATTTGTGGGAGTTAGATATGGTTATAATAAATAACTGTAATTTTCTGTTACAATCTGCAGTTATTATACAAAGTAAAAAAAAGGGGGAAGTTTATTTAGATTTTTTTTTGTGGTGGTTACAAGATTGGCTATAAAGGTTGAGCCCATGTAGTTAGGATAGAGAAAACAGATATAAACTAGTTTTACTGAAATAAAATTTAGCTTGTTCTAGAGGCTATGCAGATGAAATTTGAACACTTTAAGATGAAAAAAGTGTACTTAGTCTAATCTGCATCTGACTGACTAGAATAAATCCACTTTTTGTTGACAACATGCTTATGATGTTCATTAAAGTTTGCCATTTTTCATGGAGATACACTACATAAATTTAGAATCACATTAAGTGTGAATTCTTCATTATGGGCATTGTCCATTGGACTGACCTCATGCATTTATGGTTAAGCATTTCAAAAAAATGAGTTAATATTTTGGGAAAAATTGCACCAAATAAAGTATGACAATGTAAAGTTTTCTGTGTAATAAACTATCACATTTGATGGAAATAGAAAAAAGATAAATGCATTTAATGTCTGGAAAGCTAAATGATAAAATATCAGTGAAGCAATAAAATAAAATTTTATGGGGTAATAAGGTGTTCAAAGAAATGCCTTACATAAATTTAGAACTATAGTAAATATTAACTTTGTAATATGGACTGAGTTTATTGGATTAACCCCATGCATGTACATTTAAGCATTTCAATAAAACAACATTTTGAGAAAACTTGCACTAAACATAAGTATGACAGCGTAAAAACTTGTGTGTAATGAACCAACACATTTGATGGAGGGAAAACAAAAAGATAAATATCTTTAATGTCTGATAAGTTAAATGCCAAATTTCAACAAAACATAGAATTTTGTTGGGTAATAAAGGGTTAATAGAAGTTGTAGTACACCTGAAAAGCCATGGAATTTTATTCAATTTATTCAGAGTAATAGAAAAAATTATACTTTTCAGTTACGTCCTGAAAAAGTCATGAAACATTGAAAAATGTAATATAGCCTAAAGCCTTAGAAGTAATATTATAGGTGTTTTTGGCAAATGTTTGTTGTTGAACTGAAGCAATTAGTTGTGAATCACTGAGCACTGTTATAGCTGTATTTTATTAAATTTTTATTTTTAGCATTTGTTATTGACCACAATATTTTTAGCGTGCTTCATTGTGGACGATTCTGTTATATTGTTGTAATTTTTTATTCTTTTCTGTTAGTGGAAGTTAGAATTAGTTTTATAATCTGCGATGTTCCTGGATCCTTGAAAAAGGCCTAAACTGAAACATCAGGAAAAATAAAAGAATATTTGCCTGAAGTTGTTTATCATCTTTGATAATGTTTGAAAATAATATAATTACAGGGAACATCAATGGTTAAAATTAATAATAAAATATATAAAAGCTTCATAGTTATTTTAAGATTTATTTGTGATTTTTATCTTCACCATATGTGTAATTTCAATGAAAAAATTAAAGAACCTGTGATGTTTGATGCTCCTTTAGAAGTAGGCTGTAGTTTTGCTGAATCAAAGCTCTTCAGTACTGCCTAGGAGAGTGATTCAAGGAAATACAACTGGACATCTTACAGTGGTGTAACATAAACTTTTGTTGGTTTTGATGCTCTTTATGCACCACTAATAACATAAAACAAAATAATGAGTGCATACACATACATTTGCACTTGTTAAGTATTTATGCTATAAGTTGTAATACAGTAAACTTTTGGAAAATATTCAAAGTCTTTTTGTGCACAAAAAATTGTTTTTTTAAAGAAAGTGTTATTATTAAAGATTTGTTTGTGAATATATCAACTCTTGTGTCGTTACTAGTTTGAGTGGAAAGTTATTTTTATGTTATGATTAAACACCCTATTCTTTGCCTCAAAAGTCTCATATTTTATATGCATAATCTCTAAAACCTCCAAAATGCATTTCAAACATTTGTTTTTTGTACAACTGCATATTTCATCTGTTATTTTCTTTACCCTAATTCTATACAAAGTTGGTCAGTTTGACCAACCTCATAACCACTGAAAACAACTGAAATAAATCTAAATTACTCTTCTTTTTTCCTAGAGTGACTGCAAATTATAACATCAAACTACATATGCTATTGAATTACATTACTCATGAGCTACTCAAAGTTGCCTCATGAAAAGTTATTATAATTATTAATTATTTTACCTGATCTAACATTAATCTAAATAAATTCCTAATTTAACATTTCAGTTACTTTTATAATAATAGGTAAAGAATGCAAATGAAAAAACAAGAAATCGAGTACTTGTCTGGACCATTATGCTGTTGATTTTTGATGATCTTTAACCCTATTTTTTTAAATTAATGGTGGAATTGCATTGAATATTTTCTATTTAATTAAATAATGCATTAAAGAACATGAAACAGTAACATGCAAAAAACATAACTGTTAGTACTTTTCTGTCTAACTGTGCAACAAGAGTTGTTAAAAATTCATCAATGCAAGTTGATATGTTTTCCATGATGAAGATTGTTCTGAAAGAGAAATTTACAATACATCATTTGATATATGGAAAACGTTTTTTTATCAATTATAAATAAAGATAAGTATTAACAAATCTGGAAAGAGAGGATGTGACTGTACGTGTGGCAAGAGGGATATGATTTTCTACTTGATGACTCTGTAATCAAACATGATTGAAGGCTATAAAAAGTGTGCTTTGTCTGAGTGATGATGATTTGATAATGAATAATTTGTATTACATTTCACACTTATTGGAGGGGTGACAAATCAATTACAGAAGAAATGTCTAGAGAAAAAAATCATTTCTCACACTTAGGTAAATTTGGGATTTTTTTTAAAATTATTACTATCAATATAAAAAAGTAGGGTTAAATGTCATCAACAATTGACAGCAAGAAATTAGAAGATAGTGCAAGTACTTTGTTGTTTTTTATATTTATTCTTTATTATTATAAGGGAACTTAAAATGTATGAATAGGGATCTTGTTAGGTTAGTTTAGATTAGGTAAACTAATTGGTAAGACAGTAAAAATGTTTTGTAATGAATGCACATGAACATCTCATAGCAGCTTGTGGATAATATAATTTGACAGAGTAATATGAGTTTCATATTTCCTAAGTGATTTACAATTTGTAATGGTGCAAATAGTAGTTAGACATGGTTGAAAAGGCAATAAAACAATAAAATTTAATTACAAATAGATGTATACTGTTAGGAGCTTAAAGCTAATTAGAATACAAATGTAGTTTGTTATTACAATTTGAAGTCACTAGAAAGAGAAAAGAGGTAATTTAGATTTATTTCAATTCTCATTTTTTGGTTGTTATAAGGTCAGTCAAATTGACTTATCCCATATAGAGATTGAGTAGAGAAAATGACAGATAAAATACATAGTTTTACTGGGAAAAAACGTTTCAAATAAAGTTAGGAGGTTTCAGGAATTATATAAAGGAAATTTGACATTTTTTGAGATGATGAAAAGTATTTTTAATCTTAACATGAAAATTACTTTGCTCACAGACTATTGAAAACAAGTACTCAAGATATTCATGAACAAATCTTTATTTTAGTTTATTAAAATACTTCACTAAAAAAAATTTTGTATGTGAAAGACTTATAATGTTAACTGAAAGACTGCCAAATTTTGTGAAGATATACATACTATATTGAAAGTTAATGTATTAAACACTTTAAATGAGTACAAAGAGGTTGTGCTCAGTCAGATTGATCAAGTCTATGTTGAGAAAGTTAAAATATGGATTATTAGCTATAATTTTAAGTGATATTAATTGGTAACCAAAAAGTATTTTAATTTAATTTTCATTTTTAAAAACTCGTGCTTACATCTCACCTACTTCTATGATGTTTAAATAACCCATTGAAAGCTCAAGAAGTCACCCTTGTGGTTCTTTGAGCTGTTGCAAAGTATTTACCCTGAAAATCCTTTCTTTTGATGGTAGATTTCTTGTTGTAAGATAGACATTATTGGGCTCAAAATATTGTACATTTTTTGACCTATGTACAGCTAAGCTACTAAGCCTAATACATTATAGTGGAATTTTGTGGTTTTTATATAGTAATTCATGATTTTTTGTTATTTCAAAATGCATATATAAAGTCACAAACAAGTACACAGTTCATAACAAGAAGAGATAATTGCTTTCTTTTCTTCTGTATTTATTGTTCCATGCTTTAAGAAAAAGAATTGTTGATAGTAATAATAGAGTATGCATATGTAATGTGCTATCACCAAAATATGACTATTTTACAAAATACTGGTTCACAAGAACACAGCCACTAGAGGCCACGTTTTGTAATAGTGGATATGGTAATATGAGTGCTCATGTGCCTCTTCATTCAACATCTGTAACATTGATCACACATTGTTGACAGCTCTATAAAATAATAATAAATTTTATATATGTAAAATGTAATGAGATTTAAACACTATTTAGACAAAACATTTGTGGTTTTATGTTATGAATTGTAGTATTTCTAGAATGAATGAGGCTTAATTTATATCTATTTCTTATTTTATTGTGGTTATGAGGCTGGTTGAGTTGACCAACCCCATACAAAGATACAGTAATGAAAATAAGAAACAAAATATAAAGTTTGCTCTAAAACATACATTTGATTATTGTCTGGAAGATATTGCGAGGTTATGGAGATTTTATAACTTTCTGATGCATAACATATGTATTTTTAATCTTAAAATCAGAATTAATTTGCATGTTCTTGATCACGAGAAACCCACTTGAAATAAAAATGCATCTCAGAACGGCTGGTATTAACACTTTTATGGATAAGGAGAGAACAATGTTTCAACCTTCCTATGTCATCTTCAGGTTAAGATGATGGCCTAGGAAGGTCGAAATGTTGTTCTCACCTTATCAATAAAAGTGTTAATACCCAAACCAATATCCAAATGTTGGATAGTCACTAATTGAAAATTAAAGAAATGCATATGCAAATAATTAATTTAAAAATGTTGAAACTTAATTAAAAAGCCTGATAGTTTGTGCACAGTTACCTAATGGCATTTATTGATAATCTGCAAAATTTCATGAAGATATTTTAAAAAGAGTATAACTGTTTTATGGTTACTTTCAAGAGTACAGATTTGATGAATTCCACCCTTTTTATTAGATGGTTAATGGTTATATTACTAACAAATAAGTAATCTTGATTAATTAACCATGATAGTAGATTTTGAGAGGGATTGTGATGAATTGCACAAAACTCTGATAGAATGTTGGGTTAAAAATCATCTTGAATAGTAAATATTTAGTTCAAAGAACACCTCAAAATCTTTACTATTGACTGCTCAGGCTGTATGTATATACAAATTCACAAAAAACCCTGCCTAAAATGTTCCATTTTGTTATTTTTATTATTACTCTATTGCCATGCCGTTTATGTTGCACCTAAACATTTTGCTGAATTCTAAGCAAGTTACTGCAAAGGTCTTAGGGTATTCAATATTAAATCTGTTTCTTCTGTATTTTACAGAGGCTAGTGTAAACAATGTTATAATTACTCCTTGAAGTTAGATTTCTTACAAATATCTGGTATTTCTTTAAAAAGCTTAGGTATAGGGTGAAACAGGAATTTTCACTGAATAACAGATGAAGATTAGATGACTAAATAAATTTATTCAATGGTTTGTACACCATACAGTTGGTATCTTTAGGGAGCCCTATATTATATGTGAAGTGAATGAGTAAAAAAAAGCAATATACATAATATTCAGTTTTATTACACACATTTGTAGAATAATTACTTCAAAAGGCGTGTATATGTTTTATTTGAAAAGGCTGTTTTTCTACTGGTAAAATTTTATTCATTCCTAGTATTTTGGCATATATATGCCTATTGTTGTGCACATATATATAAACTATAAATGCTTGCTATATTCTCAAACAAATCTCCAAGACAATCTCCAGCTGTAGTTTAATATTTTACGTCAAAAGCTAATGCAATAAAACTGAATTGCTAGTGTAAATCATCATGAACTGTATCGGCTACCTACGAATTATGTTTAATATCATTGCAATTTATAAAATTAGCTACTGTATCAAGTGATTCTTTGCCCATAATTGAGCATAAAAAAGGCAGCAACCAAGATAAATAAGATATATAAATGAGGGAACTTATAAACCTGCAAATAGGCATCATGAAAAAAGTAAGCAAACAACATTGGAGATACCATACACCCGGCCTCAAATATTTTATGGTCTAGGAACCAGGTGTGTCTAACCTGACTTTACTACTGTTTGTATTGGAAAATGGGTGCTGGTATCTTTATTTACTTTCACAGCAGTGATTGCATGCTTACTATAATATGATATCAAGAACCACTTGATAATATTGCCTTAACTAACTGTTGCCTTTGGTCCTATCTGAGACTAAACATGTGCATTGATTGGTTGAATTGAAAGAAAGAAGTAAAAATGGTGAAAGATTAGTGTTGTGCAACTGCAGCCCATAAATTTGGAAAAACATGAAGTGATGAAATTTGCCATTAAAATTATAGAAACTAAGTTTGATTCTAGAACAGTTCTCGATTTGAGTACTATTTAGCGTAGCTCTCATGAAAAACACTGGACAACAGGCTAAAAAGGTGTAGACATCTTCAACCTATCTTGTATATTCAATGATGCAACAAAACAAAGAAGGTGGAAATTGTTAAGAATTTAAATGAATTCCTGAAAACAAGGTTATATGAAGTCATGAATACAGTATTACATTATTTAAAGCAGAGAGATTTGTTACTCATTTTGCTGAGGATAGTTTATGTGATCCCTAGGTGAGTATTTCATTGAGCCTAGTAGGTTCTCTGTAGTAGAATGTCAATATAGTATATTCTCAAATAAACTTTTTCAATTTGTGGAAAAATATTAGCTTTTTTAATGGCACATAATATAACTGTGGTTTATTTGTGTTTGAGTATGCAACAGTGACATAATGCAAGTTTAAATTTGTGTTTTATTGATGTACATTAATGTAGATATTTTGAATATAACAATAGGTATGTAGCTGTGGCAGTTTTGGAACTTGACTTTGACAGAATAGATATTAATCAGTGTCCTGTTGGTGAAGGAAACCCAAGACCCAATTACTTTGCAGGTACAGCAAGATGTAAAAACAAAACTACAGAGGCAAGCTGGATTTTGTTGTGATTTTTCATATAAAAGTTATACAAAAGTAGTAATTAAATATTAAACAGCTTGTGACTTTTTATCTGAAACTAGCTGGGTGGAATAAAAACTTGTTATCTGTAACATAATAAATATTGCAAGTGCAGTTAAAATACAAAAGTTCCAATACTGAAAATAAGATGTAATGTTTTCAAGAATTGTATCAGTATGAAATTAGATGAGTGAGGGAACCAATTTCCCCACCCCACAGTCTTCCTCATGTCATCACTATGTCAAGTTGTGCTGAATTGATCAAGAAATGTAGAATATCTGTTGCTTCTTTGTTCTGTTTTGTGGATGGTATTGCGAACTTCATGTTGAGTTCTCCAGCTTCTGCAGAAAGATTCAACATGAGTTTTGCATATTACCCAAAAATAAAGAAAAAATGGTGTTGTCAATAGAAAATACTACCAGCTAGCTTAATCCCTTCAACTTTAGTTTTAATTTTTATTGGGATAGTGGAAATATAAAATTTCTTGAACTGTAATTACAGCTTGTTAACCATATGAATACAGTCTGGGTAGGATATCAGGTTTTTAAGTTAAGTATTAAGATTTTTATAATTAAAGAGTTGCACATGATTTTTTTTCCTCTAGAATGTTGACTATCCAGTATGCAAACTAATTTTTATTTTAACAATTTTGAATTTTGTTCACTTGCATGTAAGTTTAGGGTCTTAAATTACTTTTTTTTTCCATTTGAATGTGTCTACAGAACTATTAAATCCTTTCCTAGTTTTATCAAAGATAACATACCAGGCATAGAATGATTAATTAAAAATGTATCATATTTCAATGGGAAAACTTTAGTTGTGTAATTTAAGAAACCTCAGATGTATCTCAATTCATTCAAGGAACGTCATTATGTTGCCAGGCCTGGTATGGTTTGATAGTTAGAGTGTTTGATTCATAATCTGCTGGTCATAAATTCAAATTCCTGTCACTCACCATATCGTTTTGACCGTAGTGGCATTATAATGCGATAGGTAATCTCATTATTCATTGGTAAAAGATTAGTCAAAGAGTTGATGGTGGGTGGTGTTGACTAACTGCTTTTCTTCTATTTTTTAACTCCCAAATTAGGAACAGCTGATACAGACAGCCTTCGTGTAACTTTACAGAAAATTCAAAATACATTTCTGTGCTACCTTCATCTGTTTATTTCTGGTCTGGGTCCCATGAACATATGTTTTTGATGTATTGCTTAATCTGGCTCTAATTACAACCAGTAAACAGTAGTTTTCTGTCAAGTTTGTGAATTATAGGATGAAGATTTAAAATGATATTCTAAAAGACTAAATTCTGCAGGACATTTTTGGATTTAAACACACATAAGATATTTGCATAATAATAATTGGGATATTCTGTACATTTACCTTTATTTAGCATAAAGGAATTTAAATACAAGTTTACAAAATTTATTACATAATCATTTACTTACACTTTAATTGGGATGTATAGTCTACACACAAATTCAAGTTCAGCTTGCTGAATTTGTCAGTACACTACATCTTACTGAAAGTGCAAGGTAAAACATTAAATGTACCAAATTACTTATGAATTAACTGCTACAACATAGTAACTGTTAACCCTCTTTTCATGAACATCTTTTTCTGCATGTCATGAGGTTTTAGTGAGTTACATTGAAAATTTTACTTTGCTGTTTTCTTTTCATGATATGTCAATAAATATAGCATAAAAATGTAGCCTTTCTTGATTTTATAAGACAATATTTGAAAAATTTAGAATTTTTCCTAGTCTAGCAATTGTGACATTTATTTATTTCATAGTCTTCAGTTTTATTTTGTTACAAAGCTTTGAAATAGAAAACCACACTTCTTTCAGAAATTATCAGTAGTTCCCTCTAGCACTCAATACTATATTATTTAAAACCAATAGAAAGCCAATGTTTTCATCTATCAAATGACAGATGTATGTATGTTATGTGTAAAGAGAATTGCAATTTTGCTTTTAGTTTTTGCTTGATTCCCATGGGAAGCACAGTAATAAGATTGGTATAACATGAACTGCAAATTTGTTAAGGGATTTACAAATTATAATTTCATGAATAGTAGTTCAACAGGGTCCAAAGAACAATAGTTAAAGTTACTCAAAAAAAAAAATGTACTATTTTATGTTTAAAGCAATTTATGACAAACAAATGTACTTTCATATTACAATTTGAATTTATTTCAGATGGAAAAAATGGTAATATAAATTTATTTAGATTTTTTTCTGTTGGTGATTACAAGATCAGTCAAATTGACCATTCTTGTATAAAATTAGGGTAGGAATAATAGATGAAGTATAAAGTTTTGCTGAAAGATAAATGTTTGAAATTTTTTTATGAAGTTTTAGAGATTATGCAAATAAAATCGAAATGTTTTGAGAGAAAAGTATTTGTAGTCTTAACATAGAAATAACTTGGCACTTGTACTTGTGTATAGAAATACTATATATAGTTATGGACAAATCTTTAGTAAAAAAAATACTTCATTAAAAATTTGATATTCTTTTTTTGTTGAAAAGACTTGCAATGTTTACAGAAACTTGAAATATATCGTGAAGATATAAGTGGCTTTTAATGTTATAGTATAGAAATTCTGATGATCACTCTGGGGTCATGAACTTGATTAATTCAACTGAGCCTTTAGTGAGAGAGTTAAAGTAAAATCTTATGCAGTTTTGTAGTTAATAGAAATTTTGTTTTCTTTTAATTTTTAATTTTTCTGTAATTAGATATGAAATTTTTTGTGTGATATTTTGTCCTGCTTAACATTTGATAATGAGGTTATTATTATTTATCTTAATGTCATTCTTTTTTAAGTGTAACATGTGAATTATCTGTCATTTGTTTGTTTTGTAGTGTGAACCCCTTCATGGTTATGGTTTTCGCCGGGGTGGCTACCAGTGTCGCTGTAAACCCGGATTTCGTTTACCTCGTGTTGTTCGCAATCCTTATCTGGGAGAAATCATAGAGCGAGCAACACAAGAGGAGTATAATGAAGGATTTCGCTGCAAAAATATCAATTGTAAGTTTCTTTGGTTTCTGTAGGTTTTACAGAATACACAATCAAATCTGAGATTTCTGAGATGAAGAAAAGCATTTTTAATCTTAACATGAAAATCACTTTGCACATGGACTGTTTTAAACAAGTACAGTTATGACAGAAAGTGTTCGTACCCCTGCGTCCCGAGTAGTTTTTTGCTCATAACTTAAAAAAGTACCAAAAGTAGACTAATAGAAGTATAATATATTATAAATATTATACTAACATACATCTACATAAATGTTTATGTAAATTAAACGACAAATAAACTGTTTATAAACAAATAACCAAAAATAGGAGGAGCAGAATTGGTTCATGTGAAAAAAACTGATATTCCCGTAAAAATTTTGTTTAGTTTGGTGAATAAACAACATTATACCATTCCAGAACCAGACACTGGGTTCATAATTATTGGAATTTAGCCAGCAAAAAATGTACTTCTGGCAATTTAGCTCTGTCTCCGTCATTATCTGCTTGGTCATCATGGCGAACAGGAAACAACTGTCTAGTGATTTAAAAAAACAAATTATTGTAAAATACAAGGCTTGTGTGTCTCTTTCTGGTATTGCTACACAACCTAATGTGCCGAAATCTACTGTTCAAAGCATAATTGCCAAGTTTAAGCTTACAGGATCAACTGCTAACCTCCCTCTTTCCGGACGTCCCACCAAAATTCCAGAGAGAACCAAGAGGAGGTTCTCAGAGAAGTTAGTAGGAACTCTCGTTTAACACGTAATGACATACAGAAACTGGTAAGGAAAACTGGGGTTGAAGTAAGCACCTCTATAGTTACGAACATATTATGCTCTTCTGGGTTTAAAGCATGCTGTTCTTGTATAACTCCATATTTAAAGCCAGTTTATTTAGAAGCACGATTGAGGTATGCAAGAAAGCATGTAGATAAACCCTTTACCTATTGAAAGAGTATTCTTTGGTCAGACGAGACTAAAATCGAGCTTTTCAGCCACAATGATGTTTGCTATAATTTCCGTAAGAAGGGGGAATGAAATCTTCTAAAGAACATTGTCCCTACAGTTAAACATAGAGGTAGCTCGATCATGCTATGGGGTTCCGTCAGCTCTTCTGGTGTAGGCAGCCTTCACCGCATCAACGGCATCATGAAGAAAGAAGAGTACGTTGATATAATAGGCACTTGTGTCAAGAATGATGCTCAGAACTTGCGGCTTGGACGTCGTGGGATCTTCCAGCAGGACAATGACCCTAAGCACACATTGAAATATGTGCAATCCTGGTTGCAGAGGAATCATATAAGTGTTTTGGAGTGGCCATCGCAGTCACCCGATTTCAACCCAATTGAAAACATTTGGCATGAGTTGAAGACCAGGGTTCATCAACGTCAGCTGGAAAACTTGCAAGAATTGGAGGCTTTCTGTAAAGAAGAATGGAATAAAATACCAGTCGAGTACTGTGAAATGATCATGGAGAGCTACGAGGAGAGATTGCACCAAGTAATTCACCTGAAAGGCTACACAACTGACCATTAAAGTAGAGGCATGAACACTTTCTGCCCTTCCTATGTTTGGTTATTTGTTTATAAACAGTTTATTTGTTTTTCAATATACATAAAAATTTATGTAGATGTGTGTTAGTATAACATTTATAATATACTGTACTTTCATTATCCTAATCGTGATACTTTTTATGTTATGAGGAAAAAACTACTCAAAACACAGGGGTACAAACAGTTTCTTTTGTAACTGTACATGATATTTTCAAGGACAAATCTTCTTGTAGTTTTTTAAAAATATGTCGCAAGATATACAATTTTTTCGTATACAAAATGCTTATAATGTTTACTGAAAGACTGCCAAATGTTGTATATATATAGTTACAATATTAAAAGTTAGTAGTATCAAATCTATAAAGATGTTATTTCACATTAACTCTCTCAAAATGGACTTGGTGAACTTGATCACCCACATGACCTTTTTGTACTCATGTGAAGGGTAAATTTATGTTATTTTTATATATTGTATTATTTTTCTAACTTACAGCTTTATTTACAGCTATATCTTATTTCAAATAATATATGAAATTACTGTTTTTTACATTTCATTAGATTGTGCCTTATATCTTGCATTAACTATATTCTGGAACGTTAACTAAACTGTAAACTTTCTGAACAATGTGTATATGTTATGTTTGTAACACTACACCAACTTTTCTGGATTTCTGTCATAGTGGAAGTGTGACAGGCACTGGTACACCTCAAACCTGCAATGCTGATCACAGGATAAACACTTGCAGAACAGTACTCTTTGTCCATTAAGTCATGCCAACATTTTAATCATGTGATGAATTACAAATGTGAATGTTCTAATACATTTTCAGTAAATGCTATAAAAATAGTTAAATTCATACAGTATTAAAATTTGCAAACACCATTTATTTTAAGGTAACAAAACAAAACATGCCTTCTACATTGTAATTTGTATCATATATAATAATAATACAAAAACATATTTCATGATCAATTATATACAAATAGGGTACAATTACAATTTGAGCTTCATAAGCCTGATTAAAACACTAATTTTTTATTGGCTCAACCCTATTGGGGAAAAAAAAGCCCAGTCTTGAAGTTTTACAACTTTTCTTTCAAAGATGTTCAGAGAATGTAATGGTATGTTTAGGCAAATGGCATTGTTTTCACTCCTTTTATTTTTTTCAGCAGATTTCTTGATAAAATTGTCTGGAAATTGTAAACTTAGAATTGTATGAGACAAGTTGTCAATATTGTAATGAATTTTTTTAACTTAAAAATTAAAACATATTGATTATATATGACTTTAAGTTCACATTAATTGTATTTACTTTATTTATTTACTTAATTATTTATATTTTGTATATTCATAATAATTTATTTCAAACTTTCATAATATTTTAAATTTGTGTATATAGTAGAAACAGGTTTTCAGATTTATTAGTAGTTATTCTTTTCTTCACTGTTAATTTTGTAGAAACATATTTATAATTTAATTCCAGTTTTATTTGGAAGGTGTTGATCCATATTTGTATCCATGATACAAATAAATGTTTAAATATTTATTTTGTAACTTTTAAGTATTTGTAGGTTTCCAACCTCTTCATCTCTTGTTTTTACACACATTGATTTTAATTTTTGCTGGTTCAATGTATCTTTGATTAAATCTGTTTGATGTTTCAATAAATATACAACTTATGAAATAAAGGTACTTTTGTGGTTTTATTTTATTCTGTAATTTTTATGCTAATTTTTGCTAGTAAGCTTTAGTAAACTTATTGTATGTTGCATTTAACTACTTATTGTAAATTTTATTATCTGGTTTTTTGAAACATGGAATTTAAAGCCTTTTTTTTGTATAATAGGCTTGTTTCAGTTTATCAACAAGAACTGTACTGTTATCACTTTTTGAGTGATAGTTTCTTGAAGCATCATTTTCTAACAACATTATCTGGTTGTTTATGAACTACTAAGTTTCTATAGCACTTCTTATGTTTGACAACATTTCTCTCTCTCCTGGTGCTATTACTAGGTAATTATCTTTCTTAAGAGAAGTAGTTAATGTGCAGCTGTTAATAGGTTTCTCATACTTGTACTTTTTCATACTATGACTAAGTAGTGCTTTCTTGTTTATTTCAGAATTCTTGCAAACAGTCAAATACTTTCTTTGCAATTGTACATAATTTTCAAACTCTTTGGACAAGTTCAGCTGTGATGTTTTTAAAACATTTTTATTTCAAAGAGTACTATACCTGGAAATAATGTTTCCAGAAAGTTTATAAAATTTGAGTTTTTTTCTTTTTCAGATAATATTAACATACTAAAATTAAGTAATTGTATATACAGTACAATTAAAAAAAGTGGTTTTCTTCTGCTACAATGTAAAAAGCTTAGAAGTTCAAGAATGTGTATATGTTAATGTGTAATATGAGTTTATTATTATTAACACATACAATTTTTATATAATTAGTTTTCTTTAGTTGATTTTAAAATTTATTACTTAAGTCATTCAAATTTGGTAGCTTATTTTATAACTGTGCAATCTGTGTATATCATCTATCTATTAAATAATGATAATTCTGAAAACAACTATTAAACTTTATTAAGAAGTGGATTTTTTGTGGTATGTGTAAATCAGCTACAGTTACTAATTCCCAAATATATTGTAGCTGAAAGTAAATGGACAACTGCGCATAGAAAAAATGACTTCAACATACAATATAATAAGCATTATAAGAAGGGAAATAAACAGGGCAAATCTGATAAAAGAATGGATGTGAAATTGAAAAACTGAAAGTGGCCTAATTCTTGATTTGTTAAATGCATGGAAAACCTCCTCTATTTTGATAATGGTAAGATACTGTACATTGATATAATGGTTATTAAATAAATATGAAAAAAACAACAACTAAATGCCCAGGTGTTTTTGGCACTGTAGCCACTACCAGATATTCTTTTTTTTGTATGTTTGTGTCTAATGTGCATTAATGAATAGAGATGTAGTCAAAATAAAGATGTGTGGAATCAGCATTTGGTTATTTCAAAGTAATAAATTGTTGACTCACTTTGCATAAGTATGTTGTGTACAAAAAAATGACTGATTTTGTACCTTTGAGAATCTTTTTTTTTAATTTTTAAGAGTAAATAAAGTAGCACATACATGGAAGTAGTATGTCATTAAGTTTATCTTACATTGAACATACACGTAAATTGATGTACAACAGTTTAGGATTACAAAAGTTACTTAATTTTTAGATATTATATCTGTGGATAGGAATTCATATTTTTTGCCACTTTACATTTTTTCAAGTAAATTGCTTTTGTTAATTCAGTTTTAACAGTTTTTTTATATTTTGTCTTTTCTATTATTTATTTAGTGTTGTTCATTAAGTAAAATGAAAAAAATATTAAAATTTACATTTCTGCATAACTTGGAGGAGTTTTACCTGTAAACAACAGACTTACTGATTTTTTAAAAATTTTAATTCCAAACACAAAAAACAACTTAATTTTTGTTATGAAACTTCTACACCTTGAGAAGAATATTTTATCTATTTATTGGTGTTCAAACATTTTTGTGTTCTTTTCTGTTTAGATTTTATACAGGTCTTGGTTGTCACCCTTCTCATGATTTCACATTAAGTAGTATCACCATTTACTTATGAAACACAACTTTGAGAACAACTATAAAGTGTAAATATGATTAGATAGAGCAAGAATTAAATTTTTCACAGCATATCAGACTATATCCAGCAGCTTGAGTAGTGGATAATGGTTTTGTGGGAAAGTTTCCTTTTGCAGCTCATGTAGCATTGGTCGAGTACATTTAGTGGGAACATTTTTAAGACTCTAGAAAAAACAGCTGTGAATCTTGTGTCATTTCTGTAATTCTGTGCATACAGCTAGGTCAAAATGTACATGTCCATGCTTTGAATAAAATGTTATTGAAATTTTTATTAAGAAAATTTAGGGTTTTAAGCAATCCTTAAAAAAAGTCTAAAATTGATGTATTTTTGAAAGGCCTTAAAAAATCTTAAATTCACTGATTTTGGCTTGTAATATCTTAAAATGGTTTTGCCATATATTTTTTGTAAGTTTGGTTTATTACACACTTGATCTATGCTTAATAGTAGTATTACCATAATTTACATTCACTCTATCTAGGCTTACAAGAGCAATAAGTCAGGTTTGCTATGTATTCTTTCTGTCTTGGACTGGGAGCATAAAATTGCATTTGACTCATTTTCATAGATATTCACAGTGCTGCTAATGCAAATGGTGAGATTAAGCCTGCCATGGTTATGGTCTGTTTGTGTAAAGCATGGGACTCTAAGCATCTTAAAATTAGCAGAGTCCTGGTCGCCATTGGTCACCAAAAATGCAGTTGGGCCCACAAAAATGTGTCTGCTAGGTAGCTTGAATGGTCCCTCAAAGTCAGAGAAACCATTAAAGTACGACTCCACATAACTTGATCTAAGCATTTCATACCCAAGCAGAACTTATGATAAATCATGAATAGACCTTCCTAAATTTACAAACACTTATTCATGTCCAGTCCATAAATGCATTACTATTAATGGTTGTGCAGCAAATGTTTAGATTGAAGACGTGAGCATTAGCTAGTGTGTGGTGCATGAAGCACATGTAGCTTATCATGTATAATAAGCAGTATGTACATTTATGTGTGTTTGTATATGTATCTATATATATATATATATATATATTATCTATATAGATCAAGCAACGTATGTTAAAGATGATGTGGTCAAATTTTGTTACTTTGCTTGGGTTATGGCACTGATTATGTCAAGGCATAATTATCGATTGTTGGTTTAGTTATTCATGGCTGGGATGTGTTATTTCAAAGCTAGGCTGTTCAGGACTTCATGGCTTGTGAAAGTGGCATATAAAAATGTTAGTGCTCTCTGCATTGAGCAACTGGGAAACATTTTGAATAGTAATCATGAATGAAGGAGTTTCAAAATACACTTGTTGGTAAAAACGTTACTGCCCTATGCATGTTGTGCCAGACTGTACTAGAAATGCTTTATGCAGAGGAAGAGTTCTGTATATAAAACTTGGATTCTAGTCTCACCTGGTATGGGCTCACAATAATTGGATTAGTATGTATGTAAAAAATTTAACATCTGCATTATCTAAGCAGTTATTAAAAAATGTGAATTGCATGATGAAAAAAATTGTTGTAGGTTCCAAAGAATACTTTATCATTTCCTGTAAGTGAGGAAAAATACTAATGTTTTATTTGGGGATTTTTTACCCTTTCTGATACAATATATATTGGTTTATGTTTTAAGAAATGTGTTTTCATTTAAAAAATTAAAAACTTTAAATTTATCCTTGATTATTCACCTAAAAAGAGAAGAAAGGATTATTTTTAGCTTATGAGATGAAACATTATTTTTTTAATAACTGCTTGTATAACATCATGAGTGGGAGTTGATGAAAAGAAAAATTTATTTAAGCCCCTGGATACAGATGTAGTAACCAACAGTGCAGAATAATGACATTATCACCAATTGTATTGTAATAATGGAACATAATTCATCTTGCCAATTGTGTTCTAAAGTAACTGAACTAACCTGTGTGAACTTTAGTAAAAATGGATGATTGTTTAAAGTTCTGGACAAGAACTATGATGATTAACTGCTCTTGTCACTGACACTTACTGCAAAGAACCTGGCCCATGTTTATGCTCCTTGGTGTGGATTCCTGTACGTGGTGATGGGCCCTCCCAAAGAAAGGTTCCTCTGAGATCTAAACATCCACCTGTGTGTTTGCCATGTATGGCAAACTGTGAAGGGGAGGAGAGGATCCTGGTGGTTGAGGGGTCCAACCCCAACACTCCACTTTAGCCTTTAATTCCTGTAGGCGGGCAGCCTTGGGGTGGCCCCTCTAGAGTCAATCAGCTAGTCCACTTGAGCAAGGGTCAACCAAGTACCAGTGTTGGATGTTCTCAACAGGTCTTGTAAACATTGTATTTGATGCTGGTGTTTGGGTATAGTGCTCACAATACCCTGGCATTGCAGCAGTGTCCTGTAGTGCATCCTCTCACAGGCTCCATGGTGGGTGGAGTCAGTGGGCACTGAAATGCACCTTCTTTATTACAGACAAAATTTTGTCTTTCTGACAAAATTAATAAATATGAAAAAAAAATTGAAAAAAACAGGCCATTGGAAAATGACCAAACATGGACGATTTTGTTGTACAGCCAGATTCTGCACCTCGATTTCTGATTATCCATTTCTTATCTGAGAAATCCTTGAGACAGATGTCTCCATTCTTTATTTAAAAGGGATTAAAGGGACTTGCTTGCTCCCCAAAATCAGTAAAAAAGTTTTGCTCTGGAGACATTTTGGTGGAAACATATTTACCACAACATATCAAATTCCTCTTGAAATCAAAGGCCAATGGGGATATTCCCATTGAGGTTACTCCCCATGCACTTTGAATTCTTCCAAAAGAGTTATAGTTGAGAGGGATTTAAAGAACATTCCTAAGTTGGACATCCTTGCTGGTTAGTCCAATCAAGTATAAGTTGATCAAATATAGATGACATTAAGGATTTGAATGATTCTTGCCATTCCGTGTGCCTCTCCTTACAGGAAATGTTTCTGGAACCTGCTGACATAGTCACCCTTTGGGAGTTTTCCTTGTACAGGAACAACAGGTCATGTGATGGATGAGTGCAAGGTGGGGTGGCATTGCTGGTTGATCAGCATGTGCCCACCTTGTCTTTGTCACTTGATACACCCTTGGAGGCTGTAGCCTTCCATGTTTTCTTGGGTTGTACTATCACTATTTGTTCTCTCTACCTGCCTCCTGAAGAGATATATAATCAGTCAGACCTTGATGCCCTCACTGAGTGGTTACTATACCCCTTTTTACTATTGGGGGATTTTAATGGACGTAATCCCCTTTGGGGTGGTGCTGGTATTAATGGGAGGGGTCATGCAATAGAACATATGCTCTTGGACCACCTCTGCTGTTTGCAACTGTCTTTACTGTATGGTTCAAAATTTCTGTCCTTGTCATAGCATCCCACATGGGGTTATGTTTTCCTTCATCAGTGGGCCCCACACTTTTTCATAATAGACAGTCTACCATTGTTTCTTTTAGCCTTCATATCCAGGTGCAGTTGGATGAATTGGGCCTATTTTTGGATGAAATAGCAATATCAACAGGTAAGCCCATCCCACCATGGCTAATTACTATCACCAAATGTGACCTTTATATGCAAAAATGGCTCGTTTGGGTTGAGAAAATATTTTACATAGAAGAGCGAACAACGTTTCGACCTTCTTCGGTCATCGTCAGGTTCACAACAAGTGGGTTTCTCGACATCAAATGTGACCTTTGTTTGAGTCATCTGAAGAAGGCAGATACTCCTGATTGAAAGTATGACCTTATATTTCTCAAACATTTTCGAACCATCCTTCCATTCCCATTTATACAGATGGTTTGAAATCAGATGACTTGATGGGCTCTGCCATTGTTTGCCATGATATGGTTGTTGCACACAGAATCCTCTTTACAGTTTCTGTTTTCACTGCTGAATTGTATGCTGTTTCTCTTGTCCTGGATCACATAGAAGTTATGCAGTACACAAACTGTACTATTTATACTGATTCACTTAGCTCTCTGTTAGCTCTGGAATTGCTTCACTTCATTTCACACCCTATTTTCTCTGATATTCAAAACCAACTGGCCCATTTCTCTTTAACATCTACTTTTATCCAGTTCTTCTGGATACCAGACTATGTTGGTGTTTGCAGGAATGAGGTCACTGATGCTGCAGCTAAGTCTGTCTGCTCTGGCACTATCACTGCTATGCCTGCTCCATGTGTGGACTATGGTCCTGTATTTAAGGCTCATCTCTATAGCAGTTGGCAGTTGACTTAAGAGTGAGCAACGTGAAAACATGCTTTTCCAAATAAAACCCTCTATTTGACTTTGGTCCTCTTGTTTCCATAAGGATCAGAAGGAAGTTGTCCTAACTAGACTACACATTGGTCACAGTTTTGGGACTCATCAGTTTCTTTCATCTGTGACTGATGCATCGATGTGTTGTCCGTGTAACACAGGTCACAATAAGCCACATTTTACTGTCTTGTCATTGTTACGACTCTCAACGACAGCACCATTTCAGAC
Source organism: Tachypleus tridentatus (assembly GCF_004210375.1). NCBI lineage: Eukaryota > Metazoa > Arthropoda > Merostomata > Xiphosura > Limulidae > Tachypleus > Tachypleus tridentatus. The sequence continues at coordinate 10,468,773 of NC_134832.1, read as the reverse complement.
ATGTTTTGTCCCAAGGTCTATCCATAACGTTGGACAGTGTCATTGGCGAAAGCAACACTGTCCACCTTACAAATGTTTTTTTTTAGTTTTTTAAAGGCCATTGACCTTTTTAGCAATATTTAAATTTTATATTCATAAATTAGACCTTTTATCAATATGATTCCTTTTAAAGTACAACTAGTTCAATATGAAATTAGAAAATGACTATAATGGATTCAAATAACTTGAATCCAGGACTGGAAAGGCCAACTTCAGATGACTAACATTGATGTTTGAACTTACCAATTAGTCATTCTGGGGAGTTATGATAATTAAAAATATACTACAGAAAGTCCTTTAAAACTAGTATTATTGTACTTTCTCTGTCACTGCCGTACACTAGATACAAAAATTGGACTTAACGCTAATAAAGTTTTTAATTCAAAAATTAAACTGTTTTATTTTACTTTTATTCCTTTTTACTAATTTTAGTTTACTTTTAGCACTTTACTGGATGTGTTGGAACAGATAGCCTAGTTGCTTTGCATCATAAAACGCTAAATCAACCAACCCATACATGTGCATAAAATTTGAGAGAAACATTCACGTATTTTAAGTTAAAGCTACAAATCGTAATTTTAAACCCTTTTGATAGAGGATTAGTATAATATACAAAAGCTTATCTACACATTCTTTAATATATATGGTTGTAGCTTACCTCTCTAAAATAGTGTTAAAAAAATCTTTATTTATAGTAATGCTATAGAATCTGTATTCTAAATTAACAGTTTCTTGTCATCACCCACATGCACCTATACAGCTATATCAAGCATCATTATTTATACTATTTGCTTAAGCTAATATCGTGTGACACTAAACACTCTCCAGTTAGCAAATTTGTGTTTAAAAATTGGCAGTTAATAATGAATTGTAACCATGCACTCGTATGATTCTTTTGCTTAAGCTAGAAACTGCTAATTTAGTTTGTTTGGTCTAAACAAAACTTTTATATCTGCATGTGCTTTCACTCTGTAGTTTTACAGCTTTAAATCAGCCATTTTTAACATAAATGTAATATATATATGTAAATACAGTCAATTTTTACTCTTAAGTAAAGCTATAGTAAACATTTTAGACTGATAGCTCATATGACATTTTGCATAGATGTGTGCATACACTTTGGTCAAAACTGTGCATTTTTATTGAATAACTGCACATACAGCTTATAACTTAAATAAAAGTTGTCACTTTATTGTAGGTTATAAAGATCTGTTAGTATACTAAAGGTGAAAAACGATCTGTGAAGTGTCTTTCTTTGAAATAAAGTTTCCATATTTTTGGTGTGAGGAAGAAAAAAAGTAAGAAATTCAATCATTATTGGACATTTTATATCTTGTATTTCTTTTAATGGATTGTCTTGAAATTTGGTATGTGAAGTACTGGGCTGGTAGAACATATTCACTGAAAATATTTGTTTGTATTACAACAGCCTGAGCTACAGAAAGTGGAAAAATTGCTAAACTGTCACTGGTGGTAACAACACACAGCATTTCCTGCAGGTTGTTTTGGCTGCATGACTCTGCTGTGTGTCCTGATCTGAGAGTTTGAATCTTCAGTTTATGGAAATATAATGAGGATTGTTAACATAATGAAATGATAAATAATTTCTAAGATAGTACATGGTGAATTTATTTTACAGCATCAAATGTTGCATTAAATATCACTGAATTATTATTGAGATGTACAGTAAGATAGATGTAAAATTGCCACATATTAGTGACATCATATATAGAACATGTTTACATTTATATATGATATTATATTTGTTATTTTGGATTTTGTTAGACTTAATGGTCATGACCCAAAATGTGGAGAAAGTAAAAGAAGAAGAACGGCTTCGTTATATAGGTCGTGAAGAATCTCTTATGGGCTTTGACAATATGACATACAGTATGCGGCTTGATCCCACAGTCGTGGTAAATTACATGAAGAGAAAAGTATGTACTAGTATGTTTTATCTATTTGTTTTTCAGTCTTTGGTTTTAAAACATTTTTACAAAGCTGCTGCTCAATGCAATAAAAACTCGGAATGTGTCTTTCCGGAACTAAACTAAAATGGTTAATATATAGTTATATTGGTTCATAACGTGAATGGTATGTGTGAATAGTAATACATGATTGTGGTGGTTTCTCTTTCTGAATTATTTTTTGAGTTAATTTATATTTGGTCAAAATTTCAGCAATTGTCTTTAGGTGCTTCTTTTTTTTTTTAGAAACATTTAAAAATGATTGCTGGAATTGTAACTGAAAGCTTCTGGATTAAATCACAAAAACAATGTAGAAGAGAAAAACTCACTTTCATGCCTTGAAATACATGATTAATGTAAAGTTTGGATATGTATTTAAGATTTTAATGTGATTTAAATACAAGTACTAATAGCTATTAAGAGTAAAAATTTAAGTAATTGTGTGTTGTAGTATTACTTGATATCAGTAAAAACTGAATTAATATATTTTTTTCAGTGCTTTTAATGTTTCTTTTCATTCTGTTCCTTTATATGTTATTACAAAGGTATAAATGAGAACTAAAACAGTTTGGATATTAATGAATGCAATTCTTGATGATACTGTTGATTTTATGTTTTATGTAAGGCATTCCTGTTAAAAGGATAACTTTTAAACATACTAGTTAAAAAGGTAACTTTTTAACATGACATCTGCATTTAATAGTGCTTGTTAATGTTCAGTTAATCTTTTCTCAAAATACACGTCACAACATTTTACAGGATTACACTCAAATTTTAAGCTATTTTGTTGTCAGTATGTATGAACTGTCCTGAGTTCAAAGCATATTTAATAAGTCAGGTTATAATATTAATAAAGTTTTAATTTCTTAATTTTAAAATGTAATGTATAACTAAATTCTTTTACTCCCTTTGTGCATGTAACATGACATTGTCAGCTCTGATTTGCTGATCCTCTGTTTTTCATGACCCTCCTCTGGTGTGCATTATAGTACAGATATTACTAAGACATACTGTAATTTTTCTAACCTTCAATTTTCTTTGTTTATGTAGACATAAACTAGAAAGTCAGGCTCACTTCACATTTCCACCTACCACGGTTTTTCTTTTACAAATTATCATTAATGCTGCCTTATTCTCAGTGTAGAAGTTTAGCTGTTTAACCTATGAATTGAAAATTGCTATCACTGAGCTCAGATTGAGTACCCAAGATAATTATTTTAACTGTATTTCTACCAGGCTTTCATATTGTAAAGACTTAATGTTGCTATTCTTATATTTCATACCAAAAATAAGATTAGCAGATAAAATTGTTTAAAATTTGACAAGAATTTTCATAAAATATGCAGTTTTAGAAAAATAAAGCATTTTTTTTCCTTCTGTTTCTCCCCTCGGTGTGGATTACTGTACGTGGTGAGGGGACCTCCCAGGGAAGGTTCTGTTCTGTCTGATTACCTTCTCTGGGATCTAAACATCCACCCACGTGTTTGCTGTGTGTGGCGACCCGTGAAGGGGAGGAGAGGATCCTAGTGGTTGAGGGGTTCAATCCTAAGACACCACTTTGGCCTTGAATTCCTGTAGACAGGCAGCCTTTGGGTGGCCCCCCCTTGGGTCAATCGGCTGGTCCACTTGGGCTAGAGTCAACCAAGTACCAGTGTTGGAAGTTCTTAACGGATGGTGTGGACATTCTGCCTGAAGCTGGTTTTTGGGTATAGTGCTCACGAAACCCTGGCGTTGCTGCATTGTCCTTGCATGACATTGTAGTGCATCCCCTCGTAGGGCTCCACGGTGGGTGGGGTCAGTGGGTACCAAAATTTACTTTTTTCCTATGGATCCTCCTTCAAAAAATTTAAATAAAATAGTGAGAAAACAGTCAATAGGTAAGCGACCACGTCTTGAAGCATCTCAACAGCAATCTTCAACGTCTGTAACACACGTACCTCATTTTTTTATATTACATTCTCTTTCAGAAAAACCTTTAGGGCAATTGTCCCCCTTTTTTATTCAGAAGGGACTAGAGGGTCTTGCTGGCTCTACAAAGTCAGTAAAGAAGCTTCGATCTGGAGACATATTGGTTGAAACATCCACAATCCACCACAGTGAACTCCTCTTGAATTCAACAGCAATTGGGGATATACTGATTGAGGTTACCCCTCATGCTACCTTGAATTCATCACGAGGAGTTATTGCTGAGAGGGATTTGAAGAACGTCCCCGAGTCAGAGATTCTCGCTGGTCTCTCCACTTGAGGAGTTTCTGCAGTGAGGCATATCTCCACTCGCAAAGATGGAATTACACTGCCAACAAATACCCTCGTTTTGACATTTACATCATCATGTGCACCTGGCACCATCAAGGTAGGTTATCTCATTTGCAGGGTACGGCCATACATTCCAAACCCTCTCCGATGTTTCTAATGTCAGAGATTCGGCCACTCGAAGACATCATGTGGTGGTTCCCTGACATGTGCTCGTTGTGGGGGCAAGGACCACGATGCCTATGAATGTGACATGGACCCACATTGAGTCAACTGCAACAGTTCTCACCCCTCCTACTTTTGTTCTTGCCCAAAATGGTTGGAGGAAAAAGAGATGCAGCGTTTGAAAACGAGTCATAACATTAGTTATCCTGAGGCTCGGAAATTGCTGCCTGCTACTCCATCTCGGACATATGCTGCTGCAGTGGGAGTGCAGACAAATCTCTCTGTGCCTCCAAGAGAATCGTTTTCAAAACAAATGAAAAGCCTTTTGACCTCCATGGTTAAAAAAGGTTGATGAATCGACTTCCACACCCATCTCTGTTCCTCCCATACATTCCAACAAACCTCAAGATCCACATCCTTCAGTTTCAAATACAGGCATTTCTTCTGATACATCTTTTTCTCCCACCCCAAGAGGCAAAACAATCATTCGTTTGCATCCTCAGTCACTGGAATCCCTTTCCAATAACAAAGACCTGCCCACTTGACCCAGGGCAGGATCCATGGAGGTTGATAGACCTCCTCTGACTAAGGACAGTAAGGAAAAAAGACGTGGTCGTAAACAGAAGGGTTCTCCAGCCATTTCGCCTACCTGTCATTAAAAAATGGCCACCTTGATACAATGGAACTGTCGAGGTTTATGTTCTAATCTGGATGATATCAAAACACTGATTGCTTCCTACCATCCTGTATGTCTTTCCTTACAAGAAACATTTCTAAAACCTGCTTATACAGTCACCATTCGGCAGTTTTCTCTGTACAGAAATGACAGGCTGTTTGATGGACGAGTGCATGGAGGGGTGGCACTATTGGTTGATCAGCATGTGCCCACCTTGTCTTTGTCACTCAACACACCCTTGGAGGCCGTAGCCATCCGTGTTTCCTTGGGTCATACCATCACTGTTTGTTCTCTCTACCTGTTCCCTGGTGAGACACATGATCAATCAGACCTTGATGCTCTCGTTGAACAGTTGCTGTCTCCATTTCTAATCCTGGGAGACTTAAATGGACATCATCCCCTCTGGGGAAGTGCTGTTATTGATGGGAGGGGTCGCTCTGTAGAGCGTATGCTCTCTGATCACAACCTTTCTCTTTTCAATACTGGTTCTTCCACTTATTTTGCACATGCACCTAGTCAGTCCCTTACCACTATTGATCTGTCAGTTTGCTCCCCTTCATTATTCTTCCATTTTTCATGGAGGGTTGACAATAATCCACCAGGCAGTGATCATTTTCCTATACTCTTGAGAGAGACTGGCAGTGGTCGATGCCACCCTACCCGCATGCCCCGGGTGGAAGCTGGATCAGGCAGACTGGTCCACTTTCACTGCTCTTGCAGAACTTGATCCTGCCATCGTGAATCAGCCATCAATAGACGACTGTGTGGCAGCGGTGACTGGCTGTATTATAAAAGCACCTGCTCAGTGTATTCCTAAATCCTCGACATGTTTTTCACGATATCCTCGTCCGTGGTGGAATCCAGCTTGCACGGAAGACTCAAAAACGGGCCTGGGATACTTTTTGTAGATATCCCACGCTTTCGAACCACGTCGCTTTCCAACTGTCTCGTGCACATGCTAGGTGGGTGAAACGTCAAAACCAGAAGGAATCGTGGATTAAGTTCACAACTAGCGTATCTTGTACTACCAGTTCCAAGATCATATGGGACAGGATTCGAAAGGTTAGTGGGCACTACAATTCTGTCCCCCTCTCGATCTTACTCTCTGATGGTCAGGAGGTGGCTGATGTCTGGAGCATTGCTGATACTCTCTCGGTGAAAGCTTTTGCTGGGTATCAAGCACTTCTGCTTGTTCCTCCACCTTCTTGGCCATCAAGACTCAGGCTGAGCGTTCACCTCTTTCCTTTCAAACTAACTGTCTCTTTGACTATAATTGTCCCTTTACACTGGTGGAACTGAAAATGGCCCTTCATCGGTCTGCCAGTACATCTGTTGGACCAGATGATGTACACTATGACATGCTGCACCATCTATCTCCTGCTTCTCTTGATGTCCTTCTAATTGTCTTTAACCGGATCTGGCAGAAGAATGATTTCCTGATGCCTGGCGCCAGGCTATTATTTTACCTTTCTCTAAGCCAGGGAAAGATCCCAAGATTCCTTCAAACTACCATCCAATTGCTTTGACGAGTTGTTTCTGTAAGACCTTAGGAAGGATGGTTAATGCTCGTCTTGTTTGGTTCCTTGAATCAAACAACCTCCTCTCGTCCACCCAGTGTGGGTTCCTACGACAGCACTCCACCACAGACCACCTAATTCGTCTTGAAACATCAATCAGAGAAGCCTTTCTCAAACGCCAACATCTTGTATCAGTATTCTTTGACATTGAGAAGGCTTATGACACAACATGAAGGTATGGCATCTTGCAAGATTTCCATACATATGAATTACGTGGCCATTTACCCATGTTTATTAAAAATTTTTTACTGGACAGGAGATTCAAAGTTCGTGTGGGTTCGACACTTTCCCGTTCGTTTGTACAGGAACTTGGAGTCCCTCAAGGCTGTGTTTTGAGTGTCACACTTTTCAGTATAAAGATAAATGCCATCACTGAACAACTCCCTCACTACTGCGAATGGGCTGTATGTCGATGACTTTCACATCTCATGTCAGTCGTCGAACATGAGATATATTGAGCAGCAACTACAAACTGCCCTCAATCATGTACTGAAGTTGACTATGGCGAACGGCTTTAATTTCTCTCTCTCTAAAACCGTTTGCATACACTTTTGCCACCAACAGGGTATTCACCCTGATCCTGAACTTCATATCGGTGAAGTTTCACTGCCAGTGGTCCCTGAGACCAAGTTCTTGGGACTTATCTTTGACTGTAAGCTGACCTTTATACCACACTTTAAGCAGCTTCGGGTCAAATGCACAAGAGCACTGAACATCCTCCGTGTCCTCTCTACTACCAGTTGGGGAGCAGATCGATGTTCAATGTTAAAGGTATATCGTGCTCTTATTCGATCAAAACTCGACTATGAATCAAAAGTCTATGGCTCTGCCAGACCCTTGGCCTTAAAAATGCTGGACCCCATTCATCACCAAGGACTTCGACTCTGCACTGGGGCTTTCCGCACCTCTCCAGTTCAAAGCTTATACGTTGAATCTCATGAACCTTCTCTGCACCTTCGTCATTTGCAACTGTCTTTACTATATTCTTCGAAACTTCATTCCTTAACAAAGCATCCCACCTGGGGATGTGTTTTCCTTCCTCAGTGGGCCGTACTTTTTCAGAACAGACGATCTGCCATTTCTCCCTTTGGTCCAGTTGCATCCAGGTGCAATTGGATGAATTGGGTCTGTCCTTGGATGACATTGCAGATTTCACAGGTCAGCCCATCCCATTATGGATTTTTACAGCCCCCAAATATGGCCTTTTTTTCAATCATCTGAAAAAGGCAGATACTCCAGATTGGAAGTACTGTCTTTTATTTAATGAACATCTTTCAAACAATCATTCCATTCCCATTTATACAGATGGTTCCAAGTCAGGTAATTCAGTGGGCTCTGCTATGGTTTGCTGCAGTTCGGTGGTTGCGCGCAGAATCCCCTCTACAGCTTCTGTGTTCACTGCTGAACTGTATGCCATATCTCTTGCCCTGGATATATAGAAGCTGAGCAGTACTCCAACTGCACTATTTATACTGACTTACTTAGTTCTATACTGGCCCTGTAATCGCTACACGTTGGCTCACACCCTGTTCTCGCTGATATTCAAAACTGATTGGCCCATTTCTCATTAACTGCTACTTTTATTCAGTTTTTCTGGATACCAGGCCATGTTGGTATTCGTGGGAACGAGCTTGCAGACACGGCAGCTAAATCTATCTGCTCTGGCACTATCACCACTGTGCCTATTCCGTACATGGACTATGGTCTTGTATTCAAGGCTTGGCTGCTTGCCAGCTGGCAGTCCACTTGGAGTGAGCAACACGACAACAAGCTATTTCAAATAAAACCCTATATTGAGCTTTGGCCATCAAGCTTCCGTACCGTTCGGAAGGAGGAAGTTGTTCTGACTAGACTACGCATTGGTCACAGTTTTTTAACTCATTGTTTTCTTTTATCTGGAACTGATGCACCAATGTGTAACACTCAAATCACTATAAGCCACATTTTACTTTCTTGCCATCGTTTCGATTCTCAACGATTCTGGTACTCAGGTCACAATAAGTCACAATTTACTGTCTTTTCATCATTAAGACTCTCAGTGATGGCACCATTTTAAACATGTTTTTTCCCAGGGTGTATCTGTAACATTGGACAATGTTATTGGTGATGGTGACACTGTCCACCTTGATAAAATTTTTAGTTTTTTAATGGCCATTAATCTTTTTAATCTCATTTAAGTGTTGGATATTTATTCATTACACCTTTTTAATTGTGGTTCCCTTTTTACAGTTTCATTCTCTCTAGCTCAATTTGACATTGTAAAATGGCCAGAATATTCTATAACTCGACACCAGGACTGGAAAGGCCAACTTTAGGTGACTAACGCTGCTGTTTGAACTACCTGTTAGTCGTCCTGGCGAGTTGTTATTACACTTTTGCTGCATGTAATTTAACACTTCTATTACTTTACCTTTTAATACTGGCCATAATGACACATAACCTTGAACCAGGACTGGAAAGGCCAACTTCAGGTGACTGACAGTATTTCTTGAACATACCTGTTAGTCTTCCTGGCGGGTTATGATCATTACCATTCTGCTAGAGAAAGTCCTTTACAACTTCTTTTACTCTGCTATCTCTCTTAACATTGTTGACTAGGTGTCAACATTGGTTTTATGCTTTTTCTGTTTTTCAATGATGTTTTGTTTTGCTTCATTTCCTTTTATGTATTTTACTTCATTTAATTTATTTTTACCTTTTTACTGAATTTTTGGCAAAGCCTAGCTGCTTTGTACCATAAAACACTAAATCATTCAATTAATCAATCAACCTTCTGTTTCAAAAAAAAAAAAAATCATTTTTTACTCTATATATTTGCATATGGACTCTTAATAGTTCAATTGGAAGGTAATTTTGATGTTGAATACAAAAATACTGTTTACTATCTTAGTTTTCACAGTTCTTTTGCATAATCTCTAGAATCTCCATTTTCTCTACTGTGTCACTAACTCCAGATATCATCACCAATTTACAGCTGAATGAAATATTTAAAATTAAGAAAAAGAAATATGTACTTGACATTGTGGTATAGTATTAAAATAGCTTATTTGATTTATATGCATAATTTCATGCCTTTACCTTTTTACTTGTAATTTAATTTTAATACTTTATTTTACTTTCCTGAGAGTTAAATAAGGGACCAGTGTAGACTGTACTTACTCATGAGTTATAATGAGGAAAGTAGAAAAGACATCCCTGCAAATTCTCCATGACCTGTTGAGAACCTAGTGATGACCTGCTTTCAAAAATATGATTTTTGTTGTCATTTATTACACTGTCTTATGATGATGCCCTCTGATGGGCTCTCCCACGTGCATCTCCTCCTCCTTCTATCTTAGCCTGGGAGTTCTTACTTCTTACAAGTGTCTAACCACTGGACTGGGGTGGTGGACTATAGTGGCTACCTCTAGAGTGTGACCAATCCCACTTAGTAGAGAGTAAGACATTGGTTTTCATGTTCATGTTTATTCATGTGGCTGATTTTTGCAAATCCTACTGCTGCTGAAATGTTGGGTTCCCAGTTGAATTGTTGTAGAACCAGTCAACATAATTGCTTACTTAGTTGCAGTTCCAATGATAAATTCTTATTCTGCTTCATTGTACTTGAAATAAAGATAATAGGGACCCTCTTACTTAAACCCAAATGACACATTCCTTGTGTGCCATCTAGTTTTGGACTGGAATTGTTTCACCTGATACTGGTTATGACTGTGCTTGTTTTTTTTCTTTCCATCCTAGTAACCCTGATGTATACAATTGCATTACTCTAAATTAGTTTGCTGTTGAATTCTGTTGATTATAAACAGAGTACAAGTGCACTGGTTGTAGATTTCCTGGTCTAATGATATTTTATTCAGTTTTCATTGTTTCGGGAATACTTTCATCAACATTTATGCACACAAAGAGAACAGTTATAAAGATTGTTTAAACAAGTGTAAGAAACTAATCCTTCTTTTTATAATCCTTGAACTTCACATATAACAATGTCCTTAAGACACAGAATTATTATAATAATGCTAAAAATGATGTTGCTCACTCAAAGAAAATTAAAATCTTAGATGAATAAAGGAAGATATATGTTAAATATTTAATTCTAAGAAAGTATATTCACTAGCTAAAATTAAAGTAGGTGTATTAATAATTCATGATAAAGAAGTTAGCAAAGGAAGCTGAAAAAAGGCACCTCCAATTATTGCATAATAGATTCATTTGTACAATGTATTTTTTTTACAATGTGATGTGTATTGTATAGGTAAACAAGTTCACTTGTGAGCAAGTTGCTGAAAAAAATCCAGAAAGTTTGATCCTGAAAGGGGACATAGCCTTTGGGAAAGAGGATCAGCTGGAAAATGAAGCTAGAACAGCTGTCAGACTTGCAAACTTTATATCAGCCATGCAACAAATCATTGACCCCGAAGAATTATTTGCAGAATTCAGAGTTCCTGATCGACCATTAAATGAAGATCAAGTTATTGGTGAAGTACTGGCTAATGTTATAGCTAATGAAAAAATTGTTGGTTGTGGAGTTTTCTTCAATCGTAATCAGTTTCCCAGCAGAACACTGTTTGCCCCATATGCTTATCGCACTAAGCGAAACACACAGAATTTTTTTGTGGAAGACATTGCAAGGCATAGAGGAAGTAAAACATATTTGAATAAGGATTGGTTCCAGCACTTGAAAGTGCGGTGGTTGACTAACACTGATGATCTTGAAACTTACACAACTAAGATAATGATTCGTTACAATTCTTCAGGGCACTATCCTATTAGATATGATCACTACCCCCTTCAGTACAAGGCTGCTGACATTCAGCATGGCTATTGGACATCACCATACTTTGACTGTAAAGGATTTCACAATGAGTGGTTGGTAACATATGCAGCCCCATTCTTTGGTTGGGATAAAATCAAAAGTAGTCTTGAGTTCAAGTAAGTGAAGAATACATTTTTAGACACTTAAATTAGAGGTGCTACAACATATTTCTGTTGAACCTAATACCAGAGTATGTCAGATGTTGAGGTCATGTTTGTTAATTATTAACTTAAGGCTATTATTTGTATTTCTTAATAGTAAAAGTATATACTATTGTTGCTGGGCTTAGGATTCATCTGCAGTAAGTGTCTATGACTTGTTGGTCATAAATTTGCAAAAGAATATATGTATGTGTGTGTGTATGTTGGTATTTATATTTGGAATATGTTAAATGTATGTACTATAAATTCTTTACTTTTTAGAGATCATAGATATATCATAAATGCTATATAGTTTTTTCTTCTGGTCTTTAGAATTTCAGTTGACAAGCTAAACTGCCTTTCACTTTTTCTATCACCCTAGTATTAGTGTTGCACTTACAGTTGTGACACGAGTAATTGCAGTCATTTACTGCTCTTCCAGTAACTGTTTAGTCTTCTTTTCTTAGAATATTCTCTGTTCCTCTTGTTAAAGTGCAATTAGGTTGATTCAATTACTTTAGAACTACAGTTTTGAAGGAATAAGTTTTTATTCTTTTCTACTGTTAGTCATACTCTAATATTAAATGTAAGAATTAGGTTAATCATTAGGCATATAATTTCTACTTCAGTTAATTTCATACCAAACCTTTCCTTGGGCATTACTTTACTCTCTTCTACTATTGTCTTTGTGTGTCTGCTGTTTCCCCCTCATCCTACTTGTATGTTTGTTACTAAATCATTTGCTTGTTACATTCTTGACATCAGCATGTTATGAACACAACTTCCAGTAATCATCTGCTCTTAACTTTTTTTTGTTATAAAAACTACACAATCATACAATATTCATTCACAAAATAAACTAATTAATAAAATCTACACTAAATAGACTTTTATGTCATGACAGAGTGTTTATGCTGCATCTTTATAGTGTTCTACCTAAGAAATGGGCATTCAAATTCTGCTGAGTTATGACTAAGAGTAACATTTTTTCTTGTACATGAGAGGTGTGTTCTTTCAAATATACTTGATTCTAGTTATTTTGGTGAAGATACCAATGTTATTGTAGCTACAAACATAATTATTCACTACTGATTTGGAACATTGTGTTGTTATATTGTGAGAAACTGTCTTTGTAGCTAAAATCCATAAACTTTTTGTTTTCTTTCTTCAGTCAACAATATTTTATCACCCATAACTGAGAATTATTAATACTGTTTCATTGTAGAAATCTTTATATTGTGAGTGAATGAATTATTTAAATTTATATTTATCTAAATTTGAGAGTGAGCTAGAAATTATATTTTGGAAGTTCTCACACCAAATGATGTAAGGATGTGTTTGAGGGTAGTATGGAATGATATGTACGTATGTAAAATCTCAGTAACATTGTACCTATTGTACAAACCAACCAGTCACTGGCATTAAATCCTTTATATTGGAATTCTTAATAAGAAAAGACAACTTTTTTTTGTTTGTCTAAATGTTTTCCTAGGAGAGAAAACTTCAAAATAACTGTATATGTATTTCCAAAGGAATCACTGAAAAAGTTAACACAAGTATTAAGTGTATAATGTAATTTATTGAAAAAATGGTTGTATTATAGCACACAAAAATTTCTCCATACGTAAAATGAATATGACATTTGAAAATAGATATAAATAGATAATTTAAAATGTTTCTATTTTGTCTTTGGTTTTATAGTTTTATAGTGGTTTATGTGTGTGTGGTATTTTGTAAGTCTGGAATCAAAGTTTAGCTCTGCATAAGCTGTATTTTTGACTTAATTAATTGTTATTAGCATGTATTAAATAACATTTGAATAATAGAATAAGGATGTTTGTTCCAATTGGAAAAAAATAGTAGTAGTCATGCCTATTGCATTTTTTGTGTTTTTAATGTACAATTATAAAGAGTATTTCAAAGATGAACAAAAGTATTCCAACACATGCTCTGATGGTCTAAATTGCTAAGTTTGATTTGTTTCAGTTTCTACATAGTGTGTGAAAAGAGAACAATATTTTAGTTAATAAACCACTTGAATTACTACCCATAAAACTTGCTGATATTAAAATTGTGGTGTAAACATTACTTCTAAAAATTCACTTTATTTTCAGTATTTGTATCTTGTGCATCTATGAGAAACAGTATTACATGTAGTAATTTTGATTTGAAATTTGAAATGATTTACAGTGGAACCCCTCTAAGTGGCCACCCCTTGAAAGTGGTCATTCAATCACAGTCCCTTTTTTTTGTTTACATAATCCCTAATTATGGCCTCTAATCAGGCCAGTTTGTCTCAGTCCCAAAGGTGGCTGCTTTAGAGGGGTTCCACAGTAATTGGAAAGTTTTTATTTTAGGTATGTTTAAAAAGTGTTACATGAAGTGCTTGCTCATGAAGAAAGCATTCTACACAGACAATAAAATTATTTTAAGTTAATACTGTAAATGTTTTTTTTATGATTAACCTTACATTATGTATTTGTTGTTCTCATAAATCTTGGAAACAATTCACTCCTGAAAAGTTCTGAAGAAGATATTGGATTTTTTTTTTCTTAAAAGTCCTGGAACTTAGACATCCTAATGAGTGCTATATATAAGTGTCAGATCTTCACATAATAATTTTTATTCTCAAATTAAAAACATTTTTCAGTCTTTACTATATCATTATTTTAAAAAAAAGTGAGACCATAATGCAATTAATTTATTGGTTGTTGTTACCTTCATTTATATTTTATCATACCAGTGCAAAGGGACCACTTTTGAAATTTAGCAAATATATATATATAAAATAAACAGTATTTAAGTCCTGGATTTGTTTTCATAATATCTGTGGGAACCATGCATAGGTTTTTTTGTCAGGTAGGCTTAATTAATCTTAATATTTGCTTTTACAGAGATTTTTATTATTGTGACAGTTCACATTAACTTGTATCTATTATCATAAAAGCTGAAGTACTTTTGTTACAGCTGTAGTGTTGTGTCAGAATTTCAATAATTGTGTGATATATATATTCTTTATAGTACTTTATTGAAACAATTATAGTTATTCATGTAATATATAAATTTGAAATATTATTTACAGTTGTAAGTGAATTTATCATACATCATTTCATTTTATGCAGGGGTGCAGTAACAGTGTCAATGAAGCTAGAGAAACTTGATATAAATCAGTGTTCAGACAATTACTTTGCTCCTAATGCATTTAAAGATACACACAAGTGTGATCGGAAGTCATCAAGGGTGAGTATGTTGGTTATAAATAAAAAGGTCTTCATATTTGGAACAGTAAATAAGCTATCAACTTGCATAATTGAACTGTGACTTTAATCTTAGCATAGGAAATTTTCATATGCTTCCATTTGCAAGCAAGAACTGAAAGGAACTTTGTAGTACTACATCACATTTATTGAGCTTCTGGTAATCAAGTTTACATGTAAACCTTCTTTTCGTGGACATCTTTCTCTTTCTCTGTGCATGTTATATAACTGAAAGTTATAGATGGAAACAGTAACAAGCACAAATTATTGCATGGTTGGTTACTGGGACCTATTACATAGTGAGAGAGGTAATTTAATGAGAGGTAATAAGGTAGTGTATAATTATTGTGTTTAAGTAATTGTATAGTATGTTAAATGTGGCTGACAAAACGATAACTTGAAGCCTTTTAAGTGGATGCTAAAACATTATTATGAGATGTTTAAAATAATTTAACAAAAACTCAATTAAGTATTAATATATTCCTTTATGTAATGGTGAATTCTGGAGGCAATTTCCACCTTACCCTCTCTGTAATATATAAACATAAAGAAAAATATGATTGGCTTAGTGGGTCGCATCTTCATGTTAATTTGCTTTATTCTGTGGTGCAGAATTTTTTAGCTGTAGGTAAATCAAATTCATGGAAAATATCTGTTGAAAGTTGAAACAGGTTTTCATGAAAAAAAATTGAAATTGTACACAATACCTTGTTATAAAAAATGTAAATCGAGTAGATATTATTATTGAAAACAATTTTTGAATACAATACTTACAATTTAAGGCTATGACTCTGAATAATAACATGAAAGTAGATTACTTGAGTAGTTTGCAAGTAGTATTAAGTACCATGTGCAACATATAAATATTTTAATAGAGTGCTTAAACATATTTCAAATATCTCGAGGACTTCCAGAAGTTTGTGAAAATTGTAATTGCATTTCCATTGTAATTTCAAAACACATTTTTACATATTGCAATATATGATATATGTCATTTTTGTGAATCATTCTGTGGTTGCAGTGCTAGAGAAGTAATCTGCTATGTATTTTTATACTTCATTTTATAAGACATTGAATTTTGAAAATCATAATGTTTGGTTTGTTTTACAGTTTTTGGGGGTACAAATGAATTGACTTATGCAAAACCTTCAAGGAAAACATTTCTAGAGTGATATTATTGTGCTGTATAACTTTTCTATTGACACATTTTACCTCTGACTGATAGTTGCAGATGTCATTTGATTGACTTTTATTTAACTTATATACTCTTCAAAAAAAGAAACACAAAAGGCAAAATTTGAGACACATTGTTAACAAGTTTATTCTGGGTAGTTCTATATGACATCTGTGAAACTTTGCACATTCACTGCTGAACATCCAAAGTCTGCAAAGGCGAAGTCCACGCTCACTAGGTGAAGTTTAATGTCACTCAACGTCAATAACGAGTATGCCCCCGTGAGCATCAATAACTGCTTGGCATCTCCTGCCCATGGAAGTGATGAGATGACGAATCAAATCCTGTGGAATGGCTGTCCACTAAGCCTGCAAAGCTGCTGCAAGCTGAAGTAAAGTCTGCGGTTGAGGTTGTCGCCGTCGCAGACGTTGGTCCAACTCGTCCCAAAGATGTTCGATGGGGTTTAAATCTGGTGATCTGGAGGGCCAGGGAAGAACGTTGATGTTGTGGTGTCTCAAGAAGACAGTGGTGAGTTGGGCTGTGTGAGGACAGGCGTTGTCATGTTGAAAAACGTTCGTTGACGTTCACCATGATGGGTTGCACATGGGGCCTAAGACTCTCGTCGACGGTTGCGTATGGTCTGATTGGAAATCTTACGCAGTTCTGGTATGGTTGAGGCAGTGGTGGTCCTATCCCGAAGGTGACGTAACTGGATGTAGCGATCTTGTGCGGGCGTGGTCACACGAGGTCTGCTAGATTGTGGACGGTCACTAGTTGATCCATGTTGTTGGTGATGATTCCATAGCCTTGTGATGGTGTTTGGGTGGACATTCACAGCTCTGGCAACATCTGATCGAGATTCGCCTGCTTCCAAGCGACCAATGGCATTGTGCTTCAGTCAGTTTTGGCGTAACTGTATGGCGTGTCGGTGGCTTAACACTGAGCTATGGAAACTGAGAACCCGTCACGTTTATAGGGATTTTGCACATGTTACACTTGCAGAACATGCAGATCTCTCAAACAAATTTATTGGAGACGCATGCGTTTTGGCTAAAAATCCGATGTTTTCCTCCATTTTCAAAGTGCACAACTTTTATTGTCATTTTGGTCTGACAATCAGTGCCTTAACACGTGTAACATCACATACTCTGAGCTTGTAACGTTATTACATATATTTCTTTTTAAAATAACAAAAATATCTCTTTTGCATTTCTTTTTTTGAAGAGTATATATCATGACACTATCTCAAGAAATAGATAGTCCCTAATATGCCTGCACACCACACCTTATGTTAGCAAATTTTTGGATATTCTGTATGTGCTTCACAACAATGGGTAAAATTAGGAATTATATTGCTACTAATGTTATAAATGTAATAGCAAAATTTTGTGTTATTTATATTTTATGAAATTACTTTATACAAAACTTTACCTCTATTAATCAAGCATGCATATTTTGAAATAATGTGTTATAGATAATAACAGTAGTTATTAGATATATATGCAAAGTGTATATACTCATACACACATATATTCTAAGATATATATATAGAAGGTATATGTATATTACGTTTGAGTACGTAATATATATATATATATAAACCTTTTATGTATCACACACGGAAGGTATAAACAGCCAAAATTTTCAGTATGTTCAGCAAACATAATCTTATATCTGCTTCAAACTATTTAACAAAATTCAAACAATACTTCTCAGTAATAAAGATAAAAAGTGATAACTTTCATATAAAAAACATATGAAATTAGATTTGAATGTAAGTAAAAAAATGTTTTTCACATATTGAGCGCATTTGAAACAGAATATAGTGTTATAAAACAATTTTAAATGAAGTTAATCCTCAAAGTTAATTGAATATTGGAGAATAAATAGAAATTTGTGGTGGAAATTAAATAATTCTTTACTACACAGAGATGAAAAGTCTATTAGTATTAATGTACAGCTTTGAAAAGAAATATTGATTTTTTAATTTCTTATATATATAACATTCATACTGTCTTTAAAGTTTACAATGAATTAAACCTTTTTCTTACACAGCTGCTCACTATTCATGAATAATTTAATACTGATAATTGCACTTTAAGTTGCTGAAACATGTAGACTTTTAAGGTCGGCCATTGGCCAATTAAAGCTTTTACTATGAATTTTAAATGCTGTTCTTGTTTTTAATTTTAAAGGTTTTGCACAAGTTACCATAATTGAATATTTAGGATCTAAATGTAGATGTACAAGCTATTAAACTACATAAAATGAGATTTGAAAAGCATTAACTTTAGCTGTAAAACAAAGTGTTTGTCTGTTACACTATTTAAGCAGTCATTCTAGAAAGAAAACAAAGAGTGCTGTAAATTTATATTTTAAAATTTTCATTTTGCCTGTGTTGGTAATTTTGATACAGTTAGTGCTAGGGTAAAGAAAAAAAATACATAATTTGCTTACTGAAAAAATTCAGTATTCATTTACGGATGTTATAGTGGTTATGCAAATGAAAATGAAACAGTAAGTTGAAAAGAAGTGTTTTTGTTCTTTTTTGTTCGAAAAGGTAAGTTAGTTATTTAGAAATCTATATGTCTTTTATACTTTATTAATATACATGACAATAAAACAGTTAAAATAAGCAAAAGTATTTGGACAAATTTAACTGAGAATGTACCAAACGGATACTTTTACTAACCATTCTAATAATGTAATAATTAAATTTTTTTACAATAATTTGAATGAAATGGTAAAGAAAATGCAATCAAATAGTTTAAATATTAATATTCCTCCTTTAAGTGTTTATATCGGAAATTATGGTTGATCTTGTGAACAGTTATTGTAAGTTTCAAAACATAACTTATGATCTGTTAGTAATGAATCATTATATACCATTACAACTTAAGTGGCATAGTTATGTCTTCTTTAATAGTTATAACTTTGTATGTAAAAGGTTTAAAGTTGGTAAAACTGACAAAATATAGTTCATTACAATAAAACCTGATAAAGTTATTGACATCTATTGAATGGTACCACAAACAAAAATAAGTCCAAAATATCTTTTTTGTACTTTGTGTATTTAATATTCAGATAATTAGAAAAATAACTATGGTATGTGCAACAACTATTTCTTTATAACAGAACACAATTTTAAATAAAGGTAGTCTTTTTTTGTATCAAGAACACAACTTTCACCAGGACTGTACGTGACTCAAGATTTGATTGTCTTTATTGATCTAATTTTTAAATGTAGTACTAAAACCGGGAGTTCTTAACATATTTTTTTCATAAAGAGTAGAACTTTAACATATGAAAACATTAAAGATTATATCAGTAAAATGTGAAAATTTTGAGCTCTGTACAGTGAATAATTTTGATGCAATGAGTTGTGCATGACTAAAAAGCACAATCTGAACACTTCCCAGAAAAAATACATTTTTTTAAAGGAAATATTGACATTTTTACAACTATTACAATGAGGTATGAATACTACAATAATTAATTACTAGAACAAAAGTCACCTTTAGGGTGATGTTTCTGCTATTGTGCTAAATGTAAAAAGTCAATTGTATATGAATTATATTAGAGCTTGTCTGCAGACTGATTTAAGAATGTATTTAAACCTGATAGTAGAATACAGTTGGTTTTCAGGTTCAAATACAAGATATCCTGTTTGTAAACATCTGATGTTGTATATAAATTTAAATCTTCTAGGTATACTGGATAAAGTACAGGATTTTTAAAAACACATATCTGGTGTATGATGACATGCTCAAAGAATGTGGAGTAGAAGATAATTTAGAAAGTGTACTACATACATGAGAGATTATCTTAAAAGATTAAGGTTTTAATTTAATGAAATAATTCATTACTTAATTGATTTTGATTGTTATAACTAACTAAATAAATAAATATAGACACACACAATTTTTTATTTATACTTTTGCTCTTCAGATCTTAAAGTGGATCTGACATATTGAACTGTACTAGATAAAATCAACATTAAAACATAGGTTAAAAAATATTATTGTTATTATTTTCTTTTTTTTGTATATATATATATATATAATGCTTTACAATTTCCTTCAGTGTGTGCCAATCCTTGGGCGGGGGTTTGACATGGGAGGCTACAAGTGTGAATGTAAACAAGGTTATGAATATCCCTTCAATGATCCAATCACCTACTTTGATGGGCAGATTGTTGAAGCTGAATTTCAGAATTTGGTGGATGACAAGCCAAGTCGGTTTGACACCCTGAAGTGCCGACTTGCCTGTGCAACAACACATTCTATTAATTCAATCATTCTTCTTTTTGTTATTTTAGTTCACACATTATACATTCAGAGTAATGTTATTTTTAATAATTGTTATTAATGACATTTTAAAATCAGTCAATCTCCATATAGATTGTTTTGTGAAGTCTCCCCACTTTTGTTTGTTATGACAACAACAGATGGAATGGTAGAGGTAAAAAAAGTTCAGTTTGTGTTTTTTGTTTAACAAAAGGGTCTTTTTGGGGAATATTTTTATACACTTTGTTTTTATAATATGTATAAAAGTGTATTTTACTCATCACTTTTAGGAACTTGTTTTAAAATAAATAACTTTTGTAACAAAGAGTGATGCATATGTCCGTCCACATTTTTACTATTTTATGTTATAGATCTGTTTATGTAGTGTGATATTATATAAATACAACTTTTATGTTTTTTACTTTAGAATTATGGTGATGGTTACATATACTTAAATGTCATAAGAATTTCAAGAGGTCTAGGTAGCTTTGAAATTGTGTATATGTGGAAACAGCCACTATTTGGGATAACAATTTAATCACTTGTCTTACAAGAGATAAACCAGAACTGATGAGATAATAGAACAAATAATGTAACATTAGAGAAGTTCATTTTTAAACTGATACCAAAATAAAAACATTTATTAGAAGGATTTTGTAGGTGGTAGATTTTAAGTATTTTAACGTCAAAACAATATTTTAGAATTGTACAGGCAAAGTCAGTGTTTTATATAATGACATAATATGCACTGTTTAATTATAATTTACTTTAATTTTTCTTCTTCTCATTATGGATAATATATGTATCTTATAAACACAACATGGGTCAATATTGATTTTTGGTAAGTTTATCTTGTTACAGTTTTGTCAACTTCTTAACATTTATCTTTCATGAATTCGATTATATGCATCAAATGTGCAGACCAGAGGATTATTAATGCCACGTTTCTTGCAAAGATAGTTAAACAGTACAAGGAAAATATATGTACTCTGTTCAGAAAGCAATTTGTAATAATCTACTCCATCTGACCAAGAAATGTAGTTCATTATGATGAATGTTCACTGGCAAAAAAACAAATTCAGGTTTTGTTTTAACTGAGAGAAAACATTTAGTGTTCACAAAAGTTAATGTACTGCCTAAATAAAAATAAAAACTTGTTTTGACAGTGTTTAAGCTTGTTTAGATTTATTGTTTGAATAAGAACAAGTCCAAGTTGCTTTGCTGTATAACTACATTTTTCATGCATGTGCAAATAGGATGAAATAAAAGTAATCCTGTTGAAATTATATCTTCATATAGTGCAACCTATCAATTTTTGTTGAAAGTAACTGGTTCTAGCCATGGTAAAATCTTATTTGCAAGATAGCTAAATCAGTTCCAGGTCTTGAAATTGAATAAGCTGCTTTTGTTACATTTAGTACTTGATACTGGGCTAGTATTTATCACTAACTTTTTAAGTGTTTTGATTAATCTATATCTTACAATAATTTTAGTGACACAAAAGAGCAGCAATTTTCTTGTTCCCCAGTGAAACAGCTTAAGTCTTTGGATTTACAATGTTAAAATCAGAAGTTTAATTCCCCTAGGTGGACACAGCAGATAGCCCAATGTGGCTTTGCTATAAGAAAATACACACTCAATTTTCTTGCAGTTTTGCAATGGGATATGCATTGTTGTATTAGAAGATCAAAGATGTTTATCATCTTCAAAAGTTAAAAGAACTAGAAGGTTGTATTTTTTGGTAGATCAAAAATGTTTACTCAACTTTTCATGAGGTTATTACATCTCTGCAGAGAGATGTACTGTTTTTATTTCGTCTTCATCCAAGTACATTTCAAAAACTGCCACCTCTTCATTTCTCATTGAATTGACTTGAAACTTGGTAGACTTATACTTTGACCCAGTATACCCAGATTCCATTTTAATATTTTTGATTTAGGCCTTATTAATGACTTTCTAGGGTCAAAGGTAGTAAAAAACAACCAAACATGTATATTTGGATTCCTGTGCAGTCATACTTACAGCAGTCAAGATGAAAATAGGCAGAAATATAAATTTTCATGTTCTTAGTACATTGATATACAAAAAGATTGGATCTGCCAATTTTGTTTTTTTGTTTCTTTTAATTTAAGGATTGCTGGTAGAGACTTGTTGCACTTGCCTACACATGTTGACCTCTTTAATACTAATATAATATCTATAGATATTCTTGTGAAATCAACAATTATCAGGAACTGTAAGGACAAACTGCAGATTTACTGTCAAGACTGAATGTATTTTGGAAGACAAATGTTAAAATCATTAGATTCATGCGTAAGTGTAATTATGATGAGAAACTGACTGCAGAAAGAACAAGCTCTAAAAGAGGCCAGAGAACAGTTAAAGTATGTCTACTAACAGCCCAGGTATGTTCACAGAATAGCTGGAGGAAGAAGGAATAGCAGAGGTAAAACAAGGGTACAACATTTTACTGAACTCTTTAGTCTGGATTATTTTAAAGACTATTTAGTAATACTTTCCCTTCACTTTTGGTTCAAAATGTACAGTTACAATGAGAACTTCAAACTTTAAAGAGGGTAGCATGTTGGAGATACTGTGTGTGGTTTAATAACTTAGAGTGATAGTAATGCTGCTGTTTTTGTGATGGCTTACAGTGGATGCTGGCATGTCTACTACGTTGACAGTAAAGGAGCTTCTGCTGAACTTTATCTGTGGAACAAAAAGACAGATGAAAATTTTGGCACCTTTTATGGTTAGACTATATAACACTTTCCTTCAGGAGGTATCCACAAATGTTTGTGGTCCCACCAAGAACGAACCTCTTGAGAATTTGAAAAAAATGCATGCTTCATAAAAGCACTCAAAGGCCAAAACAACTCAAGAATATAGTCAAGCAATTCCTATTGCAAGATAACCTCCTGGAATGGGAATAACAGTGTTTTGCTTTGCATCTCATATCTACATCATGAATGCTGTGTTAATTTTGTTTCTGGACTATAGTAGACTCAAATGTGGTAATCCAGTAGAAAGAAAACTAAAGTATTCAAAGGGTTAGAGCAACAAATACTCTTCCATTTCTCTATTGTACCTTCACTGAGAAAAAAGGTAGTTCATGATGGGGTCAAATATCTCGTATTTGATGAATAACAAGAGACAGTTGAAAACTTATGTTTTACTTTTGTGTTCTTTCAGATGAAGAAAATATTTCAAGGGCATACTTGTACCCCATTGTGTCAAAACTTGCTCATAGTAATTATATAACAGTATTTCTTGTCACTTATGGTTCTGAATTTGTAAAATGAATCATCAAATTGTTGGTTATATAAGTGCCAGATTTATAAGTTATTGTATAACTAGTGTGTAACTTCCTAAGGTACAGTTACAATGAGAACTTCAAACTTTAAAGAGGGTAGCATGTTGGAGATACTGTGTGTGGTTTAATAACTTAGAGTGATAGTAATGCTGCTGTTTTTGTGATGGCTTACAGTGGATGCTGGCATGTGTACTACGTTGACAGTGAAGGAGCTTCTGCTGAACTTTATCTGTGTCCATTATGTAATATTGGCATCGGGCAGTTTCTGAAAGTAAACACAGCTCCTTGTGGGCAGTTTTGTCAGTATAATGAACCAGCACATTCAGTTGAACATTGAACTTTGTAATATAGTTCTTGATCTGAATTTCTAGATGAACCTTGAGTCAATGTAATTCTGAGAGAAAATGATTGGGCACTACAGGAAGAGGGTTATTAGCTAACATTGTGATGATTATATACTTGATATTGGAAAAAGTTTGTTTCATCTGTTGCAGTGTCACACAGTTTACTTTGATCATTTTGGATAAAGACAACAAGCAGGATTGAGAAACTGTAGTAGTAATGGGTGAAGCTATGTTGTTGCATCTGAAGAAAAGCTATCTCATATAAAGTGAATTATTTATCAGATAATGGAACTTGCTGCCAGAGTACACTTTAGGCTACGGTTATCTCTGCTTTGTCTTATGATTATTAGATTTACATTACATGAGTTTTATATACACACATAAACAAAGGATGTGTTTTTCTTCTTTATCGATAAATGCTTCCCCTTTTTTGTCAGACTTATGAAAGTCCTTTATGCCCTAGTTAGAGAAAACTGTGTCATACCTTCACAGGCAATTTCTGGCTTTAAGTTTTGTGGTCTGGCAAACTATAACATTGAGCTACTGAAGCATGATAGGCAGCAGCTAGAATGACTTCTAATGAGAGTTTAGAATGTGGCAAATGCAGATCAAGGAAGGTATTAAAAGAGGTAAGGATTAATTTCTCTGAATAACAAACCTTTGAAAAACTTTGGTATTTCCTGGATATATGGCATTATGTTTCTATTCTGGTTTTTTGTATTGGGTGATGGTGTGCTTGTTGAAATAAAGTTTCACCTTGATTAATATCCAGGTCAAATGATGATATGTAAGAAGTATAAGATGATGTAAATTAAGGAGACAGTCCCATTGGAAAAGATGTTGTGCCAATGTTTCTGTTACAGAAATTTTCTAAGAAGATAGTGAAGACCAAATATAATAATTTGTTAACAGAGTTAGTAATCAATAACCCAGTTTCAAACTCAAAGAAGACCTGTGGACATTCAAAGCTCATTGTGATATCAGTTGCAAGGGATTTCCTATCAAAGGCCTGCTTACCATAGCTATCCTTGCTCATAAAACTAACAATATGACATTAAGTGTAGTAAAATTTATTTGTGTAAGGTGACTGTGGATTGATACTTTAAAGTGTATGCACTATAGAAACCCTTATAAAACATTTGGAGAAATGTACTGCAGAGTGACAAAGTATATCCAGTTTTGGTTGATCTTAATTTGTCTACAGATAAAAGAAATGAAGATATTAATAGAAACAAACAAATTTCAGGATATTGATGTTGATGAAGAACATGTCACAGAATAAAGAATAAAATTAATGAGTTGCAGGGAATTGCAGATAGAGGTTGTTTTAAAGGTGGCCAAGTTGCAGATAGTAGAATTTATGATCTGTGAAAGTGGTGGTGATGTAGAACACTAATGATTATCAAAAGAAGAGAATGGGGATGCAGAGTGTAACAAAGAGTAAGATAAAGATATGGGCTTAACACTATGCTACATAACAATGAAACTAGTGATGGAGATGTGACTTTAGAATGATAAAAAGAATGACATTAGTGATAATGAAGAGTAATTTGCAAATTACTGAAGGAGAAGAATAATCTGAAGAGGAATATGTGATGTGAAATGATTTCCTAATAAAAATGTTTTCATTGTGAATGTGTTGTGGGTTAAAGTTTTAAGTTGAGCAGTTGCAGAGATGATTATTACTGGCTTAACAGTCATGACCAGAGCTATGAATGTCTTTAATTTTGAGTAGATAGAAAACCACTATATGCAGAAAAAGTATATCTCTTGTAGATCCTATTTTGTTAAGTGTATAAGTGATCCAGTTGACATAGGGGTTCATTTTATTTTAGACATTTTGTATTTCAGTTTTAAAATGTATTTAACTT
This sequence comes from Tachypleus tridentatus, assembly GCF_004210375.1. Lineage (NCBI taxonomy): Eukaryota > Metazoa > Arthropoda > Merostomata > Xiphosura > Limulidae > Tachypleus > Tachypleus tridentatus. The sequence continues at coordinate 10,442,898 of NC_134832.1, read as the reverse complement.
TTGTTTCTGTGTGATTAATGAACATACTTGAATACCTTGTAGGGTATGTTAACAGTGTATTTTTAATAATTGTATAATGTGATTGCATAAAAAAAGAAGTAAAAAAATACAAAAAGATTAATTTTCATTTGTCATAATTTTTAAAACCACTTATTTTAAAGTTTGTGTTCATTTTGGCCTAAAAGAAGAAAAAAAGTTTTTTAATAATTGTATAATGTGATTGCATAAAAAAGAAGTAAAAAAATACAAAAAGATTAATTTTCATTTGTCATAATTTTTAAAACCACTTATTTTAAAGTTTGTGTTCATTTTGGCCTAAAAGAAGAAAAAAAGTTTAAAGATTTGATCAAAGTGTGATATGCATATTAATGTTGGCTTTTAAACAAATTAAATCAGCTTTTAATGGTTCAAAATGAATAAATTCATCCTAGTACAGTAATGTGTTTTGCTATAGCAAATGATTATTTACCTAAATATCATTTTGTTTCCAAGAAGATGAAAAAGGAACGATAAGAGAAATATCTGAACAATGGTAAGAGAAAGTGAGAAGGAGAAAAAGCAAGGATAAAGAAACGATACAATAGTAGGAAGCCATTAGCTTAAATGGGGCATGAAAGATATGTAAATTTCATTAAGGTCTTAATCAGGCATTAGAGCAGGACTAAAAAGATGTATAAAAAAGGAGTGGAAATAACAAATCGAAAACACCTTATAGTTCTGGGAGAGAAAAAAGGCTACAGACAGGCCTCCTAACAATCAGTGAAGTTACAGAATAACAAGCCAATGATGTGACAAACAGTCAAGAAAAAAGGCAGAAAGATCATCACAGGATGACTGCTAGGAGGAAAGGAATGGCAGAAAGATTGATAACAAAGGGTACATCAAAGTCACTGATAAAAAAAATTAAGTGGAATTACAACAATAATGTGAAAAGAGGAGTAGAACAAAAGAGGAAAGCCTAGTCTTATGAGTGAGAGAGTGATTTGGCAAGTTCCACATGCACAGAGGAGGGAGGAAAAGAATGGATGCATGGGTGTGAAGCAAGAGAGTGAGGGGAAGAAGAACTTAAGAAGGAAAGTGTGTAAAGATGAGGGTTTAGAAAGAGGAAAATAATACCAGTGAGAAATGCTTGCAAAAGGAAAAATGGATCCAAAAAATGAAAATCATAGGTGTATAACATCCACAGCTGGAGACACATAAGTGCTTTCACCAAGGGAATAAAAAGCTCTAGGTATGTCAAAATCCTCAGAAGCAAAATATCCTTTCATGTAGGAGAAAGTGGGAAGTGTAAAAACTGGTAGCTAGATATGTCATATCTCACAGGTGTAAAAAGATGTGTATACAGACAGGATAAACTCAGTTGAGAGAAGGGAAGACCAAAAGTATCAAAAATTGAATGAGTGTGAGAAAGAACATATTAACCAGGATAAGTCTTCTTCCCAATGGAGTAGCCTTAGAATAGAGAGAAAGGTAGGAGAAGAGGAAATATCTGAGAAAAAATAGTACAGGCTATGAAAAAAGCAAACGGAGTCCCACTTGATGCCAAGGAGTATAGAGGAAAGACCAGAAAAGGGGCTGGAATTTGGAGTGAGGACAAAAATTTAGACAAACTATAGAAATAAAGAAAAATGTCAAGAAAGCAGAAAACAAAACCTGTAAAGATAGAGAAAAAATCTTATGACAGCAGTCCAAGTCACCAGAGAGATAGGAAAACCACAGAAGACACTTGAGCAAAGAAAAAAGGTACCCAAAAAGCAGGCAGGGGAACAAAGAGTAAAATAACCCAATCCAACAGCAGGGGAGCAACGTATGGAGAGATAGAGTAGGAGTGAAAAGACTAATCAGTGAAGGGAACAAATATTTGCATAAGTATTAAGAAAAAATTTGGAGATAGGAAAGAGGTAGAGAAAAGGGAAAACCTCAAGAAACTAGAAAGTGAAGGGCTTGGTCCCAAACTGGCTAATCACAGGGAATTGGGAAACTAAAGGGAAACAAGTCTAGAAATCAAGGCAAAAGGCTTCATAAACGTGAGGGTTATGGGGCATTTGAACGTGAGATAAATTAAAGAGCATAAAACAATAATAATAAAGAAGAAATGACAAGATAAGCCCAAGAAACGTAAGAAAGAGAGAAACAAAAAATAAAGCACAGGCAAAAGAGATGTAAAGAACATACCTCAGAATGAAATATAGAAAAAATACTGAAAGGGTGAGATGTTTTTGATGAATATTAAAGTACTAATCAAAGCAAATCGGGAAAAAGGAATATAGCTAAAAAGAAAAGTAAGAAACTCATTAAGCATGTGGAAATTCAAAACACGTTGAACAATGGCTTCAACCCCCTGACAGTTAACGAACTTTTTAAAATCTTGAAGAACATTCCCAAGTCAGTCAGAGATCCTTGATGAGTTTTTCCAGCAAAGGTGTTTCTGCAATGTGCCGAATCTCCACTTGCAAAGACGGAATTGTGATGTTTACATCACCAAGTCCACCTGCCACAGTCAAGGCAGATTATCTGAATTGTAAGGTATGGCCATACATTCCCAACACTCTCAGATGTTTGCAATGTGAGCAGTTCGGTCATTCGAAGACATCATGTCGTGGTTCTCATTGTGGTGGTAAAGTCCACAATGTCTAAGAGTGCAAACTGTAACCACACTGTGTTAACTGTAGTAGTTCATACCCCTGTTACTCTAGTTCTTGCCCTCAGTGAGTGCTAAAGGAGGAGGTGCAATGGTTGAAGTTTGTAAACAATATCTCCTACCCAGAGGTTTAGAAACTATTGCCTTCCACTCCATTTCGGACATATACCGATGCACTCTGTCCCACTGCCACAGTGGAAGAGCAGACAAATTTCTCCATGCTTCCAGTAGAGTTGTTTGCAAAACATCCCAAAGAGCCTTCTGCTCTCTATGGTGAAAGAGTTGATAACTCTATGTCTACTCCCATTACTATCCCTGCCACTCCTTTCAGTAGTTACACATGCCCACTTCCTTTGGCTTTACGTTTGAGCATCTCCTCGAGTTCCTCTTCTTCTCCAACCCCGAGATGCAAAACGATTATTTGTTTACACCTTTAGTCACAGGAATTTTCGTTCACAGACAGAGATCTGCCTACTTGACCCAGGGCAGGATCCATGGAAGTCAACAGACCTCTATCCAATAAAGAAAAAAAATGTGGTTGCAAACAGAAGGGCTCCACATCCTATTCACCTCTGCATAAATAAAAGTGGCTACTTTTATACAATGGAACTGTCGGGATTTTCGTTCGAATATAGATGGCATTAAGGACATGGTTGATTCCTATCATCCTGTATGTCTCTTTTTACAGAAAACATTTCTGAAACCTACTGATGCAGTCACCTTTAGGCAGTTTTCTTTGCACAGAAATGACAGGTTGTGTGATGGACGAGTGCATGAAAGGGTGGCACTTATGGTAAATCAGAATGTGCCCACCCTGTTTTTGACATACCCTTAGATGCTGTAGCCATCCGTGTTTCCTTGGGTCATTCCATCACTATTTGTTTTCTCTACTTCATTTCAGTCAGACATTGATGCCCTCATTGAACAGTTACCATCTTCCTTTTTAATTCTGTGGGATTGTTAATGGACATAATCCCTGCTGGGGTGGTACTGATATTGATGGAAATGGTTGTTCCATAGTGCATATGCTCTCAGATCACTACATTTCTCTGTTCAATACTGGTTATAAATATTTTCATGCACTTAGTCTCTTACTGCTATTGATCTCTCTATCTGTTCTCCTTCACTTTTATTTTTCTATTCGTAGAGGGTTAATAGTAAACTCTGGGGCAGTGATCATTTTCTTCTCAATGCCACTTTACCCGTGTGCCCCAGTGGAAGATGGACCAAGTCAATTGGCCCTCTTTCACTGCTCTCTCAGAACTTGCTCCTGCCGTCGTCTGTAAACCATCAATAGACGACTTTACAGCAGCAGTAGCTGACTGTATTGTCCAGACAGCTGCTCAGTGTATTTCTAAAATCTCGACACCTTTTTCATGGTATCCTCGACTATGATGGAATCCAGCCTGCCACATGGCATAAAAGGTTCAAAAATGGGCCTGGAATACCTTTTGTAGGGATCCCACACTTTAAAATCATATTACTATTCAGTGGGCTTATGCATATGTTCAGTAAGTAAGACATCAAAGCCATAAGCAATCTTGGTATAAGTATACAACTAGTATCTCTTCTACCACCAGTTCCAGTCATATGAGACAAGATTTGAAAGGTCATTAGGCATTTACTTCTGGCCCCTTTTGATCTTGCTCTCTGATGGCCAGGAAGTTGGTGATGCCCAGAGCATTGCCGATATTCTTGGGGAAAGCTTTTCTTGTGCATCTACCACTTCTGTTTCATTTCCCACCTTCTTAGTCATCAAGACTTGAACATAGTGATCACCTCTTTCCTTTTGGGCTGATCGTCTCTATGATTATAATCACCCGTATACAATGTTGAAACAAAAAATTGATCTTCATCAGTCTGGCAGTACATCAGACGGACCTGATGATATTGACTACAAGATGCTACACCACCTCTCTTGCTACTCTTCTGAGTGTTTTTAAGATTCCTTCAAACTACCGTCCAATTCCTTTCACGAAATTTTATAAAGGATGGTTAATTCTCGTCTTGTTTGGTTCCTTGAATCAAACAAACTCTTCTCACCCACCCCGTGTGGGTTTTAAATACAGCGCATTACCGTGGACCACCCTCACCCCAATCATGATTTACATTTCAGTGAAGATGTGCTTCCTGTGGTCCCTGAGGCAAAGTTATTGGGGCTAAAGTTTTATCATAAGCTGACTTTCATTCCACACATCAAGCAGCTATGCGTCAAGTGTGCAAGGGCATTGAACATCCTCCGTCTCCTTTCTTCCACCCCTTGGGGAGTGCATCAATTTTTTGTGCTCAAGATCTATTGTGCTCTCACTCAATCGAAACTAGACTATGGGTCTCTGGTCTATAGCTCTGCCAGAACCTCAGCCTTTAAGATGTTGGATCCTGTTCACCATTTGAGGCTTCACCTCTGTATGGGGCTTTCTGCACTTCTCCCATCCAGAGTTTGTACAACGAGTCTCTTGAACCTCCTCTACACGTCTGCCGTTTGCAACTGTCTTTACTGTATGCTTCAAAATTTCTATCCTTACCACAGCATCCTACATGGGGTTGTGTTTTCCTTCTTCCGAAGGACATGCTTTATCAGAACAGATGGTCTGCCACTGTTCCTTTTGGCCTTTGTATCCAGGAGCAGTTGGCTGAATTGATTCTGTCCTTGGATGACGTTGCTGTCTTCACAGGTCAGCCCATCCCACCATGGCTTATTACCATCTCCAAGTGTGACCTTCCTTTCTTTGAGTCAACTGTGGAAAGCGGATACTCCTGATTGAAAGTGCCGTCTTCTATTTGCTGAACATCCCTTGAATCATTTTTCCATTCCCTTTTATACAGATGGTTCAAAATCAGGTGACTCTATGGGCGCTGCCATTCGATGGTTGCACACAGGATCCCTTCTACAGTTTCTGCATTTACTACCAAATTTTGTCATTTCTCTTGCCTTGGATCACGTAGAAGCTGTACAGTATACAAACTGTACTAATTATACCGACTCACTTAGGTCTTTACTAGCACTGGAATCACGTCACGTTAGTTCTCACCCTATTCTAGTCAATATTGAAAACCAACTGGCCCATTTCTCTTTAATATCTACTTCTATATAGTTTTTCTAGATACCAGGTCACGTTGATATTCGCAGGAACGAGCTCGTTGACACTACAGCCAAGTCTCTAGTGCTATCATTGCCGTCCCTATTCCATACATGGACTATGACCCTCTCTTCAAAGCTCGGATTCGCGCCATTTGGCGGTTAACTAGGAGTGAGCAACATGAAAACAAGCTTTTCCAGATTCAATCATCTGTTTGACTTTGGCTATCTGCTGAGGAGAATTGAATCCCTGATTTTAGTGTTGTAAGTCTGTAGACTTACCGCTGTACCAGTGGGGGACCAAACGTAGTGTGAAAGTAAGTTTATTTTAATTGTTGACATCCACTTGAATTTTGTTAGCTAGTTTTAACCATTAGTATTTGCTATTATTTTTGTTTTCTTACCATTGAAAATTAACAAAAATTATTGTAATGAGAATGTGAAATTAATTTCATATCAACGATATATAAAAACTAACAAGTAGTTCTGATGACAAAAACTGGTAAAAATGATGGAAGTGACATTAAAATACTCAAAGCAAGAAGGGAAATCGCATGTTGTTGTTCTTAAATATTTATCTAAATCCAAAAAACTTGGCTGATAAAAAATTGCGGTCAAGAAAAAGTTTTAGTTATAAATTTGTTAATACTAAGACATATATAACCATACAAGAAAATGGTAAAATGACAAGTAACTCGTTCATGTGCTATCGCTAATAAAATTAACAAACACGATAACAGAACCAGTTACATAATTTAATTTTTCCAGCAAAAAGTTTTAAACTATATATCAGTAATACTGAGTGCTTTGGCCGCCTGCCCGGGATAGCCAGGTGGTTAAGGCACTGGACTCGTAATCTGAGGGTCGCGGCTTCGAATCCCCGTACACCAAACATACTCGCACTTTCAGCCGTGGGAGCGTTATCGTGTTATGGTCAATCCCATTATTCATTGGTAAAAGAGTAGCCCAAGAGTGACGGTGGGTGGTGATGACTAGCTGCCTTCTCTCTAGTCTTACACTGCTAAATTAGGGACGGTTAGCACATATAGCCTTCGAGTAGCTTTGTGCGAAATTCAAAAAACAAAATTAAACTAGTCTTACTCTTCTAAATTAAAGACAGTTAGCACAGATTGCCCTCGAGTAGCTTTGCGCGAAATTTAAAAAACAACAACAACAACAAAGCAATAGCTGAATTCTAATATCAATTTTTTCAGCCTCTGTATTTTGTTTTTCTAGGCCACACTTTTTCTTGAAGTCAAAATGTGTTTTTTTTTTCGTTTCTTTTTTGTGGAAAACTACAATTAAATATACTGTATATCAAGTATATTATATTTACCTCTAATATGTAAAAACGGCTGGTATGGGTAGAGAAAGCACTATGTGACAAATTTGGTGTGTTGTGATTCTCAAATGTTTCTTGCATGTAAAGATATTTCAGAATAATCAATCTGCAAAGCTATTTCTTCAATGTAATTGGCGATAAATCCCGGGAATCTGAAGGATCCCAATGAATGAAGAGCCGATTTATAGCATCTCGAAAGCAGTTAGTGTGTGTCACATAGCACCTTGGGCTCCTGACAGGATATAACATGCGACTGGGTTCTGAGCAGTCATAGAGGTGAGATATAACTGAAAAATAGATTAGTGAGAAGGATTTATCCCCTTCTCTGGCTGCTAAAGTCTTTGGGATAAAGGACCTATCAGAGTACAGCAGAACAAAAGTGAAGTGATAAAGAGTCCTGTGCACATGTGGTACAAACAATTTCAATCAGTGACATCCCCATTCCAACAGCAATAAAAATACATTAAATGGAAAGCTGATGCATAGGACAATAGACTAAAGAATCAAATGGTTATCAAAACAAGGCATGTAATACCACTCTAATGTCCAAGTTATGCAATTGAGAAAAGATATTTTGGGACAAAGAACACGAAACAATTTGAGAAGGAAAGATAACATTAGCGATTCAAATACTTTCCAAGATTTAGAATTCCGAAAAGTAATCAATAAAGCTACCTTATATAAAGCGACAGCAGACGAAGATAGACCTTTTTTAAAAAGCCAGGTAAAAAAACGAGATATGGTGGGCACATCAAGGTAAAGTGGGTTCATTTTTCTTGTGAGACAATACTGGCGATAGGTGTGCCATTTCAATTTATAAATATCCATTGTGACTGTATGGATAAGCTGATACAAATACAAGACAACTTTAGAGGTGAAATCCCAATGCCATGTGAAGGGCTCCATAATTTTCATAAAGGTAGTCTGAGTTTGGGAATGTCAGATTGAGGTTGTCTTAACAGAGAGGGCAAAAAGAAAGTGGCAGAGGGGAACGCTCTTGAAGAATCTGTAAAAGAGGAAAACATAGTTGGGTGAGCAAATTTATGGCTTCGAATAGCATTTGACATGGAGTGGATTAAACCATAGCTAGAACTCTGGGTGACAGATGAACTGGGGGAAGGCATAGTGGTGCAATCCGTCGAATCTTGAATCGCCTAGCCCTGAGGAAGAAGTACCAGGGACCAAAATATCTGTAGTTAAGTTTCAATGCATGGTGATTGCAGTGATTGTTGGATTCCTCAGCTGAGGAATAAATACACTAGAAACCTCAGAATGAAGTATCCATTCAGTTGGGCCAAGACAGTTGATCTGCTATTAAATTCATCATCCTCGGAACTGTGCCAAGCCAGGAAAGTTGGAACACAAAGATCCCATGAATACATGGCCTCTTTGCAGGAAATGTAAAATACCATCATGGAATTGTCAGAATGAATCATGACGACTTTTCTCTTAAATAGAGCTAGACCTTAAACAGTTGCCTACTGGATAGCGAGAAGCCCTAAAATATTGATGTAAAAGGAAGATTCAGTATCTATTCATAAACCTCACTCACTTCAAGGATGGAGTGCATAAAGCAGTGGTCAGGAATCTGTGAATAAATGAATTTTGAGATAAGGGGTCAGTACAGGAACACTCATGGTAGTGTTGGTCTGATCCAACCACCATTTGAGATATAAGATGCTGCTCCTGAGTAAGGAGACTGGGTGATCCAGTGGATTACAATTTATGATCCACTGATCATGCATCACCCACTGAAGGGACCACATCTCTGCTAATCCCCTAGAATTAAAGATTCGAGGGATACCCATATCCCTAAAAGAGAGAGAACCATCTGTGCAGTAGGAATAGGGGACATAAGAGCTTGACTGCCTGTTTCATAGTCTGTAGCTGGATGGGAGTCAGCTGAGCCTGGCTTTAAATTTTGTTGAAAAGGACACTAAAATGAGTAACGTATTAAGTGAGAAAGAGAATAGATTTCTCAACTCTGATAAGATAGCCAGCATTGATGGTTTCTGAAAAGAGAATCTAGGTACGTTTTTGTACCCACTGACGAGACGGTGTCAGAAGTAACCCGTCATACAGCAAATACTGTGCATGTACAGTCCCAATGAATAAAAGTGACGAGAAGAAGCTCATAAGACTCTGAAGAAGACATATAGAGTACAGATGTTAGGCCAAAGGGCAGAGACCTGAACTGCAGAATCTGATCCTTGTGTATGAAACAGAAGTAATGGAAGGATGATTTCACTGAACTTTGTCATTCACAGACCTAGTAAAAAAAAAAAGCCAAAGAAGTGTGGTCCATTGAAGTAAGGGAAGCAGTGCTTCCACAATATGATAAAAATTTTAATTTTTAAGTATCATCTAAATATGAAGTTATGAACTTCCAACTGATTTATAAAAAGCACTATACTATATCGTAGATAAAACTATGTAAAAAAAATACTTTTTCTTGTTCTTGGGCAGAAAGTGTTATTTCCCTATTTTTTATGCCAAAAATAAATGGAAAAAAATCTGTTTTTCTCTTCAAACTTTGCTTTTGTGACCTGGGTAATGAAATTTTCAAATTTACCCACTTTCCAGAACATTTCAGGTAGATTCAGTGCCGAGTAGCTGATAGAGAATTTTCTCGAACTTACAAGAACTTTCTAGAATGTTATAGAAGCCTCAAAGCTGTGCTGCTCCAATGTGGGAGTGAGTATCCGACTTTTTCCCTAGCTCATTCAGTGCACCTCAAAGAAGAATACAACAGCATCGCGACTTTACTAGAAGCCTTGGAGTATGATGAATATGGCTGGGAGGTTATCAGAGACTTCAAAATGGTAGCATTCCTGATACGTCTCCCTGTTATCTTTGCCTTTGGGACAGCAGGGACACTGCAGCACACTACAACAGGAAGCACTGGCCACAACGGACCGAGTTTTTGTGGGGAGGCACAATGTCAAGTGTGAGCCACTAGTGGACCTCCAGAAGGTGTTGTTCTCACAATGCACATAAAATTGGGTCTGAGGCAAAGGTCAAAGCTGGTGTCTTCGTTGGACCACAAATAAAGAAGATCCTGGAGTGCACAGAATTCCCCAAGAAGTTCAGTAGGAAGGAAAAAAGCTTGGGGCAGCTTTGTCGCTGTGGTTCGAGGCTTTTGGGGCAATCATAAGGCCGAAAATTATGTGGAATTGGTTTAGGCTCCAGTGAAGAACTACGGCAAAATGGGCTGCAGAATGTTCCTGAAAGTTCATATTCTTGACGCTCATCTTGATAAGTTCAAGGAGAACATTGGGAGCATACTCAGAGGAGCAAGGCGATTGCTTCCACCAAGATATACTGGACGACTTTGAACACCACTACCAAGGAGCGTATAATGAAAGTATGATGGGAGACTGTATTTGGGGGCTGATACGGGAAAGTGATTTATATTACAGTTGCAAATCTCAAACATTATTCAGTTCTAAACATTTTTGTTCAACTTTAATATAAATACATATAAATCTTGATTCATATGTTGTTTTATTCAGACCTTATGTAAAGGAAAATGCGCAAATTTGCTCATTTTTACATAGAAAATAGGCTAATTTCTAAATTTCATTATCCAGGTCACAAAAGCAAAGTTTGAAGGGAATAATGACCATTTTCTGTACTTTTATAACATAAACAATTAAAAGATAACACATAGTATCCAGGAAAAAAAATTGTGTTACATAATGTAATCAGTGATCACATTGTATGAGCAAAACCACTGTTGGGAAGAATCTGGACTACAACTCGCAAAATGTTTCCTGTTTTAAGCTGATTTTAGTTTTTCCTACTAGAAAAGGCTTTGTTTCTAACTAAAAACATTTTGTTACATAATATGTTATTTAAACTATAAAAAACTTCTTACATGGATAGTTTTCTGAATAAAAAATATGAAATTTATACTTGTATTAAAAAAAAGACATATCTTGAGTGTTATATTAACCTCTTTTATGGCATAAAGGAGTGTGTGTTTATGTTTTTCTTATAGCACAGTTGCATTGGACTATGCTATGTCCACCAAGAGGATTCGAGCCCCTGATTTTAGCGTTATAAATCCGTTGACTTGCCTCTGTCCCAGTGAGAGACTGGCATAAAGCAAGCAGTTATCAGTTCATCTTACTTCAAATACATGCAAAAGGTGGCCAAATACCTCGTCATCTACGAGTAATTATCGATGCGCATGAGAGGATTAACGAGATTCCCACTATCCCTATCTATTATGTTGCGAAACCACAGACAAAGGAACGAGCTTGGAGAAAATTTAAGCAAAATAAATGATTTGTAAATAAGTTAACGTTTGGTAATTACTTTTTATAAACCAAAATGTGCAATAAACAAATAAAATATTATAAGGATAAATTAGTTAATTTTTTTTTTTTTGCAATATTTGGAAACTTGTTTTTCGCGACCTGCATCTCGCGCTAGTGGCTGTTTGTTACTTCCCTATTGTTACGTGATATGCAGGTGCTTCGGGCATTATATTCAATAATTTTTGTGTACCCATATGGATTTGAAAGATAACAGGAAATTTTGTAACTGTATTACTGAAAGCTTATTAGTAAACAAGTTTGGTACAAAGAATTTTAGTGATAAAGAAAGCATCATCAGAAATGGCAGAACGATGCCAGCTCTAAAACTGACTGGAAAAACACTGGTTTGTTTTGAATTTCGCGCAAAGCTACACAAGGGCTATCTGCGCTAGTCGTTCCCAATTTAGCAGTGTAAGACTCGAGAGAAGGCAGCTAGTTATCACCACCCACTGCCAACTCTTGGGATACTCTTTTATCAACAAATAGTGGAATTGACTGTCCCATTATAATTCCCCCACGGCTGAAAGGGCGAGCATGTTTGGTGCAACGAGGATTCGATCCCGCGACTCTCAGATTACGAGTCGAACGCCTCGAAAAGAAAGTTAGATATAAGTATTCAAAAGCTCTTTTCATTCATTGTATGACACATGGATTGAATTTAGTGTTGTCACAATCTATGACGAAGATCAAGGTGTGACAGATTCTTTGCAAAACTTAAATCATGCTCTTTGTTTTTTGCGAAATCAACAAAGCGTGTGCACCTTTTTGATAATGAACTGAAAAAAAAGATCCACGAAAGTGGCTCCGACACGTTGAAATTATAATCACTGCCTTGGAATACAAGGAGGAATTCGTTGATTTATTTCAAAATATTGTTGATAATTTCGGCAACTGGGATCCTGAAATCTTTACCTGTGCCCAAGCACTTTCATCGAATCTCAGATATTTTGATTTCAATTTCTTGTTGAATATATTTGCAAGTATTTTTTGTATATACAAATGTTATAGTTGATGTTATATAAAATAGGATTTGACATATCCTATTTATGAATAAAGTAAATGAAGTGGTGACTACACTGAAAAAAAAAAGACGATTTCAATGCATTTTGGACAACAGTCGATAGATTATACCCCTTACTACGCAACTAAAAAATGATCCCAGAGATGATATTAAAATAACATACAGAAAGTTATTTTATAAAATTGTGGATGCAATTTGTGGCCAAACAGAAATTTGGTTTCAAAGCTTGAAAAACAGTATTTCTTGACACTAAAAAACACGAAGAGAAAAAAAATTGAATTAGCATTAAATTCCTTGCAAGACAATTATGGAAAATACTTTGATATTCGGCCTGGCATGGCCTAGCGCGTAAGGCGTGCGACTCGTAATCCGAGGGTCGCGGGTTCGAATTCCCGTCGCACCAAACATGATCGCCCTCCCAGCCGTGGGGGCGTTATAATGTGATGGTCAATCCCACTATTCGTTGGTAAAAGAGTAGCCCAAGAGTTGGCGGTGGGTGGTGATGACTAGCTGCCTTCCCTCTAGTCTTACACTACTAAATTAAAGACGGCTCGGTGCAGTGGGCTGACAACCTACTCACTTAAATACTTGTTGAAGAATCCGCAAGCGACTGCGGCCCTATGTTCCTAGATGGAATCTAATGGTGATAACTAACTAACTAACTTTGATATTCATCACTTGAAACGTGAACTTTCGGTTTAATACACTGACGCTGATTTTAAAGGAAAACCATTCAATTAATTACTTTATTGTTTGTGAAACTGCAAGTTAGGTGCAGCTCTGCAACAACTTACAAAGTTGTTTGATTTAACCTTAACTCTTCCAGCCACCATTGCTTCAGATGAGCGTTTTCTCTCATTTAAAGAAAATACACAGCTACATCAGAAATGCATAACAATTTCAGACTTTAACGTTTAGCGTTAATCGCGATTGAGAAAAAGCTTAAGTAAATAAAGACTAATAGTTTCTATGAACATGTAATACTTTTATTAAATTAAAAGGAAAGGAGGATGGAATTAACATATAAAGTATTTAGTCGAATATCTCGCTTTTATTTTTAACTGGAAGTACTTAATCTGAAATATAATTAATGACTAGAAGTAATTAATTTCATCTTTATTGGCCATCCTGTACATATTTCTTGATTTCATAATCCATCTTTTATGCTTTTGTTTTCCCATCAGGACAAATCACTGCATGTCCCTTGTTGAGAAAGGATTCATTATGAACTTTGAATCTTAGAATTGGTTGAGATGAGAAAGGTTGTTGATTGAGCACCAATCTATCATATTCTTGGGCACAACAAACTGGAATGAAATCTTGGTTTGGTTTAAATTTCATGCAAAGCTACACAGGGCTAGCTGTCTATAATCTAGGAGGAAAGGCAGCTTGTCATGACCACCTACTGCAAACTGTGGGGCTACTTTTTTGCCAACGAATAGTAGGATTCACTGTCACATTATAACACTCCACGGCTGAAAGGTCAAGCATGTTTGGTGGAACAGTGAAGCCTGCAATTCTCAAATTGTGAGTCAAATGCCTTAACTGCCTGGCAATGACGACTCGAAAATCCCGGAAGAATGGGATCATGTTTCTCTACCATCCCCCTTGACCAACGCCTCTCTAATAGCCTTGGAATGAAAATCCACATTCTGCAGACTTGTTTGGGATTGATATATCACAGGTTGGGAGGATAACAGAGGTGGAGAAGTGAACTGAATGACCAGTTCCGATTCCAAAATCTGAAGTACCCATGGAAAAAAATGTAAACCGGCAACATCATTCCATGATTCCAATGACTCTGGAATGTTTGGTGGAACAGGGATATCAGCCTGCAATCCTCATATTGCGAGTCAAGTGTCCTAACCACCTGGCAATGACGGCTCGAAAATCCAAGAAGAATGGGATCGTGTTTATTATGAAAGACCATGCCCTGACTTCCAACAGGAGTAAAAAAAATCTATAGACCAATGACGACAAGAAGAAATGTAAACGGGCAACATGATTACAATGACTCTGGAATGCATGCAAACACCAAGAAAAAAAGAAAAGAAGCCTCACATGACTCACAAAGGACAGCAACATGTAGACAAACTTCCTCCAACAAGGCATCTCTATCTAATATGCCCCAGCAACACAGAAGACAGGAAACCAAAGAAAGAGTAGACACTGACAATATTATCACGGAAGAAGTCAGCAAGGGACCCAGTTTGTCATCAAGTTCTTATGGAAAGCTAAGAGGCTTCCAACAAAATTCGGAGGGAAGACAAATATCTCAGAACAGTAGGAAGGACCAGATAAGTTCAAGGAAAATGTGATCTATTCAAAATGATCACAGGGTCCAGTCTGGAACTTCACATCTCCAAAAGAGGATCAAGTCTTTGGGAATATATATCCTCCTATCTCATCGTGTAACTGAAAGGTAAACCTTCCAGCATGAACAGCAATATCAGGTGAAGAAGGAAAACTAAGCAGTTGTCCTCAGACCTTTCAGCTATCAAGAAAGAAGTTGATTCAAGGGCAACAGCAGAAAGCCCCTAAATCTCAAAAATCAAATTGACTAACTTAACAGCTGGAGCAAGAGGTGGCTGTTCCAAGTTAGCCTCGTGAGAAGTTAAGCTAGTAAACGAAATTGCCAAAAAAGGAGTCCAAATTCTCTCCAGATTGTCTTGGATTATTGGCAAAAACAACCTAGAATCCCACAGAGAAAATTTTGGATCAAATTTATATCTCCATTTCACAACAAATAGGATCACGGACAGTCTCAACTGAGAGTGGTCCCCACCAACTGTTGAGAGACATTAAATAATATACATGGAATACTGGGAGGGCTGGTAACATTAAAAAAATGGCATGTCTCATGAACAATATATAAATAAGATTATTAAATATAATTTGCACATTAGGAAAATCACAACCAAAGACATTAACTACTTCAGACAAACCCGCATCCAAATACTTCTTTGTTGAAAAAAGAATAAAATTATCTGAATGAAGCTCTTATATATGAGTTTATAGTACCCTGATAGAGGGTGAATTAACGCAGGCAGAGAGTATAGCAAAACAAATATGGCAAAGGGTAGTTGAGTGGTGTGTAAAAGACTGGAGCCTCTTACTTCAATGACCAACAGTAAACACCTTCCCTGATACATTTTCTCCACTTTCCTGACGTCTTCATGGAACCTTTTTCATTGTTCTTCGCTCCTGGCAACTAGATTTTTGGGGAAATGGTCAATATGCGAGTATAAGAAATGAATTTCAATCTCATATTACAATCCACTCTTTAAATTAATTGTGCATGTTATTGAGAATATTTTCGAAACTTGGGTCATTGTTCTTTCCTAAAACTTTACAAATAACATCTTTAAACACAATTCGCACTTTTTTTTTTCAACTTTCCTCACTGTTCTTTCAAACTGTTTGTTTGAAGTAGATTTGTTAATCAGAGGTTCATTAAAAATCTCTTCTTTAATTAACCTCTTCAGTGCTGTAGACGAGATAACTTGTCCATGCCGATCGGTAACACAGTGCCTTGGACGACTTAACGTTCTCAATAATACCTAACGTTAACGCTAAATGTCAGCACTATACATGCATTTGACCTACTTACAAATTGTTTCACTTTCGATCCAAAATGGCGTCACGAGAAAAGTTACAAAATGAAGAAGCATTAGAGTTGTATTGTAGCAGCTGAAACACTTGGCAGTCAACAGGTTAAGTTTTGCTTCTGAAATAGCTGGAATTGCCCATATAGATAGTTGAAACAGTCGCTATCTTTGTTTCAGGCCATTACAACTACATAATCATATAAAATGAAAGTAATAGACTTTCTTTGTGTTAACCCAAACTTTCATGCTCAATGTTTTTTATCCTGGTATCAGGATGAATCTATGTGCCCATTGCTTCTTTATATAGTACCGAGGGACTTTGAAGTCTCCACAAAATAGCCAACAACATTCTTTGTACTTGATTTTATTTATAAAAGTTCAAAATTTTCTTGTTTCCTTCAAGTGAGCCAAATAAGCAATAACAGATACATATATGTTACCACTGTGAAGGAGAACACATTTTAGACTTTCTTTTGGAGGAATCAATGAACAATTACCACTCACTTGGTTCATAGACTGCATCTCCAACATTGATATTAATTCAGAAATATTGTTGGAATAATCCCCTGAACTTTCCTTCAAAAAGTAGGGTTTAAATCTTTCTCACGATTTTTTTAGTCCATTGTCTCAGCTCTTTGATACAAATGGTGCAAACTTTGTGTGGAGCTCATGATTTGTCTTGGTCCTCACGTTTTATTACAAAATATGCATAATACACTTTTTTAACAAATTCTTGAAAGTTTTGCCTCTGTTAATTTTACAACAAATGTGTAGTGCAAGTATAACAGAATATATCTGGGTAATTTACACAATTTCTTTTTGCTATAGCAATGAATAAATAACATTAAAAAGAAAAAATATTAATCAAAATGCATGAACAAACAAATATGGACCTGAAATATGTCATGCAGTCTGTTAACCATTTCTTTACTAGCAGCATGTTTCTAGAATGATTGCCAAGACTTTCTTGTCGCAATTGTTTATTAATGCTTGAGGGAAGTTATGTCAACTTGATTGTCAGAAGACTGGGTGATAATTTAAAATAATACTCTACTCCTAGATGGACAGATCAAGTACTAAGTGAACATAATGTAGTCCCATCTCCCAAATTCTAAAAGTACTTGATAAAGCTAAAAAAAGGTAACTACACATAATTCTGCAGAAGAATTTGAGATATAAATATGCATCAAAAGAAATTCAAGATATTATCTTCTTGATGAGTTTCTGAAACAAAAGAAAGAAATATGTCTCTATATCAAATCATCACCCCCAACCTCAACAATAATGTTCCCCAAAAGATATTTAACATTGTTACAAATATATATACATGTATTTGAATAATTTACTAAAATCATTAGTTCCAGGGAATCAATAATATAAAAAATTATCCTCACTTTAGCTACTATTCATCACTAACTGTGGAAGAATAACACAAACTGCTCTGTATCGTGAGCATCCTTCAGGGAAGAGTTCAAAAATAAGTTTACTAAAATACAAAACAATCCAAGTTTCACTCTTGTTGCTTTGTTGGATTATTGGTTTAAAGAATATATTTTTTTAATTTCTTTAAAATAAAATAAAATTGGATTTTTGGTGACTAATTATTTAATATAAACAAGACTGAAACAGAATCATTTAGAATGAATAAGATGATTGCTTGGAATATCTACTTTCCATAATGTAATTATTTAAATTTACTTTAAACTTTAGACAATTCTTTTATAAAAGAAAGCACAATCCTGTACTTTGAAAAGGGCTAATTTAAATAGATTTATGCATACATAAACAAAATATATGTCATTCAGTTTAATAACTTTTTGTAATCTTTATTAACATATCAAATTTGTGAAAGTTATTACTCTTCTGCATTAATAAACTTGTTAACTGATTGACTTTCAACATCACTTATAGCTTTTTACTATATCTTGTAGGTTCTAGGTTATAATATTTCTAGAAAATATGAAAATTTTAACAATTTGTCTGTCAAAAAGGTACCAATATCTGACCAATCCAAATATTCAACAAAACAACTGAATATTTTGGGGACTAAATATATGATATAACCCTACTTTTGACATACATAAATAATAACAAAGAGCATTACAAAACGTATGACTAGATACCTTGTATGTGTATGTTATTTTAAGAATTACTTTATTTTCTTTCCACCACTAATCTTTTGCTGAGTTTGTAGTACATAAAGACTGATCCATTATTAACTTGAATGAAAGTTTTACTCATATTTATTATACAGTGCTGCAGAACTAGATTGTTCTGTCACACAAAAAAAAGTAACATGCTACATTAAAGATAACTGTTTTCCATCTTTCACATAATTAAAGAAGTAGTTTCACAACAAAAAATCTCCACCTAGTCAAGTGTAGGTTTTACTTTATATTCGTCATTTATTATAACAACTTACGTTACAAAGAGTGAGAGGTGTTTTAATAAACTGTTAACTGGACCAAAAATTGGTATACTAATTAATAAATTATTTTATTAGTTTTACTCATATGCTTCTGGCCCAGCAAAGCCAGGTGGTTAAGGCATTTGACATGTAATCCAAGGGTTGCAGGTTCAAATCCCCGTCACATCCAACATGCTTGCCCTTTCAGCTATGGGGGCATTATAATTGATGGTCATTCCCACTATTTGTGGGTAAAAGAGTAGCCCAAGAGTTGGTAGTGGATGGTGATGACTAGCTGCCTTCCCTATAGTCTTACACTGCTAAATTAGGGATGGCTTGCACAGATAGCCCTCGTGTAACTTCACGCAAAATTAAAAAAACAAACATATATTTCTAATTTGAATACTTTATTCAATTTTGTAACATATATACATATATATAAACATATTATATATATATATATATTTTCACTTTTAATCTACACCGTAAACTTCTGAAGAATATGGTATTATACAAAGCACTGTTTCCCACAGTACTGAATCCCACCATGAACATATGTACATGAATTCAAACAATCACACATGTAAATTTCTGTCTGCAAATGCTGCTCTTCTGTGACTACCATTTCCGAGTAATACTTAATCTTTTTCAATATTGCATCATAAGTAATACAGCCATCTGGAAAATGTCACAATATGGCTGCCCACATTTTTAACAGATAGTAACCAGATCAGCATGGGACTAAAAGTTGACTATTTAGTTAAGAAAATATGCTGTGTTATATCATAATTTATGAATGATTTACAACTACTAAAAACTTTAATTTAAAATTTATACTTTATGAGAACTGCTCAAGTCTACTCTTATTTCTCAAAAAGTTGTGAAATTTTGTTACTTATTTATTATCAAAATGTCTAAATAAATGAAGCATAAATCAGTGCTTATTGGCTAAAAGAGTAAAACATTTCAGATGTATTATAATCTATCATAAGTATTTTGTTAAGCATTTAGTATGAGGCAGGGAGAATTAAAATTTAAAAGTAGTTTAATGTACCAGTCATAGTCTTTATTTTACTTTTTATTCCCCTTAAAAAAAAAAGAAGTACACACTACCCCAAAGTAGTGAAAGTGAAGAGAAATTTTAATGTAGAATATATGGTATTTTAATTTTCTAATTTCCTAAAAACATTTTCAAGTTTCTATGTGGTTTTGAGTCTGTTTTACTTCAAATTTGTTCATAATGCCATAACTGTAAATATATAAGTGAAATAAATACTAGATCTGTGACTTAAAAATTATGAACACAATAATTTATATGTGAGATTACGTAAAAACATAAATTACTGTATGTATATATTACGAATAAAGAGCATTCTGCAAGGGGAAAAACAAAAAACATGAATATATACTAACATACAGATTTTTCAAAATACCAAACATCTTTAATTAAATTTCTCTTTTATCATAATTCTTTCTAATAATGTGTTTACTTTTACACTGTAAGGCAAGATAAAATAAGCAAAAAAAAAAACTTTAATTTTTTTAAAAGTGTGAGTAAAGAAGTGACTAATTTAAAATCTCTACATATGTATACAAATTTACTGGATAACATCTATCTGTAACAATGTATTAATTCCAAAAAGTTAACTTAATCTTACTTAAACAATTAGAATGAAAGTTAAAATTTCTCAAGCCTCTTGGCTTTGCATTTTGTGAAAGTCAGTCAGTATTGTGTATGTATTTTAAACCAATGCATTAGGACTAATTACTCAACCCCTTACACTTTAAGCTAAAGGTCAATATTAAATCTTTTTAAAACTTAAAATCTTTATTTAATTGTGAACTGTTACATAAATATTTTTTCACAACACTTCAAAAATCATTGTGTACCACCACCAATCACAAAAACATACAAACAGCAGGTTCACTGAGGATTTTTCAATAACTGTATAATCTAGATTGTTTAATAAAAACTAGTAAAGTTCTTGATGTAAGTTAATTTATGTATTTGAATAATTTATCACTTGTTTACACACAAAAGTATTACATTCATTTTTAATTACAGCAGAAATACTCTTACGCTTCAGTCATACTAAATATTTTATTGCTAAACAGTGACTGTATTAAACAGTTGCTTATATTAGTATTTTGAGTGATGATATCTCAATAAAGCTTTCATATACATAGAAGAATGTAGGTTTTAGTAAAACTACTTAAAACACTTTGTACTTGGATAAAACATTATAGAATGACTTTTAGTTAAGAATTGCAATGTTCAGTGTTACTAAAATAAAAAAAAGAAACCTATTTTTAGTTCAACATTGATTTATATGTGAATAGCTACAATGGTAAGCAATTACTCTTATACTTCTTAATTTTCCTTCCCCATATAATATTTATCATAATTTGGTAATATGCTAGTGTCATACAAAGCGGAAATATTGTACTATTTCTTATAAAGAAAACTTATGATGTGACAGACCAAGGTGACATAAGAACTGTTCTGATGCTTCCACATGTTGATTTTCTATGTAATGCTGACTGTTAATTTCAGTAGCCTCCAAAAAATACCTAATGGATATTATCAAAATTATTCAACTTTATAGTAGCTAACCTACGGGTATGATGAGCCATTTAAAAGATTTAATGATCTGAAGAACTAAAATTAAACAATTAGTTTAAGGTTCTTGCTGTATCCAGAAGAGTGGTGTAAAAACTTTATGAATATGGACAACAAGCAACAGAGCTTACAGTTCTAAATGTCTTCTGTTAAAAAAACTTCATTTTAAATGTACTGATTATTTTGCTAAAAACTGTTTTTCTGTAGCATCAATTTTTTAATCATATTTAGCATATTTCAATACATCACACAGATGTTGGCTATATAAGATTGTTTAGTTTAAGAGTTATTATTTACTTTATTTACTGAGTTAATATTTAATGATTATTTAGTTTTCATAACAAAAGTGCTAAAAGTTGATTATTTTATAAGCTATGGTAGAGACATGTTTCATTACATAACTGTATGAAATTTATGTTGTGTGTGCAGTTTGACTGTTGTACAAGGCTCTCATAACATTGTTGATGTCACCTTAATCCAAGCTTCTATGTTTAATATTGTGATACTATTAAGCCAGCTATTTCTAGACTTTTCCATCATGTATTATAAATATGTGCAGATAAAGAAGTTAAAGTAAATTAGTGAAGTTAGACTATTTGATTGATAGTTTACCATAACAGGAAATACCTAAGTTGTAAAAACAAAAGTAAAGATCAATCATTTTTCTTATCAAAGGCTGTTTTAAAGTAATCACAACCACTTTGGGGGACTTTGACAAAAAGAAGACAATTTCTTAAAGTTCTAGATACAACTGTGATAACCATTATATCTCAGAACAGGTGGTATGGGTATTAACAATTTTACTAATAAGGAGAGAACAACATTTCAACGTTCACTAGGTCATCTTCAGGTTAAGAAAGAGAGAGTATTTGAATTAGACCATTGATGGACATGTGTTTTAGGGACGAGAGTATAAACAAGTACCAGACTGAAGGGGGCATTGCAGGTGGATGTTAGGTTATTAATGAGTATAGGTATAAAGGTGTTCCTTTATATTGGTTTAATTTTGGTTTTAGTTGCTATATAAGTAGGGCTTCTTTGATTCAAACACTCTCTCTTTCTTAACCTGAAGATAACCTCGGAAGGTTGAAATGTTGTTTTCTCCTTATCAGTAAAAACCATACCAGCCATTCTGAGATATATTTTTATTTCAAGTGGGTTTCATTACAACTTATTTTGCATACATTATTAAAAAAAAGTTGACTGTTTGCTGTTCATTTACTGCTAAATTTTATTGCCAACATGTCACAGACACCTACTGTAAAGAATCTAGTTCCTATAAAAACCCAACATCTGGTGAGCCAGCCTGGATTATACAGTGGAAAACAATGGTAGAAGAAGATGTGTATAACAACAGAAGCAGGCCTATATATGAACAATTGTAGGGTTGGCAAAAATATGTAGAAATTAACATCATACTATGTAACCATGTCAACTGACTTTAAGTGAATTGAAAAGAAGCAAACTAAAATAGTTTGTTAAACTACAAAAAGACCTAGAGAGAGAAGAGCATAGGCAGAGAAGAGAGGAAGAAAGGCAGAAAAAAAAAGTAGAGAAAGGAGAGACTGCAAATAGAAGACATAAGCACAAAGAGAGAAACAAGAAAATGAGAGAAAGTAGAGACTGGAAATAGAGAGAGAAAGAATTAGAACACAAACAGAGATTGCTAAATTCACCCAACAGAAAGTGGAAAGACCAAATTCGATTAACAGAAAGATGATGTGGATGTTTTCCCCAGAGTGAAAAATGGGGCAAAGGAGAGAGGGCAATCTGTCTTTACAAGTTGGACTGACATGGCCAAATATAAAATTAGTTTTGAAGTACTAGCAGGTCGACTAATATGTGAACAGTTCCTAAATGAGAGAGCACCAAAAGACATGGATGAAATGATCAAGCTGACAGAACAGTATGTGAAAGCTCAAGAATGTAGTATTAAATGGCATATCCAAAACTAACCTGTTAAAGATAAAATTAGGGGTGAATGACCAGAAACAAAATATCACCAAAAGTGGTAAAAACTCAATGGACAAGGCAGAGAAAAGATACCATCCTTGTTATAAAGTGAGTGAGTGCAAGTCTTTCATCTACAAGAAACAGCAGAAATTTCAAAGTAATGCAGATGAAGCAACCTACAAGAAACAAGAAAAGAGTGACTATCACCATGGATGCTAGTGCCAGGAGAAACAGAACAGAAACAAACCATTAGATTCATCACAATATTGAACTACTATTTCCATGATTAATCAGTGTATGACTAACCATTAGCTCTAGTTAGCAAATGGGTCAACAGTTACAGTGGTGATTGGATCAAGTGACAAATATTGAGAGAGGCCAATAAATCACATGACAGTAAGTGAATGATATGTCGAGGACAAAAAAGTGAAAGTCCTACAAGATAATAGGTGCAGTAGTGCATTAGTGAGAACCAGTCTAGTATCTGTATCTCAGAATGGCTGGTATGGGTATTAAAATTTTTATTGATAAGGAGAGAACAACGTTTTGATCTTTCTTGATCATCTTCAGGTTAAGAAAAAGAGGGTTTGCAAGTGACCATTGCCAGACACATCTTAGGGACAAGAGTAGGGCACAGAATTGTAGGGGGCATTGCAGTTGGATGTTAGGTTATTAATTAGTATAGGTCTAAAAGTGTTCCTTTATATTGGTTTAATTTTGGTTTCATTTGCTTTATAAGTAGTGCTTCTTTGATTTTGTGTTTATATTTCTTTCCCTACTTAGTATCTGTGTGTTTTCTATGGTTATGTTGTGTTTATTTGATCTGCAATGTTCAAAAACATGTGAAGGTGTTTTTTGGGCTCTTTGAATCTAGTTTCCATTTTTCTGTGTGTTTCTCCAGTATAGAAATCGTGGCAGTTTTTGCATTGTTGTTGGTGTTGTGTTTGTCAGTGTAGTTTTTACATGGTATGGACTTTAGTTTTGTACCTGGTTTTTGAATAAATTTGGTGCTTATTGGAATGTTGTGTTTTGTTATAAGTTTTTTCCAAATGTTGGTTATTTTTTTGCTGATGTCAGGAACATATGGTATGCAGCAGTATAAGGTTTTGTAGTTTGTTGTATCTTGGGATTTATTGTTGTTTGTTTGTTGTTGGTTTATGTGTGTGCATATAATTGTTTTCCCAGTTTTTTTGAGGACATTTGATGATGTTGATGAATTGTAGATTTCATCGTTAATTTTTAGGGTGAGCATAGTTTTGTGGCTTGTGTTTATTTGGTTTTTTAATATGTTGAGTTTTTGTTTTGTTTCATGTGCTGAGTCCCAGGGAATGTATAATCCAGTATAAATGATTTTTTTGTGGATTTCTCTTTTGAATTGTGTATCAGTTCTAGTGATCTTGAGGTTAAGAAATGTTATTTGGTTAGTTTTTTCCTGTTCACGGATGAACTTAATGTTGGGGTGTATTGAGTTAACATGGTTGAAAAAATTAAGTGTTCTGTAGATGTTAATCCAGCAATTATACAGCAGGGGTACAGCTACTGAGGTACATATGAACATGGCAGGTGTGGCTGTCATAGAACCAGAAAACGGTGAATTTATTATGAAGGATGAAGACTTACTAACCTAAGACCACTGGGTGGAGATAAGACATACACAGATGTCAACATCAGTGAAGAACTAATTGGAAAGCAGAAGAAAGAACTATGAGACCTACTATGCAAGTATGCAGATAAAAAAGTTAAAGTAATTGGTGAAAATAAAGCTAGACTGCATGATTGTTAGTTTAACTACAATGGGCAATATCTAAAATTAATTTCACAGTAGTATTTTAACAACAAAGATAAATAAGAAGAATCTGTCTTCTCAAGGTTGTTCTAAGGTAATTGAACCCACTTGTGTGGACTTGAAAAGGAGACAATTATTTAAAGCTCTAGATACAACTGTGATAAACAATAGTGTAATAAACTTTTGTACATTATTTGACTTGTTTTAAATTCGTTATTTTGAAATAAGTAGATTGTGTGTGTCCATTTACTGTTGAAATTTATCTCTAACAACTTGAAGATGCCTACAGTAAAGAATTTCAAATTCTATTACAAATAAATTAAAATTTAAGAAAAATAGAAAAGAAGTTCAGAGTAATAGTACTAGCAAATAGATGTTGATAATTTCACAGAAGCACAACAGTACACATCAATTGCAGAAATGTGTTTAAAGGAGAATTATTCACTAAATCATATATTAAAAGGATTTATTTTCCATTAATTTCACCATTAAATAAAATTAGTAATATATATTATCATAAAAATTAACTATATTTTGTTTATAAACAAATATTATCAAATATATAAAATTATTCAGAGAAATAGTGACTTACTTTCTGAGATCCATGACAAATTAACTACAAATGAAATTTTTTGAAACAGTTAAGATACTGTTATCAATACTTCTATATGTATGTTTTATGACAAAACAATCACTCATGATCACTGTAAAAATCATACCTGTAGTTTACCATAATACCACAACTGTTAGCAAGACCTCGTGGAGATTTATCAGCTAGCCAGTTAAGTCTCCAAATACAGGCACCATTTCGTAAATGGAAATGAGCTGTTTAATATAAGGTATATAAAGTGAGCATATTGTTATCTTTCATTAATTTTTTGAACTTAATAAAAATTTAACAGCTTTGAATTTTTTTTATGAGCATTTATATTCAGCTTAACTTCAACAGATATTTAATTTATACCTAACATCAAAATGTCAAACAGTAATTTTTGGAAATATAAGTTTTTGCCATCCAGAAATGATATTTTTTATCAATTTAGTGTAAAAAAAAACATATATTTCTATGTTTTCACTATTTGGAGCATTATACTTTGTTAACAAAAAGTGTTCTTGTTCTTGTTGATAGTGTTTTGAACATTAATATTTGCCTACTCACAGTGTTTAATGTGTCAGGATCAAAGTGAAATTCAAAAATATATATTTACTCTGAGCTTAAACACCTTTTCTTGGTTTTACCAGGAATTAGATATTTTGCTTGTTTGCTCTTACCTGTTTCTACATTTATAATTTTTAATCTTCAACAAATATTTGTGGTGTGAGAATTCTTTAATATTCTGTTATGTGTCTCATCCCCCTTCTTTTTAGAAGGTCAATCTTCACCTGTTCTATTTACTCACTGTATGGATTTTAACTTTTAATGGTCACATTTTCTTCAAAAATTTATCAGTACCAAAGAGAAGGGACAAATGGAATAGCACAGATAAGTATCTTTTTATATGTCAAAGTTCTAACATTTAAATTCCATACTGTACCATTACTTTGACTTTGTGCTAAAAATCTTAAGTGTGAAGAGGATTTGACTGGAATAAGCATAGAAGTGCCTTCCACTTCCAATGAATTAGTGGTATTACACATCCAAACCACAAATTGATGACTTGCAACTTTCAGGCATATAAAGCCAAGGAAAGCATTGTCAGTCAACTTAGTTAAAAAGCAGCTTGAACATCACATATTGCTCACACCAGCAATAAATCAGGTGACATACAGAGTTGATTCTGTAAATGCATTTAATACATATCCATCTTAAAATATGTAAAATAAGGTGTGTAGACAGATAATGTCCTCCTTTCAAAATAAAAGGGATTCAGGAAGCATGCAAGACTCAAGCTACAGTAAAGCTCACTATATTGAATGCTAGAAAAAGGGTGGTGCAATGAGGTAGTAATAAAATATGCCAGTGTTAAAGGGTGAAACTATCACATGCTAATTCATACATGATTCCAGCTTTAACACAGCTTTGGAAAGAGCACCACACATGGTAAGAATGAAATCATCAACAACAGAAAAGATGAATACATAATGATGTTAGAATTGGTGAAAAATATGGAATGGATACATTTTTATATGATGAAATGCAATTATATATATATATATATTAGAATAAGAATCTCCAAAATGACCTACCCAATGCAACAAAGTAGGAAGTAATTATAGAACTAAACATGTTGCTCTAGGGTTACAGTTACTATATATATTTCACTAAAACTGGGGACATTAAATGAGAATAAAGGTACAGAAAATGCCCCATGTCCAGGGGCTTCAGATACCTTTATGAACTAGCAAAGTACAAGCATGCTGAGAACAATGAAAAGAGAAAATAAGAAACATAGACTTTAGATTTACTTCACTGTGTTGTGAAACTGGTATGTGACAGCTGAAAAATAAAGTACAAAGGTGAAATAATAAGAATTTATTGTCAGTTAGAATACTACCATGAAAATTATGTAAAGGTATGTGCCTTTCAGCATCAATCTTTTATATAAAAATGGTGTTTCATATATAAAGTTGACCAAATCTAAGAGATGATATTATTCAAAAGATATTACACTAAAATTAGGTCACCTTTGTCTTTGTATATTGTCTGCAAGCAAGAAGTATGACTTCCACAACAAAAGATTAATGTTAGTGATAGAGAACAAGACTGAATACAACATTCCTACAAAAATGTAATATGTTTACAAGTGGGATTTGAGTACTTTAGAAGCATCTATGAACATACATCAGTATATCATAAAAATAAGAACACTATGTATCAGGTCATCCCTTAAGTAATGTCCAATATTAGGTTCAGAAAAAGAGGAACGATTTCAAATGCTATTAATGTTATTTAATCAATAATGAATGTTCCATTATTATTAATTATTTCCTGCCAACGATTCACAAGCTTCCGAATGCCACTTCTATAAAAAATTTGGGATTTGTAGAAAAAGAATGTTGAGAGGGTAGTTTTGACATGTTCATGTGTTCCAAGATCTTTTTCGAGACAGTTCTGCAAACTTTAGAATAGATGATAATCAGATAGGGCAAGGTCTGTAGAATAAGGAAGATGTGGAAGTTGTTCCCATTCTAGCTCTTCAATTTTTGCAGATGTGATCCTTGCTGTAAGGGGCCGTGTATTATCCTGGTGTAACACAACACCTTTACAATTGATCAAGGCAGGCCTCTTTTCTTTCAATGTAACATTCAGTGCTCTAACTGTTGACAATAGAAGTATGATGTAATTGTTACATTGAGTGCCAGCAACTCAAAGTGGATCACACCAACAATATCCCACCAAGCATTTAACAAGACCTTCCTAAGACGGAGGTCCATTTTGGGTTGTGCTTTAGTCAGTTAACTTGCACTGAGTCGTTTTCTGCAGAGCTTAAAATTTTTATAAAATATCCATTTTTCATCTCCATTCACTAACCTGTCCAGAAGAGGTGAGTTACGTTCACAAGAGTGCAGAGAAATGCAAATGTCCACTCTTGCTTTAAGGTCGGCTTCTGTCAAATCATGGAACACCCATTTTCCAAGTTTTGACACCTTTCCAAGCTGTTGCAGATGATGGTGAACTGTTGAATGGGTTGAATTAAGCTTCTGTGTTAGTTCTTCAACTGACACGGCACAATCTTCATCAAGTACAGCCAGCAGAAAGTCATCATTAAACTCAACAGGACAACCTGAACATGGCACATTACTTAAGCTGTAGTCAACTGATCTGAACTTCTGAAAACACCTTAAATGTTTCATGTAGTTTCTGCTGCACTGTTATCTTTTTTAAACTCATAAAGTATTATATGCTTAATGTGCTCCTCAGATACATCCATCTCCATATGGGTTTATTTAATTAATGATTTGAAAAAAGTGGAGTTGGTTTATTTTATTTTATTTGTTTGAACATTTTTATACATGTCTCACTACATATTTTAGTTATTAAAGCCTTCTATGAAGATGAAAATGATGATGCACTTTCTGTATTACATTTTCGGACATTACTTATGGGATGACCTGATAGAATTATCTTTCTTAGCTTTAGAAAAAGAAGCTAGAGCATTAAATAGGAAGGAAAAACCTCATGCATACATGTAAATAAAAAAAATTGTAGATTACATGTCAGGAGTTAAAGAATGATAACAATCAAAGCCAGGAAAACTTATTCTCAAGTTGTCAAAAAAAAACCACAACAAAAACAAACTTCCACCTAAATGCTTTCATAAGGAATTAAATTAAAAGAACAAGAATACTGCAGTGAGCCTAGACTAGAAAATACACTCAGGCCTATGAGTATCAACAGCCTGAGCTACCATTTTCCAGTACAGTCCATGGTATGCTTGTCTTAACAGAAACCAGATACAGATAAGTAGAGGAATGTAAACATCACTAAAGAAACAATAATTTACCGGCAACACCCAGCATGTGAAATTTTTCATATTAACCCTTTTGTGACGGATTTGGAATTAAACTGTAGATTATAATTCAAATGTTAATGTTATATATAAGAGTTAAAATTAAGTTAAAAGTAAATATTAAAAGAACACCCCCCAAAAAAAATTTTAGTGAGTCATGTGGTACATTGAATGCAGCAGTGTTTAAAATTAGGTGTTTGTGATATCAAAATACTAAGTCTATAGTTTCATATAAATTATGAACTCAAATTATTAATATCAACAACCTAGAATATATAATAAGAGCCTAATATCTTTTTATTTTGCTTAGATATAGCTTATGCACTGAATTAAACATAGTGGCCCAGTTCATCTTTATTTTTGGAAATGGCCCCTTACGTACACCTACTTCACTATATGACTTATAAATAACCAATAAACAGGTTAGAATGCACTCCTAATGGTTTCCTCAGCTATTTTAATCTGTGAAAAGGTTGCCACATTCTTTCAAACCAAAATTTCAAGAAGGTAAGTTGTGTCTTTAGTCTGCTTGAAGTTCAAATTTTTAAAACCTAGATACATCTTACTTAATAAGTATAATAAATTATAATGGTATTTTGTGACATCAGTACAATTATTTATGACTTTTTGGCTACTCAACTGTATACATGAACCCTAAAAAGAACTTTGTTTAATATCCTACAAGTGCAAAATTTTAAAAGGCTTAGCAATTTATGTTCAGCAGGAACTGAGTTCAAAGGCTGTAGCTAGAAGATATAACTGTTTGCCTTGCTTCATTTTTTGTTCTGTATTTCAAGAAAAGATAAGTTTAATAATTTATTTCTTAACAGTAACAACTTATATACACAAATAATGTATAATAGTTGAAATTTGACTGTATGTTACAAAATATTAGTCCATTAAAGCACAGCTAAGATAGGGAAGACTAAAGGTTAGTTTTATATTACTGGATACATAACATGAGTGCATGTGCACTACATCAATGCAAGTTATGTAATTTAGGTAGGCATGATTGTAAGGCCAACATAATAAAAAATTAAAAGTAAATATATATAAATATATAGCATTATGAAACTTAAGCTACTTAGACTAAACACTTGTATTTTTGTGTTAAAATATGTAGTCATTCTAGCATGAAAAAAGCATAATTTATATTTATTTAATATTTTTTTTATGATGGTTAAGAGGTTTGTCAAGTAACAGACCCCACGTAGTTCATGTATAGAAAATAACAAAATATAAAGTCCAACTGAAAATAAACATTTGAAATGTATTTAGGACGTTTTAGAGATTACACAAATAATATTTGTGTTTTTTGGAATGAAGAATAGTTTTTAATCAAGACATGAAATCACCTTGCACTCAGACTAATAACATTGTATTAAACAACAGAGAGAACTATTGATAAATCCTAAAAGAAAAGATAGGACACGTGGGTAAGGCAAGAGGTCTGTTTGATTTTTTCATTTGATGGCTATGTAACAAAAAAAAAATGAAGGCTATGGAAATTATGCTTTGCCTGAATGATAACAATGTTATAATGAGTAATTTATGTTTAATTTTTAACTTCTTGGAGAAATATTAAATACATTAGAGAAGAGTAATGCTTAGTGAGAAAAAGTCACATTTCTCACATTGGGAGAAATTCAGGATTTTTTAAAATATTGTCTCAAAAATTAAGAACTTAAACTTATATACTATTAAAATAAGGATTATTAATAATCTTATGCTATACTAATTCTACAACATGAACAAAAAGCAGTTTAATTAAATTCTGAATTAAAAACATCATGATATGCACAGTGTAGAATGCCTGTGGTTAGAGAGTCAAATCAGGTCATTATTCTACACCTGTCTTAGAAGTTATTATATTATATGGTTATTAATCCAGTCAAGTCATTTGAGAGAACTCGAGATGGCTGCTAAACTGCTTTTAGTGATACATGAACATTACACACTTCCTACTGTTAGATATGTTCATAAGGTGTAAATATTGTGAGTGGACTACAGGAAAAACCAACTTCTAACCTGTGACACATCTGAAGGTAAGCTTTTTTATTATTTTTATTAATATGAACTATATTCTATGTAAATTATATAATGTAATATGAGTAAACTAAATTTCCCATGCAATGTAACCTACATTTTTTATTATTCATTTATTTAGTATAATATGTTTTTATTATTAACTATATTTTATAACTAAAATAAACTTTTTTATTTCTAGCAGAGCTGCAGAAGTATTCATCTGGCTTTGCTACTTCTGCCTATGTGCAGCAACCTACAAAAGCAAGTACTGTACAGAATCAGCTAAATACAAGTCTACACATCCTCGTCAGAAGCGCATCACTAACACGCTCATTAATTTTATTGCCAGTACACTGAAACCTTGTAGTGGTGGAGACAAAAGATATTCAAGACATAATGGCAGTCATGAATTCTTGGTATATTCTTCCCAGTCACAAGCATCTGTCCATAATGTTGATTGAGAACAGATTTACCAAAGTCAGGGAAAACATCATCGCCCAACTACAACTTGTACCCAACATCAATGTCACAGTTGATACTTGGAGTAGCTGATAAATGTACAGCTCTCTTGGAGTCACTGGTCATTTTACACTTGACTGGAAAATTCAAACAGTTATACTGACACATCAGCATTTCAAGGATCATCACACATTTGATAACACTGCAGCTTAATATGATGAAATAATAAACCTCTTTAACATCAATAACAAGGTGTCATATGTGACATCTGATAAGGCATCCAATATTGTCAAGCCTTTCTGCTTGCCCAGATTTGAACTGCAAACACCACCCAGAGTTGGAAAAGAACTTTGGGATAAATCTAAATCAGCAGAAAATTTCTTCCTGAACCTGGTCCCTGCTTTTCCAACATGGTCAGGAACAGCATGATAAAAGCTGGACGTAGAAGTTAAAGTGATTAAGAAATTGGATAATTTTGATGTACCAGGATCTTGCAGATTTGATGACAATAATGATACCTTGTTAAGAGACAAAAGATTTCACCCAGGGTCAAAACATTGTTACCTTCACTTATGTAGTGCCATGTGTTTATAGGCTAATGACTGAAACTGAGAGCATGCAGTCTGGATATAATTGTAATCTTGTCTCCACTCTGAAGAAATCTATTTATGCCTAGCTGACTCAATATGAGCAATGAAGTGTCTTCTGCTTAGCTGTAGCACTGGATCCCTTTCAAAACTTTTTGTTCTAAAATTTTGTTATGGCATTTTGAAAAATAAAATTATTCAAATGTTATTATTTGTTGAAATTTTGTTTTGTTTTTCCAATTTCTACAAAGTATATTTCATAAAAGTACTGAAATATTACCATCTGCTGTTTTATCATTATTGCATATTACCTGAGAAAGTATTCAAGAATGTATTCATGAACACATTCCTATGTATTCATATTCCACAAAATACTCAGAATTTTTCCTATGTTCATTTTTGTATTTGTATTCATAAAGATTTGAAGTATTCAATTACTGATATCCAGTATTCTCCTTATCATTTGTGTATTATTACACAGTTTAAGTAAAATAGTCACATGCCAGTATGAGTAATTCAACAACTGTTATAGTTTTTTGATTGCTAGCTTAATTAGTGTAGTAACAGTTGTTACTGTGTTTTGTTAGCTAAGTTAACTTTTGAAACTGTACATCAGTGTGTATGAGCTGTTTTTAGCAACTGTAACTATGTTTTGTTATCTAAGTTAACTCATGAAGTTATGTGTTGGTAGGAGCAACTCAATAGCTGCTACTGTGTTTTTTATACATTAACCAACGTAGTGTGATGAGCAAGCAACTCAACAGCTGCTACTGTGTTTTTTACACATGTTAACCAATGTAGTGTGATGAGCTATTGAACATTTTTTTCTCTATGCTCTTTTAGCTACAATTACAACAGAAAGTGTTCATACCCCTACGTCATGAGTTGCTTTTTCCTCATAACTTAAAAAGTATCACAATTAGGATAATGAAAATATAGTAAATTATAAATGTTATACTAACACACATCTACATAAATTTTTATGTAAATGGAACGACAAATAAACTGTTTCTAAACAAATATCCAAACATAGGAGAGGCAGAAAGTGTTTGTGTGTCTACTTCAATGGTCAGTTGTATAGCCTTTCAGGTGAATTACTTGGCGCAATCTCTCCTCATAGCCCTCCATGATCGTTTGACAGTACTCAACTGGTATTTTCTTCCATTCTTCTTTACAGAAGGCCTCCAACTCTTGCAAGTTTTTCAGATGATGCTGATGAACCCTGATCTTCGACTCATGCCAAAGGTTTTCAATTGGGTTGAGATGGGGTGATTGCAATGGCCACTCCAGAATGCTTACGTAGTTCCTCTGCAACCAGGATTGCACATATTTCAATGTATACTTAAGGTCATTGTCGTGCTGGAAGATCCAATGACACCAAAGTCGTAAGTTCTGAGCATCATTCTTAATATAAGTGCCTAATATATCAATGTACTCTTCTTTTTTCGTGATTCTGTTGATGCGGTGAAGGTTGCCTATACCAGAAGAGCTGAAGGAACCCCATAACATGATCGAGCCAACTCCGTGTTTAAATGTAGGGATGGTGTTCTTTGGAAGATTTCGTTCCCCCTTCTTACGGAAAATATTGCGAACATCATTGTGGCCGAAAAGCTCTATTTTAGTCTTGTCTGACCAAAGAATACTCTTCCAATAGATAAAGGGTTTATCTACATGCTTTCTTGCATACCTCAATCGTGCTTCTAAATGAACAGGCTTTAAATATGGAGTTCTACGAGGATGGTATGCTTTGAACTCAGAAGAGCGTAACATGTTCATAACTGTAGAGGTGGTTACTTCAACCCCAGTTTCCCTTTCCAGTTTCTGTATGTCATTATGTGTTAAACGAGGGTTCCTACCAACTTATCAGAGAACCTTCCTCTTAGTTTTCTCTGAAA
This sequence comes from Tachypleus tridentatus, assembly GCF_004210375.1. Lineage (NCBI taxonomy): Eukaryota > Metazoa > Arthropoda > Merostomata > Xiphosura > Limulidae > Tachypleus > Tachypleus tridentatus. Next base: position 10,408,699 of record NC_134832.1, on the reverse strand, counting down.
TTTTGGTGGGGTGTCCAGAACGAGGGAGGTTAGCAGTTGATCCTGTGAGCTTAAACTTGGCAATTATGCTTTGAACAGTAGATTTTGGCACATTAAGTTGTGTAGCAATACCGGAAAGAGACACACGAGACTTGTATTTTACAGTAATTCGGTTTTTTAAATCACTGGACAGTTGTTTCCTGTTTGCCATGATGACCAAGCAGATAATGACGGAGACAGAGCTAAATTGCCGTAAGTAAATGTTTTGCTGGCTAAATCCCAATAAATACGAACCCAGTGTCTAGGTCTGGAATGGTATAATGTAGTTTATTTCCCAAACTAAACAAAATTTTTATGGGAATATTAGTTTTTCTACACATTCTGAAATGTACAAACACTTTCTGCTCCTCCTATTTTTGGTTAGTTGTCTATAAACAGTTTATTTGTTGTTTAATTTACATAAAAATTTATGCAGATGTGTGTTTGTATAATATTTATAATACATTATACGTCTATAAGCCTAATCGTGATACTTTTTAAGTTATGAGCAAAAAACTACTCGGGATGCAGGGGTACGAACACTTTCCGTCGTAACTGTAATGTAACAATGTAGTCATATATCAGTATGAGCTATTTAGCAGTTGTCCCTGTATTTTGTTAGCTAGATTAACTATAGTGTTTTCATATATCATTATAAACTCTTCAGCAATTTTTCAACACTTTACCTATCTACTTTAATGTATAAGCTCTTCAGCAGTTTTTGCTATGTTTTGTTAGCTTGGTGAACAAATGTACTTGTATGCCAACACAATAAGATATTCAGCACTTTTTACTGTATTTTGTTACACAGATTAACTAGTGCAGTCATATTTCAATATGATGAGAAATTCAGCACTTGTTACTTTGCATTAATTAGTTAGGTTTAGTAACTAGATTACCCACATTAACATATTTTAGTAATAGCCATTCAGAAATTATTAATGTGTTTCATTAGTTAGAATACCTATATTGTAGTCTTACATCAGTATTACCTATTCAGCAGTTTTTTACTGTACTTTGTTAGCTAGGTTAACTAGTGTAGTTGTATCTCATTAGGTTCTATTGAGTCATTCTTTTTGTGTTTTGTTAGCTGTGTCAATTAATGTATTATTCAACAGTTGCTAGTACCTTTGATTAAATAAGGTAACTAAGGTTATGATATCTCAAAATCAGCTATTCAGCAATAGCTATTATGTTTCGTTAGTTAGGCTAACTGGTGTATTTGTATTTCACTATAAGGATATACATAGCATTTGTTATCATGTGTTGTCAACTTGGTAAAGTGGTACTGTCATGCGAGATGTTAAAAATCTGTTATTGTGTTTTGTTAAACATGGTTACTAACTACAATAATTAATATGACAATGTTTAGAGACAAGATGGGACCTGTTGGTCCATCTCAGCTGTTCTACACTCTAAACTAGATTAACTTAAAAAAACTTTAAAGCTAGTCCTTATCATTCATATACTTATCAAGCTTCTTCTTAAAAGCAATTATATTTACTGCCTCTACAACATCTGAAGGCAACCCTTTCCAAAGACCAAACATCCTGTTAGAAAAATAAAACTATTTTAATTGAAGATAACTCCATCACTGCCAAAATTTATACTTGTTTCTTCTAGTTCCTACTCTTCTCACTGTTAAATATGAAAAAAGATGATACATCAATACTATCAATTCCCTTTACAATCTTAAACACTTCAATCAGATCCCCTCTAACTCTTCTTTTTTAAGAGAAAACAGTTTGAAAGATTTCAGCCTCTCCTCATATGACAACCCCTCCATCCCATGCACAATTCTAACAACCATTGAACCTTGTCTGCCAATTCAATGTTTTTCCCAAGGTAAAGAGCTCAAGACTGAATACAATATTCCATTGATTAACCAGTGACCAATGCAAAGAAATTATAACTTCTTTAGACTTGTGTTCAATATTTCTGTAGATACATCTTAAAATCCTAGTTGCCATAACACTAGCAGTAGCACATTGGATGGATAGCTTTAGAGAGCGATCAACCACTACACCAAGATCCCTTTCATTTATGACACTGTTAAGGTTATTCCTATCCAAATTATACTTATAATTCAAATTATGATACATCATATGCATTATCTTTCATTTATAATAAAAACCCATCTACTATTTACTTGAACAACTCACTAAATAATCTAAACCCTTTTTAAAGTAGCAGCTTGCTTTTTTAAAGCTAGCAACACCCAAGACCTTAATATCATCTGCAAATTTAAGTAATTTATTGACTATTCTTTCTTCTATGTCACTGATGTCAGCCATTCTTCTACCCAATTTGCTTATTCCACACATCTGTAGACAAACTCTTTTTAACAAGTCTTTTATGTGGCACTTAGTCAAATGCTTTCTGAAAACCCACATACACCAAATTTACATCTTATCCTCATCCACATAAGCAGTAACCTTTTCAAAAAATGTAAAAAGATTTGTAAAATAAGATTTTCCCTTAGTGAAACCATGTTCACTATCCAATAAAATTTTAAACTTTATTAAATGACTTTGCAAAGAATCTTTTAACAGACTTTCCAAAACTTTTTTCCACAATTGACATAAGACTAATGGGTCTATAATTACTGAGACAATTTTTATCATCTCTCATGACAAAAGGAATTACATTAGTTAACTTCCAAGCCTACTGCACCTGCTCACTACTCAAGAACTGACAAAAAATAATAGTAGGTGGCTGAATTATTCAATCTTTTACCTCCTTCAAAACCCTTGGGGAAATATTATCTGGTCCAGGAGCCTTATCGATTCTTTTAAGCTTCCCAATTGTTCCTAACTAGCTCAGATTTAATGCAATATCATTTCCACTTATCAACTGTTCAAGATGTGGAATACTGCTTAAATGTTTGTGAGAAAATGCTAAAGAAAAAGCAAAATTTAATAACCCAACCATCTCATACTCATAAGATACTAGCTTTTCTTTATCATCCATTTAGTGTTCTAACCCGATTCTAACATTTTGTTTACCCTTAATGTATTTAAAGTAATCTTTATTGTTAATTTTCACATTTTTCAGCTAACCTTTTCTCATACAATCTTTCTAATGTCCTAATTTTCTGTTTCACCAATATTCTTGATTTTCTATAATTTGTAAGTCTTCTTTCAGGTCAATCAATTTAAATTACTTAAACTTAAGATGCTTTCCTTTACTTTTATCTCTCAAACTCTTTATGAGCAAACCTGTCTTTTTTACTTGCACTACTCTTTTTGTTTCATAAGGAACATGCTTACCTTGAATACTTAAACATTTCCCACAACTTATCAGTCTTTCCCAATAACTCAGCTGCCCAATTCACAACTGATAATGCTTGTCATATCCCTCCAAAATTTGTAACCATATCATAATTACGGAGATAAGGATTTCCATATGAAGCAAAATATTAACCTAATAAAGCAATGATCACTTGCACCCAGATGTTCCCCAATTCCTACCCTCTCAATCATTTCTATATTTGAAATTAATGATAAATCTAAAATAGTATTACTTTTAGTAAATTTCTTAATTAATTGGTGAATAAAGTCACCCTTAACAGATTCCAAAACCGCTTCTCCCACGTGGTTTGACTTTAGCATTTCCAAAAATATATATGCCTGAAATTAAAATTACCCATAATTATAATTTCATTAACAGCTGAAATCCTAATCTTATGGTAAAGTTTCTCACTAATGTTATCAGTGTCATTTGGTGGTATGTAACAAATCCTCACTAAAAGCCTTTTCCATTTATATCCACTAACAGAAACCCAAATGGATTCAATCTCATTGCTATTATCTTTAATACCCTCAACTACAACTGTATGTAACTCACATTTTACATATAAAGCTATTTCTGCCCTCTTTAATACTCTATCCTTAATAAATATCTTGTAATTCTTATTTTGCAAAATAACTTCTGTCATAAAAAATCATCTGTGTTTAACCATGTTGCAGTTATTCTCATCACGCCAAAATCCTCCATTCACAATAAAGCTATAGTCATCTATTTTATTTCTTATACTTCTAGCATTACAATAATAAAAATTAAACTTATCCTTATAACTACATTTATACTCATTACATATGCTAAACTTTTCTCTGCCTCTTATTCTTTTTGCATTTAGTTTTTCCTAGCCTACATCACTGTATAGTTCTAGCTTAATACTCCCTTTACAGCTATGTTAACAGCTTTAGCAAACAAGCCAATCCCTACCCTATTTAAATCCATTTCAAAAATCTCCCCTTCTTCCACTGGACAAATCTCAAAAGTTCAAACAGCCTATTTGATCATCCTTTACATTTACACTTAGGTCAGTATGAGCTATTTAGTAATTGTCACTATGTTTTGTTAGCTAGGTTATCTAGTGTAATCATATCTCTGTTGTATTTATTCTTAACCCTCTCTGCTCAGGTATGTTTTACTGCTCATGCAAAAGATTTTAGTGACTTACATTCTATTAAATTACTTTATGTTATACCACTTCATATAGCATAAAACTATAGCTAATAACCAAACTTTAATTGTATAAAAGTTTCAAGTTCCTAATTTTATAAAGCAATATTTCAAAAAAATCCTGAATTTCTCCTAGTGTGAGAAATGTGATATGTTTAATCTAAGCATCCTCTCTTAATTTTTTTTCACCTCCCCTCCAATAAGTATGGCATTTAATGTAAATTACTCACTATAAAATCATCATTACTCAGACAAACCATAATGTTTATAGCTTTCAATTTTTGTTTGGTAATGGAGCTATCAAATAGAAAATCAGGCCCCTCATCACATCTTCTTTTTCAGGATTTGTTAAGTCTCTTATATTTAATTCTGTATTATGTATAACCAATAAAATGCCAAATTTTGATCTATCAAATGACAAGTTATATTACATTGCTTTCTGAATGAAGGATTGCCAATTTCTTTGTTAGTACAAGCTTTGTTCCCATGGGAAAGTCAATGACTATATTGGCATTAGTTTCATAGTATTAAAAAAAAAGAAAAGAATTAAATGTCATCAATAATTGACAGTGAAAATGAAAAAAAGGCCTGGGCAAATGCAAAATTTTATGAAAATATACATGATATATTAAAAGTTAGTACTGCCAAAACCATAATGATTTTAAGCAAGTAAAAAAGAGGTCATGCAGTTAGTCTAATTAACAAGGCTCATGATGAGAAAGTTAATGTGTTTTGTCAGCTAGAAAATGTATTTTCAATATATACTCACTGCCTCATACAGAATAGCTTACTTTCTTTTTTAGTTCACGTGTTCTTCCAGCAGTATGCAAGCCAACAGCCTTGTGAAACTTTTCTGAAGTGAAACTACATGAATTTGAACCACTGTATGATGATGTAATCATGCAACAAAATCCTCCACCAACAAGAGTTTGATACAACTGCATGCACAATGATTAGCTCTGTATTGATGCTTGTGAATCTTCTTTCTTTGATGAAGCAACAAGAGATGTGCACTAGAAAAACGAGGAGGATGAGTGGGAATGTGTGCTTTGTCAATTACCTATAAGAAATACATGTTCATGTAAGGAAAATGTTAACTTCCAAAAGTAATATTTTCCTCCTCATATAGGATACTAAGAATACCACTGATACAAAGATTACCCATATAAGCTCTTTCCAGAAGGTGACTAAAGGAAGCCTATGAGGTGTAACACTAGATAGAAGAGGCTCTATGGAGGCATACCCTTGGGAGATTGTATTTCTTCTCATTCAGAGTGTACTCTTTGCCCTTGTATAATAAGATAAGAGAAAAAAAACAACAGAAAATGTCAAAAGAACAGGTGGAATAAGTATATGGTTGCCCAAATATTTACACATAAGTTGTCAGGATAGCTTAAATGTGTAATGAGGTTGGGGCTCATTCAGACTAACTTTTGAATGCTCACCTTCTCAACTGTTTGACTTATCAGGTCAAATTCAGCTACAGTAGAGAGAAACTTGTGACAACTTATTCATACTCCCTTCTTCTTCTGTTAGTCTCTATGCCAGCTGTGCAAGAAGGGCATTATATGGAATCATGTCAATATGGATACATATAACTTCTACTCGATTGTCAACCACTACAGGTCCCTTGCTTGCTGTGGAAGTAGGTAGAGTGTACGAGTGAAACATTACTGGTGTCAGTGATGACGAGAAAACCCACTTGTCGAGAAAAATATATGTAAAAACGGCTCCTCTACATAAAAAATTTCTCAACTCAAACCAACCGTTTTTACATAAATACATCATTGGTGTGTATAGGGTGATCATTTCAACTTTACTGTTAGTTTCTACATACTTCATGCCAGCTGGAGGAGGAGGCAACTGTATTAAATATACCATTACTTTACCTTCAGTCTCTGTGGGATGTACATGAGCTGTGAAAGAGTTTTTATTTTATAGTATGATGTAGAACAATAGTCCTATGTAAAGGACCAATACAGGGATTTGTAATACCAGTTTATCTGAAGACTGTGACGTGTAAGTTATTAAACATGTGATGATAGAGCAACATGATATAAGTATCATATTGTGAAGATGCAATACAATTGTATTGATACATTGTTTTGTATAATGTGATACAATTTATGCATTTTCATGAAATTTGGCAAGCTTTCAGTAAACATTACGAGACTTTTGTAAAGAAAAAACATTGATTTTTAATAAAGACTTTTTTTAAAAGTTAATGATTTAATAAATGAAGATAAATATCAAGTACTACACTTTGTTTTCATTTCTTTTATCCAAAACATTATTTGCAGAGTAACAATAACAAAACAGATAAGACAGATATTAGTTTTATTTTATTTATATGCTAGCTGTTATTTAGTTGATAAAACATGATAATTTGAAAAAGCACTGTGAAGTATGATGTACTTAAAAATATAGCTGATAAATTACAGACAAGATTCCAAAACATTGTTATAAACTATTGGTAAAATTTCTGTATTTATATATTGTATCATGGCATCAATATCTAGGTACATATGGTATTGACTACTATGATGAGATGTACGCTCCTAATAATTATTGGTGCAGATAGTCAAGTTGCTTTGTGCCATAAAACACCAAACCAACCAACCAACCCAATAATTATATATATGTGGGGTGACCCACATTGTACTTCAATACACTTCAGTCTCCTGTCAAATAGTAGACAGACTCCTTGTTCAAACCCCAATAGTTAGGTTCAAATCAGTGAGGATTTTTCATGGTCCATCACTTCAGTAGCTGGAAGCTGGTAAGTTGCAAAAGTCTCACATGCTCCACTCGATGAGGAGAGAGAATTCAGATAGGAGACACAAAGAGAATATGCTCAGATTCCCATCAGTCCTTCAACCTGGAAAGGTTTTTTACTGGAAATAGTACAATGGCTAGCTTTGAAACCTCATATCTAAATGGGCAAATGCAGGACCTGGGGAGATGGCATGACTACTTTCAATTATCCTGACCTGATGATTATTTTGTGTAATTATGCCATAGGAAATAATAACACTGGCAGCATGGTGGGATCCTATAGTAAGTTATTTGTGAGTAATAAAAATATAAGAAATGGGCAGAAATCTAAATCCATTCAGAGATGAGACATCCAGGTGGTGTAGATGGTGGATGACAAAAGAGTGTGGAGAAGCCCATATATCAGCCTGGATAATCTGAAATGGGCTGCAAATGAAAGAGTAAGATGCCAAACCTGGTGGGAAAAGACATGAAAAAGCTGACAATCATCCACCCCAAAGAGAAGTAAACCAGATGAATGAGTTGGCAGATCTATCTGGTAAGAGGTAGAAAAGTCTCTTGTAGAGAAGGAATTACAAGAAATGAAAATACAGTGATGGAAGCCCCAGATGGAGGAATTCTGATATATATAATAACAAAGGACCTGTACAGTGCATAGGATCTGTCTGGGTCAGAATGGTCACAGATATGAGACACAGAAAGATGGGATATGAAGGAAAAGTATACCCACTTCCTTAGAAGCAGAAGTCTTGAGAAAGAAGAGCTGGCTGGGGTAAAGAAGAGGTAATTGCAGTTGTAGATTTTGGGAGGAATGTATGGCATAGAAATCAGAATGAAAGCAATCACAGATAAAAAGGAAAAGGAAATATGTTTCAAGAAAGATGATACAGGGAACAAATGGCAAGAGGTTCAAAGGGGTCCCAGGTGAGAATGTGAAGAATCACTTTTGAGTTCCATTCAAGTAAGGGGCATGACAAGAGTGTCTGTGGATTAAGAAAGAATGAAAGAGAGTGGTAAGAAGAAGTTAATAAAAAATTCTGCAATTTCAGGAATGGCAGAATGTTGTCGATAGTGCCACTTAATAATTTGCAATGGTGGAGACACACAGCCATGTGAAGAATGACGTAAAGTATTGTAAGGTAGAGTGAAATAGTGAAGTGCAACAGAGATAAAGAAAACAGTTATGTTGGTGCTCAGAAGATATGAAAGAGTAACAAGAGTGGGACAGAAAGAAAGCTATATTATAAGGTAGACCAGCATGACAATGGAGACAGGAGAAATCCCATACAAAAAGATAAAAGAATTTTACTCTCTGATGAAAAAGTGGCATATACAGTTGGACCACATGGAACAGAATGTTTGGAAGAGGAAAGGGGCTTGGTCAGGAGAAAACAAAGTAATTAAAACCACTAATAGAACTCTGCAAGGGGTGTCCCAAATCAAAGCAAAGCCATGAGGTAAATGGTGGAAATGAGGGCAGACAAAGAGGAAAGTGGGACTGGTTCTGATTAAGAATATTGATAGCCAGAGCTGATGGGTGAGGTATGGAAAAATAAGAGAGAGGAAATGTGGTACTGAGCAGTGTAGAAAATGCATCTAGAGAGAGATCCAATAGAATATTCAAGAATGAAGGTACAATTCTTTCAGTAGGATGATGTCTCAATGAGAGAGATGGTCTGCAATAATGTTTAGTGTATGCACAACATGACAGGTAATTAAACTCACCCATCATAATTGGGCCCAATAAAGGAGGTCCAGAATCTGAAACCAGAGCCCTGGTGGTTGATATGAGACACAACTGATTATTACCAAATGAACCACAAGGAAGATAAGGAGAGTAGAGAATGCCCAATGGAAAACAAGCAGTCTGAAGGTGTTGACATGTAACAAATGCTCCTACAGAGTTCAAAAACTATAAATCAAACAATTGTTCAGGGGTGTTTTATACCCAGAGAGAGAAGTATCTGTAAAGAGGTGAAGGTTCACTGTGGGAAGACATTAAGGAACACTGGAGGCAATGTTGGAGTAGATACCCACTAAACAAAATCTTTCAGTAGAGAAGGTGGGAGGATTGGTGAGGACAGTGGATTCCTAGAAACATTCTACTGGTTGTGCAATGCCAACTTTAGGGTCTGCTCATGTGCACAGCCAAAGGGGTCCTAGAGAAACTATGGTCCCTCTAACAGATAGGGAGGTGAGACCTAACCTTTGGTTGCTAGGTGATCCAGGTCCTATAAGTAAATAGAGAAGGTTTGGCACAGCTGAGGTGATAGTTTAAGAGAATTAACAAGTGGATGAGATATTGAGTTGATATTACATCAGTAATAAAGTTTTGAAAATTCGAGGAAGACTGAGACTGCTCTTCAGTAGGTAATGAAGTTCCTAAAGCGAATTTGCAAAAAATTAATTATTCTTAATGTTAGGCTTCAAAAAAAAAGTGGGAAAGAAAGTTAGTGGAGGAAACTGAAGCAAAGGGTTCTGGCTGAACCATGGACCCCACCACACATTGAACAACTACTTTCACAGAAAAAAAACCTTTCTAATAAGTTATTGGTAATTTGTTCAGTGTGAATATCTTTACTCACATTAAACTGTGAATTCAGGATTTGTATTAAATATGTCTAAACTCAATCAAGTGAAAATTTACAATTGAGAAAGTGGTAAATCTTGTCAAACTCAACCATATTTGTTAACAACAGTTAGAAGAAGAAGAAGAATGGGTATTTATGAGTGCAAATGTAGAGGGCATCACTGCATGATTATTCTATCATGCAGTGGTGGAAATTCATACAGTATGAAGTAAGATTAGGTAGGAATTTCCACAAGGTAAGTGGTTTGCAAATTTCTTTGGCAGGTCATGCAAATCTAAATGAAAATAAGCTATTCTGTGTGAGAGGTGAGTCTTCATTTTGGAACATTACTGTTTGATCTAATGTAGTCATAAGTAAGCATAAAAAGAACTGCCCTTCATAACACTAATTGTTTTCCATTATTTCATAAGTGGAACTAAATTAACTAGTGACACTAATAAATCATACCAGAAATCTTTTAATTTATAATCCATTGTATTTATGTTTCATTTTTGTGCATTTATTATGTTTACTATTAGATAAGAAGAGATATGATAGAGCCAGCATGAAATCTCCATTTACACTGTTTACATATCAATATCCAAAGTTTAAATTCTGACCTTATTAGAAGTGTTTAATACTTCAGGCAACAACACTTTTCTCTTAATCAAGGCACAGAGAAGATGCATTAGGTACAGTAAAATGGTAGCATTAAATTTTACAATGTTTATACAATAGTGATATGGAAATATAACCTGTAGTCATTGCTACATTCCATGCAAGATATTTTTACACATTTGTTACACATTTAATTTTCACATTTATGTACATTTACTGGTTTGTCAAAAAATAATCTAATTTTATTTCAAGCAACAGCTCAAACATAAACAAAAGAAAAAAATATTAATTATAGTGATAATGAAAAAAACCAAAAACAAATTGATGGCTCCATAACTGGACTAATCATTTCCTCAGATTCCATTTCTTCAGACTTTTCTATTATGCTGTGCAACAAAATAAAAACCAAAGTGTGTAAGAACTGAAAGAAGTATTTAAAATTTGGTTTTACTTACAGAAACAATCACAGTGTACTAGTTGTTTGCAAATTTTAGCTGATGACAGCATGAAGTCAGATAAACTTATAAGGCACTTGGAAATCAAATACCCTGTGTATGTGAGTAAAACACCATTGAAGTATTTTAGTGAAAAGTGAAACAACTGAAAAGTCAAAGCAGACCACTTTACCATCAAAAACCTTGAAAGTTTCTTTATAAGCATCTTATTTGACTGGGAAAAACATAAAGCCACACAATATAGAAAAAATATTATTTCTACCTGATGCTATAAAGATATGAGAGATCATGGATGAAGCAAGGCAATGTCAGGTCCTAAAGGCTATTCTTTTATTGCATGCCACTACCATGAGGAGTATAGATCTGATCTCTGCTACAAATTAATGAGATCAAATATGTTGTAAACTGAACTCAGCTTCTAGTATCTGATACTGTTACAAATAGGAAATGTGTAGAAAGTTTCTGTTTTGCCAAGCACAAGAAAGAACTACATGAGAAGCCATCTTCTCTCTTCTTGAAGAGTTTTCACCACAGTTTTTCTTGAATTTATTGTTTTGGGCTATTCACTGAGGGGACAGATTCATTTATAGGAAACATAAAAGAATTCAGAGCCAAAGAAAGTGCTAGCTTCAATGAAATAGCGGCCTGAAGCAATTAAAATGCCAAAAGATGTTGCAAGTGTTGTGAACTTTATGAAATAACAAGCTATGAACGTCAGGTTGTCTACTGTTCCTTATGGAAAACTTGGATCTATGTACAACAAACTCCTGTTCCTGTTGCATAAAGAGGTGTGCTGGTGTCAGGTGGGAAGGTACTCAGTTGTATTACACAGTTAAAAAATGAATTTTGTATTATTTTGTTAGACTGCGACTTAATATTAGCAGATGAAAAGTAGCTTCTGGTTGATATTTTCAAAGTCCTTAAATTGCCACTGTAAGGTCAGTATAGCAATATTTTGCACCAGAACAACAAAGCATCTGCATTTTGCAAAAACTATGTACTATGTAAAATCCAGTTTGAGAATGGAAAGTGTGAAATTCTTCCTAGCCTCAGTGTTTTATTGGAAGAAAATCAGTTTTATTTGCCGTATTGTGACAATTCATCTTCAAAATCAACAGAAAAACACAAATGAATCCTGAATCTACTTAATGGCAGTAAAAAACCAAAAAACTCACAGTACTGTTCAATGGTAATATTCTCTGGGTAAAATTAAAGTCTAAACTTTTTGGGAACTTGTGGACACTAGTTTGCAAAGCATAACCTGATCTGTTAAGAAAAGTGATTGGTGAGCTTTTGCCATTACAGCGTTTTCTGTAAACAAGTGATCTCATCTTCAGGTATTTTGGGCTTTCCAAGTTGCTGCATCAACAATTCAGCCGAGAATGGGCCTCATTCCACACTCAAACCCACCGATCATGCAAAATTGGTGAGCAACTGTCTGCCCTATGCTACATACCATTTTAAGACTTGTTCTATTTTTATACAAAGAGGATGAAGAACGAAGGGTTGCAACAAAATTCATAATTAAGAGAGGGAGGATACCATGAAAAGTTTGCACATTGCAGCAGTAAGTGAAAGATTCATTTTCTTGTAATATTAATTCATTATTATTTGCTGTTTCAAACACTGAATTTTGCTTTACTCACAGTGTTTAATATAATTGTTCCATACCACTGTTTGAAACATTATTTTTTAATTACTCACTCTGTTTGACATTATTCTTCACTTACCTACGTTGTTGAGAGCATAACCTCTTCTTTTTTCTCTACATAAGTAATGAGCACACGATCTCATGAGTGGAACCTGAAGTAATTCACTTAAGTCAGCATCCTGCAACCAATGGTTTGACTTCAACATTTCTGAGAGCTGTTCCCTCAAAGAAACAGCTTTATTTTTGCAGAGATGATCTTTTAATGAGGTTGATTCTTGATCAGTCAGAAAAAAAGATGACAGTAATGTTCCTGAACAAAGAAAATTAAAATGCATTACAGCCAAAACCACCAAACCAGGTAATAAAAACAAGAAAGCCTAAAAATCATAAATATCAAAGAACAATTAATATACTTAACAAAAGGTTCTAATTCAACAACTACAGATACACAAAAAGCCACTGTTCCAGAGGGTGCAACACAGTGATGCAAAGACATTATGGGGCCTTTATCCACAGGTATTAATTATTATGGGTCCTTCAAGGGGATAGAGGGGGCAATTTTTGGGACCCTAACACTTGTTCCCATAAGTAAGATATGTAGTTGCAGTTGTGACATGACTATACACAATTTTGGACAAGCCAACATGTTTTGGTTGTAGAAATATCCATAAAGTTTTGTATCTTGAACACTTTACAGTTGTATCAGTTTTATTAGTTATGACCACAACTCATACATTTTGTCCTGGGCCATAAGCTATTTGATCGTATGCACTGGCCAAAACCACAGCTGTTTACATGGGCTTCCAATCAATATCCTAGAAATGTAAAAGATTAAAAAGACAATTACTAGTGTCAATTATCTTCAGTAAAGACTGGGCATATTATAAGCTGCAGCAGTCTTTTTTAATATTATGTAAGATTACTGTTTTCTAAATAATTATTAAGTTTTTACCATGTCAGATTACTCAATATAAAATATAATTAAACCAAATGGCTTAATCTTTCTCTTTACTTTGTTTTGTACAGCTGAATTTAGTTTTTCACTCCCTTATTCATCCATTTTTAATCCTACTTATATAGTCCACTTTGTTGACTGCTAAATACTTGTAAATTAATCATAAATATTTAGAAAATAATCTTCAATTTTCAAGAAACTTACAACCTATTATAAGACAAAAAATAATGAATGTTAAACACTAAACATAGGATCAGAAACAAAGATGCATACACACATATAAGGAATAAAGTATATATTAATAAAACTTGAAAGGGCACATTTAACACACACAAAAACATAAAATTAAACAAACATAAAATTAATGTAAAAAACAAAAACATATTAAGAGAGAATCTCTTGTTTGTAATGTTAAGTGTTTTCACTTGAGAAAAACATACATAAGCTTTCTGTTTAAATTCAGTTATCATGCTTTTTAAATAAAACATCACAACTATACAAATCTTATTTCTTGTATCCATAAATAATATAAGTATCTTACCCTCCAGTATTTCAGCTAAAACTAAGAATTAGCTCAATTTATGGTTAAATAAATTACAAAGATATTAACTATAGTGGAGCCTTGTTCACTTCAGTTGCTCAACTTATGTACTGATAAGCATAAAATATAATTTCCAACATACTCTACTATAAGTTTGTTGAAATTATATAAAACACACAATGCTTACATTAATTTCAACACTGAAAAAAACAAACAAACAAAAAACAGTTTAATAACACCACCTCTCTTTGTTAAAACAACTTATTAGACAATAAAGCCACATAAAAGCCAAATAAAACTATGGCACAAATTATAGTATGAAAGGGTAAAAAACATATATTAGAAACAGATATATCTGTAAAACTAAGCCAACACAGAGCAGAGACGCACCATCTATCACATTTAACAATAATGTACATAAAATAAATTAAATGTAAGAATTAAAAATATAAAGCAGATACAAGTTCAGTCCTCAATTACCTTAAAACCACCATATTTCACCATCTATGACATGCAGATATGGAAAGAAATATACTTAATCATTATAAAACATAATATTATAGTAACTGACATTTCCATCCATAAATTAACATAAAATAAGTATAAATAAGCTTTTATCAGCATATAATTCTGTGAACTTTTAAAATAAAATCTTTTGTTGTTACTTTACATATTCTGCATCAAATGGAAACATATAACTTGTATAATATTTGAATGGCTGAATTCAAAATAGATTAACTAAACATCACAATATTTATTCACAGAACTGACTATGTTACTTTGAAATTAGTAGATAATGGCTTTAATTAATATAAAGATGGTACATTTTACTTCTTTCTTTTGTGTTTTCTTACATTTGAGACTTTCACTTACAAATGTCACTTGACTTAACCCAGTTTGGTTTATAATACATATATCTAACAACTGGTACAATAAAAATGAGCAAAAATAGAACAGAGTATACAAGTTAGTACAAAGAAGAATTAAAAACCTAAGGTTAACATTTTCCTAAAACTAACTCAACTTTGATTTGCCCTATATGCTTACTATAAAATTTCTTTCTAATTGTCATAATCATCATCTTCACTGGGGTTTTGTCCATGTTTTAGGCCTAAGAAGGTTAAATTCAGCATACACCTCTTCCTCCTTCTCAGGAATCGTTATTTTGTAATCCTAGATAGTAACCCTTTTAACATTGTTGTAAGTGTGGCCCACAAAACACAACCCCATGTGGGATGCTGTGGTAATGATCGAAGTTTTGAAGCATACCTTAAAGACAGTTGCAAACAAAGAAGGTATAAAGGAGATTCATGTGACTCCATGTACAAACTCTGGACTGGAGAAAGGTGGAAGGCCCTTGTGCAGAGCCAAAGGCCCATATGGAGAACAGGGTTCAACATTTTCAAGACCAAAGTCCTGGCAGAGCCATAGACCAGTGACCCATAGTCTAGTATTGATTGAATAAGGGCGTGATAGATTTTTAGCATGGAACATCAATCCACCCCCAAAGAGGTGGAAGAGAGGACATGGAGGATGTTCAGTACCCTTGTACACTTGACATGAAGCTCCTTGATGTGAGGAATAAAGGTCAAAGATAAGCCTCAAGAACTTTGCCTCAGGGACCACAGGAAGCACAACTTCACCAATACAGAGTTCAGGATCAGGGTGAATACCCCATTGGTGGTAAAAATGCATGCAAACAGTATTGGAGAGAGAAAAGTAGAAACTGTTTGCTGAGGTTCACTTCAGTAAATGATAGGGCAGTCTGTTGCTGCTGCTCAACAAACCTCATGTTCAAAGACTGACACGAGATGTGGAAGTTGTTGACACAGGGCCCATTTGAAATAGTAAAAGGGAGTTGTCCTATGATGGCATTAATTGTTACACTAAAACGTGTGACACTCAAGACACAGCCCTAAGAGACTCCAAGTTCCTGTAGGATAAAACAGGAAAGTGTCATACTCACACATGTGGAACTGCCTTCCTACTAAATATTTTTAATAAAAAATGGGCAAATGGCCACTCAACCCATATAAGTGGAGGTCTTGCAAAATGCCATACCTTCATGTTGTATCATAAGCCTTCTCAAGGTCAAACAATACACAAGATGTTGTCACTTTAGAAATGCTTCTCTGATGGATGTATCAAGTTGAATCAGGTGGTTCATAAGTGGGTGAGAGGAGGTTGTTTGATTCAAGGAACCAACAAGATGAGCATTAACCATCCTCTCTAAGGTCTTACAGAGATAGCTCATCAAAGCAATTGGACAGCAGTTTGAAGGAACTTGGCTTAAAGAAAGGTAGGGATAATAGCTTGGCACCATACATCAGGAAAAACATTCTCCTGCCAGATCTGTTTAAAAACAACCAGAAGAATGGCAAGAGAAGCAGGAGAGAGATGGTGCAGCATTTTATTGTGTATATCATCAGGTTTGACCGATGTACTGCCAGATCAATTGAGAGCCAGCTTGAGTTCCACCAGGATAAAGGGGCAATTATAGTCATACAGATGAAAGGAAAGAGGCAATTGTTCTTCCTGAGTTTTGATGGTTAAGATGGTGGAAAATGAAGTCAGAAGTGCCAGATACCTGGTTAAAGCTTTCACCAAGATTATTAGCAATGCTCTGGACACCACCAACTTACTGGCTATCAGCAAGCAAGATTGAAAGGGGGGACAGAATTATACTACCCACTGACCTTCCAAATCTTGTCCCATATCACTTTGGAACTGGTGGTAGAAGAGATGCTGGTTGTGAATTTAATCCAAAATTCCTTCTGGCTTTGATGTCTTACTTGCCAAGCAGGTGCACAGGCCTGCTGAAAAGCAATGTGATTCAAAAGTGTGGGGTACCTATGAAAGGAATCCCAGGTGCATTTTTGAGCCTTCTATATCATGTGACAGGCAGGATTCCACTATGGATGAGGAGTACATAGAAAATGTGTCAAGGTTTTAGGAATAAACTGAGTATATGCCTGGATAATACAGTCATTCACTGCTGCCATGCAGTCACTTATCGATGGCATACAGACGATGGCAGGATCAAGTTCTAAGAGAGCAGTGAACGAGGACCAGTTGGCTTGCTCCATCTTCCACTGGGCCACACGGGTCCGGTGGCATCAATCACAGCCAATATTTCTCAAAATGAGAGGAAAATTATCACTGCCCTGTGGGTTACTGTCAATCCTCCATGAAAAGTGGGAGAATAGTGAAGGGGAGCAGACTGAGACAACAGCAATATTGAAGAGAAAAAGGTTGTGATCTGAGATCATACGCTGTAAGAAGCAACCCCTTCCACTAATATCAGCACTTCCCCAGATAGGATTATGTCCATTAAAGTCCCTCAGGATTAAAAAGGGAGATGGCAAATATTCAATGAGAGAATCAAGGTCTGATTGCTCATAGGTCTCTCCAGGAGAGAGGCAGAGAGAACAAACAGAAATCATATGACCCAAAAAAACATGGATGACTATGGCCTCGAAGGGTGTGTTGAGTGGCAAAGACAGGGTAGGTACATCCTAATCGACCAATAGTGCCACCCCTTGATGTAGGCGTCCATTACACAACTTGTAATTTCTGTACAAAGAAACTGCTGAAATATGACTGTATCAGCAGGTTTCAGAAATGTTTCCTGTAAGGAAAGACACACAGGATGGTAAGAATCAATCAGAGCTTTGATGTCATCCAGATTAGAATGTAAATCTCAACAGTTCTACTGTACCAAAGTAGCCATTTATAGGCAAACTGGGTAGATAGCTCTTCTGACCACATCTTTTTTTTCTTTATTCAAAATGGTCAATTGGCCTTCATGGATCTTGCCCTGGGTAGATTGGGCAGGTCTCTGTTTTGGAAGAAAATTCCAGTGACTGAAGGCCTGAGAAAATGCCTGTACATGTGGAATCAAAGGAAGTGGATCCAGGGATCTGCTGGAAGGAATGGTAGGGACAGAGTTCGGTGTTAATTCATCATCTTTCTTAACCATGAAGGTCAAAATACTTTTCACATTATTTGAGAATAATTCTTTGGGGGTACAGAGAGATCCGTTTGCACTCTCACTGTAGCAGTGGAATGAAGTGCAGCAGCATACATCTGAGATGAAGTGGTAGACAGTAATTTTTGAGCCTCAGGGTAAAAAATGTTGTGAACTGTTTTCAAAATGCTGTACCTCTTTTTCTTCCACTCACCTAGGGCATGAATAAAAGTAGGATAGGTGAGAGCCACTACAATTAATACAATTAGGATCTATTTCACACTCATAAGCATCGTGGTCCCTGTCATCATAATGAGCACACATCAAGGAACTACAATATGAGGTCCTTGACATCTGAAAGAGTTTGGAGTATATAGCTGTACCTTGCAAATAAAATAATCTACCTTAATGGTGGCAGGAGGACATGGTGATATAAACGTAAAAATTAGAACACTGGTCAGCATCATAATTCCATCTTTGCGAGTGGAGATACTCCTCACTGCAGAAACTCCTTGGGTGGAGAAACCAGTGAGGATCTCTGACTCAGAGATGTTCTTCAAATTCCTCTCAACAATAACTCCTCCTGGCAAATTTAAAATAGCATGGGCAGTAACCTCAATGGGTATATCCCAATGGCCTTTGAATGCAAGAGAGTTCACTGTATTTAGGAGTAGATGTTTCCACTGATATGTCACTAAAACAAAGCTTTTTGACTGCCTTAGGAGAGAGAGAGCAAGTCCCTCTAGTCTCTTCTGAATAAAAATAGGAGACATTTGTCCAAAAGATTTATCTGATAGAGAATTTAGTGTCAGAAAATGAGATACAGGTGTTGAAGAGGTTGAAGATTGCTGCTAAGAATCTTCAAGACATGGTCATTTACTTATGGTCTGTGTTTTCACTATTTTATTTTTATTTGGGATATCCATAATAAAGAAAGAATATTTTGGTGCCCACTGACCCTACCCATCATGGATCCCTATGAGGGGATGCACTACAATGCCAAAAAAGGACATTACATTAATGATAGAGTTTCATGAGCACTATACCCAAACACCAGCATCAGGTACAATGTCCACAACACCTTCTGAGAATGTTTAACACTGGTACTTGGGTGACCCTAACCCAAGTGGACCAGCTGATTGACCCTGCTCATCTACAGGAACCTAAGGCCAAAATGATATGTCAGGGTTGGACTCCTCAACCACCAGGATAAACTCCTCCTTTTCACAGATTACTATGCATGGCAAACGTGTGGGTGAATGTTTGGATCCCAAAGGAAATATATTCAAAGAACAGAACCTTCTCTGGGAGGTCCCCTCACCACATACAGAAATCCACACTAAGGGGCCAGATGGGAGTGCAGGTGGAAAATGGAAGTAGAGAAATAGGATAAAAGGTTAAACAATCTTCCCAGGTAGCCAATGTCCTGAGAAGGCCCAATCTGGATAGAGGATAACATACGAGGAATGGCAAAGGATGCAGGAAACATTGGTGGCATAAATATCAGAATGATAAAGACTGCATACTACAAAGGGGAAGAAATAGATCTTAAGGGAAAAACTGTACAAAGAACACATTGAAATGGGATTAAAGAGAAAACTGGACAGAGTATGAAGGATAACACTGGGATCTCAACCTGGAAGAACAATGGAAAGTGGTGGATGGAGCAAATGAAAGGAATTAATAAAAGTGGAGAAGAGAAGGCTTTCTGGAAGAGAAGGAATGGGAGGGGGTTGACAGGGCAGCCCTTTATTATAAAAAGCAGCAGTTGAAGCAGACAAACCTTGAACAGAGTACCAGGTGAAGAACAAGAACAGAAGAAATGAATGGTTAGATAAAATGGCAAGTAGGCCAAAGTCTGAAGTAAGACAAAATAGTTCTGGTACATAAACAAGGGCTAAGGACAAATGGTACGGGCAAGGAAAGACACTACATGGATGGTAAAACCCAGACAAAAATCACATGTGAAGATAGAGTTTGGTGACATTAGGATAAACAACATCTTATTTTGGCTGTTGTAGGAGTGACCAGCATAGAGGTAAGGGCAAGGATTTTTGCTCCAGTAAGGTCCAGAATAGAGGAAACTATACTTGAGTTATCAAACAATATGAATGGTAGACTGACTTAAAGGTTTTTAAAATTTATTTATTAATAGTTTTAGTTTGGTTTAGAAAATGGAACATTTGAGGTGGACCAATAGATCCTATGTCATTCCAAAACATCATGTTATGTTTTTGGCCTTTTTATTTAGATGATTACGTGTAATTTAAGCATGTTTCTTAATATGAATTTGAAATCACTTTAGAAAGTTGTTTACATAAATTCAAGAAATAAACCCCTTACAACTTGTAAAATTTTACATTCTTTGTTGTAACATTTACTAAAATACAGCTAATATACAGATATCATAAATTTCATAAGGAAGCTACAGATAAATTTAGCTGTATAAATTATATTACATATAGGGATATACTGTATCTCAGAATGGTTGGTAAGGGTATTAACACTTTTATTGATAAGGAGAGAAAACACCAAATTTATTCAAAAACTAGGTACAAAACTAAAGTCCATACTATGTAAAAACTACACTGACAAACATAACACCAAGATAATTTATAAAATACAATGCAACAACTGCCACAGCTTCTATATTGGAGAAACAAGCACAAAAATGGAAACTGGATTCAAAGAACAAAAAAACACACCTTTACATGTTTTTGAACACTGCAAGTCAAACAAACACAATACAACCATAGAAAACTCCCAGATAATAAGTAGGGAAACAAATACAAAAAAACACAAAATCAAAGAAGCCCTACTTATACAGCAACTAAAACCAAAATTAAACCAACATAATGGAACACCTTTATACTTATACTAATTAATAATCTAACATTCAACTGCAACGCCCCCTACAATCCCGTAACTGTTTATACCCGTGTCCTTAAGGCATATGCCCAGCAATGGTCAGTTGCAAACTCTCTCTTTTTTAACCTGAAGATGACCTAGGGAGGTCAAAACATTGTTCTCTCCTTATCAATAAGTGTTAATACCCATACCAGCCATTCTGAGATACATTTTTATTTCAAGTGGGTTTCTCATGATCAAGAATGGGGATTTACTGTTCTCTCTTGCCATACTTAATTTGTACCCTACTTATATATTTGTCATATGTTGTTATATTAATATAAAAGATAAGCTTAGTTTCTGTTAAAGACTGTTTAACACATTGCTAGAATTAAAGGCTCTGATTGGTGTTGTCATGCTGGCTGTCTTTCTTATTACCGAATATTGCCCTACATACACTCAATCTTAAAATGCAAACTTTAAATATGAAAACCAAAAAAATGAATGAATTATGAATTAAAATTCATGTTTCATGTTTTTAATAAAGTTAAATCTCAAACAAGTCTTTCAAGTCCAATAAGTCATCAATTTGATACACAATTAAAAACTCCCATGTCACTCTTGAACTTAAGTAAATCTTGATTAGCTTCACTTTTAAGATTCTTCATTTGTCTCCAGCAATCAAGACTAACAATGCCAAAAAGAATTTTCAATGTAATGTACTGTGAACAAAGAGAAATGATTTTGTTCAATATTAGATACTCTATGATGCGTTTTTTCATGTCTGCTGACCTCACAATTTTTAAGTTTCATTTTACCTGAATAAAATAAATATTTTGGAACAAAAATAAGTCATAACATTGTTTTAACCCTCTCTTCACAAATGTCTTTCTCTGTACTTGTCACAAGATTCAGTGTTATATTCAATATTTAATTAAACTACTTTGTTCTCATGGTATATCAATAAATATAGCATAAAAACATAGCTAATAATTCATATTTTATTAGTACACAATTTCTAAGTTCATACTTTTATAGAACATTAAAAAAAGTCTCAAATCCCCTAGTGTGAAAATTGTGACCTTTGCTCTCTATATATACCTTATTTACCACTTCTCCTACAAGTATTAAATTTAAGGTAAATTAATTATTATCATATCCATGATGATGAGAAACACATTTGAAGTAAAAATTTGTTCTAAAGACAGTTAGTATGGGTATTAAAACTTTAAATAAAACAGAGTAAAGAACAACATTTTGACCTTCTTAGGTCATCTTCAGGTTAACAAAGAGTTCGCAAACACCACTCAGACAAAGCATAAGTTTCATAGCCTTTAATCTTATTTTGTTACAGAGCCAAGAAACAGACGACCAAACCCCCTTCTGTCATATTCATCTTTCACATTCTCTCCTTCAGAAGTTGACAAGGGTTCTCTCTGATGTTTGACACAATCGTATTTATAATCAATAGAAAGTCAAAGTTTCATCTGTGAAATGACTTATTAAGTTATGTTTTTTTATATATAAAGAATTATCAATTTCCCTTCCATTTCAACCTTTATTCCCATGGAAAACTCAACAATTAGCTAAGCTTAATTCCTAATGGTTTTAGTCTTATAGTTTGAAAGCCAGAAACTCTGTGATAGCTATAGCACATATTCTATTTTTTGCCCATTATTATTCTGTGTTCTTTAGTGTATTATTTTAGTGAATCACTTAGTGCTGGAATACCATTAGTATAAAAAAGCAGGGTGAAATGAATATTAATACAAGTTTTTATGAGGTACACTCATGAGCAGTACATGTGCAATGTAATTTGATAGAGTAACATTAGCTGCACATTTGCTGTGTGATTTGCAATTAATAATTAGACAGTAATTAAAGCATAATAAAACAATAACATTTACATACAAATAGATATATAATGTTATGAGTTTAAAACTATTTAGGATTAATAAAAGTAGTTTAATATTATGATTCAAAGCCATTCTAGAAAGAAAAAATTAAGGGCAATATAGATTTATTTCTATTTTTTCTCTCGTGGATACAAAAGGGAGTGAAATTGACCAGCCTTGTATAAATCGAGGGAGGAGAAAATACCTGATAAAATATTAAAATTTATTGATAAAAATGTTTGAAATTTATTTAACAGGATTTAGAGACTATATCCATAAAAGTTGAGATTTTTGAGATAAAGAAAAGTATATTTAATTTTAACATGTAAACCACTTAGCATGTAGAAATATCATATGCATACATATTTTTTTATAGAAAATTAATAATGATACAGTTAAGTAAACAAAATCAAAAGGAAAGACTGTATTAAAAACAGCAAATTCAAACTTCTGACTGGTTGGTTGGTTGGTTGATTTAGTGTTTTATGGCACAAAGCAGCTCGGCTATCTGCGCCAAACGTCCAGTAAAAAGGTAAAAATAAATGAAATGTAGTAAAATATATAAAAGGAAATGAAGGTAAAACAAAACATCATTGAAAAACAGAAAAAAGCATAAACCCAATGTTGACACCTAGTCTACAATGTTAAGAGAGAAAGCAGAGTAAAAGACGTTGTAAAGTACTTACTCTAGCAAAATGGTAATGATCATAACCCGCCAGGAAGACAAACAAGTAAGTACAAGAACCACTGTTAGTCACCTGAAGTTGGCCTTTCCAGTCCTGGTTCCGGGTTATGTGCCATTACAGCCATTATCAAAAGGTAAAGTAATAAAAGTGTTAAAAGACATGCAGCAAAACTGTAATAATAATATGCCTGGACGACTAACGGGTAGTTCAAACAGCAGGGTTAGTCACCTGAAGTTGACCTTTTCAGTCCTGGTATCGAGTTATTTAATGTTACGGCCATTTTCTAATTTCAAATCAAACTAGAGAGATTGTGACTATTAAAAGGGAACCACAATAAAAAAGGTTTAATGAGGAAATATAAAACACTTAAATGACATAAAAAAGATAAATGGCCGTTAAAAAACGAAAAACTTTATCAAGGTGGACAGTGTCACCATCACCAATAACATTGTCCAATGTTACAGATACACCCTGGGAAAAAACATGTTTAAAATGGTGCCATCACTGAGAGTCTTAATGATGAAAAGACAGTAAATTGTGACTTATTGTGACCTGAGTACCAGAATCGTTGAGAATCGAAACGATGGCAAGAAAGTAAAATGTGGCTTATAGTGATTTGAGTGTTACATATTGGTGCATCAGTTCCAGATAAAAGAAAACAATGAGTTAAAAAACTGTGACCAATGCGTAGTCTAGTTAGAACAACTTCCTCCTTCCGAACCGTACAGAAGCTTGATGGCCAAAGCCCAATATAGGGTTTTATTTGAAATAGCTTGTTGTCGTGTTGCTCACTCCAAGTGGACTGCCATTGTCACCGTCACCAATAACACTGTCTAATGTTATGGACAAACCTTGGGACACAACATGTTTAAAATAGTGCCGTTTTTGAGAGTCGTAACGATGGCAAGAAAGTAAAATGTGGTTTATAGTGATCTGAGTGTTACACAAACTACACATTGGTGCATGAGTTCCAGATAAAAGAAAACGATGAGTTAAAAAACAAATGTGACAAATGTATAGTCTAGTCAGAACAACTTCCTCCTTCCAATCCTTACAGAAGCAAGACGGCCAAAGTACAATATAGGGTTTTATTTGGAAAAGCTTGTTGTCGCGTTGCTCACTCCAAGTCGACTGCCAGCTGGCACGGAGCTGAGCCTTGAATACAGGACCATAGTCAATGTATGGAATAGGCCCAGTGGTGATAGTGCCAGAGCAAACAGATTTAGCTGCCATGTCTGCAAGCTCCTTCCCACGAATACCAGCGTGGCCTGGTATCCAGAAAAGCTGGATAGAAGTAGATGTTAATGAGAAATGGGCCAGTCAGTTTTGAATATCAATGAGAACAGGGTGTGAGCCAACGTGAAGTGATTACAGGGCTAATAGAGAACTAAGCAAGTCAGTATAAATAGTGCAGTTGGAGTACTGCATAGCTTCAATATGATCCAGGGCATGAGAAATGGTGTACAGTTCACCAGTGAACACAGAAGCTGTAGAGGGGATTCTGCGCTCAACTACCGAACTGCAACAAACCATGACAGAGCCCATAGAGTCACCTGATTTGGAACCATCCGTATAAATTGGAATGGAAAGATTCTTCAAAAGGTGTTCAGTAAATAAAAGATGGTACTTCCAATTGGGAGTATCTACTTTTTTTCAGATGACTTAAAAAAAGGTCACATTTGGGGACTGTAATAAGCCATGGTGGGATGGGCTGACCAGTGGATTCTGCAATGTTATCCATTGGTTAACTTCACTTCAGTACATGATCGAGGGCAGTTTGTAGTTGCCACTCAATATATCTCATGTTTGACGACTGACACGAGATGTCAAAGTCATCAACATGGAGCCCGTTTGCTACAGTGAGTGGGAACTGTTCAGTGATGGGATTAATCATTATACTGAAAAGTGTGACACTCAAAACACAGCCCGAGGGACTCCAAGTTCCTGTAGAAAAGAATGAGAAAATGTCAAACCCAAACAAACTTGAAATCACCTGTCCCTTAAAAAAATGTTTAATAAAATTGAGCAAATGGCCATGTAATCCATATATATGGAGGTCTCGCAAAATGCCATACCTCCTTGTATCATAAGCCTTCTCAATGTCCAAGAATACTGATGCAAGATGTCATTTGAGAAAATCTTCTCTGATGTTTCAAGTCGAATCAGGTGGTCCATAGTGGAGTCCTGTTGTTGGAGCCCACACTGAGTGGGCGAGAGGTGGTTGATTGAATCCAGGAACCAAACAAGATGAGCATTAACCATCCTTTAAAAGGTCTTACAGAGACAGCTCATCAAAGCAATTGGACGGTGGTTTGAAGGAATCTTGGGATCTTTCCCTGGCTTAGAGAAAGGTAAAATAATAGCCTGGCGCCAGGCATCAGGAAATCATTCTTCTGCCAGATCCGGTTAAAGACAATTAGAAGGACATCAAGAGAAGCAGGAGATAGATGGTGCAGCATGTCATAGTGTACATCATCTGGTCCAACAGATGTACTGCCAGACCGATGAAGGGCCATTTTCAGTTCCACCATTGTAAAGGGACGATTATAGTCAAAGAGACAGTCAATTCGAAAGGAAAGAGGTGAACGCTCAGCCTGAGTGTTGATGGCCAAGAAGGTGGAGGAACAAGCAGAAGTTCTAGATACCCGGCAAAAGCTTTCACCTAGAGTATCGGCAATGCTCCGGACATCAGCTACCTCGTGGCCATCAGAGAGTAAGATCGAGAGAGGAACAGAATTGTAGTGCCCACTTACCTTTCAAACCCTGTCCCATATGACCTTGGAACTGGTGGTAGAAGATATGCTAGTTGTGAACTTAAAGATTCCTTCTGGCTTTGACGTCTTACCCATCTAGCATGTGCATGGACGGGCCTGTTGGAAAGCAATGCTGTTCGAAAGTTTGGGATATCTACAGAAAGTATCTCAGGCCCATTTTTGTGCTTTCCGTGCTATGTAGCAGGCAGGATTCCACCACGGACGAGGATAGAGTGGAAAACGTGTCGAGGTTTTAGGAATACACTGAGCAGCTGCTTGTATAATACAGTCAGTTACTGCTGCCACACAGTCGTCTACTGATGGCAAGACGATGGGAGGATCAAGTTCTGCGAGAGCAGTGAAAGTGGATCAGTCTGCCTGACCCAGCTTCCACCGTGGCATGCGGGTAGGGTGGCACCGACCATAGCCAGTTTCTCTCAAAAGTATAGGAAAATGATCACAGCCTAATGGATTATTGTCAACCCTCCATGAAATATGGGAGAATAATAAAGGGGAGCAAACTGAGAGATCAATAGTGGTAAAGGACTGACTAGGTGCATAACAATAAGTGGAAGAATCAGTACTGAAAAGAGAAAGGTTGTGATCAGAGAGCATACACTCTACAGAGTGACCTCTCCTATCAATAACAGCACTTCCCCAAAGGGGATGATGTCCATTAAAGTCCCCCAGGATTAGAAATGGAGACCGCAACTGTTCAACGAGAGCATCAAGGTCTGATTGACCATATGTCTCACCAGGAGACAGGTAGAGGGTATGACCCAAGGAAACACAGATGGCTACGGCCTCCAAGGGTGTGTTGAGTGGCAAAGACAGGGTGCGCATATGCTGATCAACCAACAGTGCCACCCCTCCATGTACTCATCCATCACACAGCCTGTCATTTCTGTACAGAGAAAACTGCCGAATGGTGACTGTATCAGCAGGTTTTAGAAATGTTTCTTGTAAGGAAAGACATACAGGATAGTAGGAAGCAATCAGTGTTTTGATGTCATCCAGATTAGAGCATAAACCTTGACAGTTCCATTGTATCAAGGTGGTCATTTTTAATGATGTGTAGGCAAAGTGGCTGGAGAACCCTTCTGTTTACAACCACGTCTTTTTTTCCTTACTGTCCTTATTTGGGGGAGGTCCATCGACCTCCATGGATCCTGCCCTGGGTCGATTAGGCAGGTCTTTGTTGTTGGAAGGGGAATTCCAGTGACTGAGGACGAGAACGAATGATTGTTTTGCATCTTGGGTTGGGAAAAAAAGATGCATCTGAAGATATGCCTGTACCTGGAACCAAAGGATGTGGATCTCAAGGTTTGTTGGAATGTATGGGAGGGACAGAGATCAATGTAGAAGTTGATTCTTCAACTTTTTTAACCATGGAGGTCAAAAGGCTTTTCATTTGTTTTGAGAACGATTCTCTTGGAGGCACAGAGAGATCTGTCTGCTCTCCCACTGTAGTTGTGGAATGAAGTACAGCAGCATATGTCCGAGATGAAGTGGTGGACAGCAATTTCCAAGCTTCAGGATAAGTAATGTTATGAGTCATTTTCAAACGCTGCACCTCTTTTTCCTTTAACCATTTCGGGCAAGAACGAAAGTAGGAAGGGTGAGAACCATTGCAGTTGACACAATGTGGGTCCGTTTTACTCTCATAGGCATTGTGGTCCTTGCAACCACAATGAGCACGTCAGGGAACCACAACATGACGTCTTTGAGTGGCTCAACCTCTGACACTAGAAACATTGGAGAGGGTTTGGAATGTACGGGCCATATCCTGCAATTTAGATAACCTGCCTTGATGGTGGCTGGTGCATGTGGTGATGTAAATGTCAAAACAAGGATATTTTTTGGCAATGTAACTCCATCTTTGCAAGTGGAGATGCACCTCACTGCAGAAACTCCTTGAGTGGAGAAACCAGCGAGAATCTCTGACTCGGGGATGTTCTTCAAATCCCTCTCAACAATAATTCCTCGTGATAAATTCAAGGTAGCATGAGGGGTAACCTCAATTGGTACATCCCCAAATGCCTTTGCTTTCAAGAGGAGTTCACTGTGTTGGGATGTGAATGTTTCAACCAATATGTCTTCAGATCGAAGCTTCTTTACTGAGTTTGGAGAGCCAGCAAGTCCCTCCAGTCCCTTCTGAATAAAAAAGGGGGGCATCTGCCCTAAAGGTTTTTCTGACAGAGAATGTGATATAAGAAAATGAGGTACGTGTGTTACAGATGTTGAAGATTGCTGATCAGAGTCTTTAGGACGTGGTTGTTTACCTGTTGACTGTTTTTTCATTATTTTATCTAAATTTTTATTAGGAGAAACCATTGGAAAAAAAGAAAATTTCGGTGCCCACTGACACCCCCCCCCCCCAACCATAGAGCCCTACGAGGGGACGCACTACAATATCAAGCAAGGACACTGCAACAATGCCAGGGTTTCGTGAGTACTATACTCAAACACCAGCATCAGACACAATGTCCACAACACCTGTTGAGAACTTCCAACACTGGTACTTGGTTGACTCTAGCCGAAGTGGGCCAGCCGACTGACCCAAGGGGGGCCACCCAAAGGTCGTCCATCTAAAGGAAATCAAGGCCAAAGTGGTGTGTTAGGGTTGGACTCTCAACCACCAGGATCCTCTCCTCCTCTTCACAGTTTGCCATGCATGGCAAACACGTGGGTGGATGTTTAGATCCCAGAGGAGGTAACCTCAAAGAACAGAAATTTCCCTGGGAGGTCCCTTCACCACATACAGGAATGCACACCGAGGGGAACTTCTGACTGATG
Source organism: Tachypleus tridentatus (assembly GCF_004210375.1). NCBI lineage: Eukaryota > Metazoa > Arthropoda > Merostomata > Xiphosura > Limulidae > Tachypleus > Tachypleus tridentatus. The sequence continues at coordinate 10,379,705 of NC_134832.1, read as the reverse complement.
TTTGTTATAACCAAACACAAGCTGAAACAAAAACAAATTGAAAAAAAAGATACATAAAAATGCTGCAGTAACTGAAGGGATCCCAGAGTACAAGCTATAATGTAGGATATAAAATGTACCATAGGTTTTGGAGGTGATTGCTGAAATAGGACCAACATTTTGGTGGGGATACACTGTCTATCAGTCTCAACTTTCATTCACTAGTCTCACATAAAGGAATATCAATAGAAATTAAAATTAAAATAATAGATATAGAAATTAGGAAAGCAAAATGTGGGTGCTCAAGCCCACAATGTCTCACATCTATATCACCCTTCACTGCCTACAGACAGTTGAGGGAGGTAAATGCTCTTCAAAGTAAAGAAGAAGAAAATATTAATTGAAAAATAAGAATATACGGTACTACAATTTGGGGTAAGTAAGTTAACTAAAGTTACCTCTTGAAGTTAGCATTCCAGCCCTCTTTTTGGTAGAAAGGCACTAGTCGGTAACTCAGTAAATGAATTATACTAGTATGAAGGATCCCATTCAGTTATCTAAAATAACTGGTATGGCTCCCAATCAACACTCATTTATGAAATATACTGTAACTATTATGCTCTAAACAAACCTTTAATTGCAAGATGTACATCTACATAGTGTAGTGTCAAGTTGTTAAATGACCTAATTCATAACTTAAAATAGTTACCAGAAATTTTTAGTAAAATTTCTTTAATTTTTATTTCTATACATTTACTTAATACATTCTTATATTTGTTGCGGAACAGTTTAGTAATTTTATTTAGTTTCTTAAATCCATTAACTATTAATTTTTGTATCACTATTTCAACATTATTGATAAAATATTGTAATTTATTATAAATTTTACAATATCTGAATAAATGTTATAATGCTTATAACAGAAGGATATGTATGGTACATTACTATTAAAAGAGGGTAAACCATAAATAAAAAAGGCAAAATATTTTCTTTTATCAAAAATATTTACATTGATAACCTTATCAATTATTTTAATTTCTAAATCTAAATAATGTGCCTATGTATTAGATATTGAAGTATTTTCATTTTCTAATTCTGTTGGATAAATTGTATTAATAACATTATTTATTTCAGGATTATTTATACTAGTTCAATCATCTATATATCTTTAAGTTAAAGTAAAAACATCTGGATTTGTGTGGTTTTTCAATAAATCTATTCTCATAAATAGTAAAGGAACAAATTTGTTATACAAGTAGAATAGTTAGCTCCCATTAGAACTTCTATAATTATTTAAAAACATGGTTATTGAAAAATATATAATTATTGTAAATACAGAAATTTAAAATATCTTTATGCTCTTGGAGCGAAATATTCTTTCTATCAGTTCTATAAGAGGATAACAGAAATGTACTATTAATGAATTTAAAACAAAGATTTAATCTTTTAATGGAATTGAGGTATACAATGTGGTGAAATCAAATGTTTTAATATTATTTATTTGTTCACAGTTTTTTAGGCGCTTTAAAACAGATTTTTTATTATCCAAAAAGCATATTTATTATTATTCACACTTATATTTTTAATTTTATTAAGTAAAATATTAAGTAATTTATTTAATAAAAGAGTTTAGAATAAAGTTTATTATAAGCTTTAATGAAATTACTAATAACTATCTTTGAATTAGTTCATAAGTTGATATGTCTGTGAGCTATTAATTTCTTTTAACACAATTAATGCATAAAACTTTTTACAAATGATGCCAATATTAGTTGGCCTTATCAATGAGAACTATAACATACTTTTCTTGCAATTCTTGAATCTTATTTTTTAACTGATGAAACGATAAATATGTATGGTATTTCTTTAATTTTATACAAGATAATTTGATTTTTATTTTTTTAAGTATATACAACTTTCTTTCCAGAAACCATCTAGGTAGATATGATGTAATATAGTTAACTTTTAAAATATATTCATTAATGTGGTTTTCAATACATTTTAGAATATTATTCTTATTACATTTTGTGGTTATTCTGTATTTAGATCCTTTTTTTATAATTTTTAAGTTACTAGTAATAGCATGTTTATGAAAAGTATCAATAAACAAACTATTTTCACACTCATAAAATATGTTATTAACTTCATCTACATTTATAGATTAGTTAAAAACTTTTATATATAGTAATGGACCAATTGGAACTTTGATGGTAGATTTTAAGTTTTTATGGACTGATGAACAATTTTAAAAATCTGCAAGTAATTGAATACTTTATGTCTAAAATTAATTACTAAATATGAAAGTTTGATTTGAAGTTTCTCTTTTCAAAAGCTGATAAATCATTGACTTTTAATCAATATTTTATATCTATTTTGCATGATCGTTTGAAAAATCAAAATTTTCTATTACAATAATTAATGCTCTTATTTTTGGAAAATTAAGTTGATAAATCTTTTGGAAAAATAATTTATTCACACTAATACTAGAATAAAAAAAATACTATAAAATTCTGAAAAATCAACCCATTTTAATTTATTCGCTCCTCTACATGTGCTTTCTCTATCCATACCAGCTGTTTTTACATATATAATAAGAGACTAAAATTTTGCAGGTGGTCCTTTCCAGTCCAAAATCCACGAGAAGTTTGTGTCAGAATGATAAACAATCAGTATGTGGTACAAGTGACCCAAAGTAGTTTGAATAAAAAAAATAATGTAACTGTGATATATGTATGTATATAAGAATGCTTAGAAATTATAACAGAGTGAATCTTATATACATGAAGTATATATGTACACACTTTTCTTTTTAGTTACATTTAAGTATAATATGTGTTTAACATGTCAGTTAACTGTACATAAAAAAATTTCTCAACCCATACCAGCTATTTTTACATATATAAAGCAACATAGTACATCATTTGACAGATTATAACTTTGGTTTTCTATTGGTTATAAGTAATATAATATCAGATGACAGAGAGAACTACTGGCAGTTTTTAAAAGAAAGGATGGGTCTAATTTTCTATTTATGGCTCTGTAATCAAATATCATTTAAGGATATAAAATCACGTATTGTCTAAACTATGAAAAGATTATAAAGAGTAAGTTACATTAATTCTGTTACTTCTTGGAAGAGTGAGGAATAAGTTAGAAAGTAAGAAATGCCTATACAGCAAGTATCAACACAAATTTCATACTATGGGAAGTTCAGGATTTATTTTAATATTTCTTTATAAAATCAAGAACTTAGAACTTAATATTAAAATCTGGATTATTAGTTATGTTTTCTATGTGCAGTTTATTCATATATTGTTATAAAAAATTGGTTTAATGAACTTTTGAATATAACTCAGAAAAAATATGCACAGAAAAAAATGCCTGTTAGTTAAAGAGGGTTAAATTTGGAGCTTGGGAACACATGTACAAAGAAGCTGACATAAGAGGTCAAAAAGATGGTTGCCCAAGTGCCAACAGTATTATACACAATTTTTTTTATACATTATTTTGTTGTGTAATTGGTGGCCAATATTAAAGCATGTTTTTCCTTATTGCTTTTATGTCATTAGAGTTAATCCACATTGTAACTTCTCTACATATTTTACAGTATGTACTATTTTACTCTGGAACTTTCATTCATGTGATGAAGTATCATATTCACGTGAGGAGTAAAAGTTCATACAAAGTACTGCAAGTTCTTGGCAGTTATGTTAAATTTCTTTCTGATTTTAATTTCAGCATAACCTTCAAAGTAACATTTATTTAAAATTTTGATACATACATACCTCTTTCATCTTTGCTAAGTTCTAATAAGAGCCATTCTCGAAAGCCAGGAATAGGTGAAAGTGTAGAGAACAAGGAAATATGTGGAAATTCTGCCAGCACATCTTTAACAGCTTGTTTGATAAGTTGAGTTCCTAGCTCAATACCCTGTAAGCCTAAAATATAAAAATATTTTATAGTAAATATAGTAAATCAAATATAGAACTAGCTCAATTCTTTGTAAATCTTAAATACATGGATGATAGAGAATGTGAATGATTTCTCGCTCAATTTCTTATATATCTAAATATATTTTAGTAGATAATTTTTTGTATCTCATACAGTTATCTTTAAACTTGGAATATATATGGAAGAGTAGGTCAAAAAAGATTCTAATTCAATTTCTGTTAGATCTAAAAATAAAGTTTCAGTATATACACTGCTGGCCAAAATCTTAAGGCCAATGAACATAAAGAAACAATATGCATTTTGCATTGTTAGACTCAACCACTTATTTGATGACAATAAGAAGAGGGAAAATAAAAATAAACTTTTAGAATTTAATAGGGAAAATGTGAACACCATGAAATTAGCCTAAACACTAGCTGGTCAAAAGTTTAAGACCATACCAAGTAGTGAGTTGCACAGCCGTCATTGCGAATAACTGCAAACATTCGCTTTGGCATGGTCGATATAAACATTTGCAGAAAAATGGCTGGAATAGTATTCCAAGTGGTGAAGATAACTTCACGAAGATCATGCACTGTTTGGAATTGATGTCCATTTCTACAGACCTCCCTTGCCATCTACCCCCAAACATTTTTAATGGGGTTCAGTTTGGGTGAAGACGTGGGATGAACCAAAAGAATCATGTTATTTGCCATGAAAAAGTCCTTTTTTCCGTGGGCATTGTGTATTGCAGCATTGTCCTGCTGAAAGATCCAGTAATTTCTACACAAGCGAGGGCCTTCAGTCAATAAGAATGCTCTCTCCAACATGCCAATGTAGCCAGCTGCAGTTCGAAGCCACTGCATAACCTGAAGCTCCATTGTTCCATGGAAGGAGAAAGCACCCCAGCATCTAGATCATGATGGAACCTCCTCTACTGTGTCATGTAGCAAATGTCTCTGGTGGGATATCCTTATCATGCCAGTAATATTGGAAGCCATCTGGATCATCCAAGTTAAATATTTCTCATCAGAGAACAAAACCTTCTTCCACTTTTCTATGTCCCATGTTTGTTGCTTTTCAGCAAAGTTTAACCAAGCTGTTTTGTTGTGTGGAAGAAGATGTGGCCTTTGAAGATGTTTATGACTTTTAAAGCCTTTCTCTCGTAGATGCAGTCTTATTGTTCTTGAGCGGCATTCTGCATCCATAAGGGCCTTAATTTGGTTCGATGATCGGGTGGTGTCTTGCTGGACAACCTGTCGAATTTTCCTGCTCAACGCCTCCAAAATTTTCATGGGCCGACCACTTGAAATTCTCATTCTGTATCCCTCAGGGTCTTTTAAGAAATTTGCAACAGCAGTTTTACTACATCCAAGCTCACCAGGGATGACACGTTGGGAGAGACGTTGCTTTTTCAGCTCAACAATTCTACCACGTTCAAACTCTGTCAACTTTTTAGACTTTGCCATGTTTTTACCCAATGTAACACAAGAGATGACAGTGGGAGATGTTGACAATGCTAATGCTTGAACACAAATGACTAAATTTTGTTACATGCTTACTAATTAACGCTTTGTTTCAGTAAGGTCTTAAACTTTTGACCAACTAGTATTTAGGCTAATTTCATAGTGTTCACATTTTCCCTATTAAATGCTAAAAATTGATTTTTATTTTCGTCTTTTTCAGCTCAACAATTCTACCGTGTTCAAACTCTGTCAACGTTTTAGCCTTTGCCATGTTTTTATCCAATGTAACACAGGAGATGACAGTGGGAGATGTTGACAACGCTAATGCTTGAACACAAATGACTAAATTTCGTTACGTTTACCGATTAACGCTTTGTTTCAGTATGGTCTTAAACTTTTGGCCAGCTAGTATCTAGGCTAATTTCATAGTGTTCACATTTTCCCTATTAAATTCTAAAATGTGATTTTTATTTTCGTCTTTTGAAGCTCTTCTCAAATAAGTGGTTGAGTCTAACAATGCAAAATAGATATTTTTTCTTTGTGTTCATTAGTCTTGAGAATTTGCCCAGCATTGTATATAAAAATTCTTCCAAAGCTAAAATATAATGATGAGGAAACTAATAAAGTTCTTGTAAATCTTTTATAAACCTAAAATAAAAGTATGTGTAGATCAACCATGTACCTATCTTAAGTTTCTGCATAAAGTTATAATTGTTTTGTAATGAAAATGTATTTGTTCATTGGTACTTTCATCCACCAAGATTAGTTATTTTTGCTTAGCACTGCCCTCTCCTCTTGTTGGAATAGTACATTCCAATGTATCTCTGATGCAAATTATCATGAGTCATCGATCGCCCAGTAGTGGCATGGTGTGCACATGTTACGCCATATGACTCTATTTGAAGTTTGACATAAGATGTGAGCACCAAAGAAGTGGGAAGAAAGGGTAGAAAGTATGACCAGAGATAAGTAACTAACTGAAACACTTTTTCACTATAGAAAAATTACAACTTCCAATATATTACTTATTAATACTGTGCAAGGGAACAATTGAAGTATCTGAAGGATACCTCTGGTCATAAGGGGAGGGGGGAAAAAGAGAGAGATTTGGAGATCAAAATAAGGGAACCACCCCACTCCTGTGCCAAGTATGCTCTTTGCCCATAAGTAGAAATTTGTAAAACATAAGGGTGTAAGGTGTAGAGTAGCTAGGGCACATGAGACCATACTCAGCAAGTCAACTACATCCAAAACCTCCTCTACAAAGTACTGACATACACACAAGGGTAGGATGAGTATCATACCACCTTCACCTCCAACCCTAGGATTGGGGAGTAAGACCCATACTAATTCCTGGATAACACACAATGATCAACATCCTACAGCAATCTGGATCTACCAATCTAGCATTGAGAGGATGGATGCAACTTGTGCAAGAATGTATCGCTTTAGAAGTGATGTCCTTGAGAAAGTAGGATGATGGCTGCTAATCAAAATGGGTGCAGTGCATCCAAAACTGATCAACTCCAGCTGATATGGAATGCATAACAGGAGACCATTTTGTACTTAAGATGACGAATCAACATATGTATTTTGAAATGAACAGTAGGAGAGAACATCAACCAGTCTGACAATGGATGAACACCACAGTAGTGTATATAGTTTTAGAAAGCCAGATTAACTAGTTCTCAGATGCATTGACTCTACAGTAGTGTATATAGTATATGGAGGCTATGTAAACTTGGAAGGAGACAGATAAACTTTTGTCATAATGTAAATAGTATCAGGAGATAGATCAACTCTATGTATTGCAGTCAGGAGGCCATATCCACCAGCAAAGGGTCAGATTTAATCCTGTAAAGACCACTTGCATCAACATCATCAGAAAACCACCACTAACTGAATGGTTATAGCTAACTGTGTAGTAGAAACCATTCAGAATGAAGCCCCCATGATTTACCACCCCACCAGCTTGGAACTGGAAAGTGGTAAATACTCCCATATTCCACTCAAAACGTGGTGGAGGTAAAAATGTATTGGAGAGTCTGGAGGACCATCATCACCACAGACATTGCAATGGGTGACCATGATACCCTATTTTGAAAAGCAGATCATACCAAGTTCTTCACTCCAGCTATCTCCTTCCCATGCAGTTCATGGGTGATACAGTCTGAAATAAACATATTTATGAAGCAACTATTGATTGGCAGATAATCTTTCAGTGATCTTGTGGAACACTCCATTTCTATGGTGATCATACAAAGCCATACTTGAGCATGTGCAGTCAACATGGCATACAGTGAAGATTTTGTTTTGAAACAATACCTGGGCAGGCACTGCTCTTTACAAAATAGAATTCATATTAAAAAAGAGGAATTAAAGAAAAGCCTCTGAAAAAGAATAAAAGCAGAAAAACTTAAAAGTTAAATCACTACGTCTGGGTGTGGAGAATCTCCTACAAAGAATGATAAAGTTGGGAAGTGAAGGAAAATCTGAGATGATGAACTTGATAGGAAAACATGTGGAACAATGTATGAGAGGATGCAGATAGAGAGGAGTAGGCCAAGCAGATCAGAAGGCAGACCCAATTTGTTGGGGATAGGAGGAGTGTCAAGAAACAAAAAATACAAATATACATACCTCAGAGAGTAGCTGTACATGAAATACTACACCTCAAGGCCCAGAATGGACAAGCAGTCTATCAGAATCCAGACAAAAGTACAAATGAAAACTAGAAGGTAAGAAAAGGAGGATAAAGTCTCCTAGCAGCTGTGGTATTGATGACAAAAAGGAAAACAGGCATAATGATAAAGGGTACACGAAACGTCAACAGCAAACAAAAGAGACCAGTGATATTTACAAGTAAAAAACCCCACAGACTGCAAAGCTAATGGAATACAAGGGGTTCTGAAAACCACTCTTTAGAATAAATTTTGTCAGAGTAAGAAAGATAATCCACTAAAAGATTGAATGCACCTGGAATGTGATTAGCAATGAGATGAATGTAGTGGGTGAGAATCCAGTATAAGAGATCCACAGTACAAAAACAGAGATCATGACCAGGTGTCCCTTTAGTGATTGATATGTGCTATTACTGTGGAATTGTTAGAATGAATCATCAACAGACAATGACAAGAGGAAGGAAGTGATTCAAAGCTTAAGACTGCAAACAGCTTGAGAACACTGATATACAAAGGCTGCTCATCGACAGACCAATGACCTGAAGCCTCTTGGTGATTAACCTATGCACTCCAGCCCTAAAAACACAAGTCTGTTTACAAATGTAAATCCAGATAAGGAGAAGAAAGCAGGACGTCCATTGACATATGGGCCTTATCCAACCACCCAAACATATCATCCAACAGGGTATGTGGAAGAGTACTAGGAAATGCCAAGAGATCCCACTCAAAGTTCCACTGAGGTTCCACTGTGTAGAGGTCACTAAAGAGATGATATGTGCATGATCAAGTAGGGCCAGTGACATTATTAAAGACCACATCCTCAAAAATGATGAAACCTAATGAGCAGGAAGTAAGGGACCTGAAAGGGCATGGCTGGCAAAGTAATAATTCCAAGGAATAAACTTGTAGAGGAGAAGGTTAGTCCTGACTGACATGAGTGTCAAAGAAAAGACACTGAAATGGACAAGATATTGGATAGGACAGAAGAAGAAATTCTGCAATTTGATTAACTAGCCCACTTGAACAATCATGTGTATGAGATGATGAGTATGGCTGGCTAATTTCAGTTTGGAATGACCATAACCACCATTTTAGACCATAACTCCCTCTCATTCCAAATTAGAAATCCAAACCAGACTAACTCCGATATCATCTCTCAAAATCTGCACCTCAGAAACACTTTCAACTTTGCAAAAGTAGACTAGACAACATTCAACAAACTCTTTGATGAAAACCTACCTAAACCTTTAACCCTTGCTAACTCTAAGGATGATATTGAACAATAATACCATATCATGCATCCCACAACTAAAACTATAGACCTCACAGTACCCCAGAAGCAGCTAAAGCCACACCTGACAAATGGACCATGATGCCTGAAATACATAACCCCATTCTGTCAAAATGCAAGCTAAGTCAAAAATACATTAATACTCAAAACCCAACTTTACAGACACAAATAAACTCTGTCAAGAACAAAATAGAAAGCTTAATTAGAGCCCAATAAAAAGACAACTGGAATAACTTGTTTAATAAACTTGATAACCTTAAACCTGACCCTTTCACCTTCTAGAAAAACCTTCAAACATATCTGCTGAGAAGACACTGACAAAAGCAACATTTCATACAAAAACATCACTGGTAACAAACAAAAGTAAGATATATTTGAATGTTACTTCGAAAAAATATTTGTTTCCCCATAAAACAGTAGATTCAGCATCAGGCACAAATAAATGATAAAATCCTTTATTACTGGATAGCACCAAATCCTTTTCCACCTCCTTTACCTTAGTCCATTGTCAATCACCCACAAGACAAATCAACACTCATCACTACTTCTGAAATAAAAATGTACTTAAAAAAATACTTAAAAACAAAGCTCCAAGCAAAGATAAAATCCTCAACACTGTCTTAAAAAACAACCCCATCTCCAAACTCCTAATACACCTCACTGACTTTTTCTAGTTATCTCCTGAATGAATGAAAATCAAACTCATTCTCAAAAACGGTTCAAATTCTAAACATCCAAGTGACTTTATGCCCATTAACTTAATCAACAGTACAGGAAAACGTTTTGAAAAAAATAATAATGATAAGATTACTATGGAAGCTAGAAAATGATAACACACTATGACACATATGGAACACTGGACACTAAATCAGACAAACAGACCACCTCACGAGATTAACAGAAACTACATACATGAGATTTAACAAACCATAAGTTTAACTGCCACTTTCCTAGATGTACAAAAAGCATTCAAAATGGTGTGGCATAACAGACTTAAACAGAAACTCATGAAATAAAAAATACCTATCACATTTATTAATTTGATATTAAACTTTTTAGATAATAGATCCATAAAACCTAGAATTAACACTTTTCCAACCCTTCATGTTTAATGCAGGTGTACCACAGGGGTTTGTTTTCAGCCAACTACTGGATAAACTCTTTGTTAACAACTTACAGCAACCAACCATGTCTCAACCAGGCACACCTTACAATGCTGACAGTATAGCACAATTGAGCCCTCGACAGAATCATACAATGATGCAATAAATGGTGAGCAGTAATTGACATTGAGAAGACTCTTTTCTAGGTTAACGATTAAAACTCGTTAAACTAGCCAAACTTAACCTATACAATACCCTCATCACACGCTCAAAAACGGCTAGATCTTTAAGCATAACCATCAATGCTAACCTTACCTGGCACACCCATTTCAATGAAATAAAAAGTCCAAACCAGAATAGCACACCTCCACAAAATAACCCATCACACTCACAGCTGCAGATAACAAGTTACAATGTACATATATAGAACATTCATCAGAACATTAACTCTTTCCCTACGAGACACTAGTTAAAGGCCATGTCATTGCATTTGTTGACTTGCATTTAAAATTTTACTGAACTACTATTTTATGAATTTATGTCAGAAAGTTTGGAATCAAGCTGTAAATTATACTCCAAACTTTAATATTATACATGAGCTAATTTCTTAATTTAAAAGTAAATATTAAAATAACACATCTAAATATAGATTTTTGTAATTCATGTGGTATGTCAAATGCAGCATTATTTAAACCCCACAGGAGCCCCATTTACCTCTTTACATTTTTAAAAACATTCCTTTATATACACTTACTTCTATGAATGACATGTGAATAACCAATTAATAGCTTAGAATGTCCCCAGAGAGGTTTTCTCAGCCATTTTAATCTGTGAAAAGGCTATTTTGATCCAAGATTTCAATAAGGTAGGTTCTGTCTTTAGTGTGCTTGAAGTTTTATTTATTTTTTAATCTAAGTACATCCTAGTTACTTAGCTTAATAAATTATAGTGGAATTCTGTGGTATTTATATAGTTATTTATGTTTTTTTGGTTATTCAATTATATATATATATAAACCTAAAAAACATTTTGTTTGATATTTTCCATGTGCAAAATTTTAAAAGGCTTAGCAACCAAGTACAAAGGTCATAATGAGAAGAGATAATTTTTGATTTACTTGATTTATTGTTCTATATTTTAAGAAAAATAACTTCGATAAGTTATTTTTAAATAGTAATAATCTGTATACATATTTGTAATGTATAATAATTACAATGTGACTATATTACAAAATACTAGTCCACTAAAACATAGCCAAGACAGAGAAGACTAATGATGTTGATGAAGTAACAGATCTCACATAGTTAAAGAAAAAACAAACATCTGAAATGCATTTAGAAGATTTTAGAAATTACACATATAATCTCTGAGATTTTTGGAACAAAGAATAGTTTTTTTAACATAACATGAAATCACTTTGCATTCAGACTAGTAATGAAACAGACTCTATTTTTACAAACAAATCTTTAATAAAAATATTTCATTAAAAAATCTGAGTTTTTATATACAAAATACATGCAATCTTTACTATAAGTCTTCCAAATTTTGTGAAGATACATATGCTATATCAAAGGTTATAAAGCAAATGTTAAACATGTCTGAATGCATAGACAAACTTGTGTATATTATACTGAGCTCATAGTGAAAGGGTTTATAGATTATGGCACAATGGTAATGTGTAACATGAACCAAAACCAATTTCTTATGGTACAAAAACTACAAAATCATGTGATACATCTTGCTCACCACCTACCACACTACATACTAATAAGTTATGCACAAAAACATCCCACAACACAAACAATGCAAGAAAGCACAATTTGCCTTAAAATAAAACAGAAAACCTGACTGCCATAACTCTCTAACTTATAACTTCAACTCCTAAATCCAGGTGTAAATATCCATCCCCACTCAACATTATTCAAAATAGTACTAATGCACCTTCTCGAATTTCATACTGAATCTATAATATTTTACGAACAGATATAATTTGGTTTATAGTCTTGTTGCAGGTTCTCTGCATAACACTACTTCTACACTTAAGCCCTAGCCAAGCTTCATTCGCTCCAAGTTAGTGAAAGTGTTTTCTGAGGGCACTCCTGTTTCCCCCTACACACCTAAACTCTTAGGCACTGGAACTATAGGTCCCAACCAAGGCACCTTAATTCATCAATCATTGCTCAATCTTGGCTAAACCCCTTTGTTTCAGTGCTTTGCCTTGGCTTAATTGTTTTTCTGACAACCAACTCCTGCTATATCCTTGTTTTCACCTTCACTTTGCCTACCAACCTTGTATTCATCATTTTTCATATAGACAACATCAGCCCATTCAACCCTAAATAAATGTTAGCCATTAAACATATATATTTAAACATTTTACCTCATGCAGGGTGAGGATTGTACAGTCTTCAAACACCCTTGGTGATTAATTTTTCTTCAGAAACAATTAATCTCACACCAAAATAAGTGCTGGGAAGAAAGAAAAAGCCAGAGGGGTCTACATGTTCTCTTGTGCATTCTAGACAGTTGTAGAATATTAAATATTCATAATATTAACTTCTAGGATGATTAGTGAACACTGAACTTTTGCCACAAATTTCATTCAAGATTGCACACTAGTAAACACACAAACTGGTCATAGCATGAAATGTTTAGAAGATACCATATGCTGGCACTTATAATTACAATGAGTAACCAAGTTAATCAGAAACTGTTCATTTTATAAAGTATTGAGGCAATATTTAAATAAAACAGCTTCCATCATGAAACATCACTGACTACTAATTTACAAATTGATATTTTAAATGACATGGAAAATGTTAAGTTTGTTCATGCAAAAGCCTTTACATATATTACTACATATTTTTTTATTCTAAAGCCAACTGATGCTTCTTTTTGGAGTTTGTATGTATAGTAGCAAACATTTTTACAGTAACTTTTGGATAATAAATGAGCAGAATAATGTAATGGCATATAATGCATTATGTTTCTTTCAAACTACGTGTCATCTAATTGATTTCATACAAAAAATATTGTTAATTTAAAGAAAAATTTCTATTCTCAGCAGGTCATTTTTTGAGATGGTACACACTGGCATGGTGCACCGGCACTATTTTTCATATTGCAAAATGGAGTGAAAAGTGACAAAATTAGAAAAAGTAATGTAAATGAATATGCAAAATTTCCCCTTTGTACAAATCTTTGGTTCACAAGAAGACCAAAGAGACATCAAACTAGATGTGTTATGACTGACAAAGTCTAAAGGAGTGTAAAACATACTCTTTGTTTGATCACGTATTTGTGATTGTGTGATGATCAGTGAAACATCATGTAGGATTAGTATATCATCAATAAGGAACATCAATGGTCACCTAGTTTTAACACATACAAGACATGGCCATTATCAGTTGATGTACTGTAGTGTCCTCACTTTCATTGATAGGTTTCAACAGGGCAGCACCAGCAGGTCAGAGCCAGCCTGAGTATATCCAATACTGAATTGAAAGAGACTGCTTTGGACTGGGAAACAGGTAATCACAAAGCAAGTTGACTGGTATGTTCTGGGTTATTCTAATAAAATAAGTCACAAACTGGCCAAAGATGATTGACATTTTTAATTGCATAGCACCTTTTCAACCAAGATTAATGTATGCTTGTGTGTAAGTTGTGGGTATAAATCGTTTTAGTCTGACATGCTCAGTCCAGGAGGAGATGTCAGTTTAAGCAAGTGTGCATTTCTCTTTTACTGTGCTTTGATTTTATTGTGACTGGAAGTATATATTGTTTTTACTGCATTTTGAGAATATACTCCAATGTAAAAATGAAATGGATTACAAGTTTCTTTTTGCCTTCAATAAACAAGAAAGATAGAATAAGTGAGAAAATGGTCCAAGAACAGGAATTAACAACATCAGGGACAATTTCTATTCCTATTCCATGAGCAATCTGACAATGACTGGTCTAGTTGCTAGACTGCTGATAAAAAACATAATTTTTGCAGGAAGTATGATTGGTTGAATATTAGAAATAAGAAACTTGGCTGTATGCCATGCCCTAAAATTGGAATTTGTGGAGTAGAAATGAAAGCAGGAATGAAAATGTCTAAATAATGGGGCAAAAACCAAATAACTTATTTTGGTAAAAGTTGATAGCAACAGATTTAGAGCATTTACTGATAAATATATATGTAAAAATGGCTGATATGGGAAGAGAAAACTCTATGTAGAGTAGCAAACAATGTTTCAACTTTCTTCAATCAACGTCAGGTTCACAAAGAAGGTTGAAACATTGCTCGCTCCTCTACATAAAGTTTTCTCTACCTGTACCAGCCATTTTTACATATATATTTTTCTTTGCAAGTGGGTTTTCTCATCATTACTGATTATTTATTGATAAACTTTATGTCTAGTGTAAGTGTGTGAGAAATATTTTAATATTTTCAGATACACAATAAAATACATTATAACTAACCTTTCTGAGTTGAAGATATAGAATAAAATACAGCAGCATGGATATTTTTAGAATCTTCTACAACATCCTTGCTCAAAGACTGAAACCATTTTTCCTCCAATTCAAGATGTGCATGACTAACGATAGACTGTGAAGCAGATTGCAAAAATACTTAACAAACATAGCAATACTCAAGAGATAAACATTAAAAATAGGATATCAAAGCCCATTTTACTCAACAGAATTAAAAATATATGTATTATTAACTTGTACTATATACAGCACAGTTCAAGTGTAAAAAATAAAATTTAAACTACAAGTAACTTTGCCACTAAACTTCTGTGTTAATATGTAAGACCAAAAGAGAATTATATTTAATAAAAAAGTTTAACAGTATTGTTCATGTAAATATTTATAGTTTTGACATTATAATGTATTGCTCAAATATAATGGTCAGAATTTTTAACTAAGAAATGATAAATGCTAACCATAATATTATTTTTAGGGTTTAAATATTTAACTTTAAAACAAACCACAGCCTGATTTAACTAATTCAATTTTGACAATAGTACATCCAAAGTAAGTGTTTAGTGAAAACCTTGCCAATCTTACAAACCTGTATAGAACTTGATATTTCAGTAGTTAAAGCTGTATGAAGAACAACAATTGGCTCCTTAGGCATGCTACTATGAGTGAAGACATAACAACGCCGGTATGGGCCAACTCGAACTTTCAGATCTTCCCAACTACGAACAGGATGGACAGCTTCATATTCTGATATCTAATGGTATTAGTAATAATGTAACACAGAATATAAGGAATCCTAGACAAAGCAAGAATTAAAAATAATTGTAACAGAATATAAATATAATATGCCTTTTCTCAAACTCCAATTCCTACATTGAAAAAATATGCTGTACCATCTATCCTAGTGCAAATATAATCCTCAATTTTGAGAATGGCAGGTACAAATGAGAGACACTGATATATCAATGGGGAGTAAGGGTGTGAAGTGGGTGGGAGGAGGAAATTACCTATTGGAAATATATTTTCAGTTTTAAAAAGGATAACTTCTGAAATGGTACTACTTCCATTCACCCAAAGGTGAAATGCAAAAGTAATCAAATAAGCAAAGAATAACTACTAAAAAGAACAGTTGTGGTACTATTATAAAAAGAGGCAACACCTGTGGGGCATAGCCTACTTCTAAAACATATGTGCTCTTTGTTCAGTAATGAACAATGGAAGACATACAGAGCAGATTTAACAGAGAAGCACCATGTCATGGAATAAGTCTACCCATGGACAACAGACAGTACATAAGATGTCTACATACGCAATATGCATGAATACATGATACAATGATAGTTGGATTTCAAGGAGCCTGTAATCAAATACAATAATGCGTGAAGGTCATTTATGAATAAGCAAATATGATCCATCCATGTAAAAAACATCCAGGGGAAGTGCCTTGGGATATGACAGATTAGGCTAAGTGTGGTCCATCGGGCAAAAGAACACCTTGCATAAGTTTGTAATATCATCAAGTGCAGTCCACACAGGCAAAAAACATCCAGGAGAAGTGCTTTATATATATATTACGATAGCCAATTGTGGTCAGCCGGTGCAAAATTTCCAGAGGAACACCTCGGTATACATCAAACTGTGTCAAGTGCAGTCCATTAGGGCAGAAGACATCCAGTGAAAGTTCCTTGCATATAATTTTATTTCATGATCAACAAGTGTTGCCAATTCAGACAAAACATATGAAGGAGAAGTGCCATCCAACCAATTGGATGAAATCTCCATGGTTCACTACTCCAACAATTCAACTTCCAACTAGAAGTGGCAAGGTTCCCTATGCTCCAACAGAAGAAAGAGGAGTAATATGCATTGGGGGGTTCCAGAAGAATCATACCTGGATATAATGCAATGGTCATCTGCATATTCCTATTTTGAAAAGCAGAAGCACCTTGATTGCAGGAATCACAAGTAAGTATTAAATGGCAAAAATTTCTATCTGCTTTACTCATGAAGTCCATGAGTGACAGTCCTTTACATATGATACAGTTATAATAGAAAAAATATATATACACAGATATTTTCTAATAAATAAAGACAAGCCTAAACAAAAATAAAAAATTCTGCATAAATTAAAAGTATCCGCAAAGGTCACTGGCTATAACGTAGATATAAAATGCACCCTAGGTTTTGCAGGCGACTGTGGAAGCATGACCCACAATGAGGTGGGGATATACTGTCTATCGGTTTTAACCTCTATTTGCTAGTCTCATATGAAGAAATTCATAATAAATAATAATACTAATAAAATTAGGAGAGTGAGATTTGGGTGCTCAAGCCTTCAACATCCCACAGCTATATCACCCTTCATTGCCTGCAACTACCACCACTAATACTTATAAGAAACTTCCAGTAAATTTTCCTTAATTTTTACTTCTTCAAATTTATTTAATATATTCTTATATTTATCAAATAATATTTTAATAATTTTATTTTGTTTCTCTACTAAATCCATTAAATATTAATTTTTGCATCAATAATTTAACACGAATAGTAAAATATTGTAATTTATTACAAATTTTACAAAATCTGAATAGAAGTAGATGTTAAAAAAAAATGCACCAGTTGGTTTCGAATATCGACGAGAACAGGATAAGAACTGAAGTGAAGCAATTCCAGAGCCAGTAGAGAACTAAGCAAGTCAGTATAAATAGTGTTATTTGAGTACTGCTTAACTTCTAAGTGGTCCAGGGCAAACAAAATGGCATAGAGTTCAGCAGTGAACACAAAAACTGCAGAGGGGATTCTGCGAGAAACCACCGAACCATAACAAACCATAACAGAGGCCACAGGCTCACCTGCTTTCGAATCATCCATATAAATAGGAATGGAAGAATGGTGCGAAAGATGTTCAGCAAATAACAGACAGTACTTCCAATCAGGAGTATCTGCTTTTCTCAAATGACTGAAAGAAAGGTCACATTTGGGGACTGTAATAAGCCATGGTGGGATGGGTTGACCAGTGGATCTAGTAATGTAAACCAATGACAGACCCAATTCATACAACTGGATACAAAGCCCAAAAGGAGCAATGGCAGATCATCTGTTCTGAAAAAGCATGGCCCAGACCAGTCCCAGGTAAAAGAAAATAACGAGTTAAAAAAACTGTGACCAATGCATAGTCTAGTTATGACAACTTCCTCTTTCCAATTCTTATGGAAACAAGATGCCCACAGTTCAATAAAGGGTTTTATTTAGAAAATTTTGTTTTCACAGCCCTCACTCTAAGTCGACTGCCAATTAGCACGGAGCCAAGCCTTGAATACAGGACCACAGTCCATGTATGGAACAAGCACAGCAGTGATTGTGCCAGAGCAGACAGACTTAGCTGAGGTGTCAGTAAGCTCATTCCCACAAATACTGACAGGGCCTGGTATCCAGAAGAACTGGATAGAAATAGATGTTAAAGAAAAATGGGCCATTCAGTTTTGAATATCAGCTAGAATAAGGTGAGAACTGACATGAAGCAATTCCAAGGCTAACAGAGAGCTAAGTGAATCGGCATAAACAGTACGGTTCATGTACTACATAGTTTCTATGTGATCCAAGGCAAGAGAAGTGGCAAAAAATTTGGCAGGGAACACAAAAACTGTAGAGGGGATTCTGTGTGCAACAACTAAGTCACAGCAAACAATGGCAGAGCCCACAGAGTCATCTGATTTCAAACCATCTGTATAAATGGGAATGGAAGGATGATTATGAAAGATGTTTGGCAAATAGAAGGCGATACTTCCCATAAGGAGTATCTGTCTTCTTCAGATGACTCAAAGAAAGGTCACACTTGGGGATAGTAATTAGCCATCCAAAGGCAGACCCAATTCATCCAACTGCACCTGGAGATGAAGGCTAAAAGGAACAGTGACAGACCATCTATTATGAAAAAGTGTGGCCCACTGAGGAAGGAAAACACAACTCCATGGAATGCTGTGATAAAGATTGAAGTTTTGAAGCATACATTAAAGACAGTTGCAAATGATGAAGGTGCAGATGGGGTTTATGGTATTCTTCATACAAAACTGGATTGAAGAAGCTGAAGCCTTAGGTGGTGAACAGGGTCCAACATTTTCAAGGCTGAAGTCCTGGCAGAGCCATAGACCAGAGACCCATAGTTTAGATTTAATCGAATAAGGGCATGATAGATTTTTAGCATCGAACACTGACCTGGTCCCCCCAAAGAAGTGGAAGAGAAGACAAGGAGGGTGTTGCATGCAGATGCTTGATGTGTAGAATAAAGGTCACTTTATAGTAAAATATAAGCTCTAAGAATTTTGCCTCAGGAACCACGGGAAGCACAGCTTCACTAATATGAAGTTCAGGATCAGAGTGAATAATCCCCGCTGAAGGTTAAAGTGCATGCAAACGGTTTTAGAGAGAGAGAAGTTAAAACCATTTGCTGTGGTTCACTTCAGTAAATGATTGAGGACAATCTGTAGCTGCCCTCAATAAACCTCATGTTTGACAACTGACACGAGATGTGAAAGTAGTTGACAAAGAGACCATTTGCAACTATAGGGGGTAGTTGTCCACTGATGCTTTAAATCTTTATTATGAAAAGTGTGATACTCAAGATACAGCACTGATAAACTTCAAGTTCCTGTGGGAAAGAATGGGAAAGTGTTGAATGCACACAAACCTGGAATCTCTGATTCATTAAAAATTTTAAAATAAAAATTGGTAAATTGCCATGCAACCCATATAAGTGGAGGTCTCGCAAGATGCCATACTTCCATGTTTCATCATTAGCTTTCTCAAGGTAAAAAATACAGAAACAAGATGTCATTTGAGAAAGGTTTCCCTGATTGATGTTACAAGTCATCCACAGTGGAGTGCTGTCTTCAGAACCCACACTTAGTGGGTGAGAGGAGGTTGTTTTATTCCAGGAACCAAACAAGATGAGCATTAACCATCCTCTCTAACATCTTACAAAGACAGCTCCTCAAAGCAATTGGATGGTAGTCCAAAGGAATATTGGGATCCTTTCCAGGTTTAGGAAAAAAGAGTACAATACCATGGTGCCAAGCATTGGGAAAAATATTCTCCTGCTAGATCTGGTTAAAAACAATCAGAAGAATAGAAGGAGAGAGATGGCACTCCATCTTACAATGAATATCAACAGGTCTGCCTGATGTACTGTCAGACCGATGAAGGGCAAGTTTAAGTTCCAGCAGTGAAAGGGGGTGATTATATTCAGAGAGATGATCAGCCTGAAAGGAAAGAGGCAACCATCCTGCCTGTGTTTTGATGGCTAAGGAGATGGGCGATGAAGCAGAAGCGCTAGATGCATGAAAAAAGCTTTTGCCAGAGTACTGGAGATGCTCTAGGTATCAGAAACTTCAGAGAACAAGATTGAAAGGGTATTAGAAAGACACGGGCCACTAATTTTTTTGAATTTTGTTTTATGTGGCTTTGGAACTAGTGGTACAAGAAATGCTAGAGGTATATTTAATCCAAAATTCCTTCTGGCTTTGATGTCTGAACTACCAAGCATGTGCAAAGGCATGCTGAAATGCAATGCAGCTTAAAAGTGTGGGATATCTATAAAAGGTATCCCAAGCCCGTTTTTGAGCTTTTCTTGTCATGTAGCAGACAGGATTCCACCACAGATGAGGATATCATGGAAAACGTGTCGAGGTTTTAGGAATATACTGAGTAGCTGCCTGGACAATACAGTCAGTCACTGTTGCCACACAGTCATACATCGATGGCTTACACACAACGGCAGGATCAAGTTCTGCAAGAGTGGTGAAAGAAGGCCAGTTAGCCTGGTGCAACTTCCGTCAAGGCACACAGGTCAGATAGCATCGACCATGGCCAGTTTCTCTCAAAATCACAGGAAAATGATCACTGCCCCATAGTTTACCAACGACTCTCCAAGAAAAGTAGGTGAAAAGTGAAAAGTAGCAGGTAGAAAGATCTACTGCAATAAAAGACTAACTAGGTGCATGAAAATAAGTATAAGAACCAATACTGAGGAGAGACAGGTTGTGGTCCAAAATCGTATTATGCTCTATAGCACGATCCCTCCCATAAATACTTGTACTACCCCAAAGGGGATTATGTCCATTAAAATCCCCCAGTAGTAAAAAGGTGGATGGCAACTGCTCAATGAAGGCATCAAGGTCTGACTGATTAAAAATCTCTTCAGGAGGAAGGTAGAGAGAACAAACAGTGATGGTACAACCTCCAAGGGTGTATCAAGTGATAAGAACAGGGTAGGCACATACTGATCAACCAGAAATGCCACCCCACCATGCACTTGTCCATCACATGACCTGTCGTTTCTATATAAGGAAAACTTCCAAAGGGTGACTGTATCAGCACATTTCAAAAATGTTTCATGTGAGGAAAGGCATACGGGATGCAAACTGTTTTTAAAAAAAACTGCATAACCACTTCTGTGTTATTAACCAATCAGCTGAAACAAAGAAGTTTCAAATACAAAACGTATTGCATGGCAAGACTCATATCACATAAATTCCTGGTAAAGAGGGTCATATCTCACAAACCTACTGCAACATGTCATAAAATTAATGCTATGGTACATAATATTCAATTAAAAGAATATTTTTAAAGGTATCTTGCAATCCAAGCTGCATCATCTCCATATTATTGGCTGTAAAAACAGAAACTTTCATAAACTGCTTGTGGTATACCATATGACTCGTCCCATGCCACTCACAATTCACTTTAGGAATGATATTTTGCATGCATTTCAATAACAAATTACATAGCTCCCTTGCTTCTACTTGTTCAGTTAAAAAAAAAGTTTATAAGCTTTGTAACTGACTTTCAAGTTTGATAGTTTTTATTAAAATAGTTGTTTTCATCTTTGAAGTTATAAACCTTCCATTTTCAAATACAAGCATTGTAAACAAGTTAGGCTTGGGGTGAACTGATGATTAAGACACTTGACTTGTAATCTCATGATTGCAGGTTTAAATCTTGTTCCCAAACATACTCACTTATGGGGGCATTATAATGTAACAATCCCATTATTTTTTGGTTAAGGGTAGTGTTTAGTAGTTACCTTTTTCCTAATCTATCACTTCAAAATTTGGGACAGATAGTTACACAGCCCTAAAGTAGATGTGTGCAAAATTAAAAAAAATTAGTAAGTTACAATGTTTACTACTCAAATTATTTAATGCAATAACATTTATTATCAATTATTAGAGTTTGTGTACAAAGTCAATGACAACAACTAAAATTAACAACTAGTGTTTTCCACAAATAAGATATCCTCTGCTTTTCCTCTAACATTACTTTCATTCAACAGTCTTAGTTAAAATGTATAAGGCATATAATTTTATTACTTTTAATTTTTCATTATAGAGGTTGTGTTTGCATTCATATTGGTTATTTTGAATGTCTTAATGTTTTTTTTTATACTTTACTGTAAGGTTTTAAAAATGTTATTGATGGAAAGAAAGGCAACAAGTACAAAGACTATCAAACTTGAGATTGTTATAAATAAAGGTTTGGGTACATATTTTATAACTATTGAAATAGATTCATGACACTTACTGCTGACAACATTTCATAAGTCTTTCTGATATATTGCTAAGTACATTACATGTCATATTTACTTCACAAAAGTATCACGAAGGTTTCATAACACAACATGTGAAAAGTCTGAAGTCCTCAGCTACTCAACTAACACAATGAATGTTTATGAACCTTCTGTTACAAGTCACACATCATCAAAGGTTGAAGACAAAATGAAGTGTCATGAAAGTTTGGTAACAATTAACTTAATGATTTCCATATCTAATAGTTCTGATCTAAAAGAATGAAGTTTCAGGATCTTCTTATAATAATCAGATGATAATTAATACCTCACATAATGCCAATTTGAAAAAAACCTATTTCACAAACCTTTTGTAGCATATCACATGATGAGTCCCATGTTATCCGTTGTAATCTCATGAAGCCAGCAGAGAACCAAAGAGACAGAAGATCCTTAAGTGTTTTATTTAAGGCTTTTATGTTTGGAGCTATTGGACTATTCGGCTCTGACACAGAGAGAAGATACTGGAAAAAAATCATTAAGTACACTGTTTATGTAAAAATTTTAAAAAGTGAAAGTGGTCTAATTTCTAGATTAATTGTATATTTGCCCACTCACAAAAACAAAATAAACTGTAACTTTTAACCTATTTCTCACAAATACTCTATTAGCTTACAAAATTGCCAGCTTATATGACAGCAATCTTAAATTTAAGACAAAGAAAATCAAAAACCATTTTGAAAATTTTTCTTTATCACAAATCAGGACAACTACTACTGTAATTGCATAAATGCTGAAGAGGTAAAAAAGATAAATCAGAAACATATCAAACAGAAAAACACAATGCTACAGGAATATTTAATACTTTTGTGATAAACATCCACTGCAGGCAAACTTCACACAGAGATAAAGAGCTAAATGGAATGTTCTTCAATTACAGCTAAACATATAATTATCATAAAGGTAAATTGGAAGCTAATATCCATTAAAGGTGAAAAAAAACTATCAGACACAGTGTGTTATTTTGGATTAGAACTGGTTTCTTTACAAGTGTAAGACGTGCCCTCAAGAACAGAAGATTTATGCAAGAAATAGGAGAAGTATTCTATAGTCAATAATTAAAATTTCATTGCTTTATGTGTATATAATAAAAAGACTGAACAAAATTCACAAAACCTTTACTACTGACAAATAAAAAACTATAACTGTACCCATACAGACAACTAAATAGTTGGTCTTGCTATTACAGCCTGCTCGTATGAAATTGACTACTAAAGAAACTGAAAACTATTATCTTACAGTGCACTGGTCTTTTAACAATGGATTTTAGTAACATCATCATTGGTCAATGTTTCAACTCTCATATAGTGTACAGAATTACGACACCCTAGAAATGGACAAGGTATCATCATGCAGCATGAAAGTCCATCTGCTTCTTCATGTTGTAGCCTAACTGATGAACTGTAAAAAAGTCATATTCCTGCACACACCAGAATATAATCCATATAAAACAAGCAAGGCTGCACAGTAATAGTCAGCAATGAAAGAGACAGAAACCTCATGGCCAAATAGCCAGGTAAAAAAATCCATGATGAGAACAACAATGGGTCAAAAAGGGGAACCTCACATCTCAACAATCAACCTCAGAAGATGTTTCATTGATGTTGATAAACTGCAAGGGAGAAAGGTCATTTGGATCAGGTTAAAAGGAAACAGAAGAGATAACATGAGTGGTTTGGAGCTGAAGGAGAAGAAAAAACCAAAGTCAATAAGAAACAATCAGAAGGACCTAACACAGAGTGGAATGGATGGCCAAACTCAACCTGGAAATGGGCTGGATAGGAAGGTAGGCATAAAGTTACCAGTTGATCCAGTACTGACTGAAAACTTACACTTTCAGGGCCTGTGAACAAAGAAATGAAGACTAAATGAGATGTAGCTTGGTGTTGAGGGAAGTGGCAAAAACATTCAGAAGAACAGCATGCCAGTGACTGCAAAGCCACAGGAGTAACTGATGGTCAAAATACTACTCCATGGTGGAAAGAGGATCCTCCACAATGTTGGAAGCACCCAGAACAAGACAAGCTATGGGACATATGTGCAGTGTGTGGGCCTAATAAAATAGTTCTAATATCCAATCACAAGTGAAATAAGAATGGATATCTCTTTGGCAATTGAAATAAGAGCCAACAGTGGAATTATTTTTGATTAATTATGACAAGTCTGTTCTGTACAATAAGAAGTAAATGACTCAAAGCAAGAAGCTCCAAGATGCTAATAAAGTATGATATTTCTGACTGAGACAATGTCTGACAGCCTCATGCTGACTGATCCATACCCCACAACCCTAGAAAGAAGCTTAAATGAACAGATGCAGATACAGACGAGAATGGGGCAGCAATATCCCCATCACAGGATTGTCTCTCTTTAACAATCAAGGGAAACTGCCAATAAAAGGAGGAAGAATAACTGGGGAGTCCAAGAAATCCCAAGCAAGATTCCATTGAACAAATAATGTCCACAGAAGAGAATGCACACAACCTAAAGTGAAAGAACTTTGCATACAGTAATAGAGGAAGAAAAAAGGGCATGGAGGACCGAAAGCTCCATCAAACACAAATGAAGTAGAGAATATTGAGCCCAAATGACATATATTTTGAAAAAAATACCCATTTGGATAAGATATTGAGTAGAAATCAGGAACGACTTCTCCATCTTTAGAATCCAACTAACATGAGCTGCTTCTGTCAGCAGCAGGTGAGTGTGCTGAGAAAACACCAGTTCAGAAGAAGGTAACAGAAGTACGCATAAAGTCTGGCTAATGCTTGAGCACTTCATGAAACATATATGGTGCTGAAGCAAGCTCAAAATATAAAACACAAAACTGAAATAAAACCCCATTGTGGACAAACAAAAGACAACATTAGAAATGATGAGAAAAGGGAATATGGAGGTAAGCATCCAAGATGTTCCTCTTTATCATTCACAGACCTGAAAAAAAAGCTCACTGAAGGGGGAGAAAAAGATTCCATGATAAAGCAGGGAAAATCCAAAAATTGTATGAGATAGGACAAAGCAATCAGAGAACACTAGTTTCTTGGCTTCTTAGGAATGAAAAAAACATTTGATAAAGGCTTGACGACAGACTCAACAGCATGCTGTGAAAGAAAAATCTGAAAAGTCTTGGACAAATGCTGCTTGGCAGTGAGATATCAAGATAATACAAAGGATATTGGAATCACAGAAAAAGGAGGAAGGGAGAGTAAACTAAGCCTATTCAACAAACCCCTGATCACCCTTGAGTTGGGAGTGGATTTTTGCCACTGATGATCAAATCAGACAAATGTGCCCTTACTGAGCCAAATGCTACAGGATAGTCACAGGAGTAAGGAAAAGGCAAAGGCTGGATGTGTGAAGAATTGTTAGCAGGTATAAAGTAATCAGGAGCAGGCTGATACAAACAAACAACCAAGGAAGAAAGATCTGAGTGTTACCTTATAAATTTTTATATATGACTCCAAAGATTCTACAATATCTCCAAAAAGAAACCTACAGAGAAAAATGGCCATTTTCAGATCACAAAAATGTGAGTAAAGAAGAGATGTAAAATGAAGAAGCAGGCATGAAAATTGGGACAGTATAAATGTACAGGATTCAAATGATCCACCCACCACAAAGATAGAAATTATTCCACTGCTGGAAATTAAGAAGGGATCAAAGGCTAGATAAGTTAGCCAAAGCATAATGATCAGAAGCCCTGTACAAAAGGACATCCTGGTGTCACCTCTCAAATGAGAAATGAAATGCACAGCATGTACTCTAAATTTGGAAGAAGGTAATTAAACAATGAGATGGCATGTAACCTTTAAGGGACAGGACTACAGAAAACTAGGGATATAAAAAATGTGACAAACCTGAGAAAACATATTCATAAAGGCCAAGGTAAGCCTAGCAGACTCAACAGCAAAGATACAAGCATTGAAAAAAAAAGGATATCAAAATCACCTCAATCATTAACAATCACTACTTGGATATGAAGATCCTGCACACTGTTATAGAAAGAGGGATGAGACACACAAAATTCAAGAGAGCAGCACTGAATCAGAAATAAAGTATTACTGTAATATGTACAGTTATCTAACTGCTATTAACCTTGAAAATTTCAAAAGACAATTTTATTATAAATAAAAAACTAAAACAAACTACATAATAAATAGGAAAACTGATGTAACTAAAGTAAAGTTTCAGACAAAAACATTTTAAAGTTGAAAGAATAGGATTTAATTTTTAAACATACAAATAATTTAATGCATCTTAGAATGAAAGCTTGTGCATCACTATGTTCAGAATGCAATCTAAACTTGTATATATTTACAAGTTTACATTATTTACATAATTCATTTATCAGATTATTATAGGTATTAACAAAAAATTTAGCATTCTTGGTAAAATTAGTATGGCTCTTATCCACTGAAAGATATAAAATTCCAGATCAAAATTTTCTTTCTCCAGAATTTAGAACTCAACAGTCTTTAGTCCTTAACAGGATCCGTGGTAAATTTGACAGCGTGTTTATATAAACCTGTGGTTAAGTTTAAATTGATAACTTGTAATACAGATTTATTTTTTGTAGCAAGTATCTGTATCTAAGATTTATCAGGAATAATAGTGGGAAAAATGTAAAAGCAATGCACTTGCAATAAATCAATGTTCTAAATGGTTTTCTTCATATTCACTACAGAAGTTGGCATGAAACAATGCTGCCCTAATTTATGAGTAATGTACATCTGCTCAAGCTATTTCATTGTGATGTTCAGAAGAGAAAGGCAAAATTTTCAGAATCTGATGTTTATAAGACTGTTTTATTTTGCTACTTTCCTTTTTGACAGCCAATATGAAGTGATATACTATGCAACATATTTAACAAGACCATGGAAATGACAGAAAATCAAGAAATGATAGAAAATTTAGTAAACATGCTTCCATTGAACTGCTAATTTGACAGATTTTACAAATTCCAAATCAGAGGGACAAAATTGGTGTGGGAACCCTGAAGAAGGTGTTCTTAAATCATTTGGACCATGGATCTTATTTCTTCACTGACTAGAGCATTATAAATAAATGAAATGCATCCCTTTACATCCATATATCTAACAAAATTGTAAAGGAATTTCAACTGATATTTCTAATGAACACACACATTTATAAGTAATAAAATAATTATTTTCCCTAAAATAAACCTGAATTTAAACTTCTAAACCTTCAAATTATTCTTTTCTAGAAATATTTATTTAAAATAATATATTCTTTCTAATAAAAAAAAATCTAAATTCTTCGATGACTAACAAGCACATCTTTCCTCAAATCAACTAAGAACTTTACTCCACCCTCCAATCTTCCTATATGACCAAATAAGCCAATGTAATATGGTGTCAGGGATGATCGTAGATTCTCCTCTGCTTTTATTCTGGAATTTTCTCCTTTTTCCTGTGAAATAAATGAAGCCAATGAAAAAACAATTATTTTTTATTAAAAGTAAGTATCCCAAGCTTGTACAAAATTTCAGCTATCAATACTTTACGTCTAACATAAATCAACAATATTAAAACCAGGCATAGATCTAAAGTAAATGTTACCCAATCCACATAACACTCTCTTCCGTCAACATACCATAGCTCAATCATTTGTAGAATAATTCAAATGTTTTGTTAATTTATTTCCACTTTATAATTTTCAATTACCCCAAATTGATTGAAATGTTTCACTGATTTACTGTCATTTGTATTCCAAATTAACCTTATCAATTTCTGGTGAATATGTAATTAACCTTCATAACAGTATTGTTGTTTATACATTACTTAGTTACACTGATGAAAATAATGATATAAAGCAACAAATATCCATTCTAGACACGTAAATATAAAAATATATCATACTTATTAATTCACCAATATTTAACCTACTGGAAATGAAGTCTGTCAAATCAAGGGCCTGTCAGTTTTTGTTTTTTTTGTGGTTATGAACAAGCGCTATTGATTCTTACCATCCCAAGTTTAAATGTGAACTTAGAAAACTAGAGGAAAGCAGCTAGTTAACAACAGCATCCACCACCAACTTTTATGTTTTTCTAACTAAATAGTGGGACATGATCACACTCATATTACACTAGTGGCCACAAAATACAAAGAGCAATCTTACAACAATAGAACTTACACGATATACTCACATATTCACAGACTTCATACTAATCACTAACCTATTCTTGGCCCAATTACACAACCTACAGAATCAAACATAAAACTTTATTAGGGATTATTTTTATGGATCGGACTACATCTATGTGGAACCAGTCTGAACTAGACTGTTCTGGGTCACCAACTGATATTTTGGGTGGCATCTCTAAAGATAATCTTTTTTGCATTTTTTGTTTTATAAATGTGTTATTAATATTATGCTTAGTATTATAAATAGCTTTTCTACATATTTCTGCAACTGAGCTGCAGCAGTATAAAGTAAAGATGAACATTCCACAGACCACAATGTATATGATAAAAAGGACAGTAAGGGAAGCCTTAGTCAATTATAAATCATATCATACAGTAGCGAACAAGTTTGAAATACCCCACATCATCCTCCTTTAAGGTACATGGCAGCCAAGATAGGCTTGATGTCTCTGCAGATAATGTAGATAGTCCCAATATTCAGGATAACATAACCATGTGACATGTCAGGTATTTTAACATTTTTGCTGTGTTCAACCTTGACCAGGAAAATGCATTTGTTGATTACCTCAAAAAGGCTAATGAGTTGAAGCCAGGCTTATGCGTGACTGATGTTAGGACACTAGCCTATGAGCATGTCAAAAAACTTATGGAAAAAATGCCAACAATACGAACAGAATTAGAAGGCATGTAAAGACTAGCTCTATGGGTTCCTAAAGACAAATACTACAATTATACTGAGAAACCTAGAAGCAAAATTTCTGAGTTGTGCAACTACCTTCAATAGGTACAATATTAACACCTTTTTCAGCAACTTCCAGTTGGTAGTTGAAAGATAAAGGTTCATCTCAGCAAAAATCTACAATATGAATGAAATTATATGCACAATTGTCTAAAAACCAAAGTTATCACAAAAAATTGGTGTTAAACAAATTGATGCAACTGTTTCTGTCAAGAGAATACAACTTGTATTGTATGTTATTAGTGCCATAGGTAACACTGCTGCTCCAATGATAATATTTCCTCTTGTACACTACAGGTATTACTTCATCAACAATGGACTTTCTGGTTCTCTAGGTGCAGCCTACTCCTCAGGATGGATGATATCTGAAAACTTTTTTTTATGAAACACTTAACTATGCATGCCCATTGTTCTCCTGGCAATAAGATGTTACAGCTCATGGCCAATCATGATTCCCATGCTGAGTAGCTTAAATAATTTGTCCTCCTTCTCATGAACAGATATGTCATGAACTTCTGGGAATGAAAATGTTGTGTAGTCAAAGTTGAATTGACTGCAATGTCTCAGAAACTTGGTTTCCATTTTGCTGTGTTCATTAAGGAACATACACCTACCCAAAATAGTAACACTGTACCTTTTGAGAAGGAGGACAAAGTATTCAAGCTACCCAGCTAAACTGTAGCATTGGCATCACATGTTGTATCCAAAAGCTGTTGTTTCCTGTTGATTTGTTTGTTTACAACCCAAATCCAAAATAACTGTAATTAGACAATGCATGGCATAGATATGACATGGATAGAAAAATGAAATGACAGTGAGAACTTTTATGGTCATAATACATATGGGATGAAGTAGCTGAAATGATCTTAACCCTGTAAATATGACACGCTGAATGTGTATCTTCCTATAATTTTTTTTTATATATATAATAAAAGGTGATTTATTAATACACATTTCAACCTATTCTGCAGGTGTATTTAGTTGGAATACATGAAATAGTCCTGGTCAATGTGGATTATATGAGTAATCTTCAGAATCTAAGAATTTTATGTTGCTGTATTTGTAACAGATATTTAAACATTTGTAGTGGTATAGTCTTTTTTTTCCTCAATAAATTTTCATATAATATTTGTGAAAACTGTTCCAACTAATCCCATACCCCTCTAATAACCAGAAATTCTAACTATCATTTTCAGATAATTCAAGAGTTTTCAACTTTAGACTGGCATGGCAAGGGGGTTACATTTAATTCAATGGTCTTAGGTTCAACAAACACTGTCACCAAACACGCTTGCTCTTTCAGTCCCAGGGGTATTATAGCTGTTTCTTTGTTTATTAGTTATGGCAAAACTACTACAGCTACCTGCCACAATCCTTAATTTTGAACTACTGGTCTTAGAAAGCAAAAGGGACAATTGGTAGCCAATAGCACTCATTATTTGCTTTTGTATTATTTTAGTATTAGTTAAGTGAAAATCAATTTTCTGTTGTTTTTACTATATTTTTAAATTATAATTGAATAATGCTATTCTTTAGTGTTGAATAAGTTGTAAGATTAATGTTTTTATATAACATCATGTTGCAATTTATAATTTGCATAACTGTATTCTCCAGTGTTAAATAAACTATAAACTTACTTTTCGTACAATTGTGTATTTGTTCTGTTTACAACACCATCATTTTCATTCTATGAATTTGTCCTAATGGGCATTGTTAAAAAGGCCATGGCATATCTTGAACTCAAAACTTTTTTATCATGAAGCAAATGTTCTAGAAACAAAATTCACAATTCCTTTAGTTATTTCAGCCTCTTAGACATGTAATAAATTGCTAGTGTAAATGTGTTAATCAACTTTCAATAAACAATAACAAAATTAATAAATTAATATAGTACTAAAAATGTTTACTATCAAACATTTTAAGATTACAAAACAAAACCATAACATACACAATTTTTACATTGCACTTTATATCCTTTGCTTAAAAACAAATGGTTTTATTAATAAGTAATTGACATTATAATGATTTTAACAAATTCATATTAATACATAATTAAAGACGTTTTTATTCTCTTATTAATATGTCCATGTTTTTCTACTAAGCCTCAAAGGATAATTTATTGTATGTCACTTCCCAGCAATTTGGTATACATTTCAAGTTTTTGTTTTTCTAAGAAACAAAATTTGAAACTGTTTTTTATCTTTCAGTTTATCGATGAGAAATATACCAGTGCCTTTTTGAGTAACTGTTTCTCAAAGTACCAATTTCTAAAAATGCTATCCAACTGTTTAAGTTGAAACATGCAATAATCTACATACTGTTAATAAATGTAGTTATTATGTTTGGCAATGTGTCTCAGGTTATGCCAATACTAAGAAATTAACTACTACTTCTGAAAAATAGCTTGATGTGCAGATATTAATAGGCATCTTACACCCATGCTATGGCTAGGGGGTGTTCTCTTGTTGATTTCAAATTCTTACAAACACTCAAACACTTTTCTTGCAAGTGCACTTAATTATTGAGCTATTCTGTGGAAGAGTTCACCTGTGACATTTTAAAAACATAAAATTTTAAAATCTACCAGGTTTTGCATAGACATTGCAATATCCAGAAAGAATGTGTTGTTTATGGAAAGTTTGGAAAAACTGTAGTTTTTAGTTTTGTTTCTCAATTTTATAGATTGTATTAATTTCTGAACATTTTTGCCTATGTAAAGTTTGTTTGAAAAATTGGGTGTTAGTTGGTTGTTCAGTGTTTACTTGCACAGAGTTACTTTCATCTCGATTCAACAATGACAAAAAAAGCCTAGAGTTAAAACATAAAACTTTTTTTTAAAACAGTAAATAATTAAACAGAGCTGAAAACGCCAATGGTCTGTGAAAGTTGAAAACAGGATTATTCTGGATAGTGTCATATTTGCCACTGATATTGTCAAATGCCAATGGAAGACAAGTGAAAATATATCTAAAAGAGTGCCACCACCTGGTATCACAGAAATAGTACAAAAGCAAAAATCTGGACAGTTGTGATATGAATATCAAAATAGTTACACATTGGTAGATCAATCTTTTGTAATAGAAAATGATGAATCAGAAAGGTTGCCAAAGTTGAGGCATTCCAGGAAAACTTTCTCCTTCCACTTACAGGGGGTAGTAATGGTCCAACTTAAAAAAAACTGTTTCTTGCAGTATTATGCACTCCAAATCATCTGCATGCTGCTTCTGCTGAGGTTACAGCAAATTCATTCTTTTAGAAATCTGGAGGGATCTAGAAAAAAAAAGCCTTTAACCTTTTCACCTCAGGCAGTTTAAAGTGCACATCATGATGTTTTGGAGAGTTACTTTCAACATTTTATTACATACATTTAAAATTACTTATGTCAATAAAATTGACATTGAATGTAGTTTATAACTGAAATTTTAACATTATATATATATATATGTTTTATTTTCATAAATTGAAAGGAAATATAAATATAAAAATGTTAAATATTAATTTGTATGTGTCATGTAACATGTCCTCTTGTCTTATTGCTCAATTTACATTTTATTATGCCTACTACACAATGTATGTAGTAGCTAACAAATTAAAAACTTAGAGATATGGACAAGCTTAATATAAAATAAGAACCTCCCACCCCTAGAACCTGCTGAAATGTCAATATTTTTAGCAAATCTATTAGAGTGGTTCTTCTCACTACCCCATTCTTTTGAAACCTTTTGTCTAGTCTTACTTATTACTAATTAACATGTTTATAACCAACAGAAAGAATATTTTCCCTTCTACATAACTCTTACAGTCGCTTGTAAGTAGCTTAAATGAGAAAATAATTGTTGATGTCTAATGAAAAAGTCATTGCTCTGAATAGGAATGGAATTTTTTTTTTAACACACACATAGTTTATTTAGAGGCCCAACTAAATTAGTAGGATTGTGTGTGTACTTATACAGTAACTTGACAATTTTTTTTTTGTTTTATAAAATTTATATTTAAAGCCTACAAAAAATATCTTTATCCTCCAATTGGAAGAATAAGTAGGGCTTAGCATGCCTGATGAATATGTTCAGCATTTTGTTACACCTTAAGCACTCAAAATCCTTATTTTCTGAGTGTATTCTTTATTTATTATTCTATATTTTAAGAAAAATAACTAAAATTTAAACATTCATGAGCAAACAGTAATATACACATACTTATACACACACATGTAATGTATAGTAGTTAAAATGTAATTTGCAAAATACTTGTATTATAGTTGGAGATTTGTATTTTATAGTTATGCACAGTTATGCCAACTGAATGGGAATTATTCTAATTATCTAAACCAAGATAAATAAATGCAAATTATATGTTATTAAAAATGCCCCATAAACAAAGGTTCCCCTAGAGTCAGTAGTTTGTCAAATAAATGAGAGGAAGTATAAAAGTTGTCCATAAAAACCCAGTACCCTAATCTATTGTACTTATCCATCAGAACACTGTTAACTAAATCTCTAGTTGGCATTTGCCTCTCTTTGCCTGTGTAATTTTAAGCTTCAGACAATATTCATTCATGGCTTCAGCCAGGAACCACAACTTAATATTCCACTTAACAGGTTTCTTTGGTAAACATTGGAGAAAACTAATTCTATATTTTGTTCCTAATATTTGTTAATCTATAGTTATTTCCTCATTAGGAAAGTAGTAGGAAACAAAAGACTTTAATAGACAGTCTATGATAGGCATAGCCTTAAAAACGTTTATCAGAGCTAGGGTCAGTTCTTACAAGAGCTTTAGTACTGTTACAGATAGCTAAAGTCCTGTCCCTAGAGAAGAAGTTAAAGAACCAAGGGAAGGAAGATTGTTAAACCAGTGGTTAGAAAGAGAAGGATAAGGCTTCAGTCCTATAGTTATTGTTAATCCAAGATATGCTAAAATATCTTCACAAATCACATCAATCCATTTTACTGTTTTCTTTCTCTCAAAGGTTTAACTTTCTGTTGTGGCTTGTTAAATTGTACATATTAACTTTTTTCACTAACAATAAGATTTAAAGATTGAATGGTGAACTGTATTTAGAAGACTTGAAAAAACTAAACAAGCATGATAGGTAGTACTGGAACATGAGTTTTTTACTGGTTTATGAATCAATGTGATAAAAAAAAAGAGGAATTTAAAAGCATTTAAATGTCCAAATAACATCTTTGTACTCCTACACCATTAATTCCAAACCCCTGAAAAGGATTACCAGTATTCAAATAACTGCAATGTTTATTGTATTGACATTGAACCACATAACAAATGTTTTGATAGGTTCAGTGCAATGTTATCACTCTAGAAAGTTCTATTTCATAAACATTGTAGGACACATACATAAACTGATAAATTCCACATCCTGTTTTTGATATAAATGTTTTCTCTAATTCTAAGTACAGTGTGATTACTATAGTGAATTTTCCTAGTAAACATTATAAGTACATTAGACATCCTGTTATCAGTACAGGGGTCAAGTCAGCTATCAATAGAAGTATTTCCAAACTTTGTGACCAGTAATAAAGAAAAATGGACACAGGTTCTCATTTTACTTTTTCACTTTATAAGTGAATTGGAGATTGGAGAATCAAGTATGTCACTAAGGTAACAATAATAAGAAATAAACTATAAAATTCTACTCAAAAAATGTATTATAGGTATGTAGGAGGTTTAATAAATTATGAAACAGAAATTTAACATTTTTGACACAAAGAAAAGTATTTCTCATTTTAGCAAGAAAATCTTTTGCACTGAGATCAGTAAAAAACGATTCTAAATATTCACTATTCATATATAAATCTTCAGTAAAAAATCCATCACTTATAAAAATCCTTGTAATGTTTACTAAAAGTTTGCCAAATATTGTAAATATACTGTATCAAAAGTTATAGTGTGAAAACTACAACAAATACAAAGTGGTTATGAAGTCAGTCAACTCACCTGAACTGGTGTGGTGACAGTTAGAGAACTAAGTGAGTCATTACAGATTGTATAGTTACCCTCCATGAGATTTGGAATAAGTAATATGACACTGAACACACAATCTATAGAGGAAATCCTGTGAACAACAACAAAGCAAAACCAAGATACTGAACAATCCAAACAATGAGAAGAAAAAGATGGTTCAAAAGGTATTCATTAAGAAGTCACTACTTCCAGTCAGAAGTAATTAGCTCAAGTGGTTTGAAAAAAGGTCACAAATATGGATAATAATATATCATGGTGGAGTGAGCTGATCATCAGATTCTGCAGTATCATCCAATGTCAGACCTATTTCAGACAACTGTCATGGATATAAAGGCAAAAGGGTTATATGGCAGATCATTTATTTCCAAGAGATAAAAATGTCCAAGATGAAGCAAAGGTTCATGGTACACAGTGTACATAACTCTGGACTACAGAAGTGCAGAAAATTTCTAGGCAGAGAAAAATCCCTTGATGGTACACAGAGTCTGATATTTTCAGTGCAGAATTCCTGGCCAGAGAATACATCAGAGAGACAAAAGATCTTCAGAGCCCTTGTACACTTCAGTTCAGCTGCTTAACTTTCTGAAATTGGGCTCAATCATTTTAAAAAAAGACTTACATTATAACTACTATGTGACCATGAAACTATATACAATGTTTAATCAACTAAGTATAACTAACTAATACATTTTACAAGATTTAATAAATATAGTGGAACCCCTCTAAGTGGCCACCCTTCAGGTTCAGTCACCCCTTGAAAGTGGTCATTCAATCACAGTCCTTTTTTTTGTTTACATAATCCCTAATTATGTACAGTGGAACCCCTCTAATCAGGCCAGTTTGTCTCAGTCCTGAAAGTGGCTGCTTTAGAGGGGTTCCACTGTATGTTAAAAACTACAATATTATATTGTATTATATTTTTTAATGAGGTATTTTTGCTAAAGACTTGAATCAATGAAACATTTTACTGAGTCAGTATGAACGAAAGGCAGTTTTTACTTTAAGAGTAAAAATACTTTTCTCTTACAGTTTTAATATTTCATTTGCATAACTTGTAGAAATTCTCAAATGAATAGCAAGTTTTCTTATATTTTATGTTATTTTCTGTACTCTAACATTAATGAAATCAGCAATGTAAGGAAAAACAAAAAGTTCAAAAACACCATCTAAACTACACTCATTAAAAAAATCCCATTATCTTGTCATGATGAACACCACAAAGGTAAAAAATAAAACTAAGGCTATATATTTCCTAAGGCAGGTAAACTAAAGAGCCTAGTAATGAATCTTGTAAAGCTGAATCTGTTCTTTCAATTAGTCATAAGTAATTCAAGAATTAATGTAAGAGAATTACTGATATACTCTTCAAAAAAAGAAACGCAAAAGGCAAAATATGAGACAAATTGTTAACAAGTTTATTCCGGGTAGTTCTGTATAACGTGTGAAACTTTGCACATTCACTGCTGAACATCCAAAGTCTGCAAAGGCAAAGTCAACGCTCACCAGGTGAAGTTTAACGTCACTCAACGTCAATAACGAGTATGCCCCCCATGAGCATCAATAACTGCTTGGCATCTCCTGCCCATGGAAGCAATGAGATGATAAATCACATCCTGTGGAATGGCTGTCCACTCAGCCTGCAAAGCTGCTGCAAGCTGAGGTAGAGTCTGCGGTTGAGGTTGTCGCCGTCGTAGACGTCGGTCCAACTAGTCCCAAAGATGTTTGATGGGGTTTAAATCTGGTGATCTGGAGGGCCAGGGAAGAACGTTGATGTTGTGGTGTCTCAAGAAGACAGTGGTGAGTTGGGCTGTGTGAGGATGGGCATTGTCATGTTGAAAAACGTCGTTGACGTTCACCATGATGGGTTGCACATGGGGCCTAAAAATCTCGTAGACGGTTGAGTACGGTCTGATCGGAAATCCTACGCAGCCCTGGTATGATTGAGGCAGAAGATATCGCAGTGGTGGTCCTATCCCGAAGATGACGTAACCAGATGTTGTGATCTTGTGCAGGCGTGGTCACACGAGGTCTGCCAGATCGTGGACGGTCACGAGTTGATCCATGTTGTTGGTCACGATTCCATAGCCTTGTGATGGTGCTTGGGTGGACATTTACAGTTCTGGCAACATCTGATAGATATTCGCCTGCTTCCAAGCAACCAATGGCGTTGTTGCATTCTGCTTCAGTCAGTCTTGGCAGAACTGTATTGCGTGTCGGTGGCTTAACACTGAGCTATGGAAACTGAGAACCCGTCACTTTTATAGGGATTTTGCATATGTTGCACTTGCAGAACATGCAGATCTCTCAAACAAATTTATTGGAGACGCATGCGTTTTGGCGAAAAATCCGATGTTTTCCTCCATTTTCAAAGTGCACAACTTTTATTGTCATTTTGGTCTGACAATCAGTGCCTTAACACGTGTAACATCACATACTCTGAGCTTGTAACGTTATTACATTATTTCTGTTTAAAATAACAAAAATATCCCTTTTGCATTTCTTGTTTTGAAGAGTATATAATGAGATAGGTGAGAAAGGGCATATGGGTTTCATTTTTTTGTTTATATTTTAGTAAATCATGAAGCTTGTGAGCTCAGCAATTATCTTTAGCTGTGACAGACAAAAGACTGAGAATTTATTTAAATATTAACATTTTCCTATATCAAAAATATATTTCTGATAATGCTTACCTCCTCACACTTTAGCTGTATCTCAATGAATGTTTCTCTTCTCTGCACATCTAAGCATTACTATGCTTGATCCAGCTTTATACCTCATTATATTGTCCATAGGAAGTTAAATCTTGTAATTTTCTCCACCTACATCAATGTGCCTCTATTCTAGATCTGTATATAAACTGCCAGTTATTACTTCCTGATCACTTTTCTTGATGACAAAATGATACGGTAATGGTTTTACATGCTTGCCGCAAGTTTCTTTTATGCATTGTTCGATTTGAATGATTTGTTACTATTTCCTATCTACTTTTCAAGATGGTCCAAATTAGCAGACCCAAAACCAGCCATTTCAAAAGGAGGAAGGGTGAAAGAGTGCAAGAGAAGGTAAGTATAATCAGAAATACAATTTCAGTATATAAAAATGTTAACTTCTGAAACACATCTCCTCTCATACCTTTGCTAGAATACTGCATCGACAAGATGGAAGGGCCAATTAGGTCAATGCATAGAAAAAATCGTGTGAAAATGAAATACAGTAATATTACACCAGTGGGGTCTGCACTACTTCATGAAGACAAAATCCTAACATCATTAGAAAAATACAAATTTGTAGAAGCCCCAAGATGGCAGATAAGGTCCTGTGTTTTGTCATTATAATTATAAAGCTGTGGATCCAAATTTAGATACAAGGCATAATGGTTAAAACAGGAGCACAGCTTTGCATTTGGTGTTGTTTAGGAATGTGGTATTATTGACCCAATCATAAAATTACAGAACATTGCATGTCAAGCCACTAGAATTATGAACAGAAGGCAAATAACACCAAAGCAGACAAACTTTGCCCAATATGAAGAAGTGCAAAATCTAATAAACATGATTTACAATAACAAAACCTGTCATATCTCACTCAACATGAAGAAACAGAGATCATCTGGCCTGGGATTACAAACAATAATCTTAACTTTCCACTTCCCAACATGAGAGGTAAAATAATAGCTCCTGTCCCAAGAATTACAAGGATGTTTTGGAACAAACAAAGTTCAACCAATGGCACAGAAATTGATGTTCCACAAGTGGTATTACAAGGAGTAATGAACCCTCTAACATGA
Source organism: Tachypleus tridentatus (assembly GCF_004210375.1). Taxonomy (NCBI): domain Eukaryota; kingdom Metazoa; phylum Arthropoda; class Merostomata; order Xiphosura; family Limulidae; genus Tachypleus; species Tachypleus tridentatus. Next base: position 10,340,486 of record NC_134832.1, on the reverse strand, counting down.
TCATTGAAATGAAGGTAATGACCAAAAGTCATGCACAATGCAACTATATAATAAAGAATCATCTCTGAACCAGAATACAAAGAGATTCTAGAGTAAGTTGGTCCTGCTCCTACCATACATCTGGGAAAGCCAGCCAGGGCTATTGGTAGATCACCTTGCTTCTTCCTGTTTTTCTTGAGTGGAATAATTAGTTCAATCCTCACTCAAGAGGAGTATACCCCTGTCTACCACTCTAGTGACTGGAAATTGAAAGTGGTAAGGATTCCCATGTTCCACTAGAATAAATGGGTAGGAGATATTTGCACTGGGGAGTCCTGAGGAATGATGATTCAAAGACAGTGCAATAGGCAAACCATGTTCCTTATTTTGAAAAAATGTACTGACCCAATTTATTCAATCCAGGTATCAGCAGAGATGTCAAAGCTTTACTTATAATGGCTCAATAGTCTATTGTTTGCAGTTTTATAATTACTTACCACCTGGAAAGCACACAAGGTGGTCTAATGGAACACATCCTCTCAACAGAGCTTGTTGCTACCAGGAAAAATTTTCATTTGTTGACCAATAGCTAGAGAAGACTTGGAAATAAGCATACATGACCAGACAATACCCATCAAGGTGAAATACAAATCAAATGGTGTATATGGTACTTAAAAAAAGAATAGAAATAAACACAAAATAAACAGTCACCTCTTTTAAAAACTTGGAAATAAGCATACATGACCAGACAACATCCACTACAGGGGAATCCAAATGCAAATGATGATATGGTTGCTGAAAAGAATAGAAATAAACACAACTATACTAGGTCACCTCTTTTATAAAATTGTCTGGGTGTTTATAATAGCCTGAGGAGGAGGGGGACAAAAGTCTGCCAAGGAAGCAACCACCAAATCATGTAAATAATGAGATATAAATATACTAAGCCCATATACCAGCCTATACCCACAAATGAGATGTCATGGACATTGAGATATGGTGAATTTGATAATATGAGACCCAGAGACATTTCTGTTTCTCCACTGAAAGCCCAGAAGAAGCAGTACACCAGTTAATGAAACCAAACTGTCAAAATGACAAAGGATAAGTCACACAACACCTAAGGATCTTAATGGGTAAAGAAATGGTGAAACAAACCCCCAAACCCTTCAGTGCATGAAACATAAGGTCAATAAGCCAAAATCAAGCATAAAAGATGGTTCTGATCCAAGTGTTCATAAAAATGAGAAATAGGGGGAAGATGAATGAGAAAGAAAGCCTTATTCCCTTCTCTAGTCACTGAAGATTTGGGAAGAAAGGACCTATCAGGATATAATAGAACATCTAAAAATCAATGTCTGCTAGCCTATAAGAGAAGAAAATGTATCTTAAACAAAAGGGAACATAACATCAAAGGTTTAAGGGTAGACAAGATAAAACACGAGAACCACTGTGATACAGTTCAATTTGGAACCTGAAAAGGACATCGAGAATGAATAACCAAAAAATATATCAGAAACAAGGACAAAACTGGGCACTCAAAAACTTTATGTACAAATTAATGTAGTTGACAGAGCTGCTTTATACAGAGAAACAGATGCCAGATCTTTGTCAAATAACCATGCCAAAAACTGACAAACACCCAACACAGTGGGATGAGAGACAACTGACAATAAGTAAACTATTCCTGTGAATAAATGTCCAATGAAAAATGGAAAATGTTAATAAAAATACCACCTGAGAGGTCAATCCTTGATGTTATGCAACTGACCACATAAAAGCCAGGAGTGAAGCTAGACAATGATAATCACCAGATACAAAATATCTGACAAATGCTGATGTAAGAAGGATAACCAGAGAAGAAGCAGAGTGGAAACCAAGACTAACCTGGCCAACATGATGCAACCAGAAGGACTTGACAGGAAAAGGAATAAATTCATGTAAAACCCTTTCATAACAGTCAAACTGGATGGAACAAGTAAAGATGAAGACCTGTCCAATCCCGGCTGAGAGCATCTATGCCCAAAGCCAAAAGGTGAGGGACAGAGATAAGAAGGATCAAAGTTGGATGTTCTAGTGAGTGGCAAAAGCATCCATTTGAGGCTTCCCAAGACAAGAGCAGATCCTACAAAAGAAGGAGAATGTTGGACCTAACTGAAACATAAATTGAAAATACTCCTAAAGGTACTGTTAGGGAATAGGAATAGACTTTTTTATTTTAACAATAAACCAAGTTCTTGGATTATTGGATAAAAGGGGTCAAGTGTGAAGCTGTGTCAAGTGGCAGGAAGACGTAAAATGGGAAAAGAATCTGACTATCCAGCAAAAGACATATGGGACAGACATGAGACCAATAGATAGAGCATAAAACTGAAAAATCTGTCCTTGATGTACAAAATGAAGATAATGATATGTCAACTCTGTGACTGGAATATGAAGATGGACATTAGCAATATCTAACTTAAGTCATCCATATACTGAATGCAAAGTGCCAATGGAGTGAAATAAACAATTCTATGGTAAACTGAGGAGCCTGGAGAAAACAAGAGGCAAGAAAGGTATTCTGTATTCTTTAGTACTATAAACAAATAGGAATAAAACCCTCAAGAGAAGAGTCTAAGCACTTTGTGACCTCTTTGTGCAAATGATTCTAGATGGCTTGTGCTCAAGGATTGGATGCAATATAATTCTTGGAGAGAGGAATGACAGTGAAGGAGGAGACAAGAGACAAATGACCAATTTTCTCATAATGATCTGAATGGCAAAAGTCTCCCATGCAAACACAAGCCCTCTGAGATGACTGCCTTTTGTGTTGAGAGAGTTAATACACCTCATACTTAACAACTGACATGAAAGATTTTTCATACACGAAAATTTTTTTATGACAGAAACTTATCTCTCACGCAGAATAGCTTCATCCCTTATGCATCTACCTTAGAGATTTGCATGCCATTAGCTTTGAGCTAATTCTCTACTAAAAAGAAAATATTTAATATAAATTACATTAGTACACAATGTCATGACCTTGTGAAGATTCTGCATTTGAAACAACTTTCTTCTTAGACGAAGCAAGATGAAAATGCACCATATATGAGAAGGATAAATGGGAAAGCATGTGGAGGTGAGTATTTATCAGAAATATATATTCTGATGAGGACAGTGTTAGAGTTTGAGATAATACCTCACCTCTTTACACAGAAGAGCTAGATTCCTATACTAAATTGGTGGATAAGCCAGTGAAATTAAACCCACATCAGTTCCTCTCAGAAAATGCCCAATAGGAAATACCAACAGCAGGACTCCATAAGAGCACACCTATGGGAGATTACATCTCATTGTCTTAACAAAGAAATATACCCTTAGTCCAGACAGTAAAAGGAAGAAAAGGCAAAAGAATCTAAGTGTTACAGGGGTAGGTGGAATAAGATCATGACCAACTAAACACCTGAACACAAGCAGTTTAAAAAGTTAAGGAGTATCATGTGATCAGATTGTATAGGGTGTATTCATTTTGACTCAACTGGACTGATTCTTGCTGCAGAAGGATAGCACATCAGGTGATTGAGGGGTGATCTGCACTAGACAGACAGTGTCACTGCTCCTAATTGGTGATGTGCAAAATAGTCAGGAACTCTCCGAGATCCACTACCACAGAAGTTAGGAAATAGTAAGTAGAAAGTACCTCCTGCACTACACTTGAAGATGGGTGGGGGTGAAATCACAGATGGAGATCTTGAGAAGTGCCCAGATACCCATTTGACAACTGCTGAATGTTTTGTTTTTTTTAATCAGAGACAGTGCAATGGGCAACTGCAAAATCTTATTTTTAAAAGCTACCAAGTAGAAGTCAATGAAGAGAGCAGACACTTCCCTGGTACCAGCATTTGCCATGATAGTTCACTGAATGGATATGGCAATTCAGTAGTGTAAATACCATGAGGATAATTCTAGTGGTCTTTTGCAACATCCAATCTCAACAGTGACTATTGGTAAATCCAAGGTAGATGGATTGAAAATTTTCCATTACACCCCTGGCCTTATGCAGATTTTGAGCAATAAGAATGATCAGCTACTTGACAGGATTCAATAAAAGGGGAAAAAGGGCAATGAAAAAGAATAAATCTATACTTCTCAAATATTGTATATAGGTATATGGAGAAACCATGATGAGAAGGAACGGGAATCCTGCAAGAAAAAACAGCAAAACAATGAAAATAAAAGATGAAAGTGTGTAGATTCATCCACACATCAACCTTAAAATATTAGTGAAAATGAGTGAGACAGTGAAGAATCTGATGTGAAAGAACAGTCAACCTCTCAAGCAGACAAATTGTGAGAAAGTCTAGTTTGAATAAAGGAGAAAGCAAGGAAGTACAATAAAAGAGTGTAGGAAGCACTGATGATATACACATTCAAATGACAGCAGTTACAGATAAGAAGTAACTTTTTATATAATGATGAAATAACGAACATAAAGTCAACACAGCTTTGCAAACTCTTTTTGTTAACCTGAATATGACCTAAGAAGGTCAAAACACTGTTCTGTACTTAATTTTAATTAAAGTTTTAATACTCATACCAGTGGTCTTTAGAATACAGAAACAAACATAGATGGATCATGATGTCAGGTGAAAAAAAAATCATTCATAAAGTGACTGTGACTAAAAAAACCAAACCTTGTTGGAGAAGGTAGTCTGTTAAAATTATCATCATCCTAACTATGTTTAGGTTTATATATGCAAAAACGGCTCATTTGGGTTGAGAAAATATTTTACATAGAAGAGCGAACAACGTTTCGACCTTCTTTGGTCATCGTCAGGTTCACAAAGAAAGAGGTAACTGATCGGAAGCTGACCACATGTTTAGAAGGGGTTGTGTAACTGAGTGTCGGAATGTAGAGGGCGGTGTTAGATGTTTGAATATATTTTGACCTTCTTCGTAACCAATACAAAAGAACACCTTTATACCTATATTAATAAATATATTCAAACATCTAACACCGCCCTCTACATTCCGACACTCAGTTACACAACCCCTTCCAAACATGTGGTCAGCTTCCGGTCAGTTACCTCTTTCTTTGTGAACCTGACGATGACCAAAGAAGGTCGAAACGTTGTTCGCTCTTCTATGTAAAATATTTTCTCAACCCAAATGAGCCGTTTTTGCATATATACAGGGTGTCCCAAAATAACGTTTACACTCTTTGACTGTGTATAGCTAATAAACCATTTCTTTTGTTTCAGATTTGACTTGTGTCCAAAAATGGCAGATAATCAGCTTACAATCAAGCACTTCCATTTTTTCCCGTCATGAGATGTGTCTGGAGCAAAATGGATTTCAGTTTGAACACCTGAAGTGAAGCAAGCAAATTGTGACATTTTACAATTTCAACCAAGGAGAGTTTTCCTTGGGAAGAATTTTATTTGTTATTTTTTCTCTTGATTTCAGTATTAAATCTTTAAATAAATCCTTTGGCTATCCTTAAAATCAATAAACAAGGCAAGTTATAATGATCCAAAGAGGGTAAACATTATTTTGGGACACCCTGTATTTCTCTACAAGTGGGTTTTCTCGACATCACTGATTATGTCTAGGTTTGAAAGAAGGAATGTCAACTGAACAGATGATAGAAGGATGCTCAATCTGCATGAAGGAACCCACAATATGTGAAACAATAGCTGGTATGTCTTCTATTGATAAAAATCCTCCAGTAACTACTTAAGTTACAGGTCCCCTATGAGGAACATTGCTAAAGTGAGGTAAGGTGGAAATAAATATCACTTGAAAATTCATAATGAATAAGTATGAATAAATAAAGTTTTTCTGCCTAAATATTTCTGTAGCATGAAAATAAACCACATACATTTGAATATATTTTGAATTATGCACACTATCATAAAACTAATGTAATTAATTAATAACTTTGAAAACATGTTCTTTGTAGACAATGCTGAGGAAAAGAAGGGAGTTATTTTGAGCATAATTGCTGAAGGGAAGTTACAAGTAGACTGTGTCACACTTTCACTGAATGTTCCACTTTAACATGAATTTTAGATGAGAGTTAAATCAAAACCAATGGCATACAAATCTCATAGGCATACACGTGATGACTGAAACTATTCTGTGTGTAGAATCTGAAAGTCATCAACATAAGAGCAGTTTAAAACTTTAAGAAGAAATTATCTGGTAATGGTTTTTATCATCATGTTAAAAAGTGTGACAGCGAGTTACTACAGGACAAACTTAAATACGGTTGATTCCATTCGTTTTTTGTATTTTTTCAGACTCATAATGATTTATCAGCTATAAGATTACAAACAGAAATGAGTAAATGGCTATAAAATCTATAGAAATGGAAGTGCTGTAGAATGCAGAATCTGTACTTCAGTCTCATGGAATTATTGAGAGGAGGAGTCAGTATTACTAATGGTATAATTATTTATGATCAAATAAAACTCTGTGGGTGAGATGGAGAGATGTGTCTGCACTTCCACTGTAGTAATTAAAGAGTGTGCAGCAGTAAACTACGTCTTGGAACAGATGTCATAATTGTCTGTGTCTTGGGATATGAAATGTCATTCAAGGTTTTAACTCATTGTATCTGTTTCTTTTCAATCCACTTGGGATGTGAGAAATGGGTACCTGAGCAGTTGATATAGTGTGACTAACTTACACTCGTTACTATCATGATTTTTGCCTCTACAATGAGATTACAATAAATTATAACAGAAAGAAGTTTTTATGTATACAGACGACTGACAGCTAAAATATTAAGGAGTTGAGAATACACACCTGAGTGCCAGATGAATGTGGTGTTGTAAAATTTACCATCAAATCCATAGCTCACTCAGATATTCTGTTCTTTCAAAGGAAGATATGCTTGACTGCTGATACTTCTCAAATGGAAAGACCAGTGAGAATCTCAGACTTGAGAATGATAAATAGATTCCTCTGGATAAATTCAAAGTAAGACTAAATAGATTTATTTCTAATAATTTCTGACCTCAAGAGAAGTTCACTGTCAAGAATTCATGATTTCTCAACTAACAAATACCCTGATCTTAACTGATTTGAGAGGGTTAATAAGCTGTTTTAAATGAAATAATGAGCAATCTTACAAACACTTTTGTGATACATTTTGTACTATCAGAAAACAAGGTAATGAAACTAAAGGGGTTGATTAAAACTTGTTTACAGTTCTTACTGGATTTTTTTCTTACTTTTTAGATTTTGAGTTTCCAAAAAAAATAAAAAAATTAGTATCCACCAACCTCACCCACTATGGAGTACAACAATGAGAAAGTGTAACAATGCCAGAACTTTAAGAGTATATACCCAAACACCAGATCAAATACAATGCCCACAACATTCACTGAAAATGTACAATACCGACAATTGGTCAACCCTCGCCACTAATGACAAATCATTGACCCTGGGGACCCACCTGAAAGTCACCCATCTAAAGGAATTTAAAACAAATGTGAAATATCCAAATTAGAAGCTACTGTTTATAGGAGTTATCTACAACATGTTAGAGAATATCGTGAATTTGATGAAAATTTTAGCAGTGGTTTGAATAAGAATTATTATTGGAGCAAAAGCGAAAAAAAAAGAACAATATAGCAAGTAACTGGATACCAATTTTAAATCTTGATGTATGCCTAAGAAAAATGAAATTTCTAAATTATTACTAATACATAAAACCAAAAGTTATTAATAATTCTGATGTCAACAACTGAACATATTAAGTTTAGGTTCAAAATTTTGTAGTAACTCCACAAACTTTACCTATTAAAGATATAATAACTAGTAATGAATCTAACACTGAACAAATTACAGATAGTAAGTTGAAAACAATTATGAGATATTGATGCCAAGATATAATGACAAAACAACATATTAAAATGACACCAATTTGACAAAAGAAAAAATAGCTTTGCAGTCCTTAAAGAACAACAATATTATTCTTAAACAAGATAACAAAGGAAGTGTGGTGTAGTGATATTGAACAAATGTTATAAAATTTCTAATGTAGATTAATTGTGAAATGATGGTTTGCACATTTCCCTCAGAAGATATTCCTCAACAAAATTCCATAACTTGATGAAAACAAACACGTTGACCAATGTATAATTTTGTCACCTGAACAAAAATAAAGCTTGATTCCTTTCAATTTTGTTCACCTCATTTTTATGCTTTAACTAAAAGTTAAAAAGCTAAACTACAGTTTTATACCTATCATATCTAATACAGGCACACTGTTACACCATGTTGCAAAGTACATTTCTCAATGATTTTCATATTTCAGTGGTAAGAATAAATACCAAAAATTCTGTTGAATTTGTTGGGCATATTAAAATCATTACACTTAATCCTTCTGATATGTTAATAATTTTTTGGTATAGTTTCATTGTTTTATAAAATCCTGGTGGAAGATGTATTAATTGTTTTCATAACAGATTTGTTCAAGGTTCCATTTCTCAAATCAATATTGTTGACATTATTAATTTAACTAGTGTGTGTGTCGAAAATTATTTTTTCAAAGTAATGAACAGTATTAAAACACAATATTGGATTAGATACGGGTTTCCCTTTTTCTCCACTCTTATGTGATCTTCATATGCATAGCTTTAAATGTATTGCTATTGAGGATTGTTGGATTATATTTATTGATGACCCATTCTTAATTTGGTAGCATGGAGATATTGAAATAAAAACAAGTCTAATCAGTTTGTGTACAAGATTAAACAAGATAACTGCTTACTTTCTTAATTACAAGAAATAATAATAGAATTATTTCCACAACTATTTATTAAAAACACATTCAGTCTTCATGTTGCCACATCAAAGATCACTGTCATTCATTTTCTCAAAAGCTAATAGCTTCTCATAATTATATAGATAAACCACATAAAATTTGTTCCGATTCTACTAATTTGGAAAATGAATTGCTTACAACAGAGGTTATAATGTTGATATAGTTGAACATATAATACAAAGAAAATACAATTAAACTGTTATCAAATATACAATAATAAATATAACACTACAGTAATATATCCATGTACACAAAGTATAACTAGCCAACTTACCAACATATTCAGAAAAAAATAATTTTATTCCTATTTTTAAATCATTTAACAAAATTAAAACACTTCCTAGTGTCAAATGTAAAAAAACATACTGTAGAGAAAAAGGTATATATATCAAATCAAGTGTAAATGTAAAAAAGATATACTGGTAAAACTAAACATAATTTGAAATATAGGCTTAATGAACACATTGTCAAAACAGGTTATTCACAACAGTGGCATGAAATATTAATTTTAAAATAACCTAATAGTTAAAGTGAATTAAATATTAGAGAATCAACAGAAATTTTGTACTAAGAAGTAAATAATGCTTTGTTAAATAGAAATGAAGGGTTAGTTGGTGATATTGCATAATTTTGGAAAGAAATATTAACTTCTTATGTACAATACTCCAACCACCCTCATAAATTACGAGTTAAACCTTTTCTTTATAAAAAATACTACCCACTCATCATGTATCTTTTTAATCCTGATGATAGTAGTATGAAGCTATCTAAATGTGTAGTCTTTTTTAATTTTGACATTTAAAACTATAACTAGGTGTTTAAGTAAAATAAAGGTGACATATGGAAACTGACTGAAAAAGATACATTATAATAATCAATTTATAAAAAGGGGTATAAAAAATTATCTTAAACAGTAAGTTTTAGAAGATGCAACTTTTATGTTACATAAAAAATAAGCAAAGAATAAAAATTATTTTTCTGACAAAAATAAAACCAATGAATCGAGATCACTGATTCCAAGATTTAAATAAATTCCGAAAGGTTAAACAATGTTTAAATTACCAATCCAATAAGCTTCTTTTATTTCTCTATCTGATTTAGTTTTAAATCCTACTTCAATGGCAATGAGAGTAATATCATTAATGGAATGACTGAGTTGGTTAAAGTGTTGAGCAACAAGGAGATCTCTTTTAGTGTTAACAGAAGAGTTATGGTTGCTGGCAGTCAGCCAAATAAAAATTTACTGTAAATCTAAACAATGATATTGTTTTTAATTTTAAAATTTACTGCACCAACTGTCATAATTGAATCCTCAGATTGGTTGTTGTTTGGATCCTAGAGAAAATAAAGTATACAGGGAGAACTTTCCCTGAAAGGTCCCCCAAACACACAAAAATCTAAATTCAGGAGGGAAAATTAGATTTTATATTGCAGATAATATCATTCTGTTAAAAATATATAACTGTATAAACTATTATAAAATTCAAAAACACAATTTGCTTTCACTACAACTTTAAGAGTTTAGAAGTTAAACACTTACATATTACTGTAAAATAGAAAAATAAGCACATTTCAGTATTTAATTATTTAAAATTATAATTGTATTACTTGCAATGTTAGCAATTTGTACTAAAAAGTATAACTTAGCGATATGATGTATGTTAACGATTATTCAATAAAGATCTATTAAACATTATTCAGAAATAGATATGGCATGCTACAAGTAAGTAAAATACAACTACTATTTCCCAAGTGTATTTTTAATTTAAAGTCTATCTATACAACTGTGTATTAGATACAATGACTTTGGAGCCTATAGTCCATAGAACTCTGAGAAGTAAATATATTTTAAGAAGGGAAGAAATCAACAATGCAGGCATATTTGCTAAAAGTGAAAATAAATTCAGAGGTCTCAATATCTCATATAATAACCCTTCCATCATAGGCACCAATCTACTAGCTCTCCTCTGAATTACTTCCAACAATGTCTTTCCTAAGGTAAAGAGCCCAAGACTGAACACAATACACTAAATGTAGTCTACCCAGTGACACATGCAATGAAATTAAAACCTCTTTACACTTGCACTTGATATTTCTGCAAACAGAATGTAAAATCCTATCTTCCCTACAACTAGTAACAGTACACTGTTTGCATGACTAAAAATACTGATCAACCATTAAATCAAGATTCTTTCCTTTTATAACAAAATTAAGACTATTCCCTTCTAAAATATACTTAAATTGGAAATTATGATAACCCACATGCATAATTTTGAATTTATTATAATTAAAAACCATCTGCCATTCATTTGTCCTACTTACAAAATCATCTACATCCTCCTCACAGCCAGAAACATCTAAAACCTTAACATTTACAATAAATTTAAGTCATCTTCTGACCACTTCTTGAACTATATCATTAAAGCAAATCAAAAAGAGCAATGGTCCTAAGACTGTGCCTTAAAGTACCTACTTGTGGCATTAACCTATTTGCAACAGATCAGGAGTCAAAGGTCATATCATCACTTGCATTCAAAATATTATTGAATTATTGTACATTATAATTCAAACTTTAACGTTATATATAAGTTAATTTCTTAATTTAAAAGTGAATATTAAAAGAACACATCTAAATATAGATTTTAGTGTCATGTGGTATGTTAAATATAGCAGTGGTTAAAATTAGTTATTTGTGATGTCAAAACACTAAATCTATAGTTTTCTACAAATTAAGAACCAACTTTCTAAAAGTGACAAGCAAGAATATAATATAAGAATCTCGTATCATTTTAATGTGCTGAGGTAATGCTCATGCACTGAATCAAACATGGTGACCACATTTAACTCTTTACATTTTTTGAAGTGGTCCATTATATATTCTTATTACAGTATATGACATATGAATAACCAATCAACAGCTTAGAACATCCCATTTGTGATTTTCTCAGCCATTTTAATCTGTGAACAAGCTACCATGTTCTTTCACACCAAGATTTCATGAAGGTAGATTATGTCTTTAGTCTGTTCGAAGTTTCATACTTTTTAAAATACATCTTAGTCACTAAGCTAAATAAATTACAGTGAAATTGTATGGTATCAGTATAGTTATTTATGATTTTTTGTTATTCAACTGTATACATAAAACCTAAAAAAAATTGAATATCCTCCATGTGCAAAATTTTAAAAGGCTTAACAACTTATGTCCAGTAACAACTAAGTTTAAAGGTTGTAGCAAGAAGAGACAATTGTTTGATTTACTTCTAGATTTATTGTTCTATATTTTATGAAAAATGAAGTTAATTATTTATTTCTAACTAGTAATAATCTATATATATGTATAATAATTGAAATGTTACTGTATATTGCAAAATACTAGTCCTCTAAAACACAGCCAAGATAAGGAAAACTAAAGATCAGTTTTATACTACAGGAGTAGTAACATGAGTGCACATGCACCATGTCAATACAACTAATGTAATGTTAGCTAGACAGGACTGGAAGGTCAATATAATATATAATATAGTGTTTTGAGACTTAAACCATTTAGACTAAATATTTGTATTTTTGTGTTATATGTAGTAATTCTAGTCCAAAAAGCATAATTTATATTTGTTTCCTAATAGGTTTATGATGGCTACAAGAATGATCAAGTGACAGACTCCATATAGTTAGAGTATAGAAAATAACAAAACATAAAGTCTTACCAAAAACAAACATTTGAAATGTATTGAGGAGGTTTTAAAGATTATGCAAATAATATTTGAAATTTTTGGGATAAAATACAGTTTTCTTAATCATAACATGAAATCACTTTGTACTCAGACTAATAATAAAACAATCTCTTTTTGCAAACAAATCTTTAATAAAAATATTTTATCAAAAATCTGACTTTTTGTGAACAAAAGGCTTGTAATCTTTCCTAAAGGCATATCAAACTATGCAAAGATACACATGCTGTTTCAAAGGTTATTGTGCAAATGTGTAGATGACCTTATGTACATTATACCGAGCATGTAGCAAAAGGGTTAATCCAGTGTAAGTGAACTCCATTTGCAGCTACCCTTTGCATTCTTCCATCCTGCCACATGTTAGCCAACTTATTCCCCATGCCTTGAAAGATAATTTTTACAAGCTTTTCATGAGGAACCTTATCAAATGCTTTCTGAAAATCCAGATGTACCAAATCTACACCCTTACCCTCATCTACATAAGCAGTAACCTTTTCAAAGAATATCAAAATATTTGTACAGCACGATTTTCTCTTAGTGAAACCATGTTAACACTTCACTAAAATTATAAATTTTGTTAAATGGTATTGCAAAGAATCTTTTATTAGTTTTCTAAAACTATTCCCAACACTGATTTAAAATGAATAGACCTATAATTACTGGGGCAATTTTTATCACCTCCCTTAAAAAGAAGAGTAACACTAGCCAATTTCCAAAATTTTGGATTTGAAGGATTTACAGTAGCAAGTGACTCACATGTCCACTTCTTAAACTCCTTTAAAACATTTGAAAATGTATCATCTGACTTAGGAGCATTGTCTTTCTTTAAACTTCTCAGTTTTGTTTTCTAAAAGTTCAGAATTAATGTGATCATCTTGCTTCCATTTATCACAATCACGAATATTGTTTAAATCATCATTAGTGAAAACTGAAGCAAAAGTAGAATTTAATGCAGGAAAAATATTTTCTGTTTTCATAATGGTATGTTGTGCAGTGTAATAAAATTTAGTAAAAGAACCAGAAAAACATGATATTCTCTATTCAGTCATTCTGAGGCTTTCAGGAAGAGGAGTGTATAACAGTGTTTCAATCATACCTTATGAGTACTGTATATAGCAAAACATAATGCAAACACAGTGCGGTTGAAATGCTGTTACATTTTCTTGTCAGTATTGAAAAAATTAAAATAACTTGATAAAAAACAGTGTTAAAAGATATGATAAGCCTAATACTAATACTTTATCAGAAATATAATTAATGATAATTTTCCTTCATAAGCTTAAAAAAAGACTTTCCTACCTAAAAAATAATAATTTAGAATTTTTTCGATAACATAAATTTTAAGGGAAATAAACAACCTGTTGGTCTATCTGGGTGACATCATTTACTTCTGTAGAATATCTTCAAAGATGATGTATTTATAAATGTGGGTTTTTTCACATACAGTTAATTTTCAATATTTTATTTTCCATTCTTTTACTGCTTATTATTTATCTTGACACATAACAATGGTGCCCTCAAGGCAAAGTACAGTTTCTTTGGAGAGATGCAACCCTTTGGCAAAATTTATGTTTAGCATGTTATATCATAAGGTTTGAGAAAAAACACAAGGTATTATCTATATTTAAAAATTGTTTAAGCCCCTTTTAATTATACATTTTAAAACACAACAAATAGATAAGTAACTAAAATATAATAGTAAAACCTAAATAGAAATTAAATTGTATCTCTAACATTTTAGGTGAGAAACAAGTATGTGATATAGTTGATCAAGTGGCCAACAATACTATAATTAATTTCACATACTTTGTGATGACAACTGGTGCCAATTTCAAAATAACTATTGTTAGATTATAGTGTAAAATAAGTTCTGACTAATTATTATTTAACATGTGTGCATAATATTTACATGTATGCTATAAAGCTCAAACAAAACTATTGAAGATGGACATTAGGAGTTTAAAAAATATTACTTGTTTTAACTGTATTTGTTTACAGAACTTTGAAATAAAAGAGTAAAAGTTAATAATCATGTTATTGTCTAGATGTACCACTACTCAACTACCATTGTATTATTGAAGGTACAGAGACCTAAGGTACAAACTTTTAAAAGTTTATTGGTCATGTGACAATAAATCTGAAGCAGTATTTTTAAACATTTCTCTTAAAATAAAGAATTTAAAACTTACATTTGATAAAAATTCAACTTGTAACATATGGCATACAATATTAAGTATTCACTAAATCATTCAGCAAATATGAATACTATGTCACTGAATTCAAATAGATATACTTTACAGTTCCACACCAAAGTATATGAATATTCACAAAGCTGTATTTAAATGCATTCAAATATGAATACTGAATACAAACACCCCATATCTCATTACTATTGGAAATATTGCAAATCATGTTACATTTAGTATTTTCACAATTTATAGTTACTGAAACAAACTAAAAGTTATTTCCTTCAGTATTTTTAGTATTATTGTAGAAATCTGTAGGTAGAAACCCATGGAATATTATTAGCTCGCTTGATATGGACTCAGTTGATTTGACAAAAATATAAAATTGAAATAAATCTAAATTACCCTCCTTTTCTTTCTAAAATGACTTCAAATTGTAACATCAAACTTCATTCATTTATCCTATGTACCTTTAAACTCAGAACAGTATACCTCTATTTATAATTAAATGTTACTGTGTTATTGCTCTTTGAACTGTGTCTAGCTACTATCCATGTCATTATAAGTTGTATCAGATTGGGGAATGTGCAGCTCACATTACACTTGTGAATTACGTTATCCAGAACTACTAACAGCTGCTCTGTGAAATATTTTTAATTTAATATTATTATTATTCTACTTAGTCTAATTTCAACTAATCTAAAAGGATCCCTATTTTTGCACTTTAGTTACTTTTATAATTACATGTAAAGAAACAAAAAACTAAAATACTTAAACAGTCTTCTTTTTTCTTGCTGTTGATTGTCAAAGAGAGTTAACCATAAATTTTTATACTAATTATAATAATGCACTTACTTTGTATTTAATTAAATAATGCATCAGAACTTGGTATAATATAAATGAGTTAATATACACATTCACACACTATGTATTTACTGTATAACTTTTGATGCAGTACATGCACCTTCACAAAATTTGGCACACTTTCAGTAAAGATTACAAGTCCTTTATACACAAAAAGTCAGATTTGTTAATAAAATATTTGTGAAAATACCAAGTCTTTTTTGGTTACTAGTTCAAGTACAAAGTGATTTCATGTTATGATTGAAACCTATCCTTCATCCCAAAAATCTCAAGTATTATTTGTATAATCTTTAAAACCTCCTAAATACATTTCAAATGTTTTCACTAAGACTTTATATCTTATGTTATTTTCTATACCCTATGTGGGATCTGTCAACTGAATGACCATCATACAAAAATTAGGAAATAAATATATGTTATAATTTCTTTCATGCTAAAATGACTACATAAAACACAAAAATACAAATATTTAGTCTAAGTAGATTAAGTGTCATAATGTTATATATTTATTATTTTATATTATTTTGACCTTCCTGTCATGCCTAGCAACTATTACATAACTTCCACTGATGCGGTACACGTGTACTCATTTTTGTACATCCAATAATATAAAACTCACCATTCTCAGCTGTGTTTTAGTGGGCTAGTATTCTGTATTATACAATAACATTTAAATTATTATACATTATATATGTATATAGATTATTACTATTTAGAAATACGTTATGATACTTATTTTTCGAAAAATACAGAACAATAAAAAGTAAAGCAAACAATTACCTCTTCTAGATACAATCTTTGAACTTGGTTGCTGCTGGACATAGGTTGCTAAGCCTTTTAAAATTTCGTGTATAAATGTTTAGGTTTCATAGACACAGTTAGATAACCAAAAAAAATCATAAATAACTATACTGTTACCTCAGAAATATGCTATAATTTATTAAGCTCAGTAACTAAGTTGTATTTAGGGGAAAAAAAAGTATGAAACTTCAAGCACACTAAAGACACAACTCACCTCCTTGAAATCTTGGATTGAAAGAATGTAGTAGCCTGTTCACAGATTCAAATAGTGAGAAAACCACTATAGTCAGACTGCATAAGGGACTGTTTGATACAGTACATAAGCCACATCTCAGCAAAATAAAAAGATATGAGGTTCTTATTTTATATATAGCTTGTCAATATTGATAAATTAAGTTCATAATTTGTATGAAAATATAATAGAAGACTTAGTGTATTGGCATCATAAACAACTAATTTTAACCAGTGGTACATTCAACATACCACATGAATCACTAAAATGTATATTTAGGTGAGTTCTTTTAATATTTACTTTTAAGAAATTAACTCATTTATAATACTAAAGTTTGAATTATAATCCACAATTTGATTCCAAACTTATTGACACAAATTTATAAAACAGTAGTTCAATACAGTTTTGAATACAAAATGATACAGTGATGACATGGTCTTTGACCCACGACCCATCACAAAAGGGTTGACACGAAAAATAAAGTAGACACATTTTCTTAACTCTCAACATTTTTTATGGTTCTCTAACTATGTTACAAGAGTCATTACAAATTAATCCAAGCTAGTCTTTAACTTTCGCATGGAAATGATGTTGGTACTCTGAGTGAAATTGACATTTTCAGAACATAAGGTTATACGTAATTTGATGGAAGAAAACCTTGAGTTTCTATTGGTTATAGGTAATATATAATTAAATGTAGAAGAGAACTATGAAAGAGAGGATGTAACAGGTAGGTGTGGCAGGAGGATCTGACTTTCAGTTCAACAGCTCAGTAACCAAACAAAATTGAAGACTACAATAAATGTGGTTTATTTGAGCAATAATGATTTTGATATGCTTTTTTGATGGATGGTGGATAAAATAGATGGCATGCTAAGAGAAAATGTGTCATGTAGGGGAAATTCAAGATTTTTTAAAATACTGCCTTTTAGAATTAAGAAATTAAAACTTGTATACTATTAAAACATATACTATGAGCTAAGATTTCATATTATTCTAACTGATATAATGTAAACAAAACATAGTATAAAAAATTTGAATGTAAAATGCTAAAATCTTTTGTCATGAGTAGTAAAGAATACCTGTGGCAAAAGAGTAAAAGATATTATCAGGGTTTCATACTACACCGCATTGTATATATTTTTTCGAGTACAAAAGTTTAGGTCTGGAAAAGTAACATGACCCTGAATTATTATCCATAAAAATTACAACAACATTAAAAAATAATAGTTTGAAAATGTCTTAATAAAACACAAAACCAGTTTAAAATAAGAAAAATGTTTCATATGAGTATAATTAATTAGATGACTGGAATAAAATAATGATCACAATGATTAATCAATTAGTAAATTCCAATAATTAATTGCCAAGCTCTATTTATGAGTGTCCCATTCACTTTATAAATTATTGGAAAGCTGCAAGTATCACATCCAATAAAAATATAAGAAATATCATTCTAATACATATGCATTAAACATTTTTACCAATTCCTCCAGTTTTTGAAAATATATGTTTATGACACTTTATTATTTTCAAAGGTAGGATATCACTATTAATGAAACTGCTGTCAAACTGATAACAGTGATCCTATTATGGGTTTCATCTTATCTCTAAAGTATACCTGACATAAGAGGAAAGACTGAGCACATTTCTGAACGCTCGAATGATTTACTCCATAGTTCAAAACCAGATGCCTTAGAAAATCAGTTTTCTCCTGAGATTTCAGTTGCAGATATATACTACACAAAAGTTTTGTTTTTGACTGAAAAGAAAATAACATACAATGTGTAACAGTGCTTCTATATATCAAGAATTTTAATGTCCAATTGTAATAGATGTATCCCAGATTGCAAGAAATATAAAATAAGAATTATTAATTTACTTCAAAGAAAGTTATAACTTTATCAGATTTCACTTTTACTCTTAAGAATATTTTAGCATAAAAATCTAAATCTGATAGAAGTATACTGAAGATACTACAGTAAAAAAAGAAATAAAAGTTATAAACAAAATTATTTTATTCACTTTAATAAGCAAATCATTCTTGAAAATATAACTAGAAATTAATTTCATTCATAAATTGAAACAAGTACCTCTACAGAAACAGAACTATTACTGATTGCTGTATCCTTCAGAAGTTGTTTCATTTGTTGTATATTACTGTCACATAACATCACAGCATCCTGATTAAATTGGCAATGTGGTAAAGGTTGATTACAGGTGACAAAATTCTAAAGAATTATAAAAACATAAATGTGAGTTATTCATCATTAAATGTACTTTTAATTTGTTTACAAATGGTCCAGAATGTTATAAAATCATCAGTTTGTAAATATTTTTTATTTAAACAAAATATTTTGCTAAAATAAAATTTGTAAATTTTTATACTCATCCAGAATTCAGTTCCAAAAAAATTAAATGTGGTTAAATAAAAACATTATTTGGAATCATTGGTTTATACATTTTTACTACTTTTAAATAAAGAGTCTAATTTGTTATTGTGATAAAAATTAAACAATGACATCTCTCCAACACTAACTCAACAAGAGTCAATACTGTGTATATAAATTCCATGATGTCATAATCCAGTAACATTTATGAGGCACAGATAGTGAGTTTTTTCCAACACATAACAGCTAATTTTTGCATCATAACCTCTACTTAACATACAGACAACAAAGGACCATTTGTTTCTTCAGAGTTTGGTATGAAATATAAAAGTTATTAATTTACTTCAAACAAAGCTGTACATTGTTCAAATTAATTTTTACTCTTTAAAAAGTTATGGCATAAAATTAAAATTTATCCAATTTCTGGTACCTATCCACTATATAAAGACTAGTCAGATGTTCAAAAAACAAACATTCTATAATTAAGAAATACGAGTGAAAGAAAAGTTCATTACAGCCTAAAAAGAGATCAGTGTTATCTTCAGGTGCTAATATAAGGTCCAACAGCTGAATACAGGTGTAGGGAAAGTTAACATTTTCCTAAACTGAAAATACATTTTCAATAATACTTGCCTGTGCTGACAACATACCTATTTCTCAATCTCAAGAGTTTCCACTCTTTGTCCATCTAAGCACTGAAAACACTTGCTCCAGTCTTTTATACCCCACTCAAATGTCCTAAGCAAATCATAATTTTCATATTTCTACACCAACTTCAATGCACTACCTGTATATAAGAACCTTATTCAGATAATGTAATTATTTTTTGAGACATACACCAGTTTTTAGTGGGGAGGTAGGACAGAAGAGTGTCAGCAGAGGTAGGTATTACTGGAAAAACATTTTCAGTTCAGGAAAATGCTAACTTATAAAACATACCTCTGCTGACAATATAGCGAGAATCCTACACTGAAAAGTCAGAGGAGCCAGTGTAGGCCAGAAAACACCTGTATAAAACAAGAATGCACCAAGATAAAAATCGTATGAGAGTATGGAAACTACACTGCATCCACTGCAACATGTATGCTTTTCACCCGTAATTTAGTTTCAATATCAAATGTGGAATAGAATCAATAATCATCAGAATAGACCAGCCCTAACCAGAAAGTCAAGGTTTCACAACTCAGGGTTGAAATCAAGGGGTCAGAGTACCTTTATCTCACATTGGTGGCTAAGGCAATTGGACCACAATATTATATACATATGATTTTTACTGGATCCCAAACTGTAGCCATAGAGAGATACATTCCAAATCTCCAGAATGACGAATAGAAAGTTAGCAACACTGAAGTGGCCAAAGATTCTTTTCCACTTGAATAATTCCAAAAGGTAACACAACAGGTTCAAAACAATGGGGGTTTGTATGCTATAATCACCTAAAGGAACAGCATTTATTCAGTCTGGAATCATGAAAAGTCATCCTCACTGAGCAACAAAGAGAACAAGAAGTATTCTGCTTGCCATTGGAATTATAGCAAGAACATAGAACCTGTGCTCAACCAAGGACCTAAGATGGGATCTCTTTGCTTTCAGAATTATGAGGAGATAACAGAACTCCTTCCATGAACAATATACAAAACTAACATTGACCAAAGAGAAGGGCCATGCACCCTACCCCCAACCTCATCAGGGTAATGGGAGAAACATCACAGGAAAAAGAAGTATCCCAATGAATGAACAATCAGCTCCTAGTACCTTGAAATGAGTTAGTATGAGCCATTCAACACTTGAGGACCCTGGCAGGTCATAATATAATGATCAGAATCAGAACAGTCATAAAGGGAAGAAATGGCTGGCAAATGGATTGGTGAAAAGGATCTTTCCCATTTCCTGGCTGCCAGAGTCTTCGAAAGAAAAGACCTATCAGGGTAAAGTAAGACAAATGTGGAATGATAAAGAGTCCTTTGCACATGAATTGCAAATAACTCTGACTGATGATTTCCACAAGTCAACAACAACAAAAAATACAACTTAAGAGTAAAGTGAAACAAAGAACACAAGCTCAGGACTCAAAATTAGGATGAGACAATGCATGTAAAACAACTGTAAATCATAAACATAACCAAGGATAATGGAAAAATAACAGTGAGTCTGCATTTTACAGACTGTTATTACAAAAGAAATTTTGGCATACATCCCGCTGATTTTTCGAAGCTCGTTCCCTTGGCTGTGGTTTCACTAAATAGTAGATCGGGGCAGTGAGAATCTCATTAATACATTCATGTGTGTCACTAATTGAATGATGAGGCATTTGGCTACCTCAAGAGAGTCATTGTTCCTCAGGACATGCATTAAATCAAAAGCAGAAAAACCATTAGTAGAATTGTGTTGATTAACACAAGCTAAGGACTCAAAAGTAGGATGAGACAATGCATGTAAAACTGTAAAGTCCCAATTCAGTAATTGAATAGGTCATTAAGGCTTAAGAATATGAAAGTATTTTAGCAGACTGAATAGAAGCTGGGAGTCAAAAACCTTCTGATATTTAGAAAACCTGAAAATAGTGGACAAGGATGTCTTATATAAAGCCACTGTTAACAATGTAAGACCCTTCTCAAATATCCAAGTCATAAAACTGGATATAGTAGATATTTTAGATGGATAACTCACAAGAAACACTCCACTTCTTTTGATAAACAATTCTGGTTTGCCTACTGAGATATTTTGTTAAATAGAGAGAAACCTTACAGTTAAGTAATTATGTTGAGCAAAGGATCATATAATTTCCAAGCAGGAAGACTGAGTTTCTGAACATCAGGGTGGAGAATGTCTTATCAAGGTTATCTCAACAAAGATTGTTAATATGGAAGAGGTAGTGATGGACATTCCTGTAGATATTGAAGAGACAGAAACCACATTTAAGCTACCCAATTTTGTGCAATCAAGAGAACCCAGTAGAGAGTAGAATGAACAACAGTCAGAATGCAGGGTAATAGCAGAATCAGGGGAAGGGCACACAGATATAAATCTGACCAATCCTCACTGAATGTATCTATTGCCAACTCTTGAAGATGATGTATCAAATATCAAAACAACTGCATTTAACAATTCCAATGAGTTGCAAAGTCATCTCCTCCTTCTGGTTACAACAAATAAATAAGAATAAAAACCTGGAAAAAACGAAATAAAACTCTCTCTACTGCACTTTTGATTAACAACTCTTTAATGGCCTGGGAATGAAGCTCTACTTGCCGTGGATCTGTGAGAGGTAAAAAGGTAATATGTTGAGCAGACAGAAATGAAGGTATTGTAAATTGAATAACCAACCTTAAAACCAGAACATTCAGTACTGATGAATCCCTGGTGAAAGAACTCCAGATGTCCAGGAAGTGATATAATTGTTCTTTCACTGCTCCCCCTACCCACGGGATAGTTACTAATACCAATTTTGTCAGTCCATCCAAGCCACAGATCCCTAAAAATAAGGATGAATCCTATTATGGGAATTAAAAGACCTGGAAAATGAAGGAGAGGGTTGGGAAAAACTATGGTCCAATATTCCCAAATTAGCACTAAAAAAATGAGAAGCCAATGACAATAAATAAGAATGTAAATGGGCAGTATGAATTTGAAATTCTAAAGTCTCTGGAACAATAGCAAATAAGAAGAAACAGAGAAAAGGAGCTTCCCATAATTCCCTGAAGAAGAAAATGGTAAATAAATGCTTTCTAACAAAGTATCTCTATCCGATAAATCCCAACAAACCAAAGAAAGAACTGATGAAGAAATTCTCACTGATGTGATGTCAATAAAATCTTCAACTCAACCTCAAATGGTTCAGCACTGATTGGCTTCAGACAAATGTTGGTGAAAGAAAAATACCTCAGGACAATTGTGAAAGTAATACAAATCTAAGAAACTGTGATCTGTTTAAAGAAGGTTCATCTGTTGAAAATCTAAATAAACCTCCTTGTGGCAAAAGTTTGTTGATCCAATAAACATGGGGAAAAAAAACAGTTATTCCATTATGTAATTGAGCAGCAAATCTCCCAGCACTAAGACCAATATTAGGAAGAGGAAATATCAAGTAGTCACTTGACATCCTATCAGCTAAAAATGTAGGAGTAGGGTCAAATGCAATAAACCTCACAAACCCAAATAACTAATTTGTACAATTTATATGAAAAATGTAAAGGCTAGAGGAGAAAATGGAGACTGTACCAAATAAACAGAGCAATGTTATGGCTAAAGACAAGAGAAAACTGGAGGTAATTATAGTAGGATGTGAAGAAGAAAACCTTTTGCATGCGAAGGATACAGCCCCTAATATTGACTTGCAGGCAGTTAAAAACAGTACTAATATTCTTTTAGTAGTGAATTTAATTATAATGAGAATAATTCTTAAGTTACAAATTTTAGCCATAAACTTGGGAAAATGATGAACATGAGAAATGAAGAATAAAAAAGGAATAGATAGGGATGGGAATGGAAAACATGAGGTTATTGTTATAAAAGGTTCGTTAATATGGCATGTGGGTAAGAGTAAATAGTGGATAATATAACTGACAGAAAGAGTGACATAATAAAAGATGTTAACAGTGATGGAGTCAGAGGAGCTTATTAATAAGTACAAAGAATAAAAAGATTAAAAAAGGGTTATAATACTTAATTATTCAGTAACTGCTAAACTTTACCATCAAAGATAAATTTATAACTACATCACGAGAGCTGAATGCTTAGCTTTTGCTTGTATACAAGAAAATGCAAATTTGTTGGTTGGATTTATGGGATCAGTTCAGTTGCAAAAGGGACCTTTAAGGAATGGATAGTATACATTTAAATAGGATAGGGGCTTGCTTCTTTGCAAAGGTTATTGACTCAATTCTAAGAGCAAATTGAAACTAGGATTATACAGTGAAGAAAGCCAAAATAATGAAGAAAGGAAAGCTGTAGAGAGGGGTATAGTTAGAGAAAGGTTCAAAGGTTGTTTTAATGATAAAAGTATAAAAATAAATTGGTTGGAACAGAAGATTCTGATGTAACAAGGACAATTGAAACCTGGCTAAATATATACAATTTTGATAACAAAAATTTCTTTCAAATATGTGGTTATAGACTGTTTAATAGGGATAGAGTACTAAATATACAGGGGAAAGAGCAGCTTTATGTGCAAAATGCGAGTTTTAGCCTGTTCAAGGTGTTATTCCAAAAGCTAAAAACAATGACATTGAACCTGTGTGAGTACGTGTTAGTTGTTATATGAGGAGAAGGCTCTTGGTTGGAATTTATTACAAACAACCAAATGAAACTCATGAAATTAATGAGAAATTCTAAAGTGAGATTAAGAACCAAAATGTTATTGAAGTTATAATGATGAAAAATTTTAATTTTAAACATACAGATTGGGAAATATTAATAGTCAAATCACATGGGAGAAAGTTTTTTAAAATCTTTCCAGCATAGCTTTCTTCAACAGTTAAATGGGTGAACTATTTAAGAAAAAAAGCAATTTCATATTTATTGTCAACTTGTAATGAGGAAACAATTAATAAGATAACATTTGTGCATAAGTAATCATTGCTTATTTGATGTTTTTCCTACATGTGGAAATAGTAATGAGATTTTGGTATTAGATTTTAAAAGTGCAAAGTTTGTAGAGACAAGAATTAAAGACAGTAACATTTGTAAGTGAATGCCTTATCTCCACCATGCAATTCCAATATGGCCAATTTTGACACTATAAAAATATAAAACTGCCTATATAGACCAATGTTTGGAATCTGGTTTCTTTGTACAAGCTCTCACGTAATTTGGTTGATATGACACACAAATAAATTGTTCATGAAAACTACAAATTATGAATTCCTTGCTAAAACATCTAGTAAAAGACAAAAATTACAAATGTGTTTATATCTCAGTTTAAGATCTATAAAAAATTATCTTAGTACTAAATCACATTTGTTTATATCTCTGTTTTGGATATATAAAAAAATTATTTTAGTACCAAAAAACATATAAATTGGCCAAAATACAGCACAATAACTGTCAAAAATCCCCAATCTTATATATTTTCCCTTTTTATTTTTCAGCATCTTAACTCTCTATAATTTCTTAAAAATGGATAAGTCCCACATTTCTGTTTATTAATGTTTGTCATTACGTGTGGGCACTGGTCAAAATAGAGTAAAATGGTTGACCAAAAAATATTTTTGGATGTCAATGTGTTGGGCACGTGAAATTGCAAATTTTCATCTTGACTGCTGTAAGTATGAGAACACAAGATCCCAAAATATACGTTTCTAAGTTGATTTACTTTTGACACTCTTAAAATCCTTAAAAAAGAATTAAATTACATCAAAAAATGGGGAAGCTTCCTTAACATTTTGGACAAATGTATAACTCTACCAAATTTTAAGACATTTGCAAGAAATTAAGGAATAGCAGTCAATACTTTGAGAAAAAACTCACCAGATGGAAGAAAGCATAGAGTTGTTATCAATACAGTTCAGTCAAACTAAATTAATCTCACAAATGAGATAAGTTCTTCATGGCTTGTTGTTAAGACCTTTGCTCTTTTTTGATTTACATCAATGACATAAATGGTCACTAGATTATTCAAATTTACTGATGACAATAAAATTTTCAGTGTTGCTGACTGTGAGGAGAATGCTCCTGTTTTACAAAATATTTTGGATTATTTGGAGAGTTTAGCAAATAAATGTCATACAACTTTTAATTATAATAAATGCATGAAAATGTATGTAAGATATCACAGTTTGAATATGTATACAGTTTTTGATAGGAATAACCACAGAAGTTTTATGTAACAAAAATATCTTTATGGTTTTGTTCACCAGTCTCTTGATGTAAGCCATCCAAGCAAAATGTTGCTAATAGCAAGGCAATATCTACAGGAATACTGCATGCAAATCTAGAAGTAAAAATGTTACTGGTTAAGCCACATTTAAAATTCTACTTTAAGTCTTCGAATTTTCAGAAAGGGTTCACAGAAGAGCTGGTATTATTAATCTGGGATGGTTATCTGGGAATAGGTGTCATACGATTATAAGAATAGGTTCCGACCTCTGAATTTGTTTTCTCTTGAAAAACAAAAGATGAGTTAGATGATATCTGATTGAGGCTTTTGCTGACTGTTAAGCACAAAGATACACAATAGCTATTTGTACTGTACCCAATGCGCATAAATTGAAACGTTACGTGTTTTAAAGTAACACAGATGGTGGAATGGCTCCGATACTATTACAAGTACACAAAAGTAAACTGGCATCACCTCTTTGAAGTCTTATGTAGCGTTAAATCTTGCATGGAAATTTCACTTCAAGTTTAACGTTCAAGCAAAGTTAGAAAGTAAGTTTCTACATTGTAATTTACATAACTTTGTACTGCAACTTGTAAGATTCGAGCAAAAGGCATTTATGTTACAGTGATTATTTTAAGTTAAAGTTTCGTTAATAGTAATACTTCGGCAGAAAAAAAATACATGAACAGGTATCTTGAAAAATTAATTTCGCACAGTTTAAAAAATTATTAACACTTTACTTGTGGTCGTTTCAACAATCGTTGACAACTTTCCGACAACGTTCCAAACACCCTAAACATGTTAATAATTATATATAGTTACGCTTACTAAGTAGTACTTCTACTAATTCATGCGTTAAACATAACCTCAACCCCAGCCATCTTGCACAAGACATTTGGATGAATAAGTGTTCTGCATAATAATAAACTGACGCTAATTATGCTATATAAATTTACCTAATACAATTTGGAAAGGAAAACAAATTTCTTTGTCATGCGACAAAACTTATATATTATTACAGAATCAATGACAAAATATTAACGTGAAGTAAAAAAAAAAATAGGGAAAATAATATACGACTATATCCAGTTTTGTTTGTTTGTTTGTTTTTTTTAATTTCGCGCAAAGCTACTCGAGGGCTATTTGCGCTAGCCATCTCTAATTTAGCAGTGTAAGACAAGAGAGAAGGCAGCTAGTCATCACCACCCACCGCCAACTCTTGGGCTACTCTTTTACCAACGAATAGTGGGATTGAACGTACATTATAACTCCCCCACTGCTAAAAGGGCGAGTATTCCAGAATAGTCCATCCTATGATGTCTGAAAAGTTCTCTTGCAGCAAACAAACAATGAGATAGCAACTTATAGATATATATAAACGGCTCGTTTGGGTTGAAAAAAATTTTTACGTAAAGGAGCGAACAATGTTTCGACGTTCTTCGGTAATCGTCAGGTTCACAAAGAAAGAAAGAAGTAACTGACCAGAAGCTG
This sequence comes from Tachypleus tridentatus, assembly GCF_004210375.1. Classification (NCBI taxonomy): domain Eukaryota; kingdom Metazoa; phylum Arthropoda; class Merostomata; order Xiphosura; family Limulidae; genus Tachypleus; species Tachypleus tridentatus. Next base: position 10,313,177 of record NC_134832.1, on the reverse strand, counting down.
ACCACATGTTTGAAAGGAGTTGTGTAATTGAGTGTCGGAATGTAGAGGGCAGTGTTAGATGTTTGAATATATAATTTTATATTATTTATTTTATTATTTTCAATATAGGTATAAAGGTGTTGATTTTATATTGTATTGATTTATTTTGGGTTTAAGTTGTTGTATAAGTAAGGCTTCTTTAATTTTGCATTTGTTTATGTTTGTTTCTTTATTTAGTATTTGAGTGTTTTCTATTGTTATGTTGTGTTTATTTGACTTGCAGTGTTCAAAAACGCGTGAAGGTGACTTTTTATGTTCTTTGACTCTGGTTTCCAGTTTTCTACTTGTTTTTCCAATATAGAAGTCGTGGCAGTTATCACATTGTATTTTATAAATAATGTTGGTGTGGTGTTTGTCAGTGTAGTTTTTACATAGTATATACCTCAGTTTTGTGCCTGGTGTTTGAATAAATTTGGTATTAACTGGAATGTCATATTTTGTTACAAGTTTTTGCCAAATATTGGTTATTTTTCTGCTGATGTCGGTAATATATGGTATGCAGTGGTAACCAGATTCAAAGAACACAAAAAGTCACCTTCACACGTTTTCGAACACTGCAAGTCAAATAAACACAACATAACTATAGAAAATACTCAAATACTAAATAAAGAAACAAACATAAACAAACGCAAAATTAAAGAAGCCTTACTTATGCAACAACTCAAGCCCAAAATAAACTAATACAAAGGAACACCTTTATACCTATATTAAAAATAATATAATAAATAATAATAATAAAATAAATAATAATAATAAAATAAATAATATAAAATTATATATTCAAACATCTAAGCACGTCCTCTACATCCCGACACTCAATTACACAATCCCTTTCAAACATGTGGTCAGCTTCCGGTCAGTTATCAATTACCTCTTTCTTTCTTTGTGAACCTGATGATGACCGAAGAAGGTCGGAACGTTGTTCGCTCCTTTATGTAATTTTTTTTTAACCCAAACGAGCCGTTTCTACACATATATTTTTCTCTACAAGTGGATTTTCTCGACATCACCAATGAGATAGCAACGTTTAATTTCTTGAACAGTACTTAGTTGGCGGTAGCGCATTGATTACGTACCTTTTGTACAGTAAATTACATTTACTGGATTTTATCAGAGGAAACGTTTTCGGATAATGTCTTATTTGTTTTTGCTGCCCATTCATTAAAAGGTACTGATAGTCGTTCCGGTGCATTTCTTCAGAGAAAAAAAACAGAAAATAGTAGATTATATTTTACACTAAACCCCAAACGATTGTGATAAGGAAAACGCTCTAGTGGCTCAGAATTTTTTTTTCTCCATAACAAAATTTATATATTATTCAAGAAAAATACGAGATGAATTCAACGATACCAAAATCAGCGTGGAGCAAATAAAATAAGTATAATGTACGAATATAAATTCGATTGTGGTATACGCATACAATCAAAACAACTGAAGCACAGAAAAGGCACTGGTGACGCTCGTAATTTCTTTTCCTCACAACAAATCTTGTACATTATTAAAGATGAAAACTGCCCAGACTGAAAGATATCCATATCGGTGCAGAACAAAGAGAATGCCAGAGTCGCTTGAGCGTTTTCTGTACATCAGTCATATTAGATATTTGGATATAGTATAACTACAAAGGGCCCGACGTGGCTAGGTGGTTAGGCTACTCTACTTGTAACCTGAGAGTCACGGGTTTGAATCCTTGTCACACCAAACATACTCGCCCTTTCAGCCGTAGGGGCGTTATAAAGTGAAGGTCAATTACACTATTCGCTGATAAGAGAGTAACCCAACAGTTGGCGGTGGATGGTAGTGACTAGCTGTCTTCATTGCCAAATAAAGGACGGCTAACGCAGATAGCCCTCGTAGAGCTTTGCGCGAAATTCAACAAACAAATAACTACACAGTTAGCGAATGTATTCGTTTTCTAAAGGTCATTACTTTCTTTGTTACACACCAATTAGAGGCCCAGCATCGTCAAGTGGTTAAGGCGCTCGACTCATAATCCCAGAGTCGCGGGTTCGAACCCCCATCACACCAAACGTGCTCGCCATTTCAGCTGTAGGGGCCTCAACATTATAACACCCCCACGGCTGAAAGGGCGAGCATAATTAAAGCGACGGAGATTCGAACTCGCGACCCCCAGATTACGACTCGAACGCCTTAACCCACATGGCCATACTAGGCTTGAACGTAGAGTAAAGAGAAAGTATTATTATCGAATATAACATTCATTTCTATATAACTGTAATATTATAGTACTGATTTATTTTATTATAAGCTACCTCTGTTCCTTTATTGTTTTTGAAGTGGCAACCCTGGATTAACCATTAAGCAAAATAAGCACGTGCTTAGAGCACCAAGGGAAGGAGGGCACCACAGAGTTTTCCCCTTAGCTATCATGCCCTTAACTTTTTCACTGCCACTCTCAATTTTAGTCCATTTTTTTGTAAATGTCCTTATCTGCCATGTTCGACTTCACTCTGCAGTGTTAGAAAAACGTTTTTTTTTCGCTCGGTGAGTGACTAAAGTTTCGAGAAACTACTAAACTATGTATCTGAAGTATGAAGTCATTTATTTGCGAAAGATTACTGTATAGAGCAATACAAAATGTAGATGAAATTTCAGGTAAAAGATGATCGTATGTTATGATGTCTGACTTCGAAGATGAAATATTTTTCTCAATCATTCCTTCTGTTGTGGCTATTTATACGAAATTATAGCCAGTGGATCTGTTTCATTTTACTTTTTACTGTTTTATTCAGTCCCATCTACAAAAAAATAAGAGTATAATATCACAAAAGCATAAGTCAAACGAAATGGTAACAGATGTGTACAGAAATGTGACTAGTTTTATGTTTCTTTCGGCTTCTGTTTTCGTTAATTATATTTGGATTATTGTCTCGTTTATTTTAGTTTCATTTGCATCAGTATTGCATTATTCATATGTGTTTTGTAATATTTCATTACTGAAGCTTTTTTGAGCCGTAATTTTTTTGGCTTCAACCAACTTGCTGAAAAAAAATATCCTTTGTGAGTACACGTTTGAAGTTTATTATACCAAGAAAAAACTCAGAAAGGAATGCCACTGTAGCAATGCCACTGTTCGTAGATTACAGATTACATGTAACCTATAAGAGTATTTGATCATGTATGTATTCCCTTGTGATTATGTAATTATATAAACAGATCTCATTGACTGTGGATTAAGACCAGGCACCCTTGTTTTTATCCACAATCATAAATAGCCAACAAAATTTTGCCAAATATGCCATTTTTAGACCCAAAAATGGAGATTACAATTATATTCTCCTTACTTTTTCCTTGATCCTATCCTGACCTCGTAATGACCGACCAAGCCTGACAAACTTTTAGGTGTAATTAAACTACATTGTGACTATAAATTCAGTTCAATATGTGGTCTATTATATTTCTGAAAAGCTGGGAAAACAATTGACTGATCGGAGCGGTCTTTTAGGTCAGATTGCATAAGACTTCGACATGTACGACAACATAATTCTTAACGTTGTTATGTATACACCAGTAATAGTACAGTAGTGTGGAACCGTGGTCATACAAATATACCGTAAAGAACCGACAAATCAATAAAATTAATTTAGGATTGTCTGAAAAAGTGCATGAATTGAACAAGTTCATATGAGCAAGGTTAGTACTAAGTACTAGGCTTAACGTTAGTGGCCTCAGTTGCGATATATTAGCATTAGGCCTAACGTTAAGGTTATCTGAGTACTGAATGGCAATAACGTTAGGCTTAAATACTGTAATTAGTTTAGTGTAAGCACAATGGAGACGCTATTCTAGCCCTGCATAATGAAGTGGACTATTCCCAATTTAAGGCTGTCGTTTTGAATTTGCCTTCGCATCCAGGCATGCAGATAAAAAGTTTCAGACATGTGCCTCTTTTGTTGATGTATGGTTTGTTGGCTCATCAAAACTGAGCTCAAAGTTGAGGTTACAACTCATTCTTCAGATATATGAATAGGATTAAGGTACTCTAGCGTAGGCCTAACCCAGTATTTAGTAGTTCAATATGCAGTACAGTTTATAATTGATTATATGTTATGTATGTGTACCAGTACAGGATGATCACTGTGTATATAGGCTCTTACAGTTTGAGTTGTTGATCACAAATTGTTTTGGAATACTTTCTGCTCACAATGGATTTGCACATTACTATTGACATTGCTTTTTGCATACAGCTACCGTAGCAACAACCTTAATGAAACTTTTGCAATGACTGAAAACTATTTCTCATGAAATGGATTGAAGCCAACTTCGAATCGATTCGAGACAGTTCTCGAATGGTTTTCAACCAATCAGAATGCAGCAAATCAATAAAGGTATTTATGAATTCATGGTGATGTGCTGATGGACCTAGGTCATAGAATAACTTTCCGACAATCTTTGTCTAAATGTAGACCTCGAGTTTAGTATGTTTGACTGCCTTACCAACGTTTTTCTTTATGAATTTCAGTGTTTTTCTAATCGTTATAACTGTATATGATCCGTATTCTTTTTTTTAATTTTTGTTTCTGTATTTTTCAAACTGCAAGATGAAACGTGTTCAGTTAAGCGGTGCACAAAAGAGAAAACTGATAAAAAAGAACAACAAAAGGCTTTGGATTTAGTGTTCAATACTTTCACTCAATTTACACAACATGATCTTCCAAATAAAAATCCATTTCCGCCATCGGAAGTCATTTGTACTGCATCTTACTTTGATAAGATTGAAGTTGTACCAAGCTCCACACCTACAAGTACTACTTTATTCACTTCAAGGTCAGAACATCATGGTGACGATGAGGTGTCACAGACTGGCTCAACTGGCACAAGTCTGTGACACCTCAACTATGCCTGTAAATTGTCCTGACATCTCTGGTGTTAATGTTGATGCAAGTTACTCTACAAGACAGTCTGAAGTTGAAATAACTGCTGAAAATGAAAATCTAGTGGAATTTGGTAAAATGCTTTAGTCTACAAAAGATGAAGAAACTAAAGCAAAAGATCTAGGGTTGTGGCTCGATTTCTCTGCTGAGTATGTGGCTTATTGGATTGCTTGTGGATTCACTGACTGTCAGCACCACAATGAGCCATTTGGCAAATCCTTCTGGACTTTCAATATTGGTAAACCAACGAGATACTGTTTGCAAAAACTTTTCTTTGGGGTAAAAGCCAATGGTAAGCAATACAAGAGAGAGTGGTTATTGTATTCACCATCAACAGGGTCATTTTACTGCTTTGTTAGTAAAGTTTTTTGCCCCTAAATACTGGCGAAATACTATTGTAATTGATCATCATGAAAGGAGCGTGACTCACCGATACTTTATGCTAACATACTTAACTCCCAGACAGGGTTTAGGCTTCCACCAAAAATTGGAAAAACAAATTAAAGAATAGTGCAATTAATGGGAATACGTCTTGGAGCATGTAATAGCTGTTATTTGCACGCTAGCTGAACGTGGCCTGGCTTTTCGAGAAACAGATGAAAAATATGGTTCACTGCAGAATGGGAATTTTTTTAGGACTGCTTGAGCTCATAATTCAGTTTGATCCATTTTTAACAGGGCACATTTTGAAATATGGAAATTCTAGAAAAGAAAATCCTTCTTACTTGTCCAAAACCACCTGTAAAGAACTGTGACTTGTTAGTGATAAATTTCAAGAATAAATGGGTAGCACATAATCCATTTGTTTCGAAATAATATGTTCAAAACAAGTCAATGCACGAAGAAAAATTCGTTGCACTATTGATTACACTGCACAATAAAGTTTTTGCTTCTTAAACACTGTTGGGCGTTCCTTATAAAGTTTTGGCTGCTGATCACGAAAATCACATCCAAATTTGCCCATCACGTACCGTGTCATCGAAATTTTCAGTTTTGCTATAATGGAAAAACGATATCAAGGCAACTGGAATCCGTCAGTGCTTGCTAACTACTGTTGGACACTGCAACGTGATGCACCGGATATTGAATACAAACGAAAATCAGGAGAAAAACACTTTTAATTATGTTGAACTTAATAGCGTATTAGAAACATAAACGCAATTAAATACGTTACTGCCGGTAAACAGTTAACTGTCTATTTCTGAGAGTTCCTACGTGATGAAGCAAAACTAAAACTATTTTTGTGCATACCCACCAGGTACATGTCACAATAAGCAAGTCAAAAAAATGTTGTGCTGTGTTATCACAGTTTTATTCAGATACCCTTTTATTTGGATACCCTTGTATCCAAAGCTTTAATTTTTATTTTTATCAAAAGTCCACACAACTGAGTTCGGTTATTTTATAATATCCTATGACAAGACAAATTATTATTTTTTATCTCTGTTGTTACAGTACAAACTGTGAAACTCACTTTAGATATCGCCCATCATGACTAAACTTATAATCGCACACTTTAACTTCACATCCACTTTCACTAATGTAAGTAACATAATTTCTTCCCTGTATCTAGACGCATATATATATATATATATATAAAAGCATACAACAGAATAATCTAGAAGTATCTAGTCCCATATTAACAGTATTAAACATAACAAGACAGAAGATACGAGTAAGGTTATGTCAATAATATTACAAACGCCTTGTACAACAATTAAAATGCATACATATCGTACAACTCAACGAGTTACGTAACAGAATGTGTCATAACTAACACTTTTAGAATTAATAACTTTTAATACTTGTTATGAAAACAAATCAATAATTACAAGTTAAATCAATAAAAAACGAAATAATAACTTTTAAACAAAACAGTTTTACATCTCCAACAGTAAGCCCCTCTTCAAGAATAATAGTTCCAGTATTTTTGGTACTATAATAAATACTACTCTTGGTTCATAAACAAAGTATACTAAAACAGTTTGTACCAACAATTGCAGTTCATTTGTTGTTCCCTATTTGAATATAACATTTGGTAGGGCTTCACCTTCTTGAACCTGTTCCCTCTGCTTGCCAGTCAGTTCTTTACTACTGTTGACGTCTTCAGGTTCTACTATAATGACAGCTACATCTGTCATATGCATCTGGGCGAAATACCTGCATCTGTTAGGTATTCTTCCCTCACAAAATACTTCTGCAACAAATTGATGGGGTAGATCTTGGTCTTCCAATCTACTTTCATCTTACAACTCATTATGTTGATCACTTCACGTACTTTTAAAAATGCTTTCCAATGCATGGTAAATTATTTATTGTCTGTGGACAGCAGAACCAAGACCTTCTGTCCAACCGTCAAACGTCGATCCTTGACCTGTTTATCATAGATGTGTTTCTGACGGCCTTGAACTGTATACTCGTACAAACTTTCTTGAGCAAGTTGATATATCTCCTCCAGTCGGTTTCTGAGCTATAAAACGTACTAATATGTGTTCCTCACTTTTGACTCTTCCTCTCTGTCCACAGTTCTTTCTATATCTGCACCAGACCTCGTAACTTTCTCCCACACAGTAACTCTGGTGAATATCTTGTACTTTCTTGTGAGATTTCTTGGTTAACAAATAATAATAGTGCCGGCGAGTATCTTTTCCAGTCACAAGGTCTCTCTTGGCACATTTTCTTTAGTATGTGCTTTAATACTCTATTGACTCTCTCTAGGGTTGTATGGGATGGTGAAGAGCTGGTACTAACGAGTCTGCACGCCTCTGTAATCATTTCTGAAGCAAACTGGGTCTCTCTCTCACTCAGGACTTCTTTTAGAAATCCCACTTCACAGAAGTCTTCCAGGAGAGCTTCTGCTACTCTCTCTCCGTTTTTATTTTTGGCAGTGCCATGGTTCTAGATAACATGTTATGCAGTCGACTACTGTCAGCACCTATCAGCTGATATTGTCAGAAACGGGTGCTAGTGGTTTGAGCAAGTTAAAAGCTACTGTGCTGAATGTCTCTTCTATGAAAGACATTTCACCTACCGCATATTGGATATCTTAACTCTAGTTATTGTACTTTAGGAGATGCCACATGACCTGCCAAATCTGTTCACACTTCTAATGAACCCCCGCCAATGGAAGTTGATGGTGACCTCCTACAACCGACTTGTAAACCATTTACAGCACTCGAGTACGGTATTCTGTTTGTACTACGATTTATTTAACTTCTCGAGGATAACTGTCTTGATTGTTTGTTTTTTGAATTTCGCACAAAGCTACCCGAGGGCTATCTGCACTAATCATCCCTAACTTTGCAGTGTAAGACTAGAGTGAAGGCAGCTAGTCATCACCATCCACCGCCAACTCTTGGGCTACTCTTTTACCAACGAATAGTGGGATTGACAGTCACATTATAACGCCCCCACTGCTGAAAGGGCGAGCATGTTTGGTGCGACGGGGAATCGAACCCCAACCCTCAGATTACGAGTCGAACGCCATGCCGGGCCTGTCTGTCTTGATAGATCTATTACAGCACACCATTTCTTTTTTTCTTTATATTGTACTCGGCTTGCTTTCAGGCATCCTCTCAAAATGTTTGCATTGAAAGGTCTTACTTCTCCACTTCCTTCAGTTCCTGCAGACATACATTCGGGATGTAACCTTTTTATACTTGCAGAGTCTTAATATCTTGCCTGATCTTCTTTTCTTTAATTTTAGCGGGTCTTCAAATACCTCATAAGTCTCCTTTCTGTCTGGTCCCTCCAAACATCTACTGTTTGGTATAGCTCCTATTACCAAGTCGTAGATGGGTACTTTCATACATATATTATGAAGTGTACATCTTTATTCCTGCTATGGAAAACTTTTTACTGTTGTAATGGATATACTGTTATACATTTATTTTAATACCTACATTTATTTAGGTACAATTTTTTTAAATGTGTGTGACGTATATTGTTGGATGTGTATTACGTAAATCCTGTCTGTTCTCTAAATTTGTAAAAGATTTTTGAGAGTAAAAAAAAAAAAAAAATATCTGTTTTGCAAAAACACTAGTGTGTTTGAACGTTGTTGAACGTGCCGAGAAACAATTATTTTTACTATTGGTCACTACAGCCAGAGTATTATAGGCCTCGGAAGCTATAATTGTGATTAATGCCTATTAATCAGAAAACTACAGAATTGGCCCAGGAACTTTTAGAGATTTAAAACATTACAAACCGTTTAACTTTAATGAATTAATTTCGGACGTTAGTATTTCTACTAAAATATTAAATATCATCGTCGGTTAAAAACAAGCTTGTAAGCAGCGCGAAACCAATCAAGTGAGATAGCTTAAGCGAGGAGTGAAAATATCAAATCAGAATTAATTTACTCAAAAAGTAAAGTCATGGCCAAGGAAATGTTCAGCGTGAAGTTAAGTTCGGTAGAGGTGACATACTCAACATTTAATATGTCAGAGTAAGAATAACAGTAAAAAAGAGGGATAAAAGGAATAAGTTATTCCTTCAAAGCATGGTTCTAAAGTAACTGACCCACCATAATTGCAATTTGACAAAAATAAATAGAGAATATTTTGAAGAAAGAAGACAAAACGATTACTGGAAGAGCACTTTACAACTAAAGTAACTTGTGGTACAATTGTAAGTGAATTATTCAGAAAATATTAGTGCAATAGAAATAGGGAAAGTTAGTTCGGCTTATCAACTGAAATTCTAAATAATTGAATTGGTCTAAATGGACTTTTAACAATAAGATGGTTTGGTTATGGTTCGTTATGAATTTCGCGCAAAGTTACACGAGGGTTATCTGTGCTAGCCATCCCTACTTTAGCAATGAAAGAATAGAGGGAAAACAACTGGTCTTCATTACTCACCATGATCTCTTGGGATACTCTTTTATCAACGAATAGTGGGATATACCATAACACAATTCCCACGGCTAAAAGGCTGTGCATGTTTGGTTGGACAGTGATTCGAACCCGCATATTGCAAATTGAGCACTCTAAACACCTGATCATGCCGGGCCTGGACAAAACAAGATAGCCTATCGTGTTCGAAACAAAAAAAGACTAAACAAACACTCTATTTTAACTGAAAATATACCAGAGTACAAGATATAATGAGGGACTGTGAAATGTACCCAAGGTTTTTGAGGGGACTATGGAAGTAGGATCAATATTGCAGTGGCGATACACCAACTACCAGTCTTAACCTCCATTCAACAGTCTCATGTAAGAAATAAAGAGTAACAATGGATATAGAATTAGAACTAGAAATTAGAAGAAAGATGTGGGTGTTCAAGCCTACAATGTCCCACATCTATATCACACTTCACTGCCTGCAGACAGTCGTGGGAAGGTGACTGCTCTCCCAAGTGAAGAATTAATTGAAATAAAAAAATAAAATTAAAAAAGGAAATAAGGCAGTACCATTTGGGAGTGAGTAAGAAGAAAACGTACCTCTTCGTGTTAACATTCCAACCTCCAATATAGTAGAAGTGTACTAATTGAAAGAACAGTAAACTAACTATACCATCATAAAGCATCTCATCTAGCTGCTCAAACAAGCTAGCATAATTTTGAATTGATTAAACACAAGATCAGTACAAAAAGTACAAAAGAACAATAAGTATATACAAAAATGTACAACAATTTGATTTAACATTGTGTTTAACAAAATTTGAAATACAAATAAAGGTACAATAAGTACGTACAACAATGTAAATTAACATTGAAAAATTGTATATTTTGAATTTAGTAAAACAAGAACAGCGCAATGGAAAAATTTACAAAGATCTTACGTATATACAAACAATATGAAGATCGGATATACAATGATATGTACAAATTAAAATTGAATAAGTGCAACAGTCATGTGCATACAACAATATACAATGTCATATACAAATTCAAGATGAAAAATAAGAAATATGTACGATAACAGGAATATTATTTACAAAAATTAAATACAAACAAGAAAAATGAAAGTAATTAAATATACAAAAATAGAAAAGGAAAATTCGAAAATACAATTACAAAAATTAAAATTCAAAAATGAAAGTACAAGTACAATCTAAAAAAAATTAATTGAACCCTTTCACTGCCAAGTGTACGTTCAGGAGAGACGTCTGGACGCCACCGATGGTAAAAGGGATGTCTCGAAATATGTTCTTCCAACTCTGCCGATGACGAACTTGAAAGATTTGGAAAATTCTCGAAGTACTGTTGAGGGACATGCCCTCCATGGAAAAGGATGGTGAAGGCAGTTCATCTTGCATCAGTGTAAAGTCCTTATCTTTAGCCAAAGAGGGAACCTGAAGCTCCCCTGAACCTGAAAGGAAGCCCCCTCAGAGACCCGAACTTCCTTACTAACAATCAAAGAGATCTGAGCCCCCTCAGAGACATGAAACTTCTCCTTAACTGACAAGGATACATGAAATTCCTCAGAAACTGGAATTGTTGAGGGGCCTGAGCCTTCTCAGAGGGTCCAATACAAAAAAGAAAAATGAAATAATTGAATACAATTAAATATACAAAAAGGAAAAAATGAAAGAAATTACATACCATTAAATATACAAAAAAGGAAAATACAAGTACAATCTAAAAAATTAATTGAACTCTTTCACTGCCAAGTGTATGTAAGGGCGAAACGTCTGGATGTCACCGATGGTAAAAGTCCCTCGGTCTCAGTAACTGATAGTCCACCTCCAGGTGGAGTAGCAGCTTGTACCTGGCCTTAGCCAGTATTTTATACTACGTTTCTGGAGCCAATTCAAAAACACATTGGTTGCGAGCAAAACAAATAACGTACTTAAACACTGTTGTTGTGTAATGAAACGTAAAGGCCAGGTAGCTGGGAATGGGGACTGACACGTGATACAATATGGTCTTAGCCGAAATCGAAGAGACACGGAAAAAGATAGCCTCCTTTTTCATATCTCATTGGACGTCAGGCAAAGGACCAACATGTGTAGAACAAACTCCACCTGAGCATGACACAATAGACGTGACTTAGCAGTACTGATGTTTGAGAGGCACAAATGTTTTATCACCGGTAAGATGTTATGAACGACACGCCAATTGAAAGCCTCTTTAGGCTTTGTGATTATCACAATGGTCATCACTGCCCGTCCCCAAATATTGTCTCACGGATGAGTAAGATGGTTTTGCTCTATCCTGTAAGTACATTCCAGGGCAAACAGATAGTAGAGAAAACCGGCGTCTGCCGAAAAGTCACGTGACTTGACGTGACAACGTCTGATCGCCGCAACAGTGTCAGTATACTAATTGGGAGGATCAAAACACATTGGTTTATTCAGGCATGATGAAACATTACAATACCTGAGTCCAGGCCAATCAAGAAATGAACAAGCTGACTGCAGAGAAGATCCTCTCTAGACAGAGAACGGATAGTTGTGGACAAGAAAAAGAAATACACTTGATCTGGACACATGGGATAATCAGTCCTCCCTTGTGGGGTGGCTTGATTAAAAACAACCAAGACACTGCCTCAGTCTTACCACTCCATAGGAAGGTATAGACATGCTGCTCGACAGTTCATGTAGTACAGTTATTCAAAGGAAGAATCACCCCATGATACCATATCAAGGAAAGTATTTTTCTCTTCACCACCTCTGCCCTGCCAAACAAGTCAGCAGGGTTGTAGCGATAATCTTGAACTGCTGAACTAACACATTTCACCACCTCCTCCCAGGTAGCCTCGGTTTCCACAATGATGTGGATTCCAAAACATTTGACTGGAGAGGAAGTCCATGTCAAACAAAAATGGGTGTCTGTAGATGAGGCCTATTTGATCAACCATTGAGCCCTAGACTTGATGTAGTTGAACCAGGCTGCATTGGTTTGGGAGTACTTGATAACGATTAAAAGAAAATCATATCTCTCCAAAATGTACCACAAAAAATTGAAGTGGACTCGATCAAAGGCCTTACTTTGATTAAGCAACACAAAAATTGCAGGGATGTTTCTGTCTGTAATGTAATGGAAAAGGTGATGTAGAAAAACCAAGTTTTGTTACATACTTTTATCCTGCACACCACGTGTCTGAGTGTCATGGACAAGATTGGGCATAACAGCACTCATGTAGGCACACAGGACTTCAGATACAATTTTTATGTCCACATTCAGGAGCGATATGGATGCCACGAGAAAAGATTTTCGGACTGTGTGAGATCTTTACAGATTAGAGTAATTAATCCATCCATTGTACCTGGAGGCATGGACCAATGGATCAGACAGTCATTAAAAAGTCTAACAGAGGGTTTTGATACCATGCCACACATGGCGATAGAATTCTGCTGGTAGGCCATCTGATCCCAGACAGTTACCAAGTGACATGGACTGAATAGCCACCCAAGATTGTAAAATTGTGAAAGATCGATAGTTGGCAAGAACTGTGTAATGTCTCGCCAAATTCTCTTGTCCACTGGCGAAGCCGAATATAATTGGCTATAATAGTTAAGGCATGTGTTCAGGATATCAGTAATGTTGGAGGACACCTGACCATCTTCCCTCAACAGACTGGAGATGTGCTTGTTTTTAGACATCTCCCACGCCTTGCATAGTGGAACCCAATTGACATTTCTGGGATCTAGTGATTCCATCAGGCTGGAAATGTCGCTGCCCAGAACAATTTGGCATATTCCAAGTCTATGTCCTATTTGAGTCTTTCATTGTACGAAAGTATCCACTGATCTATTGGTGTACCCCTAAGCATGGTTGCTAAGGTGTCCTGCTTCGTAGGGCAAGATGGTGGATTCACAAATGCCTTACGCCTGCCTGCCTCAGCAAGAAGGCACGGGCTTTCTTAAAATCCACCCACCAGGCCTCATTGATGGCGTCAATAGAACAGAGGCCCTGGACAAAGGTAATAAATTCATCCCCACCACATCCTTAGCGAGGAGAGAGACATTGATTAAGGGCTTTGATCGAGTCCACTGCAACTTTTTGTGGTACATTCTGAAGAGATATGGTTTTCTGCCAGTTTTTGTGCAGTATATATGAATCTTCTATGCGTCTTCTTCAAGTAGACTCTCAGTAAATGGATACTTGACGGACTCTAACAGCCGTGGGGGCGTTAGAGTGTGACGGTCAATCCCACTATTCGTTGGTAAAAGAGTAGCCCAAGAGTTGGCGGTGGGTGGTGATGACTTTGGTGCCTTCACTCTAGTCTTACACTACAACATTAGGGACGGCTAGTGCAGATAGCCCTCGGGTAGCTTTGCACAAAATTAAAAAACAAACAAACGGTTCTAACGTGTGGCCTTCAGTTGCCAGGATGGGTGGCAATTAAGTATGTGAGCCATGTGAATGATGTGAGCCTCTTTTTTAACCAAAGCTAACATCATTTGGTTCAGCACTGGAAATCATCAACAAGTGCTTCGAAACCAGTGCAGTTTGGCTCAACTACTCTAAATCTAGGGCCCTGTGGTTGGTCAAATGTTTTGGGATCTGCTTTTTTTGTGGAACCCAAGGCTACCTGGGAGGAAATGGTGCAATTTGTCAATTCAGGATTATCGCTACATCCCTGCTAACATGTTTGGTAGGGCAGAGATAATAAAGAGGAGGATAATCCCCTTGATAATCAAGCCCCGCAAGGGAGAATTGGTCATCCTGTGTGTTCTAACCAAGTGTCTTTCCGTTTTCTTTTGAACAACTATCTGTTCTCTGTCTTGGGAGGATAATCTCTGTAGTCAACTTTCTCATTTCTTGATTGGTACGGGGCTCGGGCATCATGGTGTTTGATCCTTCCAATTAGTATACTAACGCTGTTGCGGCGATCAGATGTTGTTATGCCAAATCACGTGACTTTCAACGAACTACGTATCTTTCTGCCGTCTGCTTGCCTCGGAATGTACTGACAAAATAGAGCAACACCACCTTGCTCTTCCGTGAGACGTTATTTGGAGGCGGGTAGTGATGTGCCATGTTCATAGTTACCTTTAAGCTATCAACTGGCGCGTCATTCTTAACATTTTACCAATGAGAGAACATTTGTGCCTCTCAGACATCGGTATTACTGAGTCATGTCCATTGTGTCATGCTCAGGTGGATTTTGTCTTGCACATGTTGGTCCTCTGCCTGACGAATGAGGTATGGAAAAAGGTGGCTATCTTTTCTGTGTCCCTCCGATTTTGGCTAAGACCATATTGTATCACGTGCTGGTCCCTGTTGCAAGCCACCTAGCCTTTATGTTCCATTACACAGTGTTTAAGTACGTCATCTGACTTGCCCATAACCACTGTTTTTCAGCGAGTTCCAGTGACGTATCATAAGATACTGACTAACGGCAGGTACAAGCTACTATTCTGCCTTGAGTTGGATTATCAGTTACTGAGACCAAGGAACTTTTACCATCGGTGGCGTCCACCAAGGGTATTTTAGCATTGTAATATTATACAACTACAAATTGAAACTTTATGAAGAATAAAAGCAAGCTATAGTGTAAGATAATAACGCACATTTTATTTTATATTCGCAGATATCTTTGTTGGATAATTTCTGAAGGCCATGGCACGTCTTGATGACAGTTAAGCTTTTGCAGTTCTTTTGTATTAGTCAAACTATTCCAAGATGCAATAATTGTTTCAAGCAATTCACGATTTGTTTCCAGAAGGGGCTTATTAACGTGATATTTTATTTTTATCCATCCATAAATTGTGTGTTTGGTTTAATATGGTTATTTGTTTGTCAGCCCATTTTCGATATATTGTTCTCTTTGTCTTTAAAAATTTAAGGGAAATTTTACTAGGTGATGCAGGCACTTTGCTACACACTATACTTTGAACAAAGAAATCATTTTTCTTATTATTATTGGAATTGTGAAAAGCATGCCAACCATCTGTATCTAAATACAAAGTTTTCTTCCTCTATTAATCAGCATATTACAATCATGAGCAAGTTTGGCGAAAAATGCAATATCTCTTTTTCCTGTTTTTGTATTAGCACCTGTGAAATTAAAGTTTCATCTTAGGAATAAAAGTATTTTATTTCTTCTAGCTGTAAGTTATAATGCTTACGGCAGGATTTGGAATGGAAATAAAAACCATTTTTCTCACTCTTATAATTGATATTGAAAACTGTAAAAAGTTTTGGGCAAAAAACATAAATTTGTTTTCTTTCTTCCATAGTGAACAGTCCTTCTGAGGCACAGTGGTACGTTTGCGGACTTACAGTGTCAGAAACTTAGTTTCGATACTCGTAGGGGGCAGCGTACAACTAACCCTTTATGTAGCCTTGTGCATAATAACAAACAAACCACACTGAACATAAAAAAGAATGGAAAATTTTAGGCAATAATTATAAATTCTTCAGTATATAAAAGCAACTAATTATTTGGACAAGTTTAAATTAAGAAATATATATATTTTATCTATATTAATCAACACAAAACAATTATGAGAATATTTTGGTAAGAAAATGAACACCGTCTTTCATTCCTCTTATAATAATGACGGACATTTCTGGTTTGGAAACTAATGATCTCTTTTATCTTCTCTTAATAATCCTGTGATAATTTGACCAAGTTTCAAGCTCATTTCTGAGTAATCACTATTTTATCTATGAGGTCAGCAAATACAAAGAAAATTTCCTGGAGGATCCGGGAAGCAAACATTTCCAAAAATAAATAAATAATGTGGATCTTTTCTTCTACCTTATTCTTAACGAAACTTGTGAAATGAAAGTATTCAATATTGAAGTTTGTTTGTTTGTTTTGTAATTTCGCACAAAGCTACTCGATGGCTATCTGTGCTAGCCGTCCCTAATTTAGCAGTGTAAGACTAGAGGGAAGGCAGCTAGTCGTCACCATCCACCGCCAACTCTTGGGCTACTCTTTTACCAACGAATAGTGGGATTGACCGTCACATTATACGCCCCCACGGCTGCGAGGGCGAGCATGTTTAGCGCGACGCGGGCGCGAACCCGCGACCCTAGGATTACGAGTCACACGCCTTACGCGCTTGGCCATGCCATCAACATTGAAGAGAGAAAAAAACAATTTGGAACTCAGCTTAGTTCACTGTATTAAGTTGCCGAATTGTAATTGTATTGGTTAAGATAAAAAAACAACACTAATAGAGAAGAGTGGACCTTCTAAAACACTGGAGTAATAGTTTCATATGTCCTTCAATCCTCTCTGATTATGCCTGTGGCCTAGGGAGGCCAGTACCCAAAATATTCATTGGTGATACACCAATACATGTGCATTAATTTTCTAAGTTATATCAAGCTATGCACGTATAACTCTTGCATGTTTTTATACAAAGTGACAGGCGAAACATTAACAAGCATAAGTGAATTTTGATAAATTCTTTAGTTTGAAGTTAGTGTTGAATACCCTTGAAGATACTATTTCGCTTTGTGCCAACTTCAATAAATAAAGACAGTTTACGTACTATCTCCACTACTACTAAATATTGTTTGTTTTTGAATTTCGCACAAAGCTACTCGAGGGCTATCTGTGCTAGCCGTCCCTAATTTAGCAGTGTAAGACTAGAGGGAAGGCAGCTAGTCGTCACCATCCACCGCCAACTCTTGGGCTACTCTTTTACCAACGAATAGTGGGATTGACCGTCACATTATACGCCCCCACGGCTGGGAGGGCGAGCATGTTTAGCGCGACGCGAGTGCGAATCCGCGACCCTCAGATTACGAGTCGCACGCCTTAACACGCTTGGCCATGCCGGGCCACTACTACTAAATATTAGTGTACTTCCTGGAGCCAAATATTTCAGACGTACCTAAATACGTCACTGATCCTTGGCCATTAGGTTGTCAAGTGAAAGACCACATTTTTTCAAAAGCATTCTTTACTTGACTGAATATTCGTTCTGCTTTCTTATCAGAACACACTACTCTTCTAATAAGGATTCACTTACATCCCCATTTCCATTGACATATCTCATAACCATATGTTGTGTCTAGTCAGATGGGGAAGTACTTTGCATATTTGTAAGAAGGTACTGAAGTAAGAGAAGAATGGTTAACTAATGTTTGTAACACATTATTTAACTTGCAAACAAATCATTAAATAATGTTTGTAAGAAAAGTAAGAATAAAAATGTTTATTGAAAGACTTTATATTAACTGACTAAGTGTTTTAAAGAACATTAACTCTAAGAAAACCTTTACAGCCTGTAGCGGAGAATAAACTTTTATAAACAAAGAATGTACAAGTTTTCAGCTACAGAAAGAGAAAGAAAAACATACTTTTACATCCAGAAAATTCTGATATGGATATAATATTCTGCAAGATAAGAAACCAACATTAACATGCCGAATGATCTGTAAGAAAAGACGGTGTATTCTTCATGTAACTTAAATGTTAGCATAGACAACAAGGAAAAATTTCTTTTGACAAAACTCTTTTCCATGATTCTGTTTCAGATTTTTAAAAGAAAGCTTCCCATAATCACGCTGTCAATGATGTTGGATAAGATAATTTCGAAACCATAATTTACATACACATGTACCAAAGTATACATATCCTAGGTTATGGTGAGGTGTATCAATTTATCTGATTACCACAGCTTCCCCTACCCTCATCTTTGAGTTTCTAAATTTTAGTTGCATCTAATATCGATATTGTTCATTACAACTGCAGGTTTGCAATTACTCTGTTAGCAAGATCAATTAAAAAAATTCAAGGAGAAACAACATTTATAAAAATCTAGGTCAGGACATTGACTTTTTAGTCATGAAGGTGCCCAGCAAAGTTTGCAATCATTACTCATGACTTGTGAAAGACGCATCATATCATTCAATCCCGTCACACCAAGCATACTCGCCCTTTCAGCTGTGAGGGTGTTATAATGTAATGGTTAATCTCAATATTCGTTGGTAAAAGAATAGCCCAAGAGTTGACAGTGGGTGGTGATGACTAACTGCCTGCCCTTTAGTCTTACACCGCTAAGTTAGGGATGGCTAGCTCAGAAACCCCTTGAGTAGCTTTGCGCGAAATTCAAAACAAATGTAACACTTATTATGGTTATACCTCCCCGCTAGCACAGCTGTAAGTCTACGGATTTACAACGCTAAAATCAGGCAAAACAGTAATAAGCATGGAATACAACTTTATGTTAGTATCATGTGGCTTTGCTATAAGAAAAAGACACAAACATACATTAGGTTGACTATAAAGCCACCTATATTGGAAAAAATGAAATGCCAGTTAAAATACATACGAGAGTTTCAAGCAGAAAATAGTCAACTACTCCTAAGCAATGATGAATTCAAGGGATAGAAAGTGGTGCTCTCCCGAGTAAAAAAATTATATCATGAAATATTTTAACACGAATCAAAATGAAGAACGTAAGTTCTGGTGATTTCTCGAAGAAATGTGTTTTATCTTAACAACTAGCTATTGTGTATTAAGAGAAGGAAGGGCTTGTATCAAAGAATCCAAAATTAGAGTTAGATAATATAAGTTAAATGTAAACTTATTACCAAATATTTTTCGATTTGTTCGAAGTGTTTATACATCTATTAGACGTGTAAACGTTTCTATAAAAGCAACTCATGTTTCATAAGCCTAGGTGTAAATTACTGGCATAGTATTGTATTTACTTGATATTTACTCGTAAAAAGATCAATAAATATATGATAAAATTAGTATCATAGGCAGTTTTTGGTTAGTAAAAATCACCTTTAACTTCTACATTCGTGAAACACCAAACTTTCACCTCTATATTATTATTAATACTAGAAAGTTAGAACTATAAAACCTTGAAATAGATAGTTCAGTAATAAATAAACATCCACAATTTTATTCAAGTAAAAAAATGGGCTAGATGAGACAAGGTCAGATACTTGAAGTTGGCCGTTGGAGACTAGATGGATTGAATGCTCAGAAATAAAATGATAAGAACACGATTCAAAGCTAGTATTTATAGTATGTAGGTAACTTTAAATACCAGACCCACCTTTAAAAATAAAGGCAACTGCAAACTCTATAACGGATTTATTATTTAATAGGTTTATAATATTTGTTACAAATATATTAAAACTTCAATTATTTATCAGGTTTGATAATTACTAAAAATTAATTTATCTGATAACAAAATTAATATTGGTTATAAATAAAGTATTATTATTATTACAAAGAGCTGAATATCCTTTTAATTTGGAAATGAGCATTCTTTTCAGCATAATGTAAAAAAAACACTAATAGGAAATTCATATAATTCCTCTTTATCAAAAATGGTTAATTCTACTCTTTCTTCTATATAAACATCTATAGCTACAATTCCGTGGAATACATTTTAAAAGGTTCAAATTGTATTTATTAATAGTACTTAAGCAGTCAATATAACAGACAGTAAAATTATATGAACTAGATATTGTTAACTGTTTCTAAACGGACAGTTGTATATATAATAAAATTAGTATCATGGTAGGCAATCTATTATTAGAAAAATTCACCAGAAATTTCTACATTTATCAATAATTTACATTTTGATCTCTCTATAATGTACCCAACAAAATGTATCCTAAAATAAAATAACAATATATTTTATAGTGCAAAATATATCACTATGGATAGGCCAAATGGGGATGTCGCTATATTTTAGAACTATTTCAAAATTTAATTAAATAATTTTGCGGCCCGGCATGGCCAGGTGGGGTTAAGGCGTGCGGCTCGTAATCTGAAAGTTGTGGGTTCGCATCCCATTGCACCAAACATGCTATCCTTTTCATCTGTGGGAACGTCAGAGTGTGACGGTCAATCCCTCTATTCGTTGGTAAAAGAATAGCCCAAGAGTTGGCGGTGGGTGGTGATGACTAGCTGCCTTCACTCTAGTCTTACACTGCTAAATTAGTGACGGCTAGTGCAGATACCCCTCGAGTAGCTTTGTGCGAAATTAAAAAAAAACAAAACAAAACAAAACAAACAATAAATTTTATCAAACACATAAGCACGCCTTCTATATTCCTACGCTCAATTACACAATGATAGGCTAAAATTATCGCACAATTGTAAATTTATACAAGTTGAAAGAGAGCATTATGTTCTGTACTGAAGTACTTCTTTTTGCATGAAGTGTCCATGATGGGAAATGCACTTGTTATGAAATTTAGGTATGTGAATGTTAAAGTGAGACGCACAGGTAGTTAGTTTAAGCAAATATTGGGCATACGATGTGCAGATTACACAACCTCAGACTATATATATGAAATGGTCAAAAAGTGACACATCTTATTTGTTTTTAATTATTTAAGTATATGACCATAAAGTTAACCTATTTAAAATTTACAATTTTATTTGCATATGAAATTTGTTTCATAACTTGTCATATTTTTTTGAAGTCAACATCAGTTAAGTATGCTAGATCAAATGTAATAACTATTTTCATGCTTTAATCTGCATATATCTTGTACTACACCCATTAATAATACATGGTTTTCCTGTAAAATAAAGTGATTTGCATAATTAAGAACCTGACTTCGTTATATCAACATTCAATAATGAATCCAACTATGGGGAATAATATTTGGTTTTAATGGCAGGGTGATCTTGAGAGACAGTTTTATTTTATTTTTCCTAGCATTTGTATGAATTTTTGTCACAAATTATCAAACTGGTATGAATTTTATTATATTTACATCAAATATATTTAAATTATTTCAAACCACTTCAGTTAATAACATTGAACGTTTAGAGGTGCTGTTTCACAAGTAACATTAACCCACACCCTCCCCAAGAAAAGAATATAATGTGCCACCTCAAGTCCATTGGCAACAGTATTTGCGATACATATTTTGCTGTGACACATAATAAACATCGAGGAAAAAGAACATTTTAAATGTAAAATTTTCATCTTGGCTAAAATTCATTGTATTCTTCATATGACAGGTTAGATATGTGTGTTTTGTTTCCTTTATGATTTTTGCAGTAATAAGTTAAAATAAAATTTGGATTATGTTGGATTGACAGATTTATTAAAATTAAATAAAATTATCTAAAGGTCTAGTTTAAATTGGAAACGGTCATATGGTGTGAGACCGTTTTACCTTTGTTAGTTCGAATGACGAGCTTTGAAAGTTTAACTTGTAGCAATGGTGTCCATTTGCGCGTACCAAAAATCACGTGACTTTCAATCTAGTGCTTTTTTTATATCTAAGGGGTAAGGAGCTTTTCACTTGGTACTGGTGGTGGTGTGCAAAAGCATAGTTAATAAAAAGAAAGAAAAATCTCGTACTCATAAGTTAATTTATCATGTTTCTGTCTAAAAGAATTTGATTTGTCTGTTACTGAGGGTTTTTTCTTGTTTTAAGATAGAGATTCGAGTTAGGCAGAGCATTTTCATGGATATGTTTCCTGTCATTTTTGTTGGGATACTTTTTGATTTGTGTTAATTAATGAAATAACTGTTATGTTAATTAACAATTTGCGACAGTATACAAATGTTCAACTTCAAGCTCCTGGAAATGTTAAAATGAGGATGTAAGCTATAATTCATTACAATCTTATACAAGTAGTCCATCCACAAAAGAACAGTGCTAGAATAAACATAAAGAAACAATGTGATGGATAAACAAGTAGACAAATGGAAACCAGATTCAAAGAACACAAAAAGTCATCTTTACCCGTTTTCGAACACTACAATTAAACACAACATAACCATAAAAAAACCAAATACTAAATAAAGAAACAAACATAAACAAATGCAAAATTAAAGAACACTTATAAAGTCTACCACTATTAGTATTAGAAGTTAAACGTTATTTACCTAAAACCAGTTTGCTCGCAGATGTTAACTGACAGATGATGAGAGAAATTATAGATTGAGCTTGATGCTTATTATTAGAAATTTTATAAACTTATAGTTTTGGAATATTTACTAAATGTCCAATCTTTAATCCTAAACACCTACCAATAGAAATTACCATAAAACATACTTTCAGTGACTCACTACATAAATTAGGTTATTAAATCATAATATTTAATGTGCTGATTCTACATTATTCTTCCCACGTGAATGTATGAGTAGTAACAATTAAATCACACAATTATGTAATATCAACATCTCTTTCTATTTAATAATTTTATTCCTTCTTATCATTATTATCAAAATTTATGGAATTTTTGTTGTTTTGAACAACAGTAATAACATGACTTACTTCATTGATGTTAATATACTGAAACAATTTGTGCAACATTACTTTAAGTATTGTTTTTATGTAATTAGAAACAAAAAAATATCATCAGTTTTTAGTTTGCATGCTAAGAAATATGTCTTAAAGATTTCCCTTCAGATTGACAGGTGCAAATTATTTTTTTGTCATTTTATTTTTTCTTGGGTTAAATTTCTTTGATTCTTGACTTGGATCTATATCTTTGTTGACATTTTTTCCAGGAGAAACTGAACAACTCCTGCTGTACATTGAGATACTTTGGCTTCTAAACTGTGTAGTGTGATTGATGTCAGTATATTTTGCTAGTGGGTTACAATAGCATTTCTTTTCATGATCATGTGAACTTATCCAGTGATCAATGGATATTTCTTTAGAAGGAGAACCAGAAGTATACTCAACTACTTTGTCATTTCTAGAAAGAAAGGTTTGTTCTGCTGATTGTTTGTTGTTTTTTGACAGGTCTGAACGGACTGATTTTTGCTCAAACTTCCTTTGCAAACAACAATTTGATACAATGGCTCTGTGACACTTACAACAGTATGACTTATTTTCTTCTTTAGAATTCGATATTTTTGATGATTCAATAGGAGTAGTTGCCTTTTTACTTTTTAGGAAAAGATGTTGCTTTTCTTTCTTTTCTTGTGGTTTTATTTTTGTTTGTCTTTCATTTTTCTGCAATGATAGCATTTCAGATTCTCTCTCTTTATGATCTTTTGTTTCTTTCATTTCTTCAACTTTCTAGATTCAAAGATAACTTTCATTGGTTATAAATTCATTGGAAATAAAAAAAATAATTTGATATTATTCATTAGAGAAGTACAAACAATTACACTTTCCAAATTAATATATCTTCATTAGAAATCAAGTGTTCATTTAAAAATTTAAAATAGATATGCCTGTATGAATAAAACTGGAATTTATTTGCACATCTTCAATGCATTGACGTGATCACAAAAATATTCAATATGGGTTACAATTAAATTTTAATATATAAATATTAATATTGTATCACAAGATTCTTCTTTACCTTTTAACAGTTAAATTGTGGATGTTATTCATATCTATTGTTAGAGGTATTCCTGATTAATATCTTTAAAAGAAACACGATGAAACTAAATTTTAGATTTTATTTTAATTGGCTCTTTATTGAATTTCATTGGTGCAGGCTAATGGCTTTTCAAATCTACTTTTTGACTACTGCAATTAGCAATTTGTATAATTAAACAGGCAAGCTTATTTTGCAGCAATTCAATATAAATCTGAAATATTATATTAATATACTTTTAAGTAAAATAAATCCATCATGGACTTACCATGTGAACTGTAAGAAACATAAAATCTGCATTTTAATAAGTACAATTCTTAACCCACTTAATTGCTCTACCAGATAAGATGTGTTGAAAATTAAAAGAAAGTTTTAAATTGACTGTTATCACAGTAGACTTAGAGGATTATAGATAATCAACAGAGTCTGTTACACAGATCAGTAGTCAAGCAAAAATTGAATCTGAAGAAAGGTTGGCTGAAAGTATAGAAATTGACAGCAAATGTTTCTTTAAAGTTCATATAAGGGTAAGCACAATACTGAGATAAAAGCAGGGTTCTTTGAACATGATAGTGGAAAGGTTATTTCTGACAACTATGAAATGGCTGGGTTACAAAATGATCAAATTCATTTTGAGTGTGTTAACAGAAATATGGACTGTTTGAAGAATGGTAAGGTTCCTGGATCAGTCATATTTCTGTGATTGTTTTAAATTAGGTTAGTGTTGGGATATGTGAGCCACATGTTGTTTTTTAATGCCTGTGGCTGACGTATTTGAGTTAAAAATAAACTGGAGTTTTATTGCTAAATCGTAATTTAAATTGATATTCTGTTTATTGTTGGAACTGCATACTACAATCAAATCATTTTTGTCAGATTTACTGTTACAATTTTGATTTAAATATACTCGAGGATGTTTAAAGAATTTATAATTTCACTGTAGTAAGTAGCTTTAACAATAAGAAAAGTATTTACATAAAACAAATCTGAGCAAAAGGAAAAAAAAAAATAAAAAAATCTTGAACCTGATTTGTGCATATACTTGAGTAGTAGGCAGGTGCCAGAGGTTTGGAAGTTAACTAATGTTATTTACTTTTTTAAGTGAGCTAGTAAAGATTGTCCAGCTAAGTATAGATTCATTAGTCTCATATTAGCAGTAGGAATGGTTTTGAAAGCCTGGTAAAAGACATTTTGCAAAGTTTAAATATTAGTAGAATAGCTAATGTGATTTGACTTGGGGTAAAACCTAGCCTTATTAATTTTCTTACATTCTTTGAAGAAGTTAAAGAGGATGTTGAAGAAGTTAAAGATGTTGAAGAGGATGAAGATGTAAATTTAGTATGTCTAGGTTTTCAGAAAGCTTTTGACAAAGTTGCATATATACAAGATCTGGTTAAAATTATCCTTTGAGTATGGTGGCTAAGTTAGCTTCTTAGTTTGAAAAACGTAGAGGGAAGAAAGTAGAAAGTTGTTTTAAATGAAGTTAATTAAAATAGAATCAAAGACAGAAAGGAGGTACCTCGGTGCTTTACGTTGTAATCTTTATCTTTTTTAGTTCTATCAGTGACAAACATAAAATAAATAGTAAGTTGTTTAAATTTGCTTACGATATCAATGCCTTGGATACTGTTGGCTGTAAGGAGGATGCTACTGCCTTTCAAGAATATTTGGATTATTCAGTGAATTGCATGATTAACTTGTAGTTGGTTTTTAGTTATAATAAATGTAAGGTAATACATGTGGGATAAGGATAATTTTGATGGGAAACACCTAACAGTGTTAGAGAAAATAATGTTGTGTTTTGTTTGATCCAAGCTGTGTGCTGTTGCTAGAGGAATGACAAATAGAATATGGGTTGTATTTGGAAAATTCATAAAATAACAATCTAAATAGTTTATCATTTTATTGTTAGGTTGTTGTTATTTGCATAATTTGGAGTATTGTGTTCAGTGTTTTGCTCCTTCACCAACCTAACCAAATACTGTTGTTAATCTTGTTTGAACATGATTGTTAAGCTGTGTCATGTCATACTATATTAAAAGATAGTTTTTTCTCTGCAATATTAGATTTGCATTATTATAAGAGTTAACTTTTTACATCAATATCCATTTATTGATATAAAGCAAAGCATCTGACTATGTTAAATTAATATTTCAGGTTTCATTTATTACAGTTTGAATATTTGTAGTGGCATTCTTCATGACCTACTCACCTGATTATTCATATAACCACAGATATTTTGTGTATACATATTTAAAGTGTTTATTCATTTTGCACATTTCTAGAAATGACAAATATTTACATTTACATTTTAATATCAGTAACCCTACAAATGTTACAACAAACATTTTGTATAATACAAACAAAATTATTTGTGTTATGTAGGGCAGAAATATTCTTTTTCATATTATTTTATAAATATAACAGTGTTAGTCTTCAAACCTACAAGATTCAACCTAAAAATCTTATTTGCCCTACCACAAGCAATAGATTAGCAATGACTTTAGAGACTGAACAACTATCATACCAAGATTCTTTGTTTTCATGATGTTGTTAAGGTTATTCCCATTCAAATGATACTTATAACACTATGTAAGAAAATTTTTACTTTTTCTTGTTCCTGGGCAGAAAGTGTCATTTTCCAATTGCTTATGCCTAAAATAAATGGAAAAGACCTATTTTTCTCTTCAAACTTTGGGTAATGAAATTTCAAATTTTTCAGAACATTTCAGGTAAATTCAGTGCTGAGTAGCTAATAGAGAATTTTCTCAAACTTTCCTTAGTAATGTATATATACAAGGGTTCACCACATCAGTTTAGTTCTAGCTGCCTAAGTGAACACAGACCTATCTGATTTTGTCAGAGATGGCATCAAGAAGCTGCAAGCATTCTCCAGATGCATTCTGTTATGTATGTGGCAAATTTATCAAGACAAGTACTTTATGACAGCATCTGCTAAGATGTGTGAAGCCTACAAGGCATATCTTGGCATGCCTGTTGGTGATAAAGACAAACCCTGGACACCTCATTTTACCTGCAAGCACTGCAAGAAAACTCTAGTAGGTAGGATAGACAATTTTTGCTTCCTTGAATAGTAAGATTTTATATTATACAAATTTTAGACCTTTTAAAATTTAAATATCTTTTGGTGCACCTCAAAGAGGAATACAACAATGTCAAGACCTTGCTAATAAGCCTTGAAGTATGACGAGTATGGCTGGGAGGTTATTGGAGACTTCAAAATGGTGGCATTCCTGATGGGTCTTCCAAGGAGGCTTTACCAAGTTTCCCTGTTATCTATGTCTTTGGGACAGCAGAGACACTGCAGCAAACTACAACAGGAAGCACTGGCCACAACAGACCGAGTTCTCTGTGAGGAGATACGGTTTCAAGTGTTAGCCACTAGTGGGCATCCAGAAGGTGTTGTGCCCACCATTGCACATAAAATTGGGTTTTATGAAACAATTTGTCACAGCTCTTGATGAAGAGACTACAGCCTTCAAGTACTTTCAAGACTTCTTCCCTAAGCTGTCTGAGGCAAAGGTCAAAGTTAGTGTCATCATTGGACCACAAATAAATAAAATCCTGGAGTGCACAGAATTCCCCAAGAAGTTTAGTAAGAAGGAAAAAAAGCTTGGGGCAGCTTTGTCACAGTGGTTCAGGGCTCCTTGGGTAATCACAAGGTCAAAGTTTATGTGGAGCTGGTTGAGGCTATGGTGAAGAACTATGGCAAAATAGGCTGCAGGATATCCCTGAAATTCGATATCCTTGACGCTCATCTTAGTAAATTCAAGGAGAACATGGGAGCATAGCATACTAGGAGTAGCAAGGTGAACACTTCCACCAAGATATACTGAACTTTGAATGCCACTACCAAGGAGCATATAATGAAAACATAATGGGAGACTATATTTGGGGGCTGATACATGAAAGGGATTTACATACAGTTGCAAATTTTGAAAAACTACTCACTTCTGAACATTTTTGTATAACTTTAGTATAAATACATAAAAATCTTGATTCATATGTTGTTTTATTCAGACCTTATGTAAATGAAAATGTGCAAATTTGCCCGTTTTTACACAGAAAATAGGTTTTCTAAATTTTATTATCCAGATCACAAAAGTAAAGTCTGAAGGGAATAATGGCCATTTTCTGTACTTTTACAACATAAGCAATTAAGAAATAACACATACTATCCAGGACCAAAATTTGTGTCACATAGTGTAATTCAAGTTATAATAAGCCACACACATTATCTTGCATGTATTGTAATTAAAACCCATTTGCCATTTAGTTATCCTTCTCACTAAATGATCAAAATCCTTTTGTAAGTCAGTATCATCCTTCTCTTCACAGCTATCAACACCTGAAACGTTAATATAATATGCAAATTTTGTAGTTATTCAGATGGCTGTTTTCGTACTGTTGTACTTCCAAAATTGACCATGTTGAATGACTTTTGGTTGGGACAGCATTCACTATGAATTGTGTAAATCACATCAATTGTCCTTTTCAAAAAACCATATGGTGCTTCCCAAATCTGCTTTGAAGATTTCCCTTCTTATAGTGGGAATGTACAGCTATACCATATCATCTTGATGGAATCCAGTTTTATCAACTGTATGTATTCATGTATGACACTACTGGAGTTTCTTAGTTCATCTGCATAAAACTTATAAAACTGTTGTGTGAATGTCCTTTAGATGCAAGTACAGAAAGTCCAAGTCCTGTAGCTTCATATACTACTGTTCAGTAACTCATAAATAACAGCAGAATATCTTGTTCCTATGTTTTCTGAGATTCATTTACATAAAAAGCTACCTGATTTACTAGTTATGGTTGTCTTCCCACTATACCATTAGGAGAAGGATAAATGCTTCTTGCCGTGATCTGTCTGTTTTCAAGGATTTGGCACATTTCTACAAAAAAAGGGGTGATTAATAATACTGTCCTTTATACGGTAAAAGTTCCATAAGCATGCACGATCATGAAAGGAATTAATTTATGGATTTACATGCTAGTATATCTGTGTTCTGATTAGAAATAACATATACTTCTGGCAATTTGGTGAAACAGTTGATCACAACCATCATACATTTGTTCCCACAGTTACTCTCTATCAGAGAACCAAAACACATTGAAAACAATTCTCTCAGCTTGTGCTCCAACACAATATTACTGTTGCTTCTCATGATGTTTCTTTTGTCGATCTTTTTACCCAGAGAACAGTTCACATTTTTTCACAAAGTCCATAATCATGATACATCATTGTTCAGTCTCAACACCTTTTAGTGCTTAGAACAACTACAAATATTGTTAGTTCCAGTTAATCAAATACAAAATATTATATTGACTAAATGTCCCAGTAGTAAAGATCTATTGTCTTGTACTTGTAAGTGAATCATAAACATTCAATACCAAAAGAAAGTACCTTTTAAATACTTAGAAGTTGTGATATTCAGTTGGATGCTATATTTTAGAAAAAACCTAAAATAATGGTGTTGCTATTTATTTCACATAAACGTATTTTTCAATTTATATATGTGTGTGTGTATGTGCATAGACGAATTTGAAAATTTACATATATCATTAGATTAATGGTACAGAAAATCATTCAATTATAAAACATTTTAAAAAGCATAATTGGTATCAATGTATACAGGAAATGAAAACAGGGTTATATATGACTTTCTTCGACAGTTACACCAAAACATTCAAAATACAGATATTTAACCGATGCATCATACTCATATGACCCTCAGTACACTAACTTTCATATTAACTTGCAAGTAAAACAGTCCTTTTGAGGACTATGTAAATTTTAAATTAATCTATGTATAATAATCAAATAGTCAAACAGTAAGAAACTCAATTAAACAAAACATTACTTTTATTTATTCAGTTATTTTGTTTACCATTGACAGATAATAACACTACTTTCCATTTTCATTTACACCTATAACGTTAATATTTTTAAATGATATATGTACGTACACACGCGTTTCAATTTTTGAGTTAACACGAAGAACAGTCCTCAATGAAGACCAAATATTATTATTAGTATATGGATAATTATGTAACTTGCAAAACATGCTATAACACAAACTAATCAGTGAAACATTTTAATTGTATATATTCAAATTCTTGGCTTATTTATTAAATAAATGTATATTCAAGTGACAAAATAAATTAAAAAGTTGACCATAACAATGTATAATTAATATAATGCTGAGTACTATGGAGAATGAAACTGTAGTTATTGCTTATATCCTAATATGACACAATTTGACACTTGTATTCAGATAGACTCAGTACCATTCTCTTGTGGGTTTTTTCACAAAAGGTATGACAAAACATCTCCCTTTTTTGTTGTTGTTGCTAGTTAGTATAGAAGATCTCAAGAAAGAATTTAGATTTCAAAACTTTAAGATTCCAAGAGGATCCTAGGGATCTAAAAAGGTAACCCAGCATGTTCAGAAACTGTGGTTTCTCTTTACCCTGCACAAGAAAGTTTATAGAATGAACTAGCCTGTATGCTTAAAGAGTTTGGTGAAACATGCCAAGTGAGGAGAACTGAGTCTCAGGGCTGATGGGTAAAGCAGAGTAAAAGCTGTTACCAGTCTGAGGTGGAGCATGTAATTTCAAGTCACTATGGTAATTTCAACTTCCATGGTGGCTACCCTGAGAAATGTATATCAAAAAGAAAATGATAATACAAGGATCTCAAAAACTAAAAACTGAAAGAATGAAACCAAAATGAGCATATTACTTTTAAGAAATTGCCTCACATAAAGTTTCCAATTGTATAATTGAGTATATAATACTATAATTTTTCATTTATCTCCCTCTTTCTTAAGCTCAAGCTCTCAGTTTGGTAAGTGAAGTTTTAACTTCCTTCTGTAAATAGTAATATCAACCAAAATTTAACCTACAATTTTAACTAGTTTTTGAAGTAATCTTTATGAGTTATTAGAAGGGTTTATAGTTACCTGTCTAATAAGGACATTGCATTCATCCCATGAATTTATTTAACTTTGAATGTTTTTGTTTCTGCTTACATTGTTTCTAGTGTCCTTTTCTCAAATTCATTCCAAAAAAAAAAAAAAAAAAAAACTCAGAATAACTTTATGAATCTTCTATAATTTTACAGACTTATTCTCTTACTCTTAAGGGTTATCAATTTTGCCTGAAAAACACAATTAGGATTTTACTATTCTCACATTACCAAAGCAGTGCTCTGTTACTGGTAATGAATCATATATAATTTAAGGATGCATCCATAGATATACTGTTTACAAATTAAAGGAAAGGATGTAAAATCCTGAATCACTATTTAGGATTCACATTGGATGTACAGTTTTTGGGCATATACTTATCTAAGAAAGAATGTTGAATTATTCGATATGGGTTCAGAATATGGTTATTAGGATAATTTCAACAATGTACAAGTTAATATATGAGATAAAAAAGATATCTTATTTCCTTATTCAAAAAAAGAAAAAGATGAGATCTTATGAAGTATATAAGCTGGGTTATTTTCTGATATTTTTGTGCTGCATTATAAAGACAAGATAACACAAGATTAAGGTCTGAAGAGACAAGCTAGGTTTGAGTAAAGCCTGTTTTATTTTACTAACAGGATAATTAGCTTATATCAAATGAATTGTTGTTAACAGTAATGGATACCAAGAGTTAGTGGTGGGTTAGTATTTGTTGTTCTTTCTTAGAGGTGAATATACATGGAGAGACTTAAAAGAAAAAGAGGTCCTTTCCTCACTGTTACACTGTATTACTTACTATGTATGTATGTATGGAGTTTTTAACCCTCTTTAGCTCTCCATTTAGTAACCTAAATTAATTTAGGTAGGGCTGTTTGGTTGGCTATTTTTAGAGCAAAGCCACATTGGATTGTCTGCTGTGTTCACTGCGGAGAATCAAAACCCAGATTTTAGCATGCAATTCCTTAAACTTACCAGAGGAACTTCAGTTAGAAGAAGAATATTGTGGCTTTATGTCAAATTTATTATTTGGTATTATGCATTGAGCTAACTATTTAATATTGATGATTAATTTCACTTTCACTAAAGATAAAATTGAAAATGTAATCTGTAATGTACAGTCATAATATTTTCTTTGATTTTTTTCTCCAAATAAAGCAAAAAAAGATAAAAAACTTTGATTTACTGAACTGAAACTATATTTATGAGCTTTGAATAAATAAAACTGCAGCCTACAGCAAAGAGTATACTAAGCCCCAAAGTCACAGATTATAATTTCAGTTTTATCTTCGGTAAGATTAAAATAAACCTGTAAATTACATGTTCTTTGTTTTGTTTAAATGTGGAAACTTCCATCTGTGTTTACTAACTTGCATAATCATTTATTATTTGTTTGGTTCAATGTTCCAGATGTTACTTTATCTCCATGTTTATCTGTAATATTCAGAAGCTAACTGATAATTATCAGTTAGGGTTAGAAAGCAATCATTGTATAATCATTTTAATGCTGAAATAAATTAAGTGTTTTAAATGTATTTATTGTGCATGATACAAATATGTATAGAGTTATGTCAGAGTATGAAGTTTTTCTCTTTTTTTACCTACATTCTTAAAATATATTTCATTGTAAGCAATAATGTCTCAGTTTCTAAAATGTAAGAGGTTTATGAAAATATAAAAAGTTGTAATATCTTATTTAAGAAAGCAGGAGAGTGGAATCTTCAGTTACAATGACTCCTAGAATATATGTATTCATTTTAATAAAATTACCTTTGAACACCTAAATCCAGCATTCACTATGTAGAATTTATGTAGAAATGGGTTCCAAAAGTTTTCAAAACCTTCCTGGTTATTTTTTCCACTACCCCACATACAATGAATCCTTTCCTCTCGAAATACCTTGGTGTGTTGTTTTCTCCAATATCTAACAGCAACAACAAAATTACATACAATAAAACTATTTAATTAATAGATTACTATATACCCTACCTATTTGATTTAAAATTTAATCATTAGGAATTGCAATCATTAAGTTTTTATATCAAGCCTTTCTGGCAAAATACATTAACATATCATTTATGAAAATTATAAAGAAAACCTGAAACAAATGTCACTAAAAGTGAAAATGTTTTGTATCAAAAAAAGAAGCAAAACCAACAACATTAAAATCAGTGGTTCCTACTTTTTCAATAACTCAGTCAGAACATTTTCTAATCTCTCTTGATGTTGCTTGAAGGCTTCTTTATCTTCAGCAGCTTCTCTTTCCTGTAAAGGCATTTCCATTATAAGTTAGTGCATCCAAGTATGAAAAATACATTACCAAATATTAATATTTTCATACAAGTATTTAAATACCACAGGACCATAGCACGTAGTTTTCTATAATTGTAAATTTGTTTTCATATTTAACCTTTTCCATTTACTGCATTATATATAACATAGTACCATTAATTTATATGATTCTGTTTCTTAGACCAAAGAAGAGTTTATTGAATGCATTTTATTACAAAATATTTACAAGTCTTTCTTTAAAGTCTTAACCCTCTCAAGAATTATATGAATTTGATTTGATATCTGTTTCAATCAACATTAACTGGAAATAAAAAATCCAGGATTTGGTTCCCTACAGTGGGAATAACAGATAGCCCTATATCGCTCTGTTTTATAAAAAACAAACAAAATATGTTTATATTGTAATTATGTAGCTAAGGGAACACTGCCTGTGGTAACAATTTGTATTTCTGATTTATTGGAAATAAATATAATTTATATGATTGAAGTGCCTCCTTTTTCTTCATTGAACTATGCAATATAATACCAATTAAGGAAGTTCCAGTTTAACATGCATTTGTTTTCCTTGTGTAGCAGGAATGTTCAAAGAATTTCGTAATCCATAACCATGGAGTGGGCAGTGCTTTGACTTCAATCTAGATATTTGTAAAAAATATTCACTGTTGTTTAGTTGGAAATAAGCTAAACATAACATGATGACCATGGCCTTAATATATGGAACTTTCTCCAGAGGTTTGCATGCAATTTGAGATATGTATAAAATGTGGTTAAAGTTAGAGTTGGGGAGTGATTTAGTCATCAGTTTTGCATGGTAGATAGAATCATTGGTATTTTGTAAGTAAAGTACACATGAACTATCTGTGGATGATCTTTTTCACAAATGATGTTAAAATAATCTGTGGCATTCATTTTGCATTCTAAAGAGAACAAAAAGTACTGAGAATGCTATAAAAACATCCAAAAGTCATTATCCCCCTACTAAAGGCCTTGACAGTTGGGACTACACAAGAAGGGTGAATTATTCTTGTGTCCTTTTCAAAATCTGTCTTTTTCTACTTGTGCCAAAAAAACAACAAAAAAAAAACATTATTCAGTGGATTTTATTACTTTTCAACAGTCTTTATTAGTCTTTACACCACTCAAGACAATTTTGCTTATTGGTAACTGTGTCCAAAAGATTATGCAATGGTCTCCAACTTTCACAGTCTACTTATTATAACATATTTTACAAGGTATGACTAGAGATGGATTTCTCTGTCAGTTAATGTATTATTTGATGGTTGGAATTACCGTTCTGTCTAACAGCCATTTACCGATTTCTGTCATTATGTGTTTGTGGTCACATTTACCCTTTGTATGACACATTTTATTCAACATTTTATATTGTTGATAAACTTGAATAGCCAATGTCTTACAAAGTCTATCAATGAAACTGTATATGCCACTTTAACACCTGCTAGACATGCAATAACCATCATACTTCTTTTAAATGCTGCAATACCCTTTGCCTTTCCAATTATCTGTTAGAATGACTGCAAATGTGATTATCCCAGTCATCCCAGTGCTTCAAAATTCACCACACACAAATCATATAATTAGCATAATTTGAATCTGCAGCTGTGATCAGGCCCTACAGTCTGAAAGTATATATACAGAGACATGCAAGTGTAGTTTCCTTTGAAACTACACATTTTCACATAGTTCTGATATTTTTCATCCAAATATAATATGTGTTAACTTGTGTGCCCATCCAGTTAATAAGAGTGGAGCTGTTGATGTGGTTTTATATGAGAACATTTGGAACATGAATGCAAATAACTATTAAAATGGTTGTGAGCATTAAAATGTTAGGTTTGCAGCTCAACACTCACATAAAAAGTGACAAATATTAACCAATCACCACTACATTATACTAGGTTATTCAATCTTGCATAACTGGTTAGATTTGGACATACACATTCAAATCCATGAACAGAGTAGTTGAACTTATTAACCTGCTTTATTCACTTTGACCATATGTACAGAAATGATTTTATTTGTAATTACAATGCATTCTGTTTTCCTAGTTGAGCACTGCAACTTGCAGCAAGAAATGAAAATCTACTGCTGTAAATATTGCAAAGTATAATCTAAGGTATTTCATGAATCAAAACTTATGATTATTGGTACAACTTTTATCACTTCCCTTGAGATTATATAGAAATTTCAGGAATATGCATTGTTTGTGCTAATAACTTATTCTTGTGAATTATTAAACCAAAAATTGTTAAAAAAATAAGCCAAATCTATCATTCATCTTCCCACTTTTCACTGAGGTGCACCAGTTTCCACCCCTTTCTAGTAATCACAGACAAGGGAAAATTAAAAGATAAAACAAGGTTTCATATAGTAGTGGACTGTATAATGTTTTGAAATTTCTTTTACTTACACAGCGATCCTACGCTTATATAGGAATTTCAAGAATGCACAGCACTGGCACTACTATGTTATTCTTCTAAGTTATTTTGCTGACAAACTGTTTTATATACAAAAATGAATGTGAAGTCCAACCTATCATCCTTTATTTAAAATTATCAAATGTTTTGCAAGAAATTTTAACATTTTTTATTTGTTAATTTAGCTTGTATGGTTTTATCATACTCTAAGTATGATTATTAGTAAACAAATATACCAATTTTCCACAAGTCAAAATACGTTAAGTTAACAATTATCAACTTCCTTTAGAATTTAAGAAAATAGATATCTTCATTAAAAAGCATATTTTATAAGCTGAGCTTGTTTAATTTTAGATTCTAGATTAATCACATATTGAGAAATAAGAATTTGAATGTTTTATAATATAAGTCATTTGTCATTTTTAAAGTACTATATGGTATTTATCTATGAAACAACTAAATTCTAACTCACTCTAAACCTTTGAAAAAGACTCAAAAGCTGTGTGTGAACAGCTTCCCATTGTGTCAAATACTTTTGTCTCACAAGATCTTCTTTACTTAACCTTAATATTGTTATTCTCCACTGGACCTCTGTTGCTTCCTGTGAAGATTCATAATGATACCAAAGTTATTGTAAGCACTCTGAGAAACAGATTGGTTAAATGCTTGAAAAACACAATGATAACAAATTTGAAGGTTTTGATAACTGATAATCTGCAAAAGTCTTGATTATATTTATAAGAAATAACTATATTTCAAAAGATCTTGATGAAAAGAATTGTTGAATTGATGATTGAATATTTTCCCTAAAGTACATTTAATAGGATTATAAATGGATCACTGCACTGATTTTTCACTGTAACAATTAAAGATAGTTACAAAGTATTAATTTAATTAATATTTAAAAGATCAATATATATATATAAGCAGCTGGTATGGTTGAGAAAAATTTTTATGTACAGAAGCAAACGTTTCAACCTTCTTCGGTGATCGTCATGTTCACAAAGAAAGAAAGAGGTGACTGACCGATAGCTGACCACAGGTTTGAAGGTGGTTGTGTAATTGAGTGTAGGAATGTAGAGGGCATGCTTAGATGTTTGATTATATTTATTAATATAGGTATAAAGGTGTTCTTTTGTATTGGTTCCGAAGAAGGTCAAAATGTTGTTTGCCCCTATACACAGAACATTTTCTCAACCCATACCAGCCATTTTTACATATATATTTTTCTTTGCAAGTGGGTTTTCTTGTCATCACAGATCATTTAAGAGATCAGTTTGCCTTTACTA
Source organism: Tachypleus tridentatus (assembly GCF_004210375.1). Lineage (NCBI taxonomy): Eukaryota > Metazoa > Arthropoda > Merostomata > Xiphosura > Limulidae > Tachypleus > Tachypleus tridentatus. Next base: position 10,276,035 of record NC_134832.1, on the reverse strand, counting down.
CTTAAAATGATGTTTATCCTACTGATAATCATAAACAAGACAAAATGTGAATATCACACGTAACAAACATTATACAACCAAATTATTGACATTTTTTAATAACTCCATGAGGCAAAAAGACAAAAGAAGTTGGTCATAGACAAGGAAGTTATAAAATGCCAAAACTTAATATCACTGAATTATCTGGAAAACATAATATAATCTTCATACTACTTAGTGATAACTAATGTATTTTATTTCTTTATACATATGTTCTTCAATTTGGGCGAGTTATACAACCATAACTAATGATAGGCCTAAATAACACTAACACACAAATCAATAACAAATGATGAAGGCTATACTTGCACACCAACATTTAAGGGATGTAAAAAAATTAAATCTATCCTCTATTTATTTTTCAGAAAAATTACTGATTCTTATCATAGACTGCTGTAAAATGTTGGCCTTCTCAATACTGCTGATGGCAACTTATTCTGTAAATCAATAACACTGTTAGGTAAACAAAAATATAATAATTTAATTTAATCCTTTTTCTCCAAATGTTAAACCTGTGTCTTCATATTTTATTTTCTTCATAATAAAGCAAAAATAAATCAAAAGCCTTTATTTACAGGCACTATAAATGACTACCTAATTAGGTGGAAGTAACACTCTAGTAATTCTGTATACAGAACTAAAAGTTTGACAAATCTGAGGAATACCAAGGCAATTCTAAATGCAGGAATGCTGGTATTTTTATATTTTTTGAAGATATCTAGACACTCTCATGTTAAATGCAGCAACTTCATGACTATATAATTAAATACTGCTTTTTTTTCACCAAAACATGTATTGCGATGAAGAAAGGATGATACATAAAGGACTATACATAAAAACTAAACAAACTTCATATCTCTGCAGTTTAGAGAATGAAACTACAAAAAAGTGTTAAAATTGTTGTACTTATTTTATTTCTTCTTCTTTTGAAAGCAAAAAATAATGTGCACAATGTGGGGATGCCACAAAAAATGTACCAACAGACATTGATTTTAAACTATGGAATACAGCTAATTTTGCATAACTAGAAAACATCGCACTTAAAAAAAAATCATACTTTTTAATATTTAATGCACACCACAGTTAATAGAGCCACAAAAATGATCTAATTTAAATGAGAAGATGATTTCAGTATGGAAAAACTGAAGGCAAAAAATGAACTGGTGGACATTGATTTCATCAAATTGTGCTGTCATCTGACAGAACATTGGTTCAAATATTACTCTATCATTGATTTTTTTTCTAGATAATTGAGAATTTACTATGTAAAATATGATACACATTAAGAGATAAAAAAAGAAACAATGATGTATAGTGATTTATATAAATGAATGTGAAAATAATAGTAAATTTTTATTAAATTCAAATTCTGTTTTGAAAAAACAACAACCATAATATCTAATTTGAAAAATTTACGCATACATTCATGCAAACACAGCCAAGTTAACGTTTTTAAATTAATGTTGCTACTTTTTTTTTTAGTTGCAATTGAAAGAAAATGGCCAAGTATTCACTAGGTTTTCTTTTTCTTTCTCAAGAAAAATAATTCAACTTATCTCTATATGGTAACATACAAACAACAAGGGGCCATTTGGTGCTTCAAGTATGTTCATGCACACCCACTCTTGATAAAAGTAAAGATTAAAACCTTTCCTTTATTATTCAGGAAATTAAAACTTCCCTTCTTAAACTTCTGGAAATTGCCAACCTCCAAACTCGTGATGGTAATTCATTCTATAAAGTCAATTACCAGTCACTGTATTATAAAAATATAACTTGTTTCAACTGAAGTTTACCCTATCTTTTCTAAATATTAAATATTTGTAAAACAAACAAAAGTAAAATGAACAGCAATTTCTTTGTTTAAGGAGACCATTTTAGAGAAAATCTTTTATGACTAATTTTCAAAAGTAGTTCAGGTAAAGAGGTATGAAAACACACCATGTTTTCCTATAGTAATATAATTATGTCTTTAAATTATTGTTTATTTAATTTCCACATTGTCATGGCAGCAAAACATGGTCCAAAGTGTCTAACATTGTATTATTTTAGCCACTTCAACACTTTGTTCTTTTGTTAGATGTTATGTCCTTGAACTACTTAAAACTGTACTATCTTTTACTGGAAGTAACATGAAGTCAACTAAATCTGAGAGCTTCTGTTTTCATCCATTTCATGCAGTTTTATGTCCTTTTACACTTACCCCAAAATGTCTTTCACTTTCTCAAGGTATAGTTTTGCAGAATGGTTGAGATAAGTTAGTATTAATAAAGGCTGATAGCCTAACTGTTAGAGTGCCTACATTTGGGATATTAGGTTCAATGATTAGAATCCTGGTAATTCTACAAAAAGCTGTCTAGTTTGTGATGCATGCAAAAATATCTGATACAACACCTGATGACAACCAGAGAATTCACTGGTTGAAATGTTGTGAAAATAATAATAGACATGATAAAGACAAGAACAATAATCCAAATTTCTCAACATCTGTTTACAAGAATATGGTATTTCATAAGTAAAGATTTTGTTTTACTGTTAGCTATTCTTTTTTTAGTTCACATAAATAGCTATTCTCATTCAGTGCTGCCATTTATATGTATTAAAATTGTTTATGCATATTACAAGCCTTGTATTTCTCCTTTGTTTCAATTGATTGATTTCAATGCATCTCTCACGTATACCTTCATGAGCATGAGATTCCTTCTCTTCCATTTTAACTATCACTTCAAGTTTTGGCAGAAGATAGAAGCACAGCCAGTTTTCAATGATGAAGAAGGGTGGGAATTGTAAGAGGATGTAAGTACCTATCAGAAATATATTTTCAGTATAGGAAAATTATAACTCCCAACATGATGCATTACCTCCTCTCACATAAATAGCTACAATCTTACACTGAATCGGAGGGACCAGTAGAGAATCACCTTTGAAAGCATTTGAAGAACACTCTCTAAGATGAGACAGGCAGATTCTAGGATCCAATGTGGAGCACTGTCCCACTTATGAACCATGCATACTCTTGATCATCACAGAAAAATGTTACTTATATGGGCAGAAAACAGAGGATCACATTCAATTGGGAGAACTATGGCTGGAAAGTGATTTGAACCCTGCAATATTTATGAAACTCAATCCTGAAATTATAAAAGCAGGTAAAACATGAAGGATGTGCCTGTCCCTAGGTATAAAGTGGCTACTGCACACTAGACCATGCATGCCAAGTAAATTACATCCAAAACCGATGCCACTGACAATCAACATTCACACAGGTGTAGGATGAGGATTATACTATTGGAAAATTGGCTACAAAACCCAGCTACTGAGTATTAACATCCATGTAGGGATTGGAAAGAGGATCATACCACTAGAAAGTCAACCACTGTAACTTCCAGATCATTAAGAACTAACATCAATGTCAAGGTACGAAAGAGGATCAACTACAATCTAAAACCCAGCAGATTGGCAGTGGTAAGAAAGAGGATTATACTATCTTCATCCCAAGTTCATGAGATGAGAGAGAATCTAGTACCCCTAATTCATGTATAGGGTGCATGTTAATATGACAAACTGATAGATCAATCCAGAACAAGATATCTAGTACTAAAAATATGACTACATAATGTAATTTACCTCCCTCCAAAACATGACTGACAGGAACCACCTAAAGTGCATTAATATCCCCAAAATATGAAATACTGAAAGACAGTGAAAGGGACAAAATGGTAACTATCTGCAATTACATCGACTGTGAGCTAACAACAATGAAGAAGTATAAATGAGAAAAGTATATAAACATCTATAATACATGTGTGAGGACTTGTGTTGATTGGTTCTATTCTAGCTAAAAGATACATCCACTGGGAACCAACATTCATGTGTGGGTAGGATAAGGGATCCAAATTGAAGAACTGAATTACAATTTTGATGTTTCACTCGCATTTGTTTTTATATTTCATTGGAGGATATTAGCAAACAAATCACACCTCCAACATCCACAAACTAAGAAGAGAAGGAAATAAGTCTTAAAGGAAGTATGAAACAAAGAGGATGTGGAAAGTAGTTAAATTGGTGGTAGAGTGAGGCAGTGAAGAATCACATTAACATCCCAGTCTAGAAATGTAGCTTGCCACAGTGAACAACAAATCCAGACTGAAAGCATCAATAGGAAAAGTGCAGGAGAGTAAATTTCCTTATGGTATTTGAAAAATTTAAGGTGTAGGTCAAAGCCACCTAATAACCTGTCAAGGAAGCAAAAGACTCTCAATAAAAAAACAAGCTAGAAATTCTGCAATATAATAAACAGTTGGTCAAACAGCAGAAAATCCTCAACCAATAGACTATTATAATTGTTCCATTTACATTAATAAACTTTACGGAAGAAGTGCAAATAAAACAAGCCAGAAATGAAGCAGGACAAGTGGAATCTCCTTTCCAAGGACCAAATAAAAACTGAGAATGAAAGACTGGATGAAGCACCAGTGACTGAGATTGACAAAGAAGGGAGAGAAACAGAGAAAGAGGTAGTGGAGGAGTAAGATGTAGGTGGAGAAGCCAAGAGGCAATCAAAAGGACTTGACACAAAGTGATATGGAGGATCAAAATTATGTGGTAAAGAAGTCAAATGGGGGGATAAATATATAGGTTTACTGAAATCCTGTCTGAAAGCATCAGCAGTCAGAGTAAGAGAATGAAGTGATGTGGCAATAGCATCTATGCAAAGAGTATCCCACTGAGAGCAAAGCCACTCCATTAGATAAATTTTGCCTGGACAGGAAAGCTGGTCTGCAGCAAGATTGAAAGCACCAGGAAGATGACACAGAATGATATAAATACCTTGAGTGTGGGCCAAAAAATGAAGATCCAATATATGAATATATAGAAATTAAGAATGGGTACCACCTTGATGACTGAAATAAGCAATCACTGTAGAACTGTTGAAGTGAATCATTACTAGATGATTTCTAGCCACATGGAGAAAATGAACCAAGGTCCAATGTACAGTGAGAAGTTCCAGGATGACTTCTCAGTCACAGACCAATAACTCATTGCTTCCTGGAAAAGGAGGAGAAAGTGGGATATGTCAGTGTGTGAGTCTTGTCCATGATTGAATAAGGTAAGTGTTGCAATGGAAGACCGTATCCTCAAAAATGATAAAACTTCACATGTAATAAAGGGAGCAGTAAGAGAATGGAGAACTGATAGCTCCTTCGGACAAAGTTGAAGAGGAGAAGGTTCAGCCTGACTGAGATGGGTTTCGAATAAACATCAAAATAAACAAAATACTTGAAGGAATGACTTCTCCACTTTGTTTAACCATTCCACAGGAAAAGTTGAGGAATTTGATAGACAGACTCATGTTCAGTATGAGCTAACAGTAGCTAATCATCCATCTAATGATGAAAGTTCAACCCAAGGCCATGTAGGTGAGGATTTACTGCTCTGACCACCCAACGAAAAACATATGGGGCTGAAGTAAGTCCAAAGGGCAGGACACAAAATTAATAAACTACCCTTTGATGAACAAACAGAAGATATAATTGCAACTGCAAAAATGCTGTGATATGCAAGTAATAATTTGTGAAGTCCATGTCATTCATTCACAAACCTGGAAAAAAAGCCCACCTGAGAGTGAAAAACAATTCCATGGTAAAATAGGATACTCTGAGAAATTAATTGAGACAACAAAATATTATATTACAGGCCACCATTCTCAAGTTTTCCCAGAATTAAAGCCTGGAAAAAGATGAAGAAGATTAATAGCATGTAGAAACCAAAAGATGTGTACTGCTTCTGACAGATGATAACACGTGATAGGATCCCAAGGCATAGGGAAGGAAATGGCTACAAAAGGTAAAGCAGGAGGAATGAAATTAGACATACTTCTGATAAAACACAAATAAATACTGATATATGGCAAAAGATCACCAAATGGAAACAACTTCACAAAATCAAGCTCCCTCTAGATAGTCACTAGTACTGTTGGTGGTGTGCTAATCCATGTCAGGTGAAATGAGGAACCCCTGGTGGGAGGAATGGGTAAGGGTTGAGAAGTACAGGGAACAGAAATAGAAACTTGTTGTGGTTCAAACTGTGGCAAATGAGCTACCAAAGAGAAAATGTAGTGTGTTGACTACACGGACTCCACATGTGATTCCAAAGTCTCAGGTACATGGTCAAAAACACAAGGGACCATACACAAGTCCCTTAGATAAGTGGGTGGCAAACAAACCTAGGACAAGACCTTATTGCAAACCAGAAGATCCCAACAACAGAGAAACAAAGTGTGTAAAGTAGGGATTCCTAGAGAATTGTAGTTCCTGGCCATAGAGACATGTGAATATAAAACCATAGTTTTAAATGTATCATGCTTCCATAAATAAAATATGAATGACTGTATATCAAACAACAAATGAAAAATACCTACATTATTAAAATGTGCTGAACTGGCATGGCATGGCATATTAAAAGGCAACCTTACTCATCCTAGTTGAAATCGCCTTTAATTACTATTGGGAATATTGCTAAAGCCATTGTCTACCATTGTTCAGTGACCAGCAAATGAATGTTAACATCAAAACCAGTGTGTCAGTTTGATTTGGCTTGACCAGTAAAGGTCATTGATACATCAAACATTAGCTCTCTCTCTATGCTCTACATTTAGTCTGGCCAGTTTTATTGGATCAAGAAACATTCAGTATCTGAAAACTCACACATAAAAAGTAAATAGAATTGTAAATGATTTTAAACTATTGAATTAATTGAAACAAGGGTAAACAACATACTTGGTATTGTGAACTACATAAAGAATCAATTAATACATAACTTTGTCTGCTCAAATTAAACCAGCAGCACATAAAAAAAAAATCATGGATAGGGATTGTAAGTAGCCTATTCTGTACCCAGGCAACATGCTGCTTATGTCATAAGCAGACTATACTGTCCTGACAACAGTTTGCCCTACGTTATATCATTGGACGTGGCTACAGTAAAAGAGCATGTGCAGAAATTGTTGCTGATGAAAGTGTTTTTAACAATGGCAGTATCATTTGTATATCAAATAAGAGAGTCATTTATACAAATATACAAGTTTTTGATAACTAGAAATCACAACTCTAACTTAGAGAGTTAGATAATCAATATCTGTATTCAATGAAAATGAAGTACCTAGCAAAACCAAAATACCCTATAATTTTAACATACCCCCATGTATATTTGTGAATAATTACACAAACAACTTTAATGGAGCAAGGACAAGTTTTGAAAATAGTTTTTCATCTGTGATTAAAGAATTAATATAATTATCATCAGTATAATATCCTAAAATTGAAACATGTTCATTACACATATAGCAATAATGAATAACTGATAAAGTGTTGGAATGTGGTGTTACCAAATTGCTCTGGTATTTCAATATATTAGAAGTTGTTAATCTGATTTTTATCAATAATTATTCTATAAATAGGCCACTAATATCATTCCTTAAATAAACATAGTATATTCACACTTGTGCTAATTCCATTAATTATTTATAGACAAATGCTTGTTTCATTAGCTTTTCTATTATGATTGTATCTCTGGATAACTAATTTCTTGGATTGATCAATTACACTATGACATGACACAGAATGGGTGGGGTTTATGATCTGTATATGTCTGTCAATCGTAGTACTTCAAATTTTCAATAAATGTTATCACAAAATTTCTCTTTTTTTCATAAGTACATGTGTAAACTCATACTTCATTTCTGATATTTAGTTGCTGAAAATATCCATATAATACGTATCCACATGTATGAATGACACTGATTTTCTTTGAATTACAATTAATCTTGCCTTGACATAGGTGTCAAGCAGTATCTGATTGCCAGGTAAAGTGATAAATCACTCGTACTTTGTTGACATTGTTCCAATGGGACAGTAGCATGGAAAAGAAGGCTGGTTTTCATGTACAATATTTATTTTAGTCCATCAATTATAAACTAAATAACTGAACTTGGAGTACAAAGGTAGTAATTTATGTCTATGGAATCTAATGGTGTGTGAATTTTTGTTGTTACTTAAAAAACACTGAAATTTTCTATGTAAAGCAAGGGTCAAAGATGACAAATGAACCAACAAAGAGTTAAAATGGGAAAGGCTATTACTGAAAAAAATCTCAGGATCTTGGTGTATCACCACAGAAGTGAAGTAAGAGTAAAACAAAGGTATAAAAAGTGGGCATGTGATAAATGCATAGATAAATCAGGGGGTCACCCCACACAGAGGTAAAATAGACCCTTACTCTTGAGTCAAGAAACATACAGTCACCTTGAAGATAAGCCAAAGCAAACTGATTCATAGCCCATGGAGGGCTAGGTATACTTTTACCACAAACAATTGTGAAACAAAAGGCTCAGCATATTCTTAGTATCTAAGGAGAGTGAGAAAACTGAACATGGAAAGGAAGAATTATCATGTAACAAAGAAGGACAAGGATCATAGGAAATTGAGAAAATGGGTAAAACATCACATAGCCTGAAAAATTATGTTTAAAAATGTCATATTAGGCTTGGCTAATTCTGTAGTGGAAAAAGGCTATCATAATCCTTATTGACTCAAACAGGTTTCACATACTGAGTAGGAAATGGGACAAGATCAGAAAAAGGTGGTTGATCCATATAACAATCAATCTCTTGAGGGATAATCGTAGATAAATCCACTGACGGGCCACCACCACCAGCAGTCTGCAAAAGAGTGCTTGTAAGAGATATGATGTCCAAAGTGGTAACACAAACCTCATAATTCACTTCAGAAATATGAATCAAACAAAACTGTTTGACAGACAAAATGCAAATGTGAGAGACAAAAATTAATAACTGAGATTTTAAGTAAAAAAAAAAAAGGCTTCGATATAACACAGATTAATGAAGAAATCCCACTTCAGAATTGAAACTATTAAAATTATGGTTACAAAGTGCACCAAAAGCAAAAAAACACCCAAACACAAGCACTATTAAATCAGAAGTGATAGTTATGTAGAATGGAATAGAGGGAGTCATCTGCATCATGAAAGTATGTTGCACTTCTACCAGTGGAGTTGATACATGATGCAGTCAGTACAGGGGAGATAAAAGGCTTGTGCCATGCTTTTTTTTTTTCCTATAGAGCACAGCAACAAAAGAAAACAGTGGATGGTAAAATGAAAATGTAAATATCTGTCATTGTGAGTTAATTTCTTGTACAATGTAATGGGTTTGTCATTCTATCTACTGATGAAGATATGAAGGAGTGATACACTGTTGTTTTTCATTTCCATGGTCAAATGAATCCTGTTATCTACAGAGTTTAGATGTTGTAAGTAGGCTGTAGCATCGGTAAAATTCTTTTTTTGTCTGGAAGCCATTTGTTCAAAATATTTCTTGAAAATATCTACTAAAGCTTGAAAGCATGGCAATCCTTTGGCAAGGTTGCCTGTTTCTTCTTGGAAATTGTTGTTGAATTGTAAACAATAGTGCAACCATCCAAAAATGCAAGCTGTTTCATGTGCTATCTATTATATTCTTTGTATATTACTTTTAGTACAGAAAAGGATGAAAGACAACCCATTATACTATGTAAAACATTTTACCAGTGATTCACTATACATAACTTGTGTTCTAAGCACCAATGGAGCCTGTTTTTCTCTTTGCATCTAACGTAATTCGTTTTCAGACTAGTTGTTAGTTGAGTGCCATATAATGTTGTTTTTTTTCTAAAATCTTTTATAGTGTACTGTTGAACTGCATAGTCAGTTAAAACACACTCTAGCATCTCTAACTATTCTTTCTCTTCATCGGTTGTATGATCGTAAAAATTTTTCCTAGAAGAAAATGCATTATCACTTCTCAGCTACTTCTGATAACAAATCTCTTGATTAGTAAATGAAAAGAAATGGTTTTCAGTAACTATACTACTAGTAATCATACACCTACAAACATATTTAGTTAAAGTCAGAAAAATCCTTGTTCTTATCTACTGTCTTGTAAATAAATCATCATATGAATACATCTTTGCAATTATTACAGGGCTTCAGGAATCACTCGACTCATAACAAGAATATTTTGAATATGATTTTTCAATGTTTGTTATGGGGTCATAATAAAGCAGCTGGGCAGTATTTTTATCTAAACTTAATGTCACTTCATCTGTGAATAAAAATATTAGAATATCTTATTCTGTACAGCTCTACATTGTAGTTATTAGCTTAGATTCAGCTCTTTCTTAATGAAGGTAATACTAAATCTATGTGAAATAAAGAACTTTGGTGACATTTTATTGAAATAAAAAAACACAGTGCTAGGTAGACATCAAGTAGTTGTGCCAAAAAATTCTTGATTTGGCTTTCTGGTAGTACAAGAAAAAATTATCATATGCAATACAAAGTTGCATTTTGTAGAAAAGTTTCAAAATATTTTCACTTTTGGACAATACTCTTCTTTTATCTTTTAAGTTAACTACCACAAAACCTGAAAATGTTTCAAAAATAAATCTACTAACCTTTATTATGAAAATTAGTTATTTATATGCTGTCAATTACTAAACAGTCTAACATATTTATAATTTATACTAATATATTCATATTTTGAATGTTTACCAGTTCTAGAAGTCTTTTGAACATCTCTTGTCTTCTAAGCTCATTATGCAGTTGAAACTTAAGGTCATGAATCTGTTCTATTTGTAGCTTAATTTCTTTTTGTTCATCTATACAGAGGCCTCCTACAGCCTGTTTGATCACTTGATGAAGTTCTTGCTTTTGCTGGTGAAATGTGGCCAGTTTTCCTAACATGACTGTTGACATTCGCTTTTATTGAAAACTAGAAATTAATTACATTAAATAAACAATGTTTCAATAAATTTGCTACTACATGCTTAATATTGATTTCAATAAGATGAGATAAAGTTGGATACATTAAGCTGAGTCAATTAGTTTTTTTACTTTCTTTTCATTTTCTGACAGAAGAAAATTGGCTGTAAAAGCTTTTAGTAGAAGAAAGAAGATGATGCTTGCAAGGTGGTCATTGACAGTTGCTATCAAATGAAATAATAGCAATTTGTGCTTTGTTACTGGGACTTGGCTACAAAACATTAGCAAAATGAGAGGAAATGCAAAAATAGGTTCATATCACGTCATATGTTTACTATCAAAAGGATGTTCATTTGTTTTTTTATGCTCTGTGTACCAGTATGTGATTAAAAAGATATGAGCTGAAAAAATAATGAGAAGGATTGTGCTAATGTTTCAAAATGCAATTTCATTTTTAACTGTATTGCTATGTAACTGTTACAGATATTTTTCCAATATGTCTAGTTGTCATGTTTATCACTTGAAAGTGTTTTGTTTATCAGTTTTATTAATATTCTCTTAGGTTGTTTAAGTATAGCCACACTAGAAGACTTACTATTATTTGCTTAACTTGGTTACTTTGAAGCAGTCCATCAGTGTCACTAAAGGGTGGCATATTGGAATAAGTTGTACAGATACTGTAGAGCTTGTAAGGTTCCATACTTTTAAATATTAGAAAATGATGCATTAACTATATATTAAGATTTACTTATATTAGAACTTTGAGTTGTTTATTTTTATTGGCCTTTTTTAATATGAGTCTTATATTTTTTAAAATAAAATTTTGAGTAATTCCCTCACCCATGAATACAAGTTCGTATTCAAGGGTTTATCCACAAAAAATATTACAATTTGAATATTGACTGTAAACCAGTGGTTTCATAAGTAGATACAGATAACTTGTATTTTCAAGTATTACCTTAATGTGGAACTCAAAGATGAGCTTGAGGTATAATGGAACATGTCTTAATCAGAGGTTGAAAATGAAATGGAATGGTATGGAAACATACAAGCCTACTTCCTCAGTAAAAGAAAAGGGTTAAGCTATAACTATATGAAATGCCTTATTTTCATTACAGATCAAATAAAACATTTATAAACATATACTGAACATTTTTATACATTAATAATGGTACTAAAAGTTATAATTTTAGATTTAACAACTCTTTTTAAAACAGATCCCAAAAGAATAGTTTCTTAAATTGTGATTCATAATATGGATCACAAGGAATTGCACAAAACCATAATAATACATTCATAAAAAAAGATAACTTAAATGATAACAATTTAGTTCAAACAACACTTCAAAAACTTTAATACTGACTGCTAAGGCTATTACATATAAAAATGCACAATAAAAGTAGGCATGTTAGTCTTGCATGAAAAACATCCTCAAAACGGTCTATCTATAATTATTTTTCTTATTATTCTTCTCTTGCCAGCCTATAAAACATGTTTTAGACATGTATGTTTCACTTGAAAATACTACTTTTCTATTAGTAAAACTATATACACACTTAGTAGGGGTTGTGTCTTACACTATGTATATATTTGTTCATTGTTGTGCATTATATAATGATAATTTAGTTACACTTTCTCAAACAAATCTCCACGACAATATCCAACTGCAGCTTAATATTCTACACCTCAAACTAATTCGATCAAATACTCAATGTCTACAGTAAATCATCATCAACCACATTAGCTAGCTTCTAGCTATGTTTATTACCATTATAATCTATTAAATTAGCTAACATATCAAGTGATCCCATGTCCATAGTTTAACATAAAAAAAGCCAGCAAAGAAGATAAATAGAAAATTGGGAATCTAGAAATCTCTAAATTATGATCATGAAAAGTAAGCAAACAAGGCTATGATACTGGAGCAAAAACAAGGGTTTGTAGTTTGAGCAGGTAATGACTACAATATTTCTAACTTTGTCTGCTTACTTTTCTTATATAATCCCTATTTGAATTAAACTAAAACAGGTCTGCAAGCATACAATAAGATTTTCTATTTTCTCCCAGAGGTCTGATTATTTAAAAACATGTTTCCTTTACATATGTTGTGTATTTTCATCACAAAGCATGTTACAAAGAAAAGGACAAAGCTTGCTTCTAATGATTTAGCAATCACAAGACTCTCAAGAACCTGTTGCTCTTGCTTATTATTAGTTTTACTCAAGATACAAAGTTTATAATTTCTACAGGAACAACATAGTGTCAGCTCATAGTGACCTACATTTACTTCCAGGTCTTTTTGAGTTGTTCACACATGATGAGCTCTTCAGCTTATTCACATCAGTAATTAGCAATCTAATCCATTTATATCTCAGTATCAATTACATCTAAACATGAAAACAATAACAAAATCCAGATACATAGCAAACACTCCATAGGAGAGTTACAATTACAGTCTGGACACTCCTACATCAATATTTAACTATAAAAGAATCATTAAGTTACAATGAAAGATAAAGCGTACTTACACATTTATATTTTGTAATACAGCAAACAAGCACTCACAAATACACAATTAGAGAGAAAGAAGCTACTACATAAAACATGATACAGAAGTGTTTAACAAGAATATAACTGTACTAACAAATTATTATAATTCAATTAAAAAAAAGTATATTGTAAATCCTGAACATTTAGATGAATTTTCAAAGTTACAAATACAATGAAGTCTGCTATTAAAGGGAGAATAACATGACTAACAGTTTCCAAAGCAGATAATAATTTCTTAGAGATCAATTTTTAGAAAGCACAATTTAAGACCTAGTGGCAACATGTAATAGATTTTGGAGTTATTGCTTGTTCAATGGGACTGTTGCTAGTAATATTCACTTCTCCTTCTACAGGTTCCATTTAATTATCCTATAAATTTGTAAATGACAATCTCAATCATAAAATGTATTTGTTACTGGGTTCTGTCTTGATCTCAAACTGACACTTTTGACAATGCAATTAAAATAAAACCAACTTTATAGCAAATAAAGTTCAAAGAGCTGGGCTTCTGCTAGCCATAAGCCACATCGCCATTGGCAAAAAGAAAGAGCCTATGGCTAAAAAATCTAGTGTTGGTTTCGCCACAGTGGCAAAAGATAATAATTTTTCGGTCTTGGATGGTTTTCCTTTATTTATTCTGCTCAAGTTTCGGTCTTAACAGCTTTCATAGTTTTTATTGCCAATCACGCCATTAATGATGACAAATGACCAGAGGCACCCCCAGCAAGTTGAAGAAACAAGAAATGTTTTTAAAAACTACTACTGACTGTAATCTATATTTTCTTTACATATGTATTTTTATGATTTCAGGGATATGACAACTAACAAATTAAATTTAAAAAAAATTATTATTCAGCTGTGCTAATGATTTCTTTTATTTTCATTTCTTATGCAACATGTTTGATTCTGCCCGTGGTACACAAACAGTAATCGGAGAAAACCTGACCTTCGTCAAACCAACATATAGTCTGTGTCAAAGTGGAAATTCCAAGTTTCGCTTGACATGTGTTTGAATTGAGATCATGACAACTCTTAGATCAGATAAAAAGATGTCTAAACAGTTAGATATATAAAGTTTTTTTCAAAAGAAGGTTGAAGCAACAACATCAACTGATGGTGGGAAATCCACTTCCAAAAGAAAAGACAGCTCTGAAGAAACTGAAGCTTGCAGCAGTGATCAGACTGTCGGTGTGAAAAAAATATACCTGAAATTTCAGAGAGTTAGTTAAAGAAACTTGGTTTTCACAGTTTCCTTGGCTGGAACATGTTTCCCAACAAAATACATTTCATTGCAAATTATGCAGGGGCAACAAGAAGACAAATATTTACGTTACCACTGGGAAAACTGCTACTAAGCCTAAAAAAGACGATTTGATGAAGCATGCACAGTCAGAAGATCATCGCAGTGCAGTTGCATTACAAGTTTTAAAGAAGGACAGGTCAACTGCTGCTGTGAATGTGTACATGGAGTGTAAAGATGGCATTCAGGCACAGACAGCCACATTACTTGTACAAGCAAAGGAAGCCATCCCAAAATTTAAGGAGGAATGCCCCTGGATAATAACAAGTCATTGTTTGGCACACAGATAATAGTTGACAGCTGAAAAGGCAGCAAACCAGCTGCCATACCTTGTGAAGTACATTTCAGTTTTGAACCAGTTTGCAAAAAGCCTGAAATATTCTCCCAAGTTGTGTCGGGTTCTGGAAGAGAGCAGAGCATTGCATGGAGAGAAAAGTAACAAAATCAAGCAAGTGTTCTTCACACAATGACTCTCTTTTAATTATTCCGTCCAAGCACTACTCAACTGTATTGCATCTATAATAAGCTGCCTGCAGGTTGTAGCAATGGAACGTGGTACTCTAGGCCGAGCCTCGCAACATGGTCTAGTCCAGCAAATGTCATGTTACAGCTTTGTCATTCTTGGACTTTTGTCAAGATCTCTACAGAGAACTGATTTATCCTATGATAAAGCTAAAGCAATTATTGATGGGTCAGTTCTGTCAATTCAGTTGCTGGTACACATCCCTGGTCCTTACACACAGACTGCACTGAAGGAACTCCTACAAGCTCCTGATGCCAGTAGTTACACTTCTTACAGAGGCCATGACATCAAAGATACTGATAAACAATGTGAAAAGTACAGAGCAGCAGCTGAGTCATTTGTTGAAGAGGTGGTCACAAGACTACAAGTAGCATTCCCAGACACTAACATAATGTCATTTTTTCAATATTTAGCCCATGTCACAACAGAGCAGTATCTTATGAGGATGATCTGAAGAAATTCATCCAGCATTTCTCTCTTTTGGTCAATGAGGATGAGGCACTGACTGAATAGCTACTACTAAGGAACATAATGGAACAGGATGCTCACAAAAACAGAAACATGAAGAGCTTCTACAAGGAATACATCCACCAGACCCATCAAACTTTTTCCAAATCTGTCTCAGCTTGCAGCAATTGGATTAATAATTCCAGTTACATCTGTTGACTGTGAGTGGGGAATTAGCAAGTACAACAGCATCAAAACAGATACCAGGAGCAGTCTGTCTGAGGCCAAGAGAGAAATGTTACTGAACTTATCCATAGATCATTTTAACTTCAACTCTGCATTCAGATACTGGGTCACTCACAAAGACAGATGTGGGTACCATTCCCTGTTGAAGAAATGTGCTTCGGAACCTCAGGTGTCGACTTCTACCACATCTTCTGTTGATAATGATTTGGCTGAATAGCTGCCATTGGATTTATCTACTTACTAGTCATGCTACCGTTTTCTAGTTTCGAGTAATTTTTTTGTTTCTGTGTTATTTTGAGAAATGTATCTCTTTATTTTCCTCTTTATTATGTTTATTTTGTTATTTTGTTTGTTTTGTTATTTTTGGCAGCGAAGATTGCTGGAGAATAAAAAAAATAGTACAAAACTTAATGTCTTGTAGATTTTCACATAATTACAACTATTTTTTACTGGTTGGAATTGATGCATATTAAAAGTCACACACCACACTGTTTTTGGCGACCTAAAATTGTGGCTAAACAACTGTCACTGTGGCTAAAAGAAATTACTTTGTTTAGCCACAGTGGCTAAGAGAATTATTTTTCTAGTGGAAGCCCAGAAAGAGACAAACAAACTGAAATGCCCCTACAGTACTTGTTTCTAATCAACAGACATGCTGTATTGTATGTCATGGAACTTGGTTTACTTTGTACTACACACATTCTAACATTTCTTTCTTTTAACATATTTGTTTATAGGCTAGTATAATAAGAAGGTATAAACTGACACAACTAAATGAAATTATTTTTTAAAATTTATCTTGTGCAACATTTCAAGCAGGTACTCTTCATCAGGCAATGAAGACTCCATTACAATATTGCACTGATACTTTTATAAGGCTTGTTTCCTCTTATTAGCTATAAATTGCTGTGAAGATGAAATATGTCATCAATAAAGCTTTTCACAATTATCATACGTCAGTAGCAATTTGAAACAACAATAGAAGTAAAACTTTCAATGATAATTGATTAAAGCAAGTGATAAAAAGTTAACTTACATAATAAGGATAAAAAATTTGGTGTATGGATTTTATAGCAAAGAATGAGGTGGTGAAAGATTTTATTTTTTTGTAAAATTCATGAAGTTTTTGTTTTATTGTTATTATTATTAAAATGCTAAATATTTTCAAGTTTTAAAGTATAAAAAAACATTTAAAGGCTGGACACAATAAAGAGAGCTTTATTTCATCCTTTCAAGATGATACCTCACCTTTATACAGAGAATAGCTTGATCCCTTTTTGTATCTGCCTATGAGATTTGCATGTTATTAGGCTTGAACTACCTCCCACCTAAAAAAAATGTGCTTAACCCACTAGCTGCTGATTAACTGTACATACGGTACAGTTTGCTTTCAGCAGTTGAAGCAAGTATGCTGCAAACAGTGTATGGCTTGCAAAGATTTTGTGTTTTTGAAGCAGCCACAGCCAAAGGGTTAACATGAATTGCACTAGTGCCTAATATCATCATCATGTTATGATAGTACTCCACCAGTCTGAGAATTGATTACACAACCTCTTTAAAGCAGTAGTTTTCCCTAAATACTTGGGATCTAATTAATTTATTTTCATTGACATTATCTGAAATAAATGTTTAAAATTGTTAATGAATTACTTGATATTTGCAATAGTATATGACTGATTAAAATTTATTCACATTTACTAGATTTAGTGTTTGTAGTTTACAACATAGTTTTCAATTCCACTTAGAAAAACAAAATATTTTGTAAATACCCACCATTATGACTTCTCAAGTGGTAGTAACTTCTACTTCATCCTGTGATATTGACAGTGTTTCTAACATGGGATCTGTGCCTGCTGCAGACTGATTGTCTGCAGAGAATGTGACAGCCACTGTTCAATGTGTTGTGGGTTTTTAATGCATGCTGGAATGCCTCCTACCTTCCATTTGGCTTTTGTTTCTTCTTTTTGATTTAAACATAAACAGGATAATCATAATAATTTTGACTGGCTACTTTCACATCTAGGCACAGCTTTACTTGTAGAGGTAAACTCTCCAATCTAACCTCTTCTTTGAAATTTTGTAGATATGTTCTTTCTTTTTCTTTCCCCTGTGTCTATTAATTCTTTCCATTTTTTAATATATGAGAAACATATTGTCTTACCTCCTTTACCTGATATTAGGGTCCATGTGAAACTCATATCCCAAACAACTGAGCACTCATACTAACATGCATTGTCCTCCTCATTTACTTAGTTCTTTTGTCCTGGCTTAAAGATGTTCTTCATTTCCATTCCAAGATTCATAATCTTTGAAATCTCTCTCTTATCTGATTGAGAAGTAGATCTCTTAATTTTGATTTTCATTTCTAATACCTAATTTTCATGCTTTTATCTCTTTGTTACCACCATCTTGCTTTTACCTGTCATTTCACCTTATTACTGAGGCATTTCATTGCTTTCCAGAGGAGCTTGTTGGCCTCTTTTCACCACATTGGCCCATAATTCTTCTTGAATTCTATTCCACTTTGCTTGGTTACTATGCTGTTTGGTCATATTTTGATGGAATGTTCTGCTAGGTCGAGTATGCCTTCCTCATACTTAAAACTGATTTTTATCATCTTAATGTATTTTGCTCAGAGAATTTTGGGGATGTTTCTGATTCACATGAGACCCAGGCTGAGGCAGCACAACATCAATCATTATTGTATATCTTAATTTCTCATCTTTCTCAATCTTACCCTTCTGCTTCTACATCCAGGCCTGCTGAATTCATGTCTCCCTTTCCCTTCCCATTTGAACTTTCTGACATCAAAATCATTTTTTATGTGGTCTGTGATTACGTTATCAGAAAATTATCACTGCCTCATGAGTCACTGTACATCATCCGAGAAAATTTAGAAAAAGTGAAGAGAACAAATAGATGGACCAATAGCAGTAAAAGGCTGGTGAAGTGTGTGAAAATAGGTAAATGAACCAGTATTGAAGAGAGACAGGTTGTGATCTGAGAGAATACACTTCACAAAACAACCCCTTCCATTAATTACAGCACCATCCCAAAGGGAACTGTGTCCATTAAAGTCTCTTAGCATGAAGAAAGAAGATGGCAGTTAGTCAGTAAGAGCATTAAGGTTTGACTGATTGCAGATCTTCTCCTAATAACAGACAAAGAGACCACACAGTGGTGGTATAGCACATGGAGATACAGTTGGCTATAGCCTCCAAAGATGTAAAGAGTAGCCCAGACATGGTGGATGCATACTGGTTAACTAGAAGTACCCCATCCACATGAACTCATCCATCACATAACCTGTGCAATGAAAACTGTCAAAAGATGAAAGCATCAGCAGGCTGAAAGAATGTTTCTTGTAAAAAGAGAAACATCGGATGATAAGAATCAATCAGTCTTTATGTAATCTAAATTGGAATGGAAATCTTGACAGTTCCACTGTATCAAAGCAGTCATTGTTTTGGAGGAAGAGAAGAAATGTTTTTGACCATGAGAATTTTGTTTTGTTGACAGAAGTCTGTTGACCTCAGACTTCATCCTGACCTGGGTCACTCAGACAGATCTCATCAGATGAAGAAGATTCCAGTGACTGAGTGCATGACCAAATCATTATCTGGCACCAATGAAAAGTGGCCTAAGCAAGCACTATATGCTGTGGTGGGTATAGAGACAGGAGTAGAAGTGGACTTGTAAACTCTGGAATCCACACACAACAAAATACTTGGCATGGCAAGAAAAAAACTCTGAAGGAAGCACTGAAAGATCTGTCTACACCCACACTGTAGCGTTGGCAGGGCTCATGCTGTCACTCGCCATATTTGCCAATGGCTATTATTTTTTGTTTTTTGGCGAAGAAAAATTGTAATTGGTGAATATACTGGCGAAACACTGATTACAAAATGCTAGACTGGTTCACTACATCATTTTTTTAATGCAAGTATGCAGTAAGCAGATAAAAATCAATAACCCGTCTGCATTCATGCAAGGTCATGGTCAGGATCGACAAACGTGAAAAATTGTTCAATCAACAGCGACCTAACAGCTTGACACGAATAACTCATTTATATGTGGTTGATTAGCAAAAAGTCATCTTATACAGATTATATTATAGAAGAAAAGAATGCTATTGACTGTAAACTGTTCCATAATTTTGTAAAATTAGAGCAAAACTTCTCCCTAGTTTGCAAGTCTAGAGAGACCCCTGTTTAGCAGCATGTAATAACAGTTACTTTTAATTTAGTGACTCGTCTTCCCATGTTACTATTGTAATGATTTGTGTGTGAAAAACATTGAACTTTGTAACTGTGAAACTGTTGTTTTATAATAAATTTGATAAATGATAAATTCATTGAAATAAAATGTATGATAAGAACTTAGTTGTAATTTATTCTTTGACTGTCTTATCGTATGTGACTGGCTGGAGGGTTGGATACGGATCAAACCTATCTGGCTAAAACACTGGCTAAAATTGGCTACCAAAAAAATCATTTGGCTAATAGCCTGGCTACAGAAAAATTTAGTCCAGGGTAAGCCCTGCAGTGAAATGGAGTGCAGTAGCAAATGTCTGAAGAGGAGGAGGGAAAAACAATTTCCATGTCTCAGGATAAGAAATGCTTTTAACAGTTCATAAACATTATACTTCTTTTTCTCTACCCACTTAGAGCAATAATGAAAGTATGAGGGGTAAAAAACTATCTATTTGGAACTTATAGATGTCATGGCCTTTGCCACTACAACAAGAACCTCTGGTATTGGAAACATCTGAGAGGAATGAGAATATATGGCCATACCTACAGTTGATGTAATCAGTCTTGGCAGTGGTAGGTGGGTGCAATTATGCAAACATAAGTATAAAAACATTGGTATGCTGCATAATTCCATCTTTATGAGTAGAAATATATTGCACAGCCAACACTTCTTGGCTAAAGAAACCTAGGACAGCCCCTGGCTTGAAGATGTCAAGTAAATCCCTTTCAATGATTACTCCTCAAGAGAAATTCAAAGAATCATGTGGAGTAACTTCAATGGGCATATTCCTTATACACTTGGACTTCAGGAGGAGTTCACCATGACGTAATGTAGATGTTTTAATCAAGATGTCTCCAGGCTATACCTTCTTCACTGACTTTGGAAAACAAGCAAGCCCCTATAATCCAGTCTGTATTCAAAGAGGAGACATTTACCCTAATGTCCTGTCAGACTAAAAATGTATAATCAAAAACAATATACAGAAACAAACTGAGATGGGGACTGTGGAACAAAGTTTTCTAATCATGATAGTTTCCAATCACAGTTTTAAAATTCATTTTGAGGATCATATTTGGGAGTTTTCATGAAAAAACAATTATATTTCAGTACCCACCATGGAGATATGCTATATTGCTACATGAGAATAGAGTCACAATACCAGTTTCATTAACACTATACACAAGCATCACCATCAGAAACAATGTCCACAACCCTTTTACCTGCCCCTGACACCACTCAAACATCAAAAAACTTTCTTCCCCTTCATGTATTATCGTGCAAACACATGGGTAGAAACTAGATTTCCAGAGGGGGAAACTGTACAAACAGAACAATCCCTGGAGGGCGTCTTCACCACAAAGATTCCACAACAATGGGCCCAATATTTGGTACATCTGATCATGACAATACCATGGTGTGTTCATCCCTTTACCACCCCTTCCCCCAGACTGGATCTCTGTCCCTTCACAGATGCTTAACTGTCAAGCTTGAGCACACCTCTGAATGACAACATGATTTCATTCATGTAGGCTCTAGAAAATCATTCATTCACACTAACATACTTAATCTCCTTGCAATCAAGTCATTGTTGGTCACTTAACCATCAGAGGTTTTTCATTGTATTTGCTTTCAGTTAAGCACGTCTTTCATTGATGCCTCCACCATTTCTCTCAAAACCAAACTTTCCCTTACTGGTCCACAACCTTTTTTTGTCCTTTAACCCTGATGGTTAATGCTTTCTGCTGAAATTTGAGAAATTATGATGCTGATTCAACAATAGGAAATAATTTCTTGTGTTAAAAAATTTTGTACTGCTATTTTTACTTGAACTAAATTTTATACAATAAAATGATGCAACTTTAAAATTTCTAAACAATACTATTGATAATATTATGAAAGTGCTATTAACAAAAACATTTTTGAAAACCTAAAACTATTGGAAAGGTAATGACAATCAGAAAGAAAATATTAATGAACTATTCTAATATTGTCGATAAGAGGATTGATTAATTTGATCAAACACAACACTGACATTACTATTTAAAAGTTTGATTTAATGGGCCATTTAATTAATTAGTATGATACTGAACAATAAATTAGATGCAAAGCCATAATATTATCCACACAGCTAAATTAATGTAGGTTGCTATATGGAGAGTTAAAAGGAACTCAAAACTGGTCTAAGAAATCTGTAACATAGTGATTAAATGATATGATTAATGTTGGTTTAAAATATATCCCCCAAATGTGGTGATGAAGTGGGTGAAAATGTATTTCAGGGGTAAATACATGGATGAGATTCAGCTTACTTTTAAAATTGTAAAATTCAAATTGGGTAGCCTCGCCTCTTTAACACTATAAGCCAGAATACTCACACAGAAATGAATACAATCAAATTGCTGAATGCCAAATTCTTAGAAAGAAAATGTAACGTATCTAGACCATAACAGCATGGGTTGTAAGATCAATCAGAGCTTCAGCAGAGTCCAGAATCTAAGCAAAAGACATTAGACTAAATTCACCTGGAAAAAGTGAGTGAATAAAATCAATCCCTGAAAGAAACTGGACTAAAAATGTAGACATAAGAAAGGGAAGCATTCTTCTTAACAGAGTAGCTCTTCACCTTAGATGCCTTTTTATTAAAATATTAAAGGGGGTTGGATGTAATGAATAT
The DNA here is from genome assembly GCF_004210375.1 of Tachypleus tridentatus. Classification (NCBI taxonomy): domain Eukaryota; kingdom Metazoa; phylum Arthropoda; class Merostomata; order Xiphosura; family Limulidae; genus Tachypleus; species Tachypleus tridentatus. Next base: position 10,253,184 of record NC_134832.1, on the reverse strand, counting down.
AATCTTGTAGCAATGCAAATTTATCAGGAGCTTTCACTATATGTTTGAAAAAAAAAAAGGAATGTGACGATTTTAAATTTTTCAATGTGTTATTGAACTTTTCTATTAAGGATTCAATCTGGCTAGAAGTATCACATCAAAGAGTAAATGAAATCCTGAAGTTTAAAAGACAGTAAGCAAAAGATTAAAAAGATATTTAGATTCACATACAAACTAGCCTCAAGAATGTCATCCACTGAATTCTGCAACAGGACGAAAAACACTCTAACCAAATATCAAATTTGGTGAGATAAGACCTGATATTCAGTTTCAAGGTTATTGGGCACAACACAGCAAACAAGACTCATCAATTAACAGCAGTACTAAGTTTAAAAATGAAATTAATTATGAGTGCCAGTGATTTTAGAGATCAACTGCCAATGGAGAATGTGTTGACCTTTTCTTGTACTCACATACTAGAGCAGTTCATGTCAGAACATGTGATTAGGTGAGAGATAGTTAAAGGTTATCGACATGCACAAAAGTTCAGAAGCAGATGTGCGAGAAATAGCTACAGTGTGAAGGAGTAATTGAAAAGTGGAATTTCTTGTTACAGCAAAATAGTTTGTTCATCCACTAAATATGTAACATACCATATAATGAAATTAAAATATGCTTCTTGATTCCCATTATATCTTTTAAAAACCTGGAGATTCAGGTTTAATTAAATGACTTTTTTTTTCTTGATAAATTTTGAATGACTAACTTAACTGCAGTGGGAAGCAACTCTACCACAACACCACTGAGTACAATGCAATTGTTTTTTTTTGTGGCTGGTAGTGTCTTTCCAACTAATTATTTTACAAAGAACTATAAACTCTTTCAACCAAACACTATTACAGTCTTACTATATAGTATAATCAACTGCCTATTACATATATTTGTAGATCCTAGTAAATGTTTAGCCATAAAGACCTCAACCTATACTTGGAATTGTAAGTTTGTGGCAAGAAATCCAAAGTAATTTTTAGTTGTTACATAGAAACATATACTAGTATAATTTGAACATGAGAAGACAATATTTGTGTATCTTTGGAAAATGGAAAATAAAAACCTATCTACCTTACCCGAACATCTAATAATTGAAAGAACATTCCTTTAGCCATTTCAAGTTCTTTTGTAAGTTCTTTCTCACGTTTACACCAGAGTAGTTCTTCATGAATATGGTCCTTCATCATTTCTACTTCATGCTTTTTGATTTCTTCATTTTTCAGTTTTTCGTTCTGAATTAAATAAAATGGTTTCAAACCACTTAGCAGTAGTAAAATGATTAAGAAATTTATACAAGTTAAACATGAAAACTATGCTGCTAAGCTTTTACAGTCACAGCTATTACCTGACTAATTGATAAACATTGTTTCAATTCTACTAAGGTCTTTTTGCAAAAGTCATCATTTGGCCTGCCTAAAAGTTGCTTCTCTTGAATTTGCCACCTTCTCTCCTTTTCATATTCTCTATAAAAATGATACAATTTGTTTATTGTAGAATATTTTTAAGGATAGGATATTGTTAATGGTATGAAGTATAATTGTGTCTAAATTCCTTTATATTTCTTAAACAGTTGTTACACAATTAAGTAACATACTAGACTGTGTCAATGTTTTATATTTGCATAGAAATAATACTGAACTAACAATGAATCTCACACAACATTTGCTAACTAGTTTCTAAAATGATGGAACTTACCTTTGAATTACTCTAGCAGTAAGCTCAGAAGTAGATCTATGAAAGTTATCCACATGTTTAACATCAAAATTATGGCCCTGATAGCCCTTGAGCCTTTGAGGATCCCATTTGTACTTGTTGCTAATCTAGATGTAATGAATTATATGATAAATTTGTAAGACAAACAATTTAATAATATTTACATTAAAATAAGTATTTTAGCAAGCTCTTTACACATATAATAGAAATTACATACAACCTAACACATTTTTTTTGTGAGATGAAGTTTTGGGTATTTTGTGGTATTGTTGTCTGACAATAGAATGCAAGCTTCTGTTTATACCATAAAAGTTGATAGTTTCACACTAACATCTATAACCTCCAACATCTTCGATCTAAGTGGCATCAAATGTATAACCATAAACAATTTACTCGTGTGTTGAGCTGCAGTGGGATCATTTGACCTCCACTTCATAGGAAGATTGAAAAAAAAAAAATGAGGAAAAAGAAAAAACGAAAATATGGAAGGAATAGGAAAGAAATATGGATTGGATAGAAAGACAAAAAAAAATTGCCATAAGAGTATCAATATTAAAATTAAATTTTTTCTTCACTCATTTATTTAATGTCAGAGTTGCAAAGAAAAATTTATGTTTACAGTTATTGATTCTTAAAATCAAATATATGTTGTTACTTTTCTGGAGAAATCATGGCACTGAAAATTTATGTTTATGCTTTTTGACTGGCACCCCAGTTGGGAAATCTGCCCTGCAGGCCTGACCAACAATACATATATTGGTCACAAAACACGTTTTACATTATCATTTAAAATACATAATGAATCTTGTATGTTTAATTTGATTTACTGTTATTTTAATTTTAGTTATAAAATAATTAAAACGATAAAGTTGTTAACCATTATCTTAAAACAATCCCCAGCAGCTGAATTATAATTTTGAGGGCTATGATGCTAAATTTTCGACTGCACAAAATTAACAAAGTTGTTGTTTTTTTTTAAGTTCCCAGCGGCACCGCTGGAATACGAACGAGAATTAAACAATGATTTGTGGGTGTTCTGCTGAACCTTCCTCATCTTTCTTCGTCGTCTCTCTAGCCGGCAGGATCTCTTCTCAGCTCTTCCTGATGCCCCTCAATTAAATTCAACACATTATCAACTTCTAAGTCATTCGTGACCATCTCGTTGTACGAATAACTAACATGCCACTCCTGTCCATATCTCTCGCTCCGTAATCAGGTAATTAATTTATTCTTGCCTTGTGTGGGGTGAAGAGAAACAGCAGTTTCTGACCGCCCCTGGTTATTTTTCGTTCATAATGAACGAAATCATAATTTAACCAAAATTCCTACCGTGACCTAAGTGCTAAAAATTGTGATTCAGTATCCACACTTAGATTTACTGTTTGTTTCTTTTCAGTTGAAGACCTATTGTCGTGTTTCTGTCTTTACAAATAAATTAAATCAGCTTTGTTTTGCTCAACAGGTTTATTTTTCTGGCAAATTTCATCATTTTAACTTTTGAGATAAAATAAAATCCACTCTTGCTGTTTAAACTTTGTTTTCTTGATCATTTAATTATTTGGGATTTGATAAAAAAAATTATGTTTCTTTGCTACCTATTATTCCTACTTCAGTGAGATGATGACTTAGGGAAGATAAATTGATCTTCCTTTCTTCCAATAGCATTTTGTTTGGTAATGCATTACCTAATTTACTTTTATTTACCCCTTAATTATGTCTTAAGATATGCATATTGAAATTATTGAGTTATTCTAGCCATGATATATTCTTATTTTGTTTGTTTACTGTATTAGTTCAAAGTCACAAAATGGAGCTCTATCCATGCAGGGAATCAAATCCTGGATTTTTACAATTAGATGTCTGTAAACTGACCAACCCACAAAGGTACATTTTATTTTGTTAATCATAGAGATAGTTTTATGATACCTCAGGAGAAGTTAGAAAACATTTGCTTTTTAAAATCCTGTTTGTGATGCATTTTACACTAACTAAAACTATTCTTTTAAAACATTTGAAATATCTGATCACCACACCATACTTAGGATTATCACAGCCCCTAGACTCCATATCCACTGTTTCTAAGCCTATGCAGATCTACTACCCACTGGCTCCATAACTCAAGTACTATGATGGGAGAGCAGAAATTTATTATACAAAACTCTAGGGTTTGGTTTCTCACAATGTGGCTTTGCTTTTAAACAACCAAATTGCAACTCAAATATTTTGCTTAAAGTACTTCATTTCACATGGTACCTCAATGATTAGGATCTTCAACACTGGTCTAAACTGGCAAAGTACAATTTAAATACATTTATACATTCACATTTCCTTACTCTGAATTGAAAGATGTTGTTTGACTGCCATATACAAATGTGAAAATTGTTCTTGATAATTTATTTTCAATTAGCTGATGCTAATAATGTATTTATACAATTTTATTTTCAGTACTTAAATATCATAAAATGACTATTTTTACCAGAGCTTTATCAATCACTACTTAGATGTATACAGAATGCATAAATAAAATGCTAATATGTATATATTGTTATGTAAATATTGGAAATCAAATGACAAAAACATTATCCCAAAATAACTTTACCTATGATTACAGTAGTAGAATTAAGTTAATGCAGTAATAGCAGAAAATATAGAAAAAGAAATATCTGTCTCTGAAGGAAAGTTAACAAAACACTAAAAAATAGAATATAACAAATACAAAAAGTTAATAGTGTGGAGTTATTTGAAGATAAAACTGAATCTGCCATTGTGTTAGCTGTCACTTTGCACAAGTAAACTGATTTGTTTTAAATCAGTTAATGCCATTTATGGTTAGTCCTATAGCCAATTTATTGCAGTATTCATATGTGAATATTTCCTCAAGGTTACCATCTCTAAGTTAGAAGTTATAGACTAGACTCACTAGAAGGAAGGTAGCTAGTTTACACCACTAACATAGTGGTGTAACTACAATGTAGCAGGGTTGAGGCTAAACAATATAGCATATTTATTCTGTGCTTATATTTATTTTATTTTTTGGCAGATACAGGCTATGCATTTTTGTGAAGGGGCCCCAAAATCCAAACACCAATGTTTGAGCTATTATTTTAATAAGGAAATAGTGTGATTTAACAATCCTATTGTAACACCTTCACAGTTAAGTTCTGCAAAAGTTGAGGAGAAAATGAAGGTAATTTATTATCATTAAATTATTTTCACCACATAATATAAAAGAAACCAGCAACGAAAAAAACTACACTACAAAAATCAAAATCAAAGGGAGTGATAAGAATTGACATCAGAAATGTACAGAAAAAATATAAAATAATTATTTTAACAATGACACAACCTTATAAATGGAGAAAAAGATACATATAGAGAAAATAAGTTAAAGAAATGGGCTAGTTAAAATGCAAGCCATAATAGAAACTATAATTTTCATAGGAAAATAAGTAGAAAAATAAATTGTGAAGCCTAAATAATTAATATTCCAGCCAATAAACCTATAATCAGAAATCAAGAATCAAAATGGTGTATCATTTTTTCTCAAAGGGAATGTGTACCAGGAAAAGTTTAAAAATCCATGATACAGAAAATGTCTTACCCTTTTTCATTCAAGGATTAAAGAGCCTTCCTGACTCCCCCAAGTCAGTCAGGAAGTTGTGCTCTTGAGACATTTTAGGGAAAGCATCTTCCCCTACATATAGTGAACTATATGTGAAGATGCTTTTTGTGCAAATAAAAGTAATCCTCCTCTAAAATGGGGAAATTACCAAACAAGTTTTGTGAAAATGCATTTCATACCATTTAGTCTCTACAAGATGACTTTGATACTAATAACACTACATAAAAATGCCTTAGAGCATATTTATTCATGGTACAATGAATTACACAGACCTGCAGATTTAAAATTTTTTTAAAGTTTTCATTTTAGTAAAAGATTTTCCATAATTCAGCAATGCAGATTTTGAAAGTAATTGTTTTTCCATCATGTAAGGGTATTTTATATATATAAAGAAAAACAACTCTTATTGAGATCAAATTATTATTTCATTTACCATAATGAACATTTCTTATTGTTATATTTGTTAACAAATATACAAACAAACCAACTGAAGAAAAGAGAACACTGATGTCACACAGATGTGTATTCTTATTCATCCTGATTTCTTTGATGAAATCTATGTCTTTTAGTCTCCAAACTTTGTATCATGGTCTTTCTTTTATGTGTTGCATGTGGAGCACCTTGTTTCAATGACCAACAGTGTTCAGACATCATGCTGATGTTCCACCTTCTCTGATGTCTGGATGAAACCTTCTCTCTTGTTTGCTGCTGACAGCAATAAGATTTTCAGAGAAATAGTTGACATGTGATTGTAAGAAAAGTTTCAAGCTCATACTACAACTCAATTCTTTGAACTTATCGAACATATTATTGACAATATTTTCCTAATTTGGGTCTTTACTGTTTCTTAAAAATTTGTCAATGACATCTTTAAAGGCATTTCACTCTTCTTTTTTCACCTTTTCTCATTGTCCTTTTGAACTCTTCATCCAAAGTCAATTTCCTAACCTAAGGCCCAACAAAAATCCCTTCTTCACATATTGATTCTAAAAAGAGCTGTGAAATGTCTACATAGTGACTCTTTCAAGTACACATAAAATTGAGCTTGATGAAGTAGTTTTATGTGAAGTAGAAGTAAAAGGACTTTCTTCATGTCAACCAAACTTTCATATTCAATGTTTTTGATTCTGGTATCATGCTGACTTTGTATGGCTATTTCACGATCTGCTTTCCTATTCACACAAAAAACATGGAAACTATATAATCAAACTGCTGACTCAACAAAATACAAAGGACTTTCAAGTCTCCCCAAAGTACCCAACAGTTCATAGATTACAGCTTCTAGCATTGGTATTAATTTAGCAATATTGTTGTGACAAACCAGTAAACCTTCTTGCAAAACATGTAGAATAAACTCTCACAATTTCTGCACCAGTAAAATGATGTTCCTGAAGAAAGTAAGGTCATAGCCCAATGTCTGGACCTCAAAATACCTTAAAAATCTTTGGAAAGCCCAGATCATTCACCAAATTATTAAGTTTACCTCATATGAAACATTCTCATTCACCAGATGTTTCAAACTCAAAACAATCCCTATCATTATTTATATTGACATCAGATTCAGAACCACATGAAACTATACCAGAGTCACCAATACAGTAGGTACACATACATCAGGTCCATGTATTATAGTGATTGAAGGTTCAGACAAGAAAAAAAAAAAATCCCTTTTATCTTGAGTGTTGTAACCTTGCACATTACATAAGCAAAAAGAGATATCATCATGGTTTATTGGCTCACGCCAGACCACTGGCATTCTAAAAAAGGCAAAGAGAATTCTTTTTTTTAACCTTTAGTTCATTGTGTCATATCTTCCACATAAACAGTGCAAACTTTGCGTGGAGCTCATGATTTGTCTTGGTCCCCAAGTTTTATTCCAAAATATTCATAATATGCTTTTCTGTAGGATTTGTGACGTTTGCCTTTATTTCTTTACAACAAAGTTATCACAAGTATAACAAAATATGTTTATGTATTTCAGAACAACTGGTATGGGTATTAACACTTTTACTGATAAGTGGAGAACAATGTTTTTACCTTCCTAGATTAGCTTCAGGTTGACCACAAATAGCATGCAATGTTGCTCGTTAACTGTTTATATACTAGCAGTGTTTTTTATGGCTTCTAGAATGATCAACAAGACTCTCACGTTGCAGTTGTAAATATGATGTTTTGTGAAAACCCTGTAAGTAAGGGACGAAAACTGATATCATTTTTGGATTCGGCATACAGGAATTACTGTAGAATATGTACAAGTTTCAAGACAATAAAACCACTGCAGGCTTGTTTGTCACTTCCATAAGGAAATATGGGAGGTTGTATTCTCAAAGTATAAACTAACTTTCTAGTAGGAAAAATCACTGTCTACTTCAGCACAGTTCATCTTTACAGAAATCTTTCCCACAATGGTAACCAAGATGAAAGAAAATCAGCCACTTCTTTCACCAGTATTTTACAGAAAAGGATAATATACTCTCGTATCCATAAGAAGTTTGAAGAATTTTACATAAATATTGTTAATATATGTGGGGGGTAGAAAACACCTTTATGTGTCTTTATGCTCCATGGACTTGATGCTAAGTAATATGCAAGTCTCTGTTAAGACTGTATCTTCCATTACTGCTGAGTACAACATTATAAAAAATAAAATGTCTTGCCTGGAGCCTAACCAGCTATTTTATATTATTTTTTTGTTTCATCCTACTTTTATCACAAATTGACATAAAGAAATTGGAAACATACATCCTATCAATACCCCAAACCTTGCAAACTTCAATAAGACCATCCATAAACGAGAGTCATTTCTCAAAATAATATAATATATACCCTTAAGTAACGCATACATCATCTAAATCACCCTGGAGACCCTCATATGAACTTTTTCAAATAATTCCACATATTTATTGAGTAAAGACAGCAAAACTGTACACAATATTCTTTGTGAAGCCTAACCTACTTATTTGTATAGAGAAATAACTTCCTTTGATATTTGCAATCAATATGCTATGAACAACATTAGGTTGATCAGATAAATGCATTACCTTGCAGCAACTAACTAAAGGTTATATGCTGACTATCAACATGGTCTTAAATTTTTATTATAATCTCTACACTTTCTTTACCATCACTACAGTTGCCAATATATGGACCTATTCTATTTCTGCTACTGCTATCTACGAATTTATAATCCTGGCTGGTTTGCCAAATTGTCAGGGTTTGAGAGGAGCTAAGATTCTTTACAGTATGTGCCTGTGATTTGTTGACAACAAATTTTTGGCTTGTTTTGAATTTTGTGTAAATCTACATAAAGGCTACCTGCCTCAAATTTAGCTGTGAAAAAATCAGAAAGAAGGAAGGTAGTCATCAACACTCAACACCAACTCTTGAACTATTCTTTCACCAAGGAATAGTGGGATTGAATGTCTTTTGTTGCCCCCACAGCTGAAAGGGTGAGCAAGTATAGTGGGACAGAAGTGTGGCAATAAGTGTAAGCAACAAATGGGTAGCACAAAATCTGCTTGTTTTAAAACAGTATATATATATATATATATAAAATAAGTCAAATGTATACAGAAAAGTTCATTACACTATTATGTACCACAGTTGAATCTACAGCTTTAAATAATTCTATTTTACATCAAAACTCCACCCAAACAGGTTCAATTACTTTACAACCTAACTGACAAGACAATTTATTTTTATGTCTCTGCTATTACAATAAAAACTGTAAAAGCTTCACTTTAAAAATCACCCTTTATAGCTAAATTGGCAATCACACAGTCTAACTTCACTGTTTTTCACTTTTTTAACTTACTTGAGCTCTACATTTGCACATATTTATAACATGCAACCAAAAAAATCTAGAAATATCAAGCCCTCTAGTAACAACATTCACATAAGAAAAATCTTTAAGACTTTGAATAAGACAATACCAACAATACTACAAACCCCTAGTTCAACAATCAAACTGCATACACAATATATGACTCACACATTTACTTAAAGAAACTTGTCATAACTATTGCTTCTAAAATAATTAACTTTTAACCCTTGTTATGAAACCTAAATAATAATTAAATAACCTAACAATAACTGTTTAAACAAAATAGTCTTGTGTATCTGACAGTCTCTCCCTTTTAAACTTGCTCATATCCACATGTGGCAGAGATATAATTCTAAACAAATGTCTTATTTAAAGATAAGTCAAATACTGAACATCACCATGGTGTTTCTCCCCTTCTGTAATTTATCCATGAGTATAACAAAAATGAACAGTTTCCAAATTAATTAGTTTCACAAAGCTTGCTTGGTTTAGAGGAAAAAAAGGAAATGAAGATGTCACTTTATCAGAGAGATGAAATTAACAGTAAAATTAATGAACTTCAGAGATATGTGGCCAAATTTCTTACTTGTAAATCATAAAGTATGTCAAATATCATCAAATGGAAATTATTAATTCAATTTATTTCATACAATGAAAAGTTAATATTCCAAGGGATATTGAAACTGGAGTTTTTATGATCATTTTATGATTTTGAATGTTACCATTTATATTCCTTTCCACCATTATCTTGCTTAAGAACATAGGGAATATAAACACGAACTGTTGACACACTTTGTTACACATGGATGAATCCCGTATAGCAAGAAGCTCCTCATGCAGAATGTTAATAGCATCATCTATTTAGCTGTAGAGAAATGAGGTGGTCTGGACTAGTCTGCAGTTGTCCATGTATGAGTTTAAAAGATTGATATGTTTAGAGAACACCCCAGTAGCACAAGCAGAAAACAGTCAGAAAATGTTAACACTTTCATACAGTCTAAAAATTACAAAATGTCAGTAAAAAAGGCAAACAATAGCTATGTAATAATGGTATACAAATACAAAATACACTATCTTTCTGTATTTTTATAAGATATATGATTATTTATCCATTTATCCTTTATTCTGCATATGTTCAGATTTTACACAACACAAGTTTGAAAAACCTTTATCTAGTTCTTTTTCTTCATCTGTTATTCTCTAAGAGAAAATACCTGTTCTGCTGATGGTCGGATGGGATGTTGCTGTAATACTACACATAGTATGAAAATATTGACAGCATATGGTATTTCAGAGTTAAAGTCTCCCTTACATTTGAATGAGAACTAACAGTAACATCAGTAAAACTAGTTACTTTAGGCAAATACATTTCTTTTAAAGTATGAACATTAGATTTCAACAGGGTGGTACACAATCTTGAGGAGTAAGCAATCTGAAGGAAGATCCTGTAAAAATTAAGGAAATGATGAGCTGTAATGCAGGATTTATGAGAGAGGTGCAGCTTTACTTATGAGCTCACTCTTACAAATCTCACGAGTCAGTGCATGTAAAGTTAATGACCTAAATACACACATTAAGTTGTTTCCAGAAATACTTTTTGATAAAAGTGCTGTAAGACTGAGTACGAGAAAGAAAATATTGTTTCAACTCAGAAGTGAGTAAATATACCTCTCTGTATGCGAGTATGTTCTCAAAAAGTATATTCTGAGAAAGAACTGAATCCTAAACTTAGATGCATTGAAAATGTCTAACATACAGCTAATAGAATGTATACTTAAGTGATTGAGTGAACATCCCATTCAATAAAATTTACTTTTTTGTTTTTTGCAGAGTGTAATATAAACATGTAAATGTATGACAGAGGTTTCACACCAATGCTGTTTAGCTTTAACAAAAATCAAATTTTATCACAGGTGATCAATAGTGCAATATTGCTCTATATTTCTTAGTGAGTTCATATTGCATGTCAGTCATTAAAATGAGCATTAATAACTATACCACAGTAGAGTTCAAATAAGAACAAGTGGTGAAAGTGGTCCCTCTGAGCTAAGACTCTTACAATATTTTTTAAAAAATGCAAAAATTAATAATAAAAATTTGTTTAAAAAGTTAAGAATAGGCAAAACATTAGGGCTTGTGAAGGATGATTATATAATGGTGTATTGTGCAACTGAGTCGAGTTCTACAGATTCTTCAATGAAAATATTCCCTGTAGATGTGATGTACGATTCTCCCTTTCCAGCAGATACTCCACAACAAATATTCACAAGACTATGTGGAGTAGTTATCGTTTCATAAGATGGTGAAAAAAAAAAAAGTGACAACTTATTTATGTCAGGAAAATTACTTCAAAAGTGTTATTTTTTTCCCAAGTGAGAATTATAGCTTGTATTTTTCAAGATGAAAAATTACACATTGTTACAAAAAAGTAAGCACTTTGTTGAATAAAATAGGTGTTTCATTCAAAAAATGATTCTGTTTCAATACAGTAACTGTCAAACATGTTTTTCATTTGAATACAAAAGAAAAATTTTCAAAAAATGATTGGAAAACAAAAGATACGAAAAAAACACAATACAAAAAATATGACAATTCAATTCACGTAAAGAAAAATTTAAAGCAACTGCACACAATTGAAACTTCTTGAATATTTATAAAAGTTATAGAAATTTTGGTGGCCAACTTCATTTGATTACTGAATTCAAGTATTATAGTTATAATTTTTCACAAAGTATGCATCTTATGCTTTATCGAAGTAACATCAAATTTTTACAGCATAGTACAAATTTTTGTAAAACTATTTATGAATAGAAATACAACATCAAAAGTTAGTTTGTTTTAAAGTGAGAGTCTGCAGTCATGGAGGTAAAACACTGTCTTGAATTCTAAAGTCTTAGCTGATTCAAAACAGGTATTTAGATATTTGTTATCTTCCTAGGTTAGTTGGAATTTAGCAGTACAGGTGTATAAAGTGTGTAAATGCTTATGAACACTGTACATACTTTACCACTATTCACACATAAATGTTTAATTTTTAATAATTTTCCTTACAACACAACACTTGCTAAGCCTCACCATAAACCTGGTTTATTCTCTAAAATAAAGGGGAAAGAGAATTTAAGTTTTGTAAATTTCAAAGATACATTTAAAAAAATATAAAATTACTATACTGTAACTTACCTGTCTTTCTAACTAAACTACATGTTGATTTAGAAAAATCTCATTTCTGTTCAGGTCATTGACTAACTCGGTTGTCTTCAATATTTCCACTCAAATTACAAGTTTCCCCTTCAAACCAATCACAAACAATTGTCAGATTTATGTAGTTATCAGTGCATTTTTTCTATTATTTATAAATATGTACCCAAGAGAAGTAAGTACTAGCAGACCTGAAGTTTCAAAAGAGTGGAATTTATGAATGTGGTTACCCTCACAAGTTTGCAAAATATATTGATATCTCAGCATATGAAAAAGGTAGATAATTTTTATTTTACATTCTGGCTTGTAACTTTTTGAAGTTTGACTTTTTTACTCCTTAAACACTATATACATTGTGACATTTTTTTCTAATATTTTTGGATTAAGGAATTAAAACATATACTGAAATTTTAATTTATAAACAACACCATTATACCAGTTTCATTGACATACAATGATAATAAAGTTGTTAAATCAAATTTTGAAGATAACTCTCTAAAACATTGCAACATGCATTCTTTGTCCTGCCCATTGAGAGAATTAATCAGATGTGCAGCACAGGTAGTTATACGTTGTATGATGTTGTATGACTGTTATTTGACCAAATACACCATTCATTCCCATAAATACAGCAGCATATCTCACCAAAAAAGTCATTCAGTTTCTTCCATTTTATTAAGTATACATTGTTAGTACTTCATTATTTAAGATTTTATATTAATTATTATTTTTTCTTTATTTTAAAAAGAAACATCTAAAATAGTAATTGAAACTGCATGTTTTGCTGTCCCACGATCTACTTATGGTTAAAATTCTCAAGTTTAAGAGCTCTCACACAAGAAACAGTGAGTAGCTAATATAAACTGTTGGCATAGATGGACAAAGTACATTTCCAGCTGTGTCTCATTAACAGGGGAGGTTAATTCCAAGAATTTCTACCCATGTGAAACAATATTCTACTATTTCGAAGTTTAAGTCAGCCATATTCACTTTCAAAGTCAAAGCTGTGTTGCCAAGTAACAGTTGAATAAAGTAACAGTTGAAGTTGAATAGCATGTTTATAACCAACAAAAAGAGATTTCATATTATTCAGTTTTAGCCTGACGAGAACTCTAAACTGTGTATGAATCTGTAGTGTAACACAGAGAAGATAGTTAGTCTATTGTGCTCTTGAGACATAGTGCTTGGCAAGTGTTTCTCACCTTATATGTATTAATTTGCTAAACAATTAAATTGCATTTAGGTTTCACATTTATATTTTAGTTATTTATGTAATATTTGTGTTTATAAATATATATTTGAAAATTTTATGACTGCATACATTCAATTTGATGTAGTTTGACTTGTGCAAATGCTTAAGCAAAGTGATATCATTTGCATATGCAAGTGTTAGTGAAAATTTGTGGATTACTTTTACCCTATAATAACTATAGAACATCACAAGGTCAGGTTGGTATTCCTCCATCTAGAATAAAATACAATGAACTGGAAAGGAAAATTAAATATAAACTAAGTGAAATTATGCATAGGAGAAAAATGAAGTTGAAAGGTATTCTAAGAAAAGTTAAAAGGTATGTACATACTTCCATTTCTTAAATTTAAATATTTCATTGCACTGTACATTAATGATAATATCTAGGGGTAATTATATAAGAGAAAAAAATGAAAAATAAAATATAAACATTTACTTTAAAAACATTTCATTAAAGTAATGCTACTCAATTTAAAGATTAATATAATTAACTATTAATTATTAATTTTAAGAAGTTTCATAATTATCATATTTTGTAAACGCTAATGACTAGTAATTTTTGTTACTACATCTGTAAATGTATACAGCCTAGCTGAGTAACTATGTGCATAAGATCAATTTTGTATTTTATTTTATTTCATTTTACTGTAAGATGACACTTATGTCAATCTTTTCATTTTAGTTCCTCTTTCACTAGTCATTTTTGATACTGACTATAGACCAGAGCAATACAAAGTGAAGGAAACTAGATATACCATTTTTCATTTTACAAGCCAATACAAATTCCATGACTTCCATTACAAGTCATTGCTTCCTTCTTTTTCTAAATTCTGCTTTGCTTTAGTTTCCATTTTCCCAGACTCCCTCACCAGTAAGCAAATTTAAATTATCCATGATTTTTTTAAACTTTTCTCATCAAGTAATCTTCTTCATAGTCTGCATGTAGTCCATATCTAGCACATAATTCACCTTCACCCAGAAAAAAAGTGTTCTGCAAGTCCAACCAGCTTAACTTTTGCTCAAAGCATATCTCACGAAGTAGAATATATAGCAGTATGACAATCATGTAATGCATACAACTTATTATCTGCTATCAAAAGATCAAGAATATTTGAGGTTTTCTCTTTATGTGTGAATAAAACTATTTCATGTTTCATGCATTATACAAAAACAGACAATTAATATTGGTATTTTTAAAATAAATATCAAAAACAAGATAATACCAAAAACATCTTTAGTATGGATATTTCAGAATTTTCTTAAATTCCATCATCAGTGTTAATACTTCAATGGAATTTATGAAGTAATCATCTTGTCTAAGCTCAAACTACAGTGTAAAATATAATTCAGAAGTAACACATGTTGTGAAAGTGATGTTTATCACTGATTGGCTTGTAACAGCATTATATTAACTATTGTACATGCAACACTGATGTATGATGAAATACAGGATATAAATACTTAACTACTAAGTTAAGATATGAGATACTAGTTAATAATTTGCACTGCAGGCATTGCTATGTAGGTTTTAACCTACTAGTACCTAATGGAATTCATCACTCAACATGTGAATGTCACTTGTCCAGTATTTATAAATTGTCTTGTGTAACTCATCTTCATAATTTAACAAACAATTCCTGGAATCACTCAATTGTGCCATTACAGATCTAATCAAGGCTACTGTCAACAGTCTAGTTGTACATGTCAGAGAACATCATCACAACTGTCAATATTACAGAATAATATATAATATTACTACTTTTATTTTTTATAGATAAATTTTTGAGTTTGAAAGTAAAACTCATTTTTTTTAGTTTTTGAAAGTCAATAAAATAATAGTATAAAATATGTTACTTTGTAATATCCTGGTATCTCAGGAATACCTGTACGAGTTTCTTGAAGCTTAATTTGTGAAATAATTTCATCTAAGAGCCCCTTAGGAATGTACAATTTTGTCAGTTCAGTTTTATAATCAGAATCTCCACTGACACAAAATTCAAGCTGTTGTACAGGAAACATGACTCACAAAATTCCTTTTCACTCTATTTTACAAGCTGTAAGAAAAAAAATTTCATAGTTTATATATCTTCATTTTTCATTGTACAAATTGGACAGCTCAACTAGGATTTCAATTACAAGAAGAAATTATTTCTCCAATTTCATTTGCAAAAAATACCTTAAGCTTAAACAATCCATATCTCACAAACTGAATTTTTAAAAAAGGACACTTTTTATAAAATTATGTGTATTTTATAGTAAAAATAAATTAATAATTTGATTCCTGAATTAAATGTACTCTGCTAATAATTTCTGAAGTGAAAGAACATTAGCAGATGCTCGTAGGTAGCTAAGTAGTTGAAGTAGATAAAAAGTGCCTTATGTTGTGCTACAATTCAGGAGTCCAAAACAAAAACTATAATGAATATATTGTTGATTAATTAATACAATAAATTGTTCATTCACTTTGTTTCTTGGAGGTGACAGGTATAAATTTCACATAAATGCTGCAACAAATTTCTTAAAACCAAATGGCTGTAGAGAATATGACTATAGATTAACTTAATTTTTAAAAAAATTATCTTGTAATTCAAAAAAGAAATTTTAACTAATGTTTATAATTAATATATTTCAGCTAGATTCTCAAGCTAGGTAATGTAATCTAGTTTTTTATCAACCAGATATATCCTCCTCTTGTTTGTAGTTTGAAAAAAAACTGAAATTTTATGTTTAAGTCAAAATTTGTTGATGATTGTGCACACAAAATTAAAAGCAACTTACATGACTACTTTTTATTTGCCAGAGAAATTTCCAGGTACAGTTTACACACTCAAATATGAGCAAGAACTTAAAATTCAAATGTCAATCTGTCCAGTCCAATTAATATAGATCACAATGATTTAACATATTAAATACACATTTACAAGTTGTCCAGCAAAGTTCTGTAACAAATTTATTTCTTGAAAAACAGTTGTTCAATTCTCTATAACATCATATATGTCTGTGAATCATCACATCTGAATGCTGTGTTTTTCTTATGATCTGAAGAATTTGACAATACTTTCAGATAGTCCTACATATAATGTTGAAGCAGTTTAACCATGCATTTAATAACATTGATAAGATCCAAAATCTTTTCAGTTTCAGCTCTAAAATAGCCATAACTTAATGCTTTCAAGCTGATATTTTACTTTCCTTGTATTGAACAAAAAGTTCTTATTCTTGGTTGAAATTACCTTCTCTTTTGTCTTTCTACTTATTGCATTCATTTTTCTTTTCAAATTTTGTGACAGTCCAAAAGTGTTCACTTGAAGAGGTGTTTCAAATATTATTCTGTTATCTTTAGATCCTCTATCAATAGTAAATTAAACATACCTACAACCTTAAATTTTGGTGTTTAATATTCTCTATACTGGACTGAGAACAAATTGTCCACTGGGAAGATTTGTGGTAAGTGTTGTGTTCGTCAGTGTAGTTTTTACATAGTATGAACTTTAGTTTTGTACCTGGTTTTTGAATAAATTTGGTGTTCACTGGAATATTGTGTTTTAAAGTTTTTTCCAAATGTCAGTAATTTTTTTGCTGATGTTGGGAACATATGGTATGCAGCAGTATAAGGTTTTGCAGTTTGTTGTATCTTGGGATTTACAGTTGTTTGTTTGTTGTTGGTCTAGGTGTGTGCATATAATTTTTCCACAGTTTTTTGGAGAAATTTGTTGAAGTTGATGAAGTGTTGTTTTATTCTGTTGGATGAGCATAGTTTTGTGGCTGTGTTTATTTGGTTTCTTAATATGTTTCATGCTCTGAGTGCCATGGAATGTATAATCCAGTATAGGCAATTTTTCTATGGATTTCTATTTTGAATTGTGTATCAGTTCTAGTGATGTTGAGGTTAAGAAATGCTACTTGGTTAGCCTGTTCCTAGGTGAACTTAATGTTGGAGTGTATTGAGTTAACGTGATTGAAAAAAACTAAGTGTATGCTCTGTAGATGTGAATCCTGCAACTGTATGATCAACATACCTGTTCCATTATAGTGGTGGGAGTAAGGCTGAATTGATCACTTGCAATTCAATCTGCGTCATAAAAATGTTGGCTAAAACTGGTGACATGGGATTCCCCATACTTAGGCCATTTATTTGTAAGTAGTTTTGGTTATTGAACATAAAGTTAGTTTTTGTGATAGTGAATTCTATAAGAGTTGCTAATTGGCTGCTGGAGTTGTGTAACAATGTGTAAAACTTTATAACCAAGACCCCAATGTGTAAAACTTTATAACCAAGACCCCAATGTGTAAAACTTTATAACCAAGACCCCAACTCATTTTGGAAATGCTACCTTATATACAATTACTTCTGTTTATGACAAGTGAGTAACCAATTGAAAGTTCAAAATGTCCCCTACTGGCTTTCTCAGCCATTTTTACACACAGATGACATCTTTGATATATATCTTCAAGTTGGTAAGTTGAGTTTTTAGTCTGCTCGAAATTTTATATTTTTTTATACCCATACAGCTCAGTTACTAAGCTTGATAAATTATAGTGGAAATCTATGGTATCAACACAGTACTTTATTATTTTTGGTTATTTCAAATGCATATATATATAAAACCTAAAAAAAGTTTTGTTTCACATCCTCAAAGTGTAAAACAAGCAATAAATGAGTACAAAGGTCATAACTAGAAGAGATAATTGTTTGCTTTACTTCGTTATTTACTGTTCTATGTTTTGAAAAAAATAAGTTTCAGAAATTATTTGTAAATAATAATAATTTATATACTTATATAATATCCAATAATTGAAATGTAACTGTATTTTACAAAATACTAGTCCCCTAAAACATGGTCAAGACAGGTTACTTTGTAAAAAGCTACGGATCAGTTATATATTATTGGATATTGTAATACGAGTGCACATGCACTGCACCATTGTAATTTCTCTGTTCTTAGCCAGGCATTACTGAAAGATCAATATAATAAATATATATATTTCCTAATTGTTTATGGTGATTACAAGATCACTCAAATTGACTGAACCCATACAGAGATTCATATTTGAAAATAACTAATGGAATATAATTTTTTTTAAAGAAATGTTTGGTAACTATCTAGACATTATAAAGATGTGTCATTTAAAATTTGAAAACTTTCTGATGCATAAAAGTATTTTAATCTTGAAATGAAAATTAATTGGAATGTTGGATAGACAACATGCAAAAGAAAAAAGTAAAAAGCACGAACAAAACAATGCTTAACAGACCTTAAGGTTTAATAAACAAAATCTAAAATCTTTTATATGAAAGCCTGTAATGTTTGCTGATAATCTGCCAAATTTGAATGTTTTAGCATGAAAACTATAACAAGCACAAAATGGTTACAAGGTCTGTTCCAGAAACCAAGCCCATGCTGACAGAGTTAAGATATGCACCTCAATCCTGAAACAAGGCATCCAGGAGCATTGGACAAGGTGGTGGCAGAGGAACACTGATTGTAGTATTATTCCAATCCAATCACCATTCGAGATTGATGATGTCAATCCTGAATAAGGAAACTCAAGAATCCAGTGAATCATTGTTCATGCAGAGATCAATGAAGGAATCTCCTGTGCACTCATCCCAAAAGGAATGAGGAATGCTCACATCCCCGAAAGATAAAGTACCATGGGAAAAGGAGACATGGACTGCCTAAACCATAGTGTGGAGCTGGATGGGAATGAACTGAGCCCAACTGAGATACATGTGGAGAAAGACATCCAGATGGATAATACATAGTGTTGGAGGGAACAGAGATGACTCAGCTTTGTTTTGGTTGTTCTGGAAAGCAGTATCTGGGTGTGATGTACCATCAACTGATGAGATGGTGCCAGTAGTAGCTTAACATCCATGGAATGGTGTAAACCCAGGCCCAGGAACTGGAGGTGACAAGAACAGGTTTGTACAATTCAGCATAAACCTATGGGGCTGATACTTGTCTGAAGAGCAGAGTCCTGAACTGCAATACCAGATCTTTGTGCACAAAGCAAAGATAGTAGTGGGACAAAGCCCTTACAGAAATGCACAAATAGGTGTTGGTAACATTGAACTTAACTATTCATAGTCCTGGTAAAAAAAAAAAGCCAATGCAGTGTGTGAAATGACTCCATCATCAAATATGAGGGTCTAGAAATTGATTTATACAAGAAAGACTGATGACTGGATGCCTATCTCCTATCTTCTTATGCACAACAAACAGATGGAAATAAAACCCTGGAACAACTGGAATGACTCTCTCCATTGTCCCCATGGCCCACAAATCTCTGATGGCTGTAGAACAAGGTTCCAAAATCTGAGAACCTGTGAGAGGCAGAAACACTGCTCAAGGGAAAAATAGCAGTTGTGGCAATGTGGACTGAATGATTAATTCTGAAGCAAGAACCTGTAGTACCCATGGATTTGTGGTAAAGGTTTTCCATATATCCAAATATTCTCAGAGTCAAGTCCCCTCAGACCCCAAAGACATACTGTCAAGGTTTTAACTGTATAAGTTTGAATACTTTTGCAGTAGGCATTTATGACATTATAATTCAACTGACAAGATGAATTATTTTTTATACTTTGTTTCTTACTATACAGTCTGTAATAAATTCACTTATGTTTTCCCGTATGTTAGCAGAGTTGTATCCAGAACTTTAAATAACCATCTCCTTTTCATCAAAGTCCACAGAGGTAGGTTCAGTTACTTTAGAACACCCTTTAATAAGACATAGTATATTCCTTATCTCTGTTAAACCTTGAAGCTCACTTTAAAATATCATCCATTACAGCTAAATTAACAATCACACAGTTTAACTACACTTTCACGAAATTAACTTTTTCTGTTGGTTACCAAAGTTGTATCCAGAGCTTTAAAAAATATTTTTTCATCAACAGTCAAGCAGGATGAGTTACTTTACAACCAAACTGACAAAAATTATTTTATTTTTCCAATCTCTGTTGTTACAATACAGCTGTGAAACACACTAACACTCCTACGAAAAGACGTTTCTAGTCCTGATTTCTCCAAGCCCGTTCCCCTGGCTGTGGTTTCGCTAGATAGTAGATAGGGACAGTGGGAATCTCGTTAATCCATTCATTAATGGATTTAAATGGCAATTTCATTTAAATACAAAATTATTAGCCTAATATTAATAACCTTTCAAGTTGCTCTGGGGCCTATTAGGCCCCACTTTTCGTAGGAGTGCTAAAGAAATCACCTGTTAAGATTAATTGCTCACATGCTAACTTCACATTTTCTTTGGAGAAAAGGGATTCACAAAATTCATGAAAGACAGTAACAAGTAGACACACATCCTCCAACAACTCATACCTGTCCAACAAATCCTAACAGTATAAAGTCAAGAATTTAAGAAAAGTATTGAAGCTGACAACTGAACCAAGGAGGATGCTAACAATTGTCCCATCTTGTCATAAAAGTTATGTGGTGAATGCTGAAATACTTCCTAAAAAAAAGTGTGGGAATGATAAATACCTCAGGTAGGGTCAGACAAGTCTTAGAAAATTGTGATTTATTCAGACTGACCACAGACTCTGTTATAGAGCCCCACATATCCATGAGTGTGTATATTATCTAAGAGTCTAAATGCACTTCCTTTTGACAGTGGCAGATGAAATCATGTTGCTCTACAAGTGTGACAGAGAAGGCATAACATTCTCTTCATGTAGCTCAGTAGTAAATCTTCCTGCATGACCTTCAATATCATAAGATGAAGGGAGACCTACTCCCATCATCATAAAAGGCACAGATTCAAAAGCAACCAAACAAAAAACGAAAATATTACACACTTGATATACTAATGGAAAGAACCATCACTGGTAAGTCAGACAATTTATAATACTAAAAATTGGGTTTCAATACATGTGGTGATACACCACACACATTCCAATATGTATTTTTGTTCCTGTTCTATTAGAAATATATTTTCCATGTAGGAAAATATTAATTTTGGACACAATTACTTGCCTCCCTTCACATTGGGCCAGTGAAGGGACTGATGTAAAATTACATAGGTGAGCATCTTCAAAAAGTGTCTGAAGAGCACTCATAGAGTGTTATCTTTAGGGAAAGGAAACACACTCATGGAAGACTACTATCTGAACCAGATATACCCTTTGTTCACATAAAGCCAAAAAAAAAAATAACAAATACAAATCTTTAAGGAAAAGAAATGTGTGTAGAGTGGCTGTGGCCAATCGAACCATAAATGGTAGGTCAACTCCATTACACACCAGTGGAACTATGAAGAACTCTACTGGCCCATGGCAAGAGGAGTGCCCTCAACCATTTACCTCAGGTCTATGAATCAGAAGGAAAGAGAACCTTCTATTCCAAAAATCTAAACCTTCCTGTGGGAAAATCCAGCACAACCCATAACAATAAATCCCAGGAATGTACATCTGGATAATATCAAGAATATGGAAATTGACTGTGGAAGGTCAGTTGAAGCCCAAAACTGATCTGCATTAAGGATGTAACATCCATTCTGTGGTAGGAAAAAGTTCCCAATCCACTTACAAGGATTATGCTAGCTAATCCAATTCCAACCAAACCTCATCACTCAGGAACTCACATCTGGGTGGCATTTGGAGGGAGGAGGTTCCCAACTGGAGGGGCAAACTGCAAAATAGATGGAAAATTCTGTCCCAAGCTTGTGACATGTGGAATAAAACATCAGACCCATTGCAGGGTGGCTGTCACAACTTCTACACAGGCAGAATGCAACCACCCCAGTAGCTAAGAGCTGGTAAGGGGTAAATACACAGAAAGAAGAGGAAAAAATGAGTGAGAGAGTCCAAAGGAATACATTATCAAAGAAAATGCAATGAGTGACCATAAAACCCTATTTTTAAACAGATACAAACCTTTACCAATTCAGCAATTTAAAGGACATTAGAGATGAGCAGTAATGCTTTACTGCTTTACTCATGTTAGTTTACAAGCATACAGTCTGATACAAACATATTTAGGAGAAAATACAGTGTGAAGAAGAACCTGCAAGTAGTCTTGTGTAACATGCCATCTCAATAGTGAGCATGGTAGACCTTTACAGATTTTGGATATCAATATTCCTAAACAGACACCACTCAACACAAAGTGGATTGGATCCTAATGTATAAAGCATGCCCTTTAAAAAAATATAAAGAAATAAAATATAACTTATCCACTCAGAATTGTACTAAAATATGAATAAGCCAAAGACAGAATATTCTCCACTTACGTTGATATACAGACTTGGATAAGACCAGATAGTGTGAGACAACATAGGGAAGATACCTGTCAGAACAGTGACACTGCCAGGTAGTGCAAGTAGTGTGACTCAAAAGTGTGGGGAATGGTGTACATGCCAGACTGGATAATCTCCTCCAAAGGATAACAAAAATGAGCAGTTCAAGGGTTTTGTGAAATGATGGGACTATACAAAGAACAACTGGCAAGATTTAGGATAAAGGGAAAAATACTCTATACAAGAATAACCTGACATAACCAAGTGGTAAATGTGATAGAAGATATATCAAGAGAAATGGACAGTTTTCAGTAGATAAACAAACAGGAGAAAAAGCCACAGAAGCATGTCGTGCACAACACATAACACCATAAAGCACAGACTGGACATAGGAGATGATCCAGATCAGAGTAGGATCAAATACTGAATATGGAAGGAAGGGAAATAATTGGAAAGGAAAACATGTGGCAAAAATGGGAAAAATAGTTGAAGAGAAAATATCCTTTTCAAACAACCATGTAAAAAATCAGATACATGAGAAAAGGGGAAATCCATGCTGGATAAACCAATGACAGGATATTCTCCACTTGCATTAATATACAGACAATATGAGACAACAGGGACACTATAGGTGTGGATAGTCCTGATGCCTATGCAAGGGACCTGATATGCAAGGAACTAGCAGGTGGGAAGAGAAAGGTGAAAAGCCCTGAGTGACATTGCCAGAAAAGGTACCAGAAGAGAGGGAAAGGTTATGAAGGTTGCTTCTAAAGAAGGGACAGGGATGGAAACCAAGGCTTAGCCAGGAAGAAAGAAGCCACAAAAAGAATCTAACATAAAATAGATTAAATGAGAAAAATTATGTGGGGTAGAAGACAGATTGGAAAGTACATATAAAGAAAGAGGTCCATCCATTTTTGGCTCAACGCATCCACTGCCAAAGCCAAATGGCATAGAAGTGGGGACCAAAACAGGGGGAGGCTTGGCATTCAAATGAATGACAAACACATCCAGATGAGAAGAATCCAACTGAGAACATAGTCATTGAAATATTTCAATTGAGAGGCCGCCCTGCAGGTAAAATCTTATCAGGATGAGACAAACAATCTGCAATAAGATCAAGAGCACTCCGTATGTGACAGGCCAGCAAATAAAGTTGATGGCTGTGAGCCAAGAAAGATCTAGAGTGTAGAAAAATTAGGACCAGGATTGAATGCCACCCTGACTACTATCAAGTTGCTGAAATGAACCATAATTGTCATGCCACTCAGAGATAACAGAAAATGAACCACTGCCCAATGAACAGAACTCCAAAAGGTTGATGTAAAAACATAACTCTTTCTCCTGAGACTAATGGCCCATGATCTTCTTTTATTTCAGCACACATCCCATCCTGACAACTGGAAATAAACCCTGAGACCATATTTTTCACAGATGAATTGAGTATGCCCAATCAATGGTAAACATGACCACATGACAACAATGCATAAGTTATGAAATGATTAAAATGAATAATTTGTTTGTTTATAGTTAAGCCCATGACTATCTGTCATGCCAAACTGAGGAGTGAAGACTGGCTTCACATTCATAGAGGGAGTCAACTGCAATATGAGTGTTAGTTACATTCCTATTGATGGAGAACTGTCGCACACTTAAATGCAGATGAACCACATGAAATTAAGTGAAAGATTCAAGGCTTGTGGTAAGTGCAAATTTATACATTAGAAAGCAGTGAAGTAAAAAATAGCTGTAACTGTGAAAAGAGATAAGTGACTGTATTGGAACTTATCATTTCTACACCATATCTACCTTGAGGATTTCAATACCAGATCTGACATTGGAAATGACTACCTTCATTGTGTGAGTGAAATTTCCTAGACAGAGCCAGAGATCTTTGTCTTCTAATATCTAGTCTATCATAAGTTCAACAAAGTCAATATCCACTCACCAGAATGGTATTTATATTTTGAGGGCTTGATATATTATGAGATTCATCAGTATTCTAGTTGTTCCTGCTTCAACTAAGAACTCTTACCCTTATAATGCATATCATTTCATATGAAACAATCTATTACCTGTGAGGTTATAAGAGCAACCAGGAACTCTTGCCCTTATATCCTCACAGATATTATTAATCAAAATATGCTCAATTTGCTGCAATGGTTTTATCGCAGCAGAATACTAATGAAAATATCCCATCTCTATTAAACTCTGCTGTTTTGGAAACAATAAACTTTTCAAAGGCAATAGTCTCCTGATTCCAAAATGTTATGTTCTGAAAAAACAGCTACAAGTGCCAGAAAAGGTGATAATCAGTTAGAGATAGGTCAGGTGAGTAAGGTGGATGCTCCAAAATTTCATATTTCAATTCTCTCAGTCTTGAAGTGGTGATTTATGAGGTATGGGATTTGGCATTATCTTGCACCAGAATTGGTCTATACCTGTTCACCAATGATAGCTATTTTGTGGTTAATTTTTGCTGCATTTTATCAATTTGTTGGCAGTAAGATCATGTTGTAATTGTTTCACCTGGTTGCAGAACAGTAATGGATAATTCTCTTTGCAAACCACCATACTATTACCATACCCTTTTTTGGGTGCAAAAGGCAATTTTGGCACATCTTGAAGATTCACCTGCATCTAACAATTGTCCTGATCTCTTCCAGTTGTCATGTAGGATCTACTTCTTGTCGCAGGTAACAATTCACTTCAAGAATGAGTCCCTCTTGTTCCTAATCAGTTTCACCCTTTGATTAATTCATGCAGTATTCATCTGTCCAATTTTTTAACCTTTCCTGTTGCAGCCAGATGACAAGAAACAGTTGCATTGGAAACTTCTAAGTCTGCTGCAAGCACCTGAACTGCCATTTGTGGGTTAGCTTCCACAATAACTCTTACTCTTTCTTCACTCACAACAGATTGAGGCTTTCTTCTGGGTTCATACTGCCAGGACAAAATTTCTGAAACCGAATCTCAAATAGTTTGTTGAGAAGTAGTCCCTTGTCCAAACCCCAAAATGATGTTTCTTAGTAGCTTTGGCTGCATTTTTTTCCCAATTTGAGCTTACACAAAAAAATAGTCTCAATTCTATTGAAGACATCATCTTGTATAGAGTTCCAAAGAAACACAAAAACAATTATAATACAACTTGGCATAACAGACAAATGATAAGTACAGCACACTCATCAATACTGAATAGCATACAGTCAAGTCACTGTATCCAACTTATCCTAATTGCAGTCACTCTTCAACTAAGCAAAATTCAACCATTTCATATGAAATGACCTAATACATACCACCTCCATCCATCATTGAGGGAGTTGGGCTGACCACTAAACTATTTTGCACAAGGACACTGCTCTCTTTTCCCAAACCTTACTTGGATTCCATTAGCTTTCTGCAGCTGTTTATCTTGGACCTGTTGGATGTTACTAATAACTATGATTATCTTACTGCACAGAAAAGTATGAACACTGTTAGTTGGCTGGCACGTGTTGAAACCAATAGCACTGCCATATTTTCCAATCAGTAAATATTGGCAGTTCATCCACTGTCTACTAGATCACAGATGTTTTGCTCCTTCTATTCTGAATGATGGCCAGGTGGAAGCATCATTGGCATTAGCTGCAATTGCACCTGGATAGTTCTGCTCATCTACTGGAAACCAGTGTGATGATATCATAGTGCTGGGATGTGTGGATGGCTGTTTAACCATCAGTACATCTCTAATTTCATGTGGTGGATGTATCTGAATAAGTTAGTCTGTCAGAGGTATAGCAATTGCAGCTATTGTTACATACTTTTTTCTCTCTAATGACTGGTTTGAATTTATAACTTTATACTAGTTCATGAAGGAAACTACTTCTATCAAGGTGAGGATGTCACCCACACTCAGGTTGTGCTTCATGGCTTTGCCAGGAAGTCCATTCTTAAAGGGATACACATGGATATCCTCACAATCTTCTGTTGCTTTTGCAAGGTAGGCATTACAATGCAATCATCATAGATCACCTGCAAATGTGACCTTATCCTTGGTGGCACTCTTCATCAAACCTACTCAGCCCAATAAAATGGGCAATCCTCCACACCACCAAATCACCAGCACAACTGAGAATCAATTGCATCTAATTCCTTTCTTTTACTCTTGATCTTTGTTCTTAGTCACATCCAGGACTAGTCTGTCCAAACAAAAATTTAAGCGTTGGAATTATTCCCTCCAAATCTGCAGATTCCAGGCAGTTACCTGCCTAAAACACTTCAAGAAATTGCAGATGTCATAGATACAGAGCAATAGATGCTTTCACAAACTTCAAATTCTGGGTGCATATAATCTGTCCTTTGTTCAAGATGACAAGTGATTAGTAGCTTCAAACAATTTATCATACAACCCTACACAATCACACGTTTCATTGTGAGGCCTGACCATCAATATAAAAAACATTCCAGCTAAAAGAGGCTTACTACTGCCCCATGATTCAGGGTCTTTCCATATGGGTGCTTGCTGCCTATATCTACAGAGAGTAGTAGTAACTAGCAGAAGCCATCTGCTTTCCTTTCTCCATTACTTCAGGTTTATCCTCAAACTGGCACTGAATGAATTTAAGTTCTAAAGCCAATAAATTTTATACACATGATATCTTCCACCACCGTAAATGCTTAAAGACCACTCACAACCAGCTGATATTAAAAGTAGAAAACATGATATTTTTATACCTTTTAATATCAAGATAGTATTAAATCTAAGTTCATTAGTTATTGTGAGTAAGCAGTGTTTGCATAATATTGGTCAAGAAAGTTGTAAAGTTGATGTCAATCTAGCTGCCTGTTATTTTCACACTCATTTGTCCACAAGTAGAATGACCATAATACTGCACATTGTGCAATAAAATGAACAGCAGTGTCATTTAATAGTAAGTCGGGTGATATCTGTAAATTATGGCTTACTATATACTTTAATGAAAATGACCAATCATGTTGGTAGCACTGGTTATTCTGGATAAATTTGATGTTATGTGTAAAATAGGGAACATTGTATTTAAACAAACTGAAAGATGATTTTAATCTGAATAATTTGACATAATAGTACCAATCCAACATGTGCAACAGTCCATCATCTAAACAAGTACACCTGCCATGTTTTTGTATATCTCATTCAATAAGGATTATGCTTTTGAATTTTACATTGTGTTCACTCTTTACTTCATTCTCATGAAATAAGATATCCATAGAAACACAAGTAGTACTTTGATACTGTGACTGTATCAAGAGTCACCATTCAGTCAGATAAATTTAGCATAGGAATTTGTGGCAGATGCTGTTGACTATCTGTTCAAAATTAGAAATGGCTAATATAGATAATTCTTGAATAGGATTGTATAAATGTCAAAAAAGAAACAAAAACATTCAATTAATATAGTGTAATTTGTTTAACTGGTGGAAATACACATTGGTATTCAGAATTAAAACCAAAATGTCAAACCTGAGAACACTCAACTAAAATCTAGAATTTTGACTTTTGCATTTTGTGAGAGCAAATTATTTTTTTCAAGATAAAATGCAAAGCATATGTTTGAATGTAACATTTGATCTTGCATGACTAATTTAACTCAGTATTTCACATATAATAAGGCTATACACATACACTATGATAATTATCTGACAAATGCTGATATAAACAGCATCTGAACAAAGATTACGTGTGTTACATGCCCAGTCAAATTTATTGAGCTCTGATACTGAGTAAAACTATTAAAAGCAGCTTGGGTGGTCAAGATACTATTATTATCTTACTGCAAACTTAAAAAGGACCAATAAAGATTTGTTAGAAATATCAATAAGGAGTTAAAACTTATCAAAATGTTTTATCTATATACTACTTTATTCAATGTTCTTTTACAAAGTTTTGCAGCAATGGAGCTAAGTATCAATATTAGTTTCGAATACCCAATTGTTATGAAAAATGCCAAAAGAAGTTTTTGAAGTTCTTTCCCCTTAAGTTTGTTTCTGATTTCTTAAAGAGTATCATATAGATGTGCTTTTACAAACAAAACTTTTGTTAAATGATCAAATATAAATTAAGAAACCAAACAGAATACATGATGTAAAGTGTAAAACAATAATCATTTTTCCCTTCACATTTGACACACCATTGTAATGATTTGCAATCCTACTCGCTGCTAGAATGTACCTAATTTGCCTAGACTAACATTACATACACACTAATAGAATATCTTAGAATTACATTATTTTATTACATAGACATCCAACACTTATAAATGAGAAGTTAAATCAATTTGTTGTCAGCTTGAATTACAAAATTGGTTATTGTTAACAAATTCAAAATGGAAAAAATAACTAACAGATTTGATCATGACCTAAATTTCATTTGATAAAACACTTTGATTTTCTTCATGATACAAAGCTTCAAGAGCTGTAATACTAATCAGACACATTCATAGTTCAGTTCTAGTTTCACTTTCATTTGTAAACAGGTTTAGTTCAATTAGCAAAACTGTATTGTTATCAACATTCAACATATGGAATCTTCATTAACAAATGGGATCTTTCTTCTTCAAAGAACACTTCAGAAAGATACATTGTAATAAAGATTTGGTGCAAGCTTTCTGCTAAGTATAGGAAAAAGATCTAAAAAGAAGTGAACTGGCAGAATCAGCAAGAGGCAGACAAGTACATATACAGTATTGAATCAATATTGAAGTGCACTTTCACTCACCATTTGAATTCAAAAACATAGCAAATTGCTTTGGACATGCATATATCATCTTATTTTTGTACTCACTACTCATGTTTTTAGCGAATTCCTCCATTGTTGCCAAGACACATACAACCTTATCATTAACTACCTATATTTTACAGTCTGTATAATATGATATTGCCTTTTATTCAAAGGTATACCAAAATGTTGCTTGTGTAGGCCTACATTTCTGTGCAAGTTGCAAGCACCTACACAAAGTAAAAAATAAACAGTTGTTTCCCAAACAATTGTTAGCATGTTAGACACATTCAGGCCACATTTGAAATAAACTTATTACTCCTACAAAATTTAATATAATTACTATAAAATAATGTTAGCTAAATATCTGTAAATTTACCTGGGGAGACCAGTACTAGTAGTCAACAAATGTATTTATTACGAAGCCTAATAATAATTGGATTAAAAAATTAAAATATCAATTGCACCTAACTGTCTTACAACTTAAGCATGTCAATAGTATCACTATTGTTTGTTCATTATTATACTGTCAAAGTTATTTGCATAGAAATTGAAAGTGATTAGATTCGGTACACTATGATCAGTCTGATTTCAAGCATGGCTATTAGTATTAGAATTACTACTTAAATTATTTACAACACATTACCTGTGTATGATTACTTTTTCCATACGAAGTTAACTGCTTAAACTAGTTAGGCCTACATTATCATAAATTTATAAATTATGCAAAGAAATAAAAGTACGCGATATAAACGAAAAAATAGTAAAACACGGTACTTACTGAATAAAAAATCACTTTGTGTTAGAAAAAGTATATTATCATTTTGATGGTACATACAACAATACTGTTTATACGGTATATGCTTTTCATCTGGTACCGGTACTAAAAACTAATGCGGTCGTTTACAAATTTCGATCTTTGGAATTTAGAACAAACTGTACACTCGATTCATCGTCACGAACGTGAGTAATTTCAAGTTCTGCACTAAAGTGACTATTTCGTTTCTCTTGACTACATTGGTGATAAGATAACTGACGTAAACAAGAATGATGTCAACAAGGTGGCGAAGGAAATGTTCGTAAAATATGTTTCCATAGTACAGAATATCTTGCACAAATAACGTTTATTTTACGCTTTAAATTTGCAATAACAATGAATACTTAATAAATAAATATCCTGAAATTTACAAAACAAGGATTACTATTGGAAATAAACCTTGGTCTATTAAATCATCACTTTGGTCAATATCATAAAAAAACCGCAATCGTGCAAAAGAGAAAAGAAGAAAATTACATTCTCCCTCAAATTGGAAATTAAATTCACCTTTTCCCATTTCATTTGATTTATCTTCTGGAAACAAACATTCAGACTATATTCTAAGCAGGTGGATCGAGCATGCCCAAGAATGCAACAATGCAAAATTTAGAAAATAATTTGAAATGAATAACTTTATTTGTTTGTAATTAAGCGTAAAGTTGCACAGTGGGCTATCTATTCGCTAGCGTTGTAAGCCCGCAGCAATCCTGGATTGAAACATGGACTTATCGGGCTGAAGCCCAGGGTTTCACACTAATTAGGAATTCTCAAACAATTACTATAAATGTATTGCACGCAGAGGTTTTGTCTCAAGGGGGCCTCTATAAGCTGAAAAGACTGAGGCCAATAAAACACTTAACCTGGCCATGATCCACAGACATGTCACTGTTGTTTTTATTGATGAATAAATGAAACGACTGTGAACACCAAAAAACTATCAAAGTGTTTTATTTGCTCAACTTTTACTGTTCTACACTTGTATCAAGTGAGAGTAAAACAACTTTGAAAGTTTGGAACTCACGGTCGTATACATAATTATAAATAAATCTAACTGTACTTCAGTTAGCATTACGTAATTTAAACAATGCTTATATTAGCTCATAGAATTTTTAGTGCTAACTAAAGGATAAAAACCACATTCAAGAAAAATGACAAATAAATTCAGAGTTATGTTGTTTTTTATGTTTGTTCCTTCCGTTCACCCAATGTTTTAATACAAACGGCCTTCTAGTAACCGTTACAATGTCCGACCTCTCCAAAACTATTATAATTTTAATGTAAGGTTTATTTTATTTAATTTGATTATTTGCCATTATTATTGTAATCAGTGACTCCATAATTTCTTTAACAGTAATTCCTACTACGATTTACTGTGTACTTATTTTATATTGTTGTAAACTATATTTTTAACTAAAAAAACCAGTGGGCTTATGACCCACATATGCAAGGCTGTTGTGATGCTAATTTAATTTCTTTAACCAAGTTACGAACGGTCGTTGGCAAGTGTATTTATTTACGTGCTCCAATGTGAATAAATGACAAATTTGTGGTTCGCTTTTATGAACTCCACATAAAAGTACTTTTACAGAATAACCGGGTTCACTAAGGAGCTGAGTAAAAAACTTTACTTTTGTGCAAAACTGGAAATCGAGTCAGTTCCTTTGGCATCATTTAAAAGTTGGTGAGTTGAGCTTAGTTTGAATTCATTTTCAGAGGAAAAGATTGAAATAGTGACAACAAGCTATCTATTTTACTGTTTATTTAAATAAAAGAAGCAGGTTTGATAATATTAAGTAACCATACAACTGATTCTCATAACGATTATTAAGCACTTGTCCAACAGGTTCGGACTGTTGCACAAGAATAAAATGTATGTGAAGAAAGCTCCAAAAAAGATAGAGAAAAAAGAAGAGACCTTCACCAAATTATTGTTTGTATTTTTGTTGATTGTATAAGTTTAGCATTACAGTAAAAGAGCTATTAAAAAAATATTCATTTTATTATAATTTTTTACTTACGTGTTTAATTGGGTTACTATAGTTTGATTGTGCTACCAAGGGTAGTGTTACTATAATTTCGGTCATCATGTAATTTTTAAGCTTATAATCATATTTTTCCAATCTATATTTAGTTATATTACAACCCAGGTTCGTAATATGAGGGTCACGTGTTCAAATCCCTCTCTCGCGTTACTCTTTTACCAACGAATAGTGGGATTGACCATCACATAATAACGCCCTCATGGCTGAAAGGGCGAGCATGTTTTGTGTGAGAGAGATTCGAAACTGCGACCCTTAGATTACGAGTCGAGTGCATTAACCACCTGGTCACACTGTGCCTTGGACTAATCTCTGCTTTATCATGTTACATATTATTATTTCAAACAACCGAAAATTTGAATCAGAATTTCAAAGTTAATTAAATGTTGATATGTGTCAAATTTATGTTATTTGTCAACAAGATTGATACACACACTTTTTTTGAATACAGATATATTTTAATATACTAACATAAAAGTAATACAATTAATAATAACGGTTATTTCTAATAGTTATTACAAATAATAGTTTATATATAAAAGTTTTACAAATTATACTGCCTTTTATCTGGTCTAGATATGCATATATATATTATATATTTTAGTAAAATTAAATAATTACACATGAAGCAAATAAGTAAACAAAATCATGAGAGAGAACTGCGTTAAAAACAGCAAGTTCCAACCTTTGATTAATTATATTATAACCATAAATTTTTAAGCCATAAACAAAACACATTAAAATTAAACAAAATACGCTGCATATTTCATCACACCTACTGTACAATATAGTAAATTACAGAATATACTTTACAACTAAAATAAGTTTACACTCCTATATACAAACGTTCTTCATTTTGAGTACTTGACAGCACCTTCTCTACTAAACTTTTCCAGATCTTTTTCCACCAAATATTCTGAACAACCAATGTACTATTATGATTGTACCCACATCTGCTATACTTATAACACCAAAATTTAAGAAACCTTTTTCTACTTTACATTTGCTGGTTAACTATGAATCCATATTCCTTTCTATCTTGACAAGAACGTACACTCAAGAGATTCTGACTCATTGTCTCGGCAGTTCCTCACAGATCGTACAAAATGTTTGGGAATGTTGAATGTTCCATAAATAATGTACTACACTAATGCCATGACCACTGTCTGAATTAGAGAAAAAAAACACTCACCTTTATTGAAAAAAACCCAATCATAACTAGATTACTCATGTAATAATGTATATCCATGTAGATGTTTAGAAAAAAAAAAGACAAATAGTTCCTATAAACTGCCTAATCATTTCTACTTCTGTTAAGTTGGATTGCTTGCTAAAAGAACCTGCTAACAAAAGAGAAAAGACACAAGAATAAAGTTGTATTTTTATATACGTTTTGGTTATTATAATCTATTATCAATCTTGTAACCGTGGTACTCAAAGACCCTCAAAAAGACACAAGTCAAAACTTCAGATAAAATTAAAAACATTCGTCTCAGCTCACTTATATAAATGTTTAAGACTCATGACATAAGATAAGGCAATAAATAAAAAGACAATAGACATTCCACACAGTTTTTATCGGTTGCCCAGAAGAAGATTATCATTTAGTCCTATTATTATTTTTAACGGACTCAAAGTTCTCAGATGGACTCAGTGGGCTATAACGAGTTCTTGTTGACTTCAAAGGGGTAAAATTATTGCCCCATTGATTCTTTGAGAAAAGACAATGATAATAGTACAGGTGGGTTCAATTAATTTTAGAATACTTTTGTAAAGACAAATTATTCTCTTCTACTCTGTTATCACAATATAATTAGTAATAAATTCACTTATTTTGCCCCATAGGCTACTCCAATTGTATACGGAGCTATAAATAATTCTCATTTATGTCAAAAGTCCCCATAGGCTGGTTACTTCAAAACCCAATTGACAAGACGAATTATTCTTCTCTGCTCTATATATTACAATACAATCTGCAATTATAACACTTTAAAAGTCGCCAATATACACTCTCTATAGCTGAAGGTACAAATACAGTCTAGATCTTGATCTTTCAGTAACGTTATCTCAGT
This sequence comes from Tachypleus tridentatus, assembly GCF_004210375.1. Taxonomy (NCBI): domain Eukaryota; kingdom Metazoa; phylum Arthropoda; class Merostomata; order Xiphosura; family Limulidae; genus Tachypleus; species Tachypleus tridentatus. The sequence continues at coordinate 10,218,630 of NC_134832.1, read as the reverse complement.
TTTAATTTGATTAACTTAAATTTTCTTACTTGTGTACCTGCACATATGTATAACACGTAACAGGAAAAGCTAAAAATATCTAGCCCTTTAGCAGCAACAATATTAAACGTAATGAGAAAACTGAGATGCTTCAGGTAAGATGATCTCAACAATATTGCAAAAGCCTAGTACAACAATTAAACTTTGTACACAACTTACGAATCGTACCGAGTTATGTAACAAAACTTTTCATAACAAGTACTTTTAATACTCCCTGTGAAAACTAAGTAATCAGTAACAATAATCACCGAACAAGCCAAGAAATAACCCTTAAACTGAACAGTCTTGTATATAAAACAACTTCAATGAGGCAAACTGAATTTCTTAATTGGGTGTTATTCCTTTATCTTTCTGCCAGGCCATTTACCTCAGTTCTGTGATAGTTAATTTTCCTCAAAGCCTTTGTGATAATTGAACATTTCACCTCATGTTGTTTGTTTGTTTTGAATTTCGCACAAAGCTACGCGAAAACTATCTGCCCTATCCGTCCCTAAGTTAGCAGTGTAAGGCTAGAGGGAAGGCAGCTAGTCTTCACAACCCACCGCCAACTCTTCGGTTACCATTTGACCAACAAATAATAGGATTGATCATCACATTACAATGTTCTTACGGCTGAAAGGGCGAGTATGTTTGGTGGGATGCTCTAATAATTAATAAAAAAGGAAATAAGCCCCCTGAAAAGAGAACAAAAGAATAATAAAAGATAACTTACCCAGTCAAAGTATCACTGAAATATGAAGAATGGCTACAGGTGCCGAATGACAGCTGAATGAAGAAGAAACTGCAAATAATGAAACATGAACGTATTAAATTATTAAAAGCTGTCCACGTTCCCTATTGAAAGCTTTTCTCCAACTGATGGAAAAGATAAGATGCCAAACAAAAATGTAAGGTATCGAATATGATAGGAAAACACCTAGAACAAAGAATGAAAAAAAGGCAATATGTAGGAATAAGCCAATCAAATCAAAGGCTAAACCAGTTGGTGAGGGTGGAAGATATAGATCACAAAAAGAGCAAGTCTGTTATGATTTTCACAGACTCATAAAATATAATTAATTGATATAAAACAATGTCACAGTGTTGCTATATATCACGATTTGTCCTGAAAGACACTTATTTTCATGTTTAGCTTTATAAGTCAGTTGAATTTAAAGGATCTATATAAATAACAATCACAGTTATTATTTCTTTGTCTTGTAGATTTTCTTTCTCACTATCTGAATATAGTTTATATACGTGCTTCCTGACATTAGTCACGTGTTTGACATTCAGCTTGGTTATATATAAGGCAACAGATAAAGTTTAGAAAACCTTTTTGGCTTTTATTGTTAGCTAATACACTAATGTCACTGAAATTTAAACGTCAGTAATGATAGTTATTTTATTTATTATTTATATAATGATACAATACACTAATTATATGTTTTCAATATTTGAAGGGTCATTTAATCTAGCCTACAATTGTAGCATACTTTCTACTTAATTTTGTGCCTGAAAATGGTCAGAAGTTCAGACAGTTTCAGTCAACTTAGAATAATTTTCAAAATGAAAGGTCGATTCAACTGTATTGAGGTTTCATTACACAATAAAACGAATTATGTACTTGAATGGCGACCGAATTAGCTGTTTCTGATAAATTTTGATAAGATTGTTTACAAGGTCAGATATATCCTAATTTTTAATACTTGTCTACAACAAACAATCTAAAATTTAGTCAAATCTGGGTAATATTCCAAATATAAATATCCTGTTTCTTTCACCACTAATTCAGTTAGACTGATTCAGTTCTACTCCATGGAAGAAAGAATGATGGACCAATCTTTAAATGTAAGTATAGTGTTATATATATTTCTTTGCTTATAAACTCAATTTATGTGTTTCTATGACATCGCAATGTTTGTTTTCAGTCATATTTATTGTACTAATAAATAATGTTGCTCTGATTTACAAATTATGTACTATTTATATTTTAGTCTGTTGTGAAGAAAAAATGCTGTTGAAAATAATGAAATCGTGAAAAAGATTAAATTCAACAGTAAAGAAGATTTTTGTATAGATCTTGGTGAGTTTTATTTGTAAAGTTATTTGTAAGTGACAAATATGTGTTTTCTTTATTGTTGTGTAAATGGCATTAACAGATGAATTCGTTTTGCTCAACTTTTGGCAAATTTTACTTGTTATAATTAAATGATGAACAGGTAAATTATAGTTCGAAAACAAAAAGTAGTAACTTAGAAGCAGAAAACAATAGCCTATGGTAACATCGAATACTGAGAATTTTATCATTATACATTTAGTTTTCTGTACAATTGTGTAAAGTGCAATATAGATAAATCTAATTATGTTGGTAATATCTGACACTGTTTTTACGTGAATTTATAATGACGCTCTTATGAAATGATTTTACGTAAAGGATAGATATGCTTTTTTCTTATAGTCTGTAACTTTTGTTGTAAGATTTTAAAACTTGGAATCATATCACCATATTGAAAAAAATGTTCATGGCACTTATTTTTAAAATAACAGAACAATGTAATTTTGTAAAGTGCATGAATATATAATTTTGTTTTATTGACTGTTAAACTTAGTTACATATAAAATCCGTTCTTTATTGTTAAACTGCTCACGTTTTTAGATTATAATTTTTATTCTCAACATGGAAGATGTGTACAAGTGTAATTTGGAATGTAAGATGTTTTTCAATAATTAACTTAATCGCATGAACATACAAATTCCATTCTTCAGTTTTAAAACAAATAAAAACCACAGAATCAGAAATAAAAATGTAAAGAGCACAGCCCAAACTGTGAAACGATGACACAGTCCAAATTGTAAGATGACGGACAATATTGTCATTCTTTTAAACATCTAAATCATTAAATTTCTAAGGAGTTAGACTTTAGTATAGATCTTGGTAATTTCTATTTATAAAGTTATATTTAAATTTCAAATATGTGTTTTCTGTACACAGTTATGTAAATTATGCTTTACTGACTTAACTTCAGTGACATACGAAAATCGTTTTTCATTGTTAATTCAAAATGATGTATATTAATATTTCCATATCAAAATAACATCACTTATAGCTGAAACAAAACAAATCTGATAAGATAAAGCTATGTTTATTTTATGTATATAAATATCGAAACCTTTATTTTTGAAAAATAATATTTTTTAATCAAAGACATTTTCAGAGTGATGTGTGTTATGTAGAAGATCTTCTTGTATCATAACAATTTTCTTTGTAGATCGTATGATTAGCCAAAATAAATCTCATGAAAATATTTTATTGTTTGCTTGTTTAAAATATAAGCACAGAGCTACACAATGGTTGTTTGTGCTTTGCCCACCATAAATATTGAAATCCACTTTTTAGCAATGGGAGTCCACAGTGACACGGGGGATGATATTTTATTTATCTTAATAACATAATATTGCATTTTAGGATTATATCTGTAAAGATATAATCATGAAGATACTGTCGGAGGGATCTGCATTTTGTATAAGATAGTAATCTTCTTGTATTATGATAATTGTTTTCATAGATGAAAGAAAATAAATATTATGAATATATTTTATTTATTGAACATAGTTATTTAGTCATAAAATTTCATGCCCTTTGGAGTAGATGGCGTAGGCCTATTTTATCATTTAGCAGTGTGCCCCTGGTATATCAGTATAAATGAAATACATATTAAATCAATGCCCTTAGGTCATATATGTCATATTAGGTTAATATCCTAGGTTTTTCGTATAAGTTTGTTCTAGGTCAATGCCTTTAGTACGTCATATAAGCTCGTGAAAATTTGATCAAGGTCATGTTTGTTTACTTCCAGCTCCCAATTAGCGTCTACACTACTTGTGTTCGAGTTTCAACCCAGTTTTTAAAAAGAAAATAAGAATCTTAATGTTGACTAAAATAGCATTCACATATCTTTTAATGAAATATCCTTGTTTGCGAAACGTACTATTTGATAAAGATTTACTCATTTCTGAGAAATGGTTAATTGATCAGTAGACTCATTTGAATAAGATTTCTGGCACTATTAATCTAACTACATTATGTTTTTATGATTCGCTTATATTTGCAGAAGGAAGATTTTACTCTAAAATCTGCGTTGTTTCCTGTATCATGTAATTTTTTTATTAATAACTTCGAAACAGTAACCTTTAATAATATGTCCAGGAAACTAATAATTATATCAAATATTTTGATTATGCTTATGGCATTTGGCATTATGAAAAATAATAAGAATTACCTGAACAGTCAAATCGCTACAAAAGTTTACCATTAAAATTGATGTTGATATGTAGTTTATTTCCTCAGTGTTTGTATTAAGGTAATTGATTACTATCTTGAAACATCTATCTTTAGAAAGGCTATTTCGGTTTTATTGATTTCACATAACAGATTGGGCTATCCGAATTTTCATGTTTTTTCTCTGTTTCAGGGTTTTATTTATCTAGCTTAAAATATCTGTAATAATGCTTTGGTTTGGTTTGTTTTGAATTTCACGTAAAGCTACTTGAGGACTATTTATGCTAACTGTCTCTAATTTAGCAGTGTAAGACTACAGGGAAGGTAGCTAGTTATTGCCACCCACCGCCAACTCTTGAGCTGCTCATTTATCGACAAATGGTGGGATTGACCGTAACATTATAATGCCCCCACGGTTTAAAGGGCGAGCATGTTTGGTGTGACGGGGATTCCAATCCGCGACCCTCAGATTACGAGTTGAGTACCTTAACTACCTGTAGTAATAATGAAAGTTTAATTTATCATTTACAATTCTACTAAACAACAGCTGTAGATAGGGGAAAATGACATTACAGGCAGGCTTTAGTAAAAGCTTATTCTTTCTCGTAACATAATTTACTGTATTACTTTAGCAAATTGCAGTGAAAACAAAGAACGCTATTGTCGCCATTATATTAATTAACATTAAGAAGTCTTCGAACAGGAAGCCATAATAAATATGAAGCATTGGTAATCAACTTATTAAAAGGATTTGGAGGGTTACATTAGAAAGAAGTTTATAAATCAAAGTGTTAGTATAGGTTTAGTTAGTATTCAATCTACATGAACAAACTTTTGAGCTTCAGTTCGACTTCACTCATTATAACTGAAGAAACGTTAAAAATAAATTGGCTATTTGTAAATTGTAAAAGTAAAACATTATTATCCGTATAAAGTAAATTTTGAGTGTTTTATGTTTTTAGCGCATTTTCAAATCTATTTATTGATTATACTAAATTGTTGACACATTTGATCAACACTGTTTCATAATAGTATTTTATATTAATCATTCAAATGTGTTTGGATCGAAATAACACAGTAAATTACAGTCCTGTTCTGTATTGAGCTTACATGCATGGAGTAGTTAGTAAGTACCCAAGCAGTAACAGTGAAGGAAGCGTATGGTCAGTTTTGATTTGTATTATAAAACTACATATTTTTAAAGGTTCTCTAGGCGAAATGTAATGTATCGGGGGTATGTATTACAAATGCTAACCTCCTGACTATAACATGCTTTCAGTGGCACAGTGAGGACTTATACTGATAGAAACTGGGTTTCGATACCTCTGGTGTAGCTTTGTACATAATAACAAAAGAAACAAACAGGCTATAACATATGGTCTCTGTTATAAATAATTCACTCTCCTTACATCCGTAATTTTTTACATGATACGAAAGCTAACGGATATGGTGCTTTCCTTAAGTGTAAAAATGCTCTATATAACATGAAGTGTGGTTGGCTACTTCGATAACGCGATAAATTATTATGTTGTGTCCCTGTTGGCTACCTAGTGGGCCATAACGCGTTGAACTACTTCGGAAGTTATGATTAACTTCTTGTTATAGACGATGGGTAGCAGTACTATACTGCTGTACCAATTTCTTCAGGTTTCCTAGTAGGGAGGTCTGTAGGCTTATTTATTGCTATTTCGAAAGTTTAGCATTTCTATTTATTTTAAGCTGATAAAACCAACATTGATTTCAAGGCGTCAATTTGCAACGAGTATTTGAATTGATTTGATTGTTTAAAACTAACCACAAAGCTATACAATGTACTATCAGTGCTCTACTCACTACCTTGATACTTGGAAGGTATTTAGGTTCAATTATTCTCTCATCCCCGAAGGGGAATGAAAAATAATCAAGAGCGGTCAGAAACTTTCGTTTCTTTTCACTCCACACGCAACTAATGTTTTTAAGGCACAAGGCTTTTAGGTTTCATTGATTCTTCGCGATTTGGCAATGGTATTGACTGATATCCTTGGTTAAAGTTCATAATCGACAACAGGAGTCGGCAAACTACGACCGGCGCACTCATTTTATCCGGCCCTCCAACTTCATTGAATATGTGACGTTGCATACAAAATTCTTTGCTTTCTTTATCTTTTTTTGTCCGTGTCGTTGCTGCTCGAACAACCTCGAGCATCGAGGTTGTATCGTCTTTTTTCGTATGTATGTGGACTGTTTACCGGTAAGTAACAATGTTATTAGTTGAATAAGAGTCTTGACATTGTTCCTTTTTTTTTTTTAATAAAAATTATCTTACATGTTATACTTAGTAAATGAGTATGTTTTTTTTTAAACTGCAGTAATTTTGCTGCTAGCCAGTGGACAGACTTATGGCAGCAGTTTCATCGTACTTTTCATGTGTTATGGTTGCGGTCAATAAAGAAAATACAGTATATTTAATTTTTTTAAAGTCCATAATTTGTATAAAGTATTCTCTTTGTAAATTTTGGTAAGTTAAAATACTATTTGATTGCAATTTTTTTAATGTTGTGGATCATTTTATAATTATTTCCTGTAGGAAACTATTTTTCTTATTGTTTCTGATAAGAAGCATTTTAATCACTAGTTTTTAAAGTGGTCAATTATTTGTTCAAAACTCCGTGATGACGAGAAAACCCACTTGAAGAGAAAATTATATATGTAAAAACCGCCTTCAAACATGTGGTTATCTATCGGTCAGTTACCTCTTTCTTTCGTTGTGAACTTGACGATGACCGAAGAAGGTGGAAACGTTGTTCGCTCCTCTACATAGTGCTTTCTCTATTTATACTAGCCGTTTTTACATATATAATTTTTGCATAACTGCTTTAATAATTTTTCTAATTTCATATATTTTGTGCTTGCAGTTACCCGTCATTTATAATGTCACAAGCAAAAAGACGAAGAATTGTCTCTGAATTTCGTGTTTTTAAAGAACATTTGAGGGTGGAATATTTTGTAACTGAAAAAAAAAACAAAAAAGTATTGTGAGGCTATTGCAGTGCTAAAGGAATGTAATATACGTAGGAATTACCAAACGAAGCATTCATCTCACTATTCTCATCTAACAGGAAAGCTACGTCATGAGAAATATGAAGCCTTAAAAGAGAGCATTTTATCACAGTAGTCGTTTTACACTAGGATAAATGCCAACAATGAAGCTGCAACTAAAGCTAGTTTCACAGTAGCTTATTTGTAAGCCAAGAAAGGAAAACCATTTACTGATGGTAAATTAATTAAATCTTGTGTGATAGCAACAGCTGAAGAAATATGTCCAGAAAAATAGATTTATCCAAGAATATTATTCTTTCTGTAAAAACAGTAACTAGGAAAGTCGAATACATAGGAGATAACATCGTGTGCCAATTATACAATAAAGTACAATACTTTCAGTGGTTTTCTCTGGCTCTTGATGAATAAACAGATGTGTCTGACAATTCGGTGTTGCTATTGTTCATTCGGGGAATTAACGCTAACTTTGAAACACAAGCTTCAGTGAGTAGCATGCATGGAAGAACTACTGGTGAAGACATTTTCAAAGAGGTGGAGAAAACACTGACTAAGTACAATCTGGTTTGGAAACGTCTAAAGCGTATTACAAGTGATGGTTGAAAAAATATGTATGGTGGAGAAAAAAGTTTCGTTGGACAAGTCCTCAAAGCTTGTGACAATATGGGATGTACAAAATATAAAGTGTGTCACCTCATCATCAAGCACTTTGTGGAAAACATTTAGATCTGTCATGTGTGATAGAACCAGTCGTATCATCTGTCATGTGTGGTAGAACCAGTCGTATCATCTGTCATGTGTGGTAGAACCAGTCGTATCATCTGTCATGTGTGATAGAACCAGTCGTATCATCTGTCATGTGTGGTAGAACCAGTCGTATCATCTGTCATGTGTGATAGAACCAGTCGTATCATCTGTCATGTGTGATAGAACCAGTCGTATCATCTGTCATGTGTGGTAGAACCAGTCGTATCATCTGTCATGTGTGATAGAACCAGTCGTATCATCTGTCATGTGTGGTAGAACCAGTCGTATCATCTGTCATGTGTGATAGAACCAGTCGTATCATCTGTCATGTGTGGTAGAACCAGTCGTATCATCTGTCATGTGTGGTAGAACCAGTTGTATCATCTGTCATTTGTGATAGAACCAGTTATATCAACAGTGGATTTTATTTTATCGCATGCACTCAATTATCGCCAGTTTCAAACATTTTTGAACAAATAGAAGCTGAATATAGCAACTTGCTATACCATACTGTTGTAAGATGGAATATAGAGATTTGCTGTACCACACTGTTGTAAGATGAAATATAGCGACTTGCTGTACCATACTGCTATAAGATGGCTGAGTAGCGGTAAAGTTATCTCACGATTTTTGAGCTTCGGATGGAGAGTGATATTTTTTTGAATGATAAAAATCGTGCTCAGCCGCTACTTGCAAACGATGAATAGTTGTAGAAATTGGCATTCTCGGCTGACTTAATGACACGTGTGTGTTTTCTTATAGCAAAGCCACATCGGGCTATCTGCTGAGCCCACCGAGGGGAATCAAACCTCTGATTTTGTGTTGTAAATCCAGAAACATACCGCTGTACTAGCGGGTGGCTTCAATGACGCATCTTACCTAGTTCAATCTTATATTGCAAGGCGATTCTGAGCTTATATGCGACATATACTCTGCAGTGAAAGATTTTCGACATAAATTAACCTTCTTTCACTCCCAGCTAATGATAACTAACTTCAACTAACTTTCCTTACTTTTCCTTACAACCAAGAAGCAAATTCTCTATTTCCTTTCGAATTCACTCAAGACATTCTCACTAGTATGAAGCTACAGTTTCAACAGGGTTTTTTAGATTTCGATGAAAATACGAAAGCATTAAAAATCTTTCAAAATCCATTTGACTGCATTATCGAGGAACTTCCGTCAGATCTTCAACTGTAAATTATTGACTTGCAGTCAAATGACATGTTAAAAGACAAGTGCAAAATGGAAAACTTTACTGACTTTTATAAATGCTTCCCAGATGAAGGATATACTTCTTTAAAATCCTTTGTTCTAGGATGGGTTTCAGCATTTGGCACAACCTATTTAGGTGAAAAAAACTCTTTTGAAGATAAAGTATATTAAAACTGTTTATAGGTCAGTGTTAACTGATCGCCACTTGCAGTCAGTTTTGATTACAGGAACCACAAAATCTGAACCACAATTTCACAGTATTTTTCCAAAAAAAAAATTAATAATTCTCATTGACTGATAGTACATGAAAGTTTATGTACATATATTCTCCTATAATGAAAAACATTGAGGTAATTAAAAAACAAGCTGTTTCCATAGCCTTGTATGATCATGGTTTCACTTTTTTATTCTTCTTGGCCCGCAAGTCATAAAAACATTTCTAATCCGGCCCGCCTCCAAAAACGTTTGCCGACCCCTGATCTAGAAAAAGAGAGACGAGAGAAGCTGCGAAACCATCCCGGGAGGCTGGGGGAGAGCCGAGAAGTGGAGCTGAAGGGAAACTTCGATGGGTTGAGTCTGAAGCTAGACTGACGAAGAATAGGTGTGTTATGGCGACATGAGCAGGGAGATGCAGACTGTATATGTTCACTCTTGTTTAGTTGCAAAAAGAAGTATGCCTGCCCACCACGGATATTGAAACCCGATTTCTAGCGTGTGAATCCGCAGATATACCGCTGTGCCACTGGGGGCGCAATAAATATTTGAAGTAGTGGCAGTTTTATGGTTATAGAGGTTTTTATGTTGAACGCAGATTAAGTCCACTATAATTCATGATTTTTCAAGTGTTGAATGAGTTATGTTCAAGACCTTCAAATAACTTTTTGGTAAATAATCCTGGATCCACTTTCAATGCATTCTTGTGACCGGGTTCTACGTAACACTATCTTTTGTGTGTGTGTGGAGGGGGCTAGACTCACAAATCACTTACATTTTATTCTATATAGGCAAATATTGTCTTCTTTCTTTGTTGTTAAAAACCCTTAATAACAAATAATGCATATTTATAATTAAAATCTGTAGAAGTTTTAGCTAATAATATTTTGTTGGTTCTTCCATAATTTGATGATAAGGAATGTTCAACATGTACTTTGTGGGTCGTGGGCTTGAATCCTGTCATCTAACATGTTCACCGTAGAGGTATTCAAATATAACAGTCAATTCTATTTTTCATTGCTAAAGAATAGCTCAAGAACAGGCACTTCTAAGTTAGGGACAATTAGCACAAATTGTTCCCGAACAGTTTTGCGAGAAATTTAAGAACGATAAAAGCGATACCGTGATACTGTGAGACAGGAAATATAGAAAGTTAAAGTATCATTAGTAATCTAGTTTGGTTTAGTTTGTTTTGAATTTCGCACAAAGCTACAAGAGGGCTATCTGCGCTAGCCGTCCCTAATTCAGCAGTGTAAGACTAGAGGGAAGGCAGTTAGTCAACTCTTAGGCTGCTCTTTTACCAACGAATAATGGGATTGACCGTCACATTATAACACTCCAACGGCTGAAAGGGCGAGAATGTTTGGTGGAAGAGGATTCGAACCCATGACCCTCAGATTACGCGTCGAGAGCCTTAAACACCCTGGCCATGCCGGGCCTTAATAATATATATATGCGAGTTAAATTATAATAGATCGTGTATATATATATATATTAATAGTTTCAATTCCATCATTCAACATACCCGAAAGATTCGTCAGTGAAATTGTATCGTTTTACCTAGGTTTTCTTTGTTATTTTAACTGCTCCAAAGAATTACGTGGTTGCTAAATTTATATTTTTAAAATGTAACAAAAGTTACTACCAATCTGTTTTCTTAAAAGCCTATTCATAGTTCGACTCCTCTAGTGTGCAAGCATTGCAACGTTAAAATTCAGGACAGAACACAAATAAACTGTAATCTAACTTTACTCTAGAACAGCGATTCTCAACCTGTGTGCCGCAAGAGATTGGCAGGTGTGCCGCGGTGTTTTTGAAACACATTCAGCTTTCTTGGGATTTTACAAGCAAGTCGAACACATCAGTTAATAAAAGCTACTATATAGACACTCTGAAACCTTCCAAAACATTCGATGGTTTTCATTGAACTCGAGCACTGAGATGTTTATACTTAAATTTCATTCTCGACTGCAACGGTTCGACTGTTAGTTTAATTGTGGCGCAACAAGCGCTTCGTACGTCATAAATGATGCATCAAACAATCAAACTGCTTTCTGGAACACGTTCTCATTCTGCGGTAAGCTACAGCTACTACGCTGTAAGTAGAAATTTTATATCAACTGCAGAACTTCGTGCTTATCGTGTATGAATTAGCTTTATCATTTATCCATGGAAAAATATTTAAGTAAGTCTGGTGCTGCAAAGAAGAATGTGTTGAACCAAAAGCAAGAAATCAAACGAAAGAACAAAAACGAATACATCGAATACGGTTTTATCGCTTTGGAATCGGAACATTCTCAATTACCATTCTTCCTACTCTGCAATGCAGCTTTATCAAACAAGGCGCTTGTTCCTAGCAACCTGAAGAGACACTTGGAAACAAAACATTCAGCTGTGAAGGATAAGCCAAAATAATACTTCGAGAATCTCGCGGCTCAACAACATGAACAATCAATGAAGCTTGTGAACTACATGAAGCTGCCCGAAAAGGATTGATTGCAAGTTATAAGGCTGCTCAATTGTTGGCAAAACGCAAGAAAGCGCATACGGAGGCCGAATTAGTCATTTCGCCAGTGTTTGCAATCATTGTTGAAACTATGCTTGGAACGGATGCCGCCAAAAAGGTTAAGCAAGTTCCACTGTCCAACGGCACAATTTTGCGCAGAATTGTAGACTTGTCGTCGGATTTAAAGGATCACGTTTGCGAACACTTCGAAGCGTCTGAAGATGAATTGTCTCTGCTATGGTCTCTTCAAGTTGATGAATCTACTGAAGTTAGTGGAAAGGCTCAAGTTCTGGCTTTTGTTCGATTCATAAAAGATGGAAAAATCGTTAACGAATACTTATTTTGCAAAGAGTTAAAAATTACAGCGAAAGGCCAAGACATTTTCGAGTTGGTGAGTGAAAACATTTTGCTTTTCAAATTACATTGAAATAACTGTGTCAGCGTTTGCACCGATGGCTGTCCTTCGGTGCAAGGAAAAAAGAAGAGATTCGTCACTCTGGTGCGCCAACAAAATCCAAACATTAGGATTGTTCACTGCATGATTCACAGAGAGGCGCTCGCCTCCAAATCTTTGTCAAAAGATTTGCAGTCTGTTATGAATCAAGTTATTCAAGTGGTGAATTTCATCAAGTCTCGGCCACTTCAATCTCTTCTCTGTGAGGCGATGGATTCAGACTACAAAAAGCTACTGTATCACACTGAAGTTCGATGGCTTTCGAAAATAAGGTGTTAAAGCGTCTTGTCCAACTACAAACTGAAGTAATTTCTTTCTTGGAGGTTGAGGAAGCAGGTTTTGAATTTTCTTTTCATGATGAGATCTGGTGGCTGAAGGTTCAATTTCTCTCCGATTTGTTTGATAAATTAAATTCTTTGAACTTAAGCCTCCAAGGGCCATCTGAAAACATTATTATCTCAACGTCCAAACTGAAGGCCCTCGTTAAGAAGGTGACGCTGTGGAAGAATAAGATCTCGAAAGGAGCCCTTGATTGTTTTCCTTCTGTTAACGAATCTCCGTCAAAGAAGAAAATTGTCCCTCAAATTTTGAACACATTAAGCGACTTACAGTCCGCACTAAAACATTACTTCCCGTCACTTGCTGTCGACGAATATATCAGTCATTGTTTCTCGAAAAGAGCTTGGATGAGTTTTGGATCTCCATTAAAAATTCATATCCTGCAATCAGTTCAAAAGCAGTTGAAGTTCTGCTTTCATTTGCATTTTCGTGGTTTTTGCGAAATTGTATTCTCAGCATTGACTGAAATTAAAGCCAGAAAGAGAGAGAGGCTTCTTACAGTCGATGATTAAGTTTGATTTGCTCTCGGAAGCAGGCACAAGCATCACATTGAAAACATGTGTAAAAATAAAAAAGTTTTGATTTTTATGCTATACAACAAAATCGTTAAAAAGCCTTAGAACGACACTCATGGCCAGTGCAAGCGATAGTATTGTCAATGTGCAGATGACATTAATAATGTTTGCTTTGGCCGTGATTTTCGTTCTAAGGCTTTTTAAGTTAACTCTTCTGTGTTACGTGTATCTAAACAGGATGCACAATGACATTATTATCGCTTGCTTTGGCCGTGATTTTCGTTCTAAGGCCTTTAACGCTTGCCGTATAATGTGTACCTAAAAAAATCGTTAAGGCTTTCCAGGTGTGCTGCGAAAATTTTCAGATTGTCGTAGTATGCCGCAACTCACGAACTCACTCACTCACCTACTCTTGTACGAATATAATTTTGCTTTAGAAGTTAGAAATAAATATTGATCAAAATAAACTTTATTGCTAATTCTAAGTTACATGGCGAAAGTTCTGTCAGATCGAAATTGCAATAACGATAATAATTGCGCCAGACAATCTGTAAAAGATACCAGGGGCGAAGCCAAGGAAGGAGTTGGGGTTATACCCCCTCATGGACCCAAACTTTTCAGACAAGTTCAGTTGCCACCAGTGAAGTTTCATAAAGATCCGTGATTGCATGGCAGATAATTTCACACACAACAAATGGTCAAATGCAAATTTTTGATTGAACACTCTTTTGATTAAACTAGAGAAATACAATAGAATATTTATGAAAGGCTCAAACGCCTGTTCGTTCTTGCCAGGACATCTACAACACAGTTTGGTTCAACTTTAATATCACGGTGAATGTATGATGAGGCCAGGCCATTCAATCGATCTTCAGTGGTGGTATTTCTCAAATACATTTTGACACAGACACCGTGGCAAATACTTTCAAATGACTGGGAACATTTCTGCATTGCACATTGCATATGCATCTATGACACATTTTGGTCTGTTGTTCGCAAGTGATCTGTACCAATTCCTAAGTTCACCTACTGCAGTTAGTGAAGTACTGTCAATGTCAGCCTTGTATATATTGACGAACTCTTTCATTTGGTCACATTGTTGTGCTGTAGGTTCTGACCATTCTGTGGTAGATCCTGATTGTAGTAGACACATGAAGTTTGTAAGGAGAGTTTTGTGACTGGACAGATGGTCAAATATTTGTGAACGAAAGTGATCAACAATTGGTATAAATGCAACAATACGAAAGTACTCCTCAGGGCTAGTTGTTTGTGGATTAGCATGGTACCTCTGTCTTTTAGCCTGCCTTGGCATTGTGATGTCAATTTGAAGCTCAATACACAGAGTTTGAGCCTTACAGAAAATGTTGTTAAATTCATTCACAGTATTATTTCTGAATGAACGGATTAAATTTTCCTCTATTTTTGCGTGATGCATCGCATCACCTAAATCAGTGTTCTGTTGCTCCAGTAAGTAAAGGAAAACAATTTAGCAATGGCAAGTAGAGTGATGATGAATTCTGGCTGTGTTATAGAACACAACAATTGATTGGCTTGCGTGGCAGAATCTCTGACTTGCCAACCTGTTATGGTCTCAAGGGCATCTGCAACTGCATGGATTAATTCTAGAAAGACAATGACTGAGTCATGCCTCTCAACCCACCGGGTGGAGCAGAGACCTTTCAAACCTTTTTCGATTCAGGTGCTTTATTCTCCACCGAAAGAGCCAAAACGTGCTTTCGTTTGGGTGTATTGAGAAAGTTTTCAATGCTAGAAATTACTCCCATGCAATTTCGCACAGGAACTTCTTTTCAAGCATCAGAAATTGCCAAGTTTATGGAATGGGCACTGCAGTGTACATAGGGTGCAAGTGGGAATTTATCAGTTATGTGTCTCTGGAGACCATTGAATTTCCCACTCATAGAGGCAGCACCTTTGCATCCTTGTCCTCACAGGTAAGCCATGTCAATACCATATTTTGTCAGATTGGTTATGATAACATCAGCCAAGTTTCTGCCCATCACATCTTAAACAGGTGTAAATTGCAAAAATTTCTCATTGCAAAAGAGTTGTCATTGACATACAAATATCTAACACACAGCGAAAACTGTTCAATGCCTGAAATATCTGTTGTTTCATCAGCTAATATTGAGAAACACTTTGCAGCATTAACCCTGTTGACCAAAGCATCAAAAACATGAGTATTACAGGCATTGATGATTTCATTTTGAATTTGAGGACTCAGATACAAAGCATTCCTCTTTGTACTCTTAAGGCTTTGTGAAAGCTTGACATCACCCTTTGCCCTGTAGCGCAAAATTGCCTGAAAATTCCCAATCATTATTGATGGGCTCTTCATCAGTTTCACTAACAAACATTGGACCAGAATCATATTTTCCCCTCAAAGCTAAACCCTGTCTCCCACACAGCAATACAGTATCAATAATAGGCATTAAATATTGCCGATTATGTTCAGTTTCTAGCTTGTAAGTTGCATCAAGCTGCAAGTGCATAGATGAACTTGTGTTTACGATCTGTAGAAAATTGTTAGCTTTTTCTTTGTTATCTTGGTGGTACTGTTTCAATTCATGTGCCTTGAAGTCTTCAACAGCCTTCTTCCAGTTTGTGTATGGAAATTTCACTAGTTGTCCCAATTTCTGGCTTCCAACGCTAGCACCATCAGGATCAAAAAGACAACAGTACTTGAGAAAGCACCCTTTGCATGTTGACTGTAGAGTAGCCATTCCCACTGTGAAAGCCAACAATGCTGAAAACGCAGCTTTTTTGGACCACACTGGGGGAAAACATAATCACTCCCTGGCTTACACGCATTCTCAAAGAGGCATTTTTTGGTTTCAGCGTTTATCTAAAAGAGACAGAAAGATATAGTTCTAATTAAGTTATTTTGCACATATGAAGTTTGTTATGAGAGTACAATAACTTCGAAGAGAAAGGCTTAGATGGCGCCAATGGTACTAAGTTAGTGCCATGGTGCTGCCAGCTTGCCACGGTGCCACCCACTGTTCATTTGTGAAGTTAAATCTTGAAATCCAGGGAATCTGAAAATACACTGTCCATGTTATTTGAATACAGATTACAGACACTATACATATATTTTGCACTCTTCTGAGTGACTATATTTTATATATTGATGACAGGACTGTAGGCCTACTTTGCTAGGCCTGATATCTTCAAGTTATATATTATGTTTATAGGCCTATATATTTATTTATGATTAAAAAATAAGACAAACACCTTAGTGTGCCGTTCTGAAATTTGCCAAAAAGGTGGTCTCGGAATGCATAATTCAGGCTTTTTTTTTGTGTTTTTATTAAAAAATTTCCCGGGGGGGGGCATGCCCCGGACCCCCTAGCATGGCTTCGCGCCTGCGGTGCTTGCATTAAGCACTCAAACTAAACCCCCTCAATGGCCGTTTCTGGCTACACCCCTGAGAGATACTAATATATATTACCAAATATCACTTGGATTCAAGTACACTGATACTATATATCAATCAAACCATATATAATAAGGTAGCAGCTAGTGACATAATTTTAATTGATTAGAACAGAGGTTCTCAAACGTTTTCAATACATTCCATATCTTGACTGAGACTAATTCACCTAATGAATCTACAGATAGTAATTACCTTAACAGTATTGTGTAATTTTGATATTTTCTACGGCCTCCTGACACTTTTATGTAGCTGTATAGGTTTTGCCAACTACTTCAAAGTTTGGGCTCGGGCAGTAAGGATCAGAAACTTTCGACTTTACAGTATGATATCGATCATGATTTTCTATTCTGATTTTCAAGACACAAATTACGGATTTAGGGCATTACCCAACAAAATCAGGACACAGACACCGTGAGCCAGTGCGTAATGACGCCTATGTGTAGTCCTCATGGGTCTGTGATCTCAGTTTGAAAATCTTTGAATTAGAAAGTCAAGCATTTTGTAAATCACTTATTTTATTTCTGTCACACAATAGTTTGATAGATATATAACAACTCTCAAAAAGCTGCGTCATTAGGCAATGACTCACGAGGTCTGTGTCCTGATTTTCTTAATAATTGTTTGCTTGGTTGTTGTTTTTTTTTATAAAATAACATGCATTGGTTAGTAGGTTACGAAGTATATTCTAAAGCTTTGTAGATTGTGTGTAGGATAATAATAAAATGGGTAGTCGATGATCGTGAAGACTGTTTTACTCTATCAAATGATGATAAAATATAGTTAGTACTAGAACTGTGTAGATGCGAGGGTTGTTGAAGAAAAATCATTATGAACAGAAATAAGAACTCTGTATTTTGGCTATCGCCTGTTTCTGATTATGGAATGTTTAGGATATCTAAAAAAAAGCGACATGTATACCTGAGAAAGAATGACTATGTCAGATAGCTCTTCAAACATAATATAGGGGCTGACTTCCTAAGGACACCAACTGTATTGTGCACAAAGCATTTAGTATTCTACATGTTACACTCATCAAATTTGATCTATTATTGGCAGGTAGTTCGCTTATAAGACAGTGATAAATCTACGAATTTACAACGCTAAAATAAAGGGTTAGAATTCCCTCGATGTCGCTTTGCTGTATAAAGAGACACGCTTATATTGGCTGGTAATTTTTGTTTCACCCTGCACTTAATATTTTCAAAGGAACACCAGATTTCTTTAAGAAAGCTAACTCATATGGATTAAAACATCACTTACACTAGAATTTTTCTTTTTTTAATTTTACGTAGAATAATCAAATAAAGAGTCGAGTATATTGAAGACTGTTCTGCTTTATCATATGATAATAAAATTATATTTACTAATATAACTAGGTAGGCGCTAGGCCTGCTAATGAAATACGACGATGAGCAAAAATATGAAATCTCGGTTTTTGGCTTTTCACCTGTTCTCGACTTTGGGACATTCTAGATAGCTGAAAAGCAGCATTTACACTGGAGATAGAGCGAGTATTCCAGGTAGCTCTTCATACTTAGCTTTTGGTGACCTGATTTGTGTCGCTTTAATAAGGGAGTTTGAGTCTTTGCTATACAGAGATCGCTAGAGAACTCTTATATAAAATAATCAGTAAAAGTATAATTTATATTTATTAATGCTTTTTGAGAAATTTATTATTGAACGAAGTACAGTTATTATAAGTAAAACCCCACATTTTATATTTTTACATCTTAAAAATGTTCTTCTCCAGGGAATAAAGCTTCATTTGAGGCTCAATGAGAATCATAATTTCCGTATACGAATATACATATATATGTTTAAAAGCATATTGAATGTCTTTTCTCGCTTCTCCTCACAAATTCTACATTTTCTCTCCTGCTCCTTTTTTCATTCCCCCTTTTACACATTTCCATATTATTCTTGCCATATTGTTTTCTTAATCATTTTTTGATTTTATTTCTATTTATTTTAGTAACATCTGTTTAATTATTACAATGCGTGGACTTTTTGGTCCCTTCCCTTGTGTTATTAGTTTTTCTCCTTAATCATTTTCAGTTACGGACTTGTTCTCCTTTCTTTATCATTTGATACGTTTCAGAATTTTCACAGTTTAACAGTTTTTAAATATCCAATATTAATCAACTATGGATTCAACAGTAATCATTTACGGTTGAACTCTTTCTCTAACCTATTCTTTATATTTCTCAGTAGTAATTATCTATGGATAAACATTCTCACTAGCATTTTTATATAATTCGAAAGTAATCATCTATGAGTAAATTCAGTTTTTTTTATATGCCTGAACAGTAATAATCTATGAGTACCTTTTCACACTAGTATTCTTTACCAATCTTAGCAGTAATGATCTATAGATAAACTCTCTTACTATTACTCTTTATATATCTCCACGGTAATAATATATTGATAAAACACGATCTATACTATCTTTTATATTTCAGAACTCTAGTCATCTATGGATAAATTCTACTACTAGTACCTTTATATACTTCTCAAAAGTAATCACCGTTCAATAAATTTGTTTCTTATATTATTTCTAAGATTCAAAAGCAATTCATAGCAATTATCTATGAATAAACTCTTTTAGTGTTCTTTATGTAATTCGACAGTAATAATCTATGGATAAACTCCTTCTGTTGTATTTTTTATATATCTAATCAATAGTCATCTGTGGAAAACAGTATTATTCATATCTTTCAGCAGTAATCACTTATAAATAATCTCTCTCACTAGTATTCTTTATATGATTCGACAGTAATCAAGTATTTATAAACTCTCTAACTAGGATTTGTTATATATATCAACAGTGAGCATCTGTAAATAAACACTCATCACTGTCGCTCTTTATATGCTTCAACGTTAATTATTTATGGATAAACTATCTCACTTTTATTCTTTACATGACACGACAGTAATCACACACAAGTAAATTATCTCATAGTATTTTTATATTTCTCAACAATAATCGTTTTTGTAAAGCATTTACTTAAATCACTTGTTTTCAGTTGAGATTATGGATGTCGAACATAAATTAGTTAGTAATAATTACAGCATATGGAATGACAAAGAGAAGAAGAAAAAAGTATGAGAAATAAGGAGTAACTGAACATATCGATTGCAATTTTCAATATTAATGTAAATAAAATAAGGCAACAAAATTTTATGTCAACAAAACACGCGTTTAATTAGAATAACATTCCAAGACTGCAATGATAGATGAGAGAAACCAGCGATTTACTTTAATCAACAGCAAAGTGTTTACGAAATATGGACGAGATATCGCATATCACGTTCAAGTTGAGAAGATAATAAACATAAGGTAAAAAATGCTTGCTTTACAGAACATATGATGATAATAAAGAACTTATGTAGGCCAGAGGTCAAGTGGCCTGGATTTCTAGGCTCTTGCTTGTCGTTCGGTATAAGGACGCGACAAATTCTAGAAAATCAAATAAAACCTTGTAACGTACTCAATATAGTACACTAAAAGCTAGAGATAGGGTTCTGGGTTCTTGTTCAGTCATTATAAAAAATCATGATTTCCAGAGAACGTTCTGTTCCAACTCCAAGTTATTGCCTACCGTTTCAGACTTTGTTGCTGTTTTCCTTTAATATATTCTTACTTGTCGATAGTAAAAACTTTCTCCTAATAAACTTCGTTTAAAACACTTGGATTCTTTTCTAGTAACATTCTTGCTAGAATATGTTTGAAAGATTAAACAGAATTAATTTATTCGAAGAATTATTATATATGGTTGAAATTTTATTGTATTAGAAACAAACACCCGAGCGTTGTAACCAATTACTTTCATGTACTGTTCCTGAATATGTTTAAATGAGTGTATGTTTATGTATTTCCTAGTCACAGAGTCGTGTCTTTGTTATTTACATAAACTTCCATGATTTGGTAGCTTTTGTCTATTTCTACAAATCTACAATAAATGCCCTTGTACCAAATAAGTTTATTCGTAGCAAGTGCGAACTCAACTATTAAAGCCACCTGTTACATATGAATAAACTCTCTGTCTAGTATTATTTTTATTTCTCAACATTAATTACGTACGCAGAAACTCTCTCTCTAGTATTCTTTATACAAAATGATAATAATAATCTATGGGTACTCGTTTACTATTTTTGTATTTATTTTTGAACGCTAATCACCTATTAATAAACTCTCGCTAGTGTTATTCATATCACTCGACAATAATGAGTTTGGATAGATTATCTCATTATTAATATTTACATAGAGAAGTAAATATAGGGATAGTTAATATCAATCGTTAGGAAACAATATAAAAAAGATAGTAGGAAAAAATGGCATTTGCATCATCCCTACATAAACAGGCAAAAATATTTTGTATTTAGTAGGTTTTATGGGTGTTTTTGCGTTTCTACAATTACGTGTAAGGGAAGCAACTTTTCATTTCCTAAGACAACCTTCCATTGATCATGAATTTACATAATTTCTGTACAGAGGATAGGTACTGCAGTTAGTTTTTGTACTCTACAATAAATACCTGTTTTTAAATTATCTCATTAGTATTCTTTATGCTTTTCAATAGTAATCATCTATGGATAATATTTTTTACTACTGCTCTTTTTGTCTCCATGTCTCTAGTAACATATATTAATTATGTCTTAACAGTAATCTATAAATAAACTCTCATTATCCTTAATTCTTTATGTAATACTTTATCGAAAAATCTCTCTCTCGTATTCTTTATACAATTCGAGAGATGCACTGCTTGTGGATTTATAAAATCTGAGAATGGTGGTGTAATGATGGAACGAAAACAATGTTGTATTGAAGACTTATTCCATCTAGCCCCGAAGAATAAAATGGGCAGATTGAAAATTCTGAAGTACGAACAGTTATCAATATACATAGGATGAAAACCAATAAAACTACAATACCAAATGAGATTTCAACATTACAAATTAAAAAGTTTAGAAGAATTTAATATAAAAATGTTAACAATTGTAAACAATGAAATTTATGAAAGTAGTGAAATTTCTGAGGATCTCGGTTAGTCGATGTTTATTGCACTCCCCAAAAGACCTGAAGCCATTGGATGTGAACAGCATCGAACCATCATTTTAATAAGCCATGTGAGAAAGATCCTATTAAATATGATGTTGAAGAAAGCTAAATGTAAAATAAGACTAGAAATTGCAGACAAATGAGCAATGACCATTTCTTGTGTTTTATTTATCATATCAAAGTTTTGATAAAATCAAGCATGTGAAGTTAATGAAAACTAGCTAGAGTACCCCTGTCCTGAACGGAAGTTATGTAAATTCATGATTAATGAAAGGTTATCTTAAGACATGAAAAGTTGTTTCTTTTATAAAAAAAAAAATTAAAAAGGCTCATAAAAACAGCAAAACACAAAATGTGAAACCGTAAATTTGCATGCATCTCCTCATGAACTTCATGCCAAATTTCGTGAAGATCCATCAACAGGGGCGAAGTAGTGATAAAAAGAAAACCGCAAAATGCAAAATTGAAAAATTGTATTTCCCTATAAGCCTAATGAGCCTCCATAACAATTTTGGTGACGATCCATGCACACCTTACGAAGTACTTACAGGGACATATAACAGACAGTACTATTATAATTATATAGAAGACGCCAGTGGATTAGATCCGAGTATGATATATTCATGACGTCATAACTGCACCATAAGAATGGAGAAAACAAAGTTCTCCGTGACGGGAAACAGGGCGAAATGGGAAAATCGTGGCCCTTATTACAAAAATACATGCACAGAGGATGAAAATTCTCGTTTTTTTAGTGTCATGTAACTTGATGTAAGCAAAAGTTGCATTATAGTATGATGCTGATAGTAAAAGCTTTTAGAATTTTTTATAAACCTGTATTGAGATCAAATTGCAACAGTGAAGACAGAGAGATGTGAGGCAAGAATGTCTTTTCGCCTGACGTATTTAATTTCTGCTGTGAAGACATCCTGAGGATACAACAGAACCTATCATTGCGGACAGAATTTGTACAATTTGCGTTATGCTGATGACACAGTTTTAAGAGCTGATTCAGAAGAAAAGCAGAAAAATTAGGTAAAGATGTTAGTGAAAGTCAGGAGAATACTATAATTAGCAAATGTATGAAAACGGGACGCAAAGTGTTTATAAAGAAGGTCATTCCTGTAGATGATATCAAAGTCGATAAGGAAAAGATGAACAGGCTAGTAAAATAAATTACATGTCAAGCTGAATAACATTACTTGGTAAGGATGATCATGAAATAAAACAGAGAATAGGAATAGCAAAAGATACGTTTCTGAAAATAAAAAAAGACATTAACAAATAATAAAAATTCTATAGGAATGAAGCTTAAGAGTTTTGGATTGCTCTGTTCCACCAGTTTATACGTATGCATCAGGATCTTGTACAATATTGCCGTACAAGGAAAAAGGAACTGAAGAAACTGAGTTGTAGTTGAAGATATGCTGAATAAGTCACAACTCAAACGAAGATATTTTGGTTTGGTTTTGTTTGAATTTTTCGCAAAGCTATACGAGAGCTATCTGTGCTAGCTGCCCCTAATTTGGCAGTGCAAGATTCGAGTGAAGGTAGCTAGTCATCACCACCCACCATCAATTCTTGGGCTACTCTTTTACTAACTATGAGCGGGATTGATCTAACATTATAACACCACCGCGGATTATTTTTTGTCAAGAGAAGATTGCAAAAGGAAGCCGCTGATTAATGTCAGAAAGAGCCAGTTGAAGATTTTTGGACATGTTATGAGAAAAGAAGAAATTTAAAGTTTGGTCTAAACTGAAAGACTGGGGGTCTTTAAACAGACAAATGTATAAATATTTGAACTCACTTGTGCCTTAAGAAGAAGAGATCTGAGAAAGATCATAGTCGCCAACGACCTGTTTGTATATAACGCCTAGAGAAAGAGAGAGAGTATTACTTATATGTATCAACAATAAATATCTCGGAACAGAGAACAACGTTTCGACCTTCACAGGTCATCTTCAAGTTAAGAACGAGAGAGTTTGCAACTGACCAATGCCTGGCACATGTCTTAGGGACGTAAGTATAAACGGTACTGGATTGTAACGGGCGTTGCAGTTAGATGTTAGGTGAGTAGTTACTATAGGTATAAAGATGTTCCTTTATATTGGTTTAATTTTGAATTTAGTTGTATGAGTAGGGCTTCTTTGAATTTGCGTTTGTTTATATTTGTTTTCCTACTTAGTATCTGGGCGTTTTCTGTGGTTATGTTGTGTTTATTTGACTTGCAGTGTTCAAAAACATGTGAAGGTGTTTATTTTGGTTCTTTGAATCTGGTTTCCATTTTTTTATTTGTTTCTCCAATATGGAAGTCGTGGGAGATGTATTGTATTTTATATATGATGTTGGTATTGTGTTTGTCAGTATAGTTTTCACGTAGTATGGACTTTAGTTTTGTACCTGATTGTTGAATAAATTTTGTGTTTACTGGAATGTTGTGTTTTGTTATAAGTTTTCTCAAATATTAGTTATTTTGTCGCTGATGTCGGGAACATATGGTATGCAGCAGTATAAGTTTTTGCAGTTTGTTTTATTTGTGATTTATTGTTTATTTGATGTCTGTGTGTGTGTATAATTTTTTCCACGGTTTTTTGAGGAAATTTGTTGGTGTTAATGAAGTGTTGTTTTATTTTGTTGATTTCATCGTTAATTGTATCGGGTGAGCATAGTTTTGTGGCTATGTTTATTTCGTTTCTTAATATGTTGAGTGTTTGTTTTGTTTTATGTGATGCGTCCCAGGGATTGTATAATCCAGATTGGATGACTTTTCTGTTTATTTCTGTTTTGAATTGTGTATCAATTCTAGTGATCTTGAGGTTAAAAAATGCTATTTGGTTATTTTTTTTCCTGTTCACGGGTGAACCTAATGTAGGGGTGTAACGAGTTAACGTGGTTGATAAAACTAAGTGTGTTTTCTGTAGATGTGAATCCATCAGTTGTATCATCTACATACCTGTACCATTATAGTGGTGAGTGTAAGGCTGAATTGATCGCTTGTGATTCAATCTATGTCATAAAAATGTTGGCTGGAACTGGTGACATGGGATTCCCCATACGTAGGCCATTTATTTCTAGGTAGTTTCGGTTAATGAATGTAAAGTTTTGGTGGTAGTAAATTCTATAAGGGTTGCTAATTGGTTACTGGGGATGTGTATCAATGGTCTTTGATGTAAAGTTCTAAACCTAGCTCTCTTGCAGGCTTCAGTGGTTGGGATTTTGTGAAGAGGGATATTACATTAAAACTGTCCATTAAGGCTTTATGATTTAGCTGATTAAGAATATATTTAAAATAAAGAGTCTTTTAAAAATGGCGTGTTTTCTTATAGCTATCTGTTGAGCCCACCGAGGGTTATCGAATCCCTGATTTTAGCGTTGTAAATCCGTAGACTTACCGCTGTACTGGCGGGTGACTCTTTGAAAAATGATCTAGCTGATTTTACATATTTAGAAAATGTCTATGCTATGTATTAGGTTGAGGAATAATTCGTGAGCGTTTTTAAATAATTTCATTCAAGCATTACATGCAAGACTATACAATACTTCAATGCATGAACACATTACACCCAAAACATTTATTATGATACTTTATTTCATGTAATACCTAGGTATATAGTATGCATTGTTTTAAACGAAATTGCAAGAAATTAAATGCGAAAAGCAGATGGTGTCGAAAATGCTCGATTTTGTCCACTTGACATTCCATTTAATGAGCTGAAAATGAAAGCAAAACTTAAAGACATATGAAAATCAAACACACCATCTATTAGAGCAAAAAATTATCTACCAAATGACATGAAATATTTTGCGAAAGCGTTTCATTTATGAATATATTTTTTTTAACTTGAAAAAACGCTCTCGAATTATTCCTCAATCCAAAATTTCCGAGGTTATAATTAAATAATTTACAGGTCGACATTATGGATCGTAGTGGACAGTCGGGTCTGTGAGGTTTGGGGGTGCCGTATAGATTTTCTGAGATTGTGTTGTTGTTTTTTTCATTTGTAGTAGTATTTTGTTTAATTAGTTTTCATGTGTTTTTGTTGGATTTGTGTTTAGTAGTTTAAATGTGTTTGTATCTGATAAGTTGTTATTCATTTGGTGAATGTATTCACTTGTGTTCATTATTACTCTAGCATTGCCTTTATCTGCTTTTAGAATTTTGATGTTGTTGTCATTTTTTAAGTTGTTTATAGAATTAATATCTTTTCGTGTGAGGTTGTTTTTTAGTTTTCTTTTCTATGAAATTATATTGATGGTTTTGTGTGAACGTTCTTTGAAAAATTGTTTAAGATACTGTTTTGAGGCGTTTCGGGAAAATAGATGTTTTTGATAGATTGTTGGTTGTCGGTGGCCTGTTGTCGAAGTTGTCTTCTTTCTGATGGTTGTTTTCAGTTGTTTTGTTGGTGTTTTCAGTTTAGGTAAAGTGGATCACCAGTCTTCTATGTAGGTCGTCCAAGCAGGCTTTCATTTCGATAGATGGAATATTTCTAGGTGTTACTGCGAAGTTGAGTTTTTGTTGAGTAGATGTATTTCTTCATTGCTTAATTTTCAGTCGGATCTGTTAATTACGAGGTTTGTTGGTGGTTCGTCGTGTTAGCGTCTTTTTTGTTGTTGGCACCTTAGTTTATCTAGTTTCTTGCTGTGGCGGACCTTGTTTTCCTTGTCGTTCTTACTATTGAGTTGATTGATGTTGCATTGTATGAGTCCATAAATGTCTGGTTGAATGGTCTAGATTCATTTTTTGTTTCTGAAGGTAATTTAGTTCTTTATTCTTCGAGTTTAACATGCTTATAACAGTTTTTTTTATGTAAGTTATGGATACTGTTTGTACACTGGTTAAAATGTTTCGATAGTTTTATCTTCACAAAATTAGGGATTAGTTTTTCCTTTCTGCACTGTTGGATAAAATAAATGTCATTCCTTCTGTTGATAATATTTTTTGTTTAAGTTTCTTAGTTTCGTTAGGATCGCACGAGCATGTACGGTTAACAATGGTGTAATGTAGGAAAGTTCAGGCATAATGGAGTTTAATCAGATAACACAATACGTAGAGAAACGCAACAGACTTACACTTCTCGTGTAATGGCTGTGGTGAAGTAATTGTTGATGACCTATACTGATTAATAACCTAACATCCAACTGCAGCGCGTTCTATGATATTGTAACGTTTATACTCTCGTCCCTAAGACGTGTGCCCTTCAACATTTAGTTACAAACTCTCTCTCTTAACCTAAGATGACATAGGAGGTCGAAACGTCATTCTATGCTTACTAGTAAAAGTGTTCATACATATACCAGCTGTTCTGAGATACATTTTTATTTCAAGTGGGTTTCTCATCATTAAGTATGTATGAGACTATTTTACGGTTATTCTTAACATGTATCGACAATAATAATTATGTATAAATTATGTATAATTTAAATATCTCAACAGTAATCATCTTTGGATAAACTCTCTAATTGGTATTATTTATATGTCTTTTCATGATGTTAGAAAAACACGTAGGTTCAAGAAGTCTTGATAAAAATGAAATAGAAACCCTATAACATGAGAGCTTTCGAAAGGTGGACCTTTCTTCAGGGGCAAACTGAGAGTGGTGGTGTAATCGAACAAGTGATATACACAGTAAGAGTTTAGTGACATTATGAAGGCTATCCGGTTTACCAGGAAATGTTTATTTGCCTATTACTATAGTAAGCGTCTCATTTCCAGTACGATGTAGCCGATGGCGAGAGTTTATGTGAAAAGGTGTTAGGTATATTTTAAATTATAAATGGCTAAACATATGTATATTTAAAATTGTATTTGGGTGTTTAAGTAAAATAAAAGTGACATCTGGAAACTGGTTGAAAAAATATGTTTTTCTAATCAGTTGATAAAAACAGGTATGAAAAATTATCTTAAACAAATAGTAAGTTTTAGGAAATTCAGCTTTTATATTACATGAAAAAATAAGCAAAGAATAAAGTTATTTTTCTTTTTCTGACAGAGATGAAACCAATGAATGCAGACCACTGATTCCAGGATCTATATTAATACCAAAAAGTTGAAGTGTTTAGACTAGCAATTCAATAAGCTTCTTTTATTTCCCTATCTGCTTTAGTTTTGAATCCCGTTTCAATGCCGATGAGAGTAACCTTGTTAATGGAATGACTGGGTTGGTTGAAGTTTTGAGCAACAGGGAGATCTTTTTCATATTTAATAGAAGATTTACGGTTGTTGAAACGTTCTCTAAGAGTTCTTTGTGTATGATCTACATATTGGTGATTGCATTTTTACACTATAAGATAAATGGTGCTTTTTATTTCATAAATTATTTTATATATTTTGAAGTTTCTTTGACTGTGCTTGTCAGAAAATGAGTCAGTGATTTGTTTATGAACTTGCAGGTTTGACAACGGGCTTTTATGAGCTTGCAGGCTTGACAAGTTTTTACAACCATTTGCAATTTTTGTTTGAGAAATTAATGAAGTTCAAAATTAGTTGCTTCGTTTTTCTAGATTTTCTGGGTTATGTTCATAATATATAGTTGCTTACATCACGCTAGCATTCATTATCATTACATACACTTGGTTTTGTCGTAAAGCAGAGTGAGATGTAAAGTACTGCTGTGAACTCTTAACTAACAAACTGAATTTGTAGAGTAAATCCTAGCTGATAATATTTAATCTTACCAGTATAGAATACATCCTAACTTGTATAGTTGAACTGGTACTACCTATCTTGAGAAATGTCATTCCATAAAATATTAATATTTTTGTATTATAATAAAAAAGTATAAAATATCCTGTTTTAAACATAGGACGAAGTTTTATTACATGTTTTCTAGTTTCGGATTAACTATGTTTGTGATTGATTACTGTAAAATTCGAATAGAGTTCGTGCACGACTTCTGTGATCTTCAAATATTTTATAGTGTGTGAACGACTACTTTTAATGTCGAATAAATTAAAGTTGATTTCTACATTACTACAGTGAAATTTGAAGACATTAAAGTAGGCTTGTGTACCACTACTGTGAACTGATTCTTTTAAAACTTCTCATTACAGAATGTATTTTTTGTCTCAGATTTTCAAAACAGATTTGTAAAAAACATACTCTGTTTTGTTTTTCCTCAAAACTGTTTCACAAATAATCTAAAAACAAACTATCATTACAACCTTTTTTTGCTACTCTACGCTGTAAAGAAAGATGGAGAGCTCAAGTGTTTATTTTGTTCACAGACCCCTGAAGACTAAAAACTCTAAAGAGCACATGTTTGTTTATAGATCCCTTTAGATTACGAACTCTAGAAAACACACATATGTTTATAAATACAACACTAATACAGTATAAAACTGTTAGAGATGTTACTACACTGTAAAGTCTACTGCTGGATACTTGTTTGTTTGTTTTTGAATTTCGTGCAAAGCTACTAAAGGGCTGTCTGCGCTAGCCGTCCCTAATTTAACAGTGTAAGACTAGAAGGAAGGCAACTAGTCATCACCACCCACCGCCAACTCTTGGACTACTTTTTTACCAACGAATAGTGGGATTGACTATCACATTGTAATGCCCCCACGTCTGAAAGGGCGAGCATGTTTGGTGCGACGGGGATTCGAACCCGCAACCCTCAGGCTACGAGTCGAACGCCTTAACCCACCTGGCCATGCCGGGCCCCCTGCTGGGTACGTTAGTGTACTACAAAAACCTATCATGATATAAAGTCAGTAGGGATGGCCAAGATACTCGATATACAAATCATATCCGCCATGTCAACAACAACAGAGTTTTACTTTAAAAGACGATTGCTATTCGCTTTCATTTGTTTTTCTACCCAACAAGCTCAAAATCAAGGCAAGAAAACATCGCTAAGATATCAAACCAGAAAGTGACCAAACTATCAAATTGATCATCTCTCTTCCTTTAGTTTCAGTTGAAATAACTCCAACTACTTTATCACGAATGCCAGTTTAAATTTAAATCAACTTTTTGTGTTTCTGGGCGGTATACAATGTAATCGATTAGATAGTAATAATTAAAAAAAAATTCATAATTCCATTGCCCTTTGAAGTTAGCTTTTTTTTTCAGAATCCGACGTTCTTTTGAAGCTTAAGTACAGGATGACACAAAAATTACTGGCCAAGAATACCCAGTGCTTTATAAATTATACAATCAGTGTTTTTATGGAGTCAACCTATATCATCTATGAAGTTAAGGAATAAAAATAAATCAAGATAAATAATATTAAATTTTACTATACACTTTCATAGAATACACTAACTTCCAGTCAGAGGGAAAATTGCCACAAAACAAGTAATAAAAATATCCTATAAATGTAAAATGATGTAGGGATGGTAATACCACAAAGAATGCAAGCATAACTAGATGAATGATACAACTATACGGAGTTCTTCTGTATATGACTTTTAATATTAAAATTTAATGTTACACTGTATAATGCAGTGGGAAGTTATATATTCCTGACTGTTGGTAGCCAGTTTGTTTATCATAATATCATGATCATGTAAGTGTAGGATCAATGTAACGTAACTAACATCTTAGAAATTACGTACAACGAAAACAAGCTGAATTAAAACATATTTGATTATTACAGGCTGTTACTGAATAGCTACGAGATTTTTCGAAGTGATAAAGTGATTAACATCACAACCATTGTGTGATCGTGCATTATACAGTACAACATGAAATTGTAATGTTAAAAGTCGTGTGTGGATGATCTATGTATAGCTGTATCATCCCTATATTCTTGTTTGCATTCTTTTTGGCGCCGCCATCCCTATAGCATTTTACATTTACAATTTTTATTACTTTTTAAAATTTGTTACTGTGTTACAAAGCTTACTGTGAAATATATTACTATGCGATGCTAAAAACCGGTTGTTAGACATATTACTACTATCATATAGCCTGCCAAAATGACGGGGCAGGTACTACCCCTACTCAAAAGCATAACCTAACTTCATATTTCATGGCTAAAAAATGAATACATTTTTCTACATCAAGCTTGACTAACAAAGAGACAGAAAAGTGCATTTAAGACAGTGAAACGTATGTAAATTCCTTTGTGAGCCAATCAAGATTAAGATCATTCATAAAATGAATATGTGGCTATTCATAGAAAGGTTATTGATAAAAATCAGATTCACACTATTTCTTTATTTTAGGCTTATTATACCAATATTCACTACACTTATAAGGTTTCACGGCCTTCTTGTACCCCATCACTAAAATCGTAAAGAGTATAATAAGGGAACCATTCTGTCTGGATAAATGCATTTTGACTTTTAAGATTCCTCCTATTTCGAGAAATTAAGATAAATCACTAGCTTTTATATAGGTTAGATATCCTGTGTATCAGCACCAACATATTCTGTAGTTCTATTGCTGTCGTAATATAACATAAAGATATATTATATCTGTGTGAAAATTTTTATAATGCCGGAAGACTTCTCAACAAACAAATATGGTGTACTAATCATTTTTAGAATAACGTGTGTAGTTCATAATAATTTTATATGACGAAACTTATATATATCTTGTCAGAAGCAAATTTAGTTGCAGATAAGTAGCCACTTGGATTTTATCATCTTAGTTAAGGGTCATTTTGATAGCTTCAATTCGCGATGAAACCACCTGATCAACTTCGCATAAGAACGATGATACAGTATGTAATTCAGTAATATTGCTTAGTTTTATTCATTATTAAAAAAGTTTTCACATTCATATTGTTTATGTCAAGTATTTTTTCAATAACCTACGTTTTCTCTTTTTAGTTCTAGGAAGCGCACTTTATGGGTAACTACATTTTAATCATTTAAACAAAAGCTGGTTGATTTATCCAAAGTCAGATATGTTGGTGTAATATGTTTTAGTTATTGTATATTCACATACATCATCAAGACTTTTAACTTCGAGTCTATATATAATTTATTATGCAAAAAGCATTTACCAACAACAGCTGTTTTCTTTAGGATAAAATAACTTAGAAATACAGAAGAATATAACAATACACTCGTTCTGCTCATCATTATTACGTCATACTTTCGTCAACACAATTCTTCTCTCAGTGTAGTTAAGCAAATAACGTTCTAAAATTTTTGTAAATCAAAATCTCTGAAATTAACTGAAATAATCATCATCATTCATTAAAAGCTACTTAGTATAGTAGATGTAACAGAGGATTTAACTGTTCTGGACTAGACAATGCTCAGATTTTACAAACAAGACAGTAGTGAAGCAAAACAAAATGTATGGGAAATGTCATCTAATTCACCCTAAATATGAAAATGTGATAAAACAGTTTCACAGGAACCTGTTATAAATATAGCTAGTAACTTTTACTGATTAACCATAACTGTAACACAATATGTTTTTATTATTTAGCTAATTTTAGAATTCTAATGATGCTACTTCTATTTCGAAACAATATGCAAAAGAAAAGGTAAAAACATGAGATTTTAAAGTTTTAATTTATATATTTTCATATACTGAATAAATTAATGTATTAATTAAAATATGAAGAAAGTTAATTTGCCAGAAAAAACAACAAAAATACCCTGTTTAATCTGTTGTTCCATATACATACATTGATAACTTTTTATTAAACAATCGATAATTAACTCATACCATTTGATTACTGTTCATGGTTTTTTCAAAATATTTAATAAAAAAACAGTTGGTAAAAAACACAAACATTACAGAATACATGAAACATTATCTAACAACGTTGAAATCCCAGCGAAGGTTTAGATAATTTATGAGAGGTTTAACCTTATGGCTCTCCACTATCATCTCCGCTCAGCATAGGTCAAGATAATCATAAGTATAAATAACTACACACAGTTATTGTGTTAGTGATACAGTATTCTAACTTCACCATGATTATTTTGGGTATCGGCTTGCTACTGCATACTCTTATAAGGTGAGCAATTTTGGATTATGTTACTAAACGAAGAGGTGTTTAATTCCCAAGTAGCTTCCAAAATAAAATAACATAAAAAATAGCTGCGTATTATGATAAAATGTAAGTCTGATCATTTAAGGCTATTTCTGATTAACTTCTTGCACTAGCAGATGAAATATACGTTTTTGAGAAACACAGTAAGACTGCTGGAGCTGTCGTTAATGTTGTATTAATGACATTCAAATATAAAATGCGGACTAATACCATTATTGTTTGGATCATTTAAAATTTTATTGTACGCGTAATAAATCTTGTTAAAATTAATAGTATAGAAATGTTTTGATTGCCTGTATTTCAACAAAACATTTGTTAAAGAGATTTTTACATTCTCCCGTACACAATTTGCAAATGTCATTTTCTCTTAAAACGAATGTATCAAAAATTAATATATACTATGATGTATTATTATTATTTAATATTTTTATCTTATTCTAATACTTAATTCAAAGTTCCATTTTACTAAACAAACGCTGGTAAGAAACACAACTTTTATAGTCTTATCTGTTTTGATCCACTAGGAATGTTCCCCGCTGATACAACAGTAAATCTGCGGATTTACAACGTCAGCGGTTCGATTTTCCCTCGGTAGATTCAGAAGATAGCCCGATTTAGCTTTGCTGTAAGAAAACACACTCACTCGATTAAGAATAACTATTCAATTTTGTGGAAATCTTTTTATACAAATATCTTAATGCTACTCATTCTTACAAATTTCGTAACGATAACGAAAATGAATCTAGGCAATATTAAGCGTTTTGTGAAACTCTTGTTAAAAATATCACACAAAACATAATTAATACAACCCTAATGCAGAAAATGTTGTAACTTGTGTACTTGCGTAGTTTTCATTTCATGCAATTAATAAGAATGGGAAAACTTCCGAAATAAGCATATTTGGAATGATGAACGTTTTATTAACTGCTTTTCATTA
The DNA here is from genome assembly GCF_004210375.1 of Tachypleus tridentatus. Lineage (NCBI taxonomy): Eukaryota > Metazoa > Arthropoda > Merostomata > Xiphosura > Limulidae > Tachypleus > Tachypleus tridentatus. The sequence goes on along the minus strand of NC_134832.1, from coordinate 10,184,891 downwards.
CTATCTATAACTCAGCATTGGCACAGATATACTTTTGTGAATTTATAAATCTAGAAATCGGGTTTCAATATCCATGGTAGGCACATCACAGAACCCATTGTACAGCGTTTTGCTTAATTACAAACAATAATGTTGATGCTGGCGTGTGGTTTTCTGGTACATTTGAAACAATTATAAAAAATTACACAAAATTAATAAACCCATTTTATGTATTATCGGGTTTTCGTCATTGTCGTCGCGTTAATGCAGAAAAAGTTATTCTAAACAATTGTCTCAGCTAATGATTGAAATTATTAATATCTATTATTTATATAATATGTTTATATCGCGACTAACAGTACAAAATTCGTGTAAAATAGTATTAACTTTTTTCTCATTTACAGTTCTAAATATTGTATAAACATTGTGAAATTAAAATTTTAATTGAATAGGTACAAAGATTTATGTAGAAACTTTGATTAATATCAAGGTATGCAGATATGTTTTAATCCAACTACAAAACTACTAAATTTATGTTGCATGCACGTTGAAATCCCGGAAAATGTAACATTTCAACAATAATAGAAAATTATTAATTTTTTTTCTTTTTTTCTTACAATTTATTAGTCTTGTGTTTGTAAGTTATTAATCAACAAGAAGACACAATTTTACAAAAGTAGAAGGCAGTAAACAAATTTAAATATAACATTAAAGTGTAACTGTGTAATAACGTGCACTAGATTACAAAAAAAAGTTTAAGATTCAGAAACATATATCTACGTTTAGAATTACAATACTAGAATAAAGCTACATGAAACAAGTTTAAGATTCAGAACATTATATCTACGTTTAGAATTACAATACTAGAATAAAGCTACATGAAACATTGATGTTTAGCTGTGTAATAATAATAGCGACACATAAAACAATTTATAATATCATATTGATGTAAAATCCAATAATATGAAATAATAAACGATTTCGCATTATTGTACACTTGTATTTAAAACTACAGAATAATATTTCACATATTAAAAATTTGTTAACAGAGCCACAAGTGAATAAATAGTTCTGCATGTCACATTTATGTATATGTGTTTGTTTACAAATTTAAGAAAGTATAAACATTTTAGCTTATCGCATTCTTGTAATATTCATTCAAGAAACTTTAGGAATTCATACTTCTCAAACTGAATCACAACCATGTTTTACATTTCAGAATTAGCACCATTCTCTTGAAGTAAGAAGTAGGTACAACAGTTTATTTAATCGTTAGTAAGGTGGTACAACTTTTAGCTTTATTCTGTCACTTAGAAAGTACAAGCATAAGAGAACAAATTTTGAAAATATTCTTTAACTGACAGTATCTGCACAACTGACAACAAATACGAGATTGCACGCCTAGAAAAGAAATGGAATCACCAAGAGGAGTTATTTGCTACTCTGACTGACACTTCAGTATACAATAAACGCCTTCGACCTGCTAGTGCTAAAGCAGGTGAGTATGTTGATTTGTTTTAAATTAAAGGCTTGGGAAATATAACGTGTGTATGTGTTTTCTCTTATTAAAGCCACATCGAGCTATCTGCTGAGCCCACCATGGGGAATCGAACCCCTGATTGTAGCGTTGTAAATCTGTAGACATACCGCTGTACTAGAGGGGTGCATAACGTGTGTAACCCATAAAATTAGGGCGATGGCTGTTTGCCTAGGTAGTTTTGCCATGATTATAAACACCAAGATGTAGCAACACATTTTGGTCTTTGACGTCACTAACCTTCAGATCTTCTCTAAGTAAATAATTCATTTTCCATTAAAGGGACCGAATACTGCCTAGAGGAGTGATCTGTTTTAATCATTCGCAGCACCATCCAATAGTGTGTTGTCAGTCAGTCAGTATACACTAAAATGACGTCACATAAGGGACGTTCAACGTTGGGATTTGTACTGTCTAACGTCAGTAAAACGTGTGTGCCATAAATCACGAGAAGAATTATGCACTCTGTAGGTGACAACGCAGTATGACATATGAACTTCAAAAGCAAAAAAAAAAAAAAAGAAAAAGAATTGTTACTTTTAACTTTGGTTTTATTTACTCTCTAAAGAGAACACTTTCAGAGAACCTGCGATATTTAGGGATAAGATTTAAAAGAAACGTAAATAATTTGTTTAGGAAGTATTTGTCTGTCCACATATTTTTAATGAATGTTATAATTGTTTGTTGATAAACATAATGCTGCACAATAAGCTATGTGTACTCTGCCTCTCACGATATCAAAACCCGATTTTTAGGGGTGTTAGCCCACGGATTTGCTTCTGAAGGATATTGGGGTGGGTATAGTAAATATTGTTCAATATATCCATAAAATACAGAACATAAATTTCTAATAAGTTAGCAATTGTTGCAATATTAAGTATTTATTAATTCAGTCATACGGTCTAAGAGTGTTTATTTTTAGGTGAACCTACCATCGTAAACACAAGTTTGTCTCTGATCAGCATGACGTCATTTGACGAAATTCAAACGGTGAGCTTTATATTTGCAATTTTTAAAAGCTTTACATTTACAGTTTTAGTAAATTAAAAGTTGATTTTTGGTAATGAATTGTTCTTATATAAAGCTGAATCGTAATATAATATACGTAAAACGATATACGTGCTTTTCTATTTCTCCATGAACTGATTAATTTTCAATGTATGTGATAAGTATGGCGAATTTACTATTATACACTTATTTTAATATCGATGTTCGTTTTATTTAAATATATATTTAGAAATGCATCTAACTTATACTGTTAAATACATATTTCAAAATTCACCCTATTCCCTAAATTTGTTGAAGTTTCTCAAGTGTAAAAATCAACAATGTATTTATGTAAACACTAGTGATTGCAGTGTTGTTGCCAACGAAAATACTGAGAACCTCGACTAATGATTATAAAACCCAGCCACGCAACATGCGAGAAGACAGTATGTATTGTTGGTTCGCTACAGTTAGTACACTATAAACCTTGGAAGCTATAACTGTGATAAACGCTTGTTAATCGAGAACATATAGATATTTGACCATGAACGTTTATAAATTTCGAAAATTGCAATCTGTTTAACTTTCGTGAATTAACTTTGAACGTTAGTATTTCTACCCGGACATTACATATCTTTGTTGGTGATAAACTAGCTAGCTTCCCGTTAAATTTGTTTCGAATTTCACACAAAATTACAATGGATTAAAACAATTCTTTTCACATGGATTGTTTGTTCACTTTAGTAATAACCCTTGTCAACAATACTATTGCTGTCTGTTTTGAAATTTTGCTTAACATTGCAACTATGGGTGGCTGATTTTTTAAAGTTAAAATGGATATAAAGAACAATTTATAATCGTTAAATTTAAAACTATAGCAATGAAGAAAACATTCCGTACTTGATACCTGACGACGAAAATTATACAATGGTTTGGTTTGTTTTGAATTTCGTGCAAAGCTACACGAGGGCTATCTGCACTAGCCGTCCCTAATTTATCAGCATAAGACTAGAGGAAAGGCAGCTAGTCATCATCATCAACTGCCAACTCTTTGGCTTCTCTTTTACTAACGAACAATTGGATTGACCGTTAGATTATAACGCCCCCACGGCTGAAAGGACGAGCATGTTTGGTATGACGGTGATTCGAACTCGCTACCCCCAGATTATGACTCAAGCGCCCTAACCACCTGGCCATGCCGAGTCTACCCGTTAAGTGTATTTGTATCAACACAAAATTAATTTGATGAACGTGAACTGTCGATCAAACGTTAGGTTCCAGATAGAAGACCCAGTACTGTTTGTGAGCTTGTAAAACTTTTGTACGTAAATCATTATATGAAATAACCGTTATTAGAAATTGTATTATTGTTTTTATATTAAAATATATTTGTATTAAGAACGAGAATTGTGTAAATCAATCTTGTTGGCAAATATCATAAGTTTGATAAATAGCGACATTTAATTAATTTCTAAATCAAAACTACAGTTTAATTGAGTTCAGACTGTTTGAAATTGTAATACATAACGTAACTTAATGATATCTTAATGAAAATGTATTTTTACAAAATTTTTAAATGGAATCAACAAACTAAGAGTCATTAGATATTCTAAATTTGAGAATATTAAAATTCATTCTGGATTTAAAAGCGAAGTGCTTTGGTTTGAAATTCATAACCATTGTTTTTCTTTTTTTACATTCGCATTTAGCACGTTTTAATTTTTTTTACTTTCCGTTTCATTACATAACGCAAAAATTTGGTTTCAATACCTGAGGTGACCACAGCACAGATAACTCAGCATTTAGCCTTGCGTTTAATCATAAACAAATGAATAAATCTTGTCCAGTTAGATTTTTTTTCACCAAAGAATGTATAAGATGTATTTCATTTTTCAAGAATTTTAAGCAAATGTTTGGTCATGAAAATATAATTTGTAATTTATAGTTGCGTAGTTTTTATATTACTAAAAATGATGAACAACAGATTTGTGGTTTATGCATGATACTGCGATTAATACTTTGTATCTTGTTTTACATTTTGACAGAGTTAATTAACCAAATTTCAAAAAATCTAAGTTTTATAATTCACTTAATTTTAAAAAGTACTTATTATTTATCTGTTAATACTTGATGTCTAAATTCATTGTAATACAAAAACTTCGTTTAGTACATTGAGAACTAGCATTAACCAACATGATGCAAATAATAGATCAAAATAAAAAATACAGATTCAGAGACGTGGGATAAACAATGAATTATGGACGTACTCAAAATGAACTACCATAAAACGTTAACACCTTTAAGTTACAAGACTATGTATTTGTCAGTTTTCTTTCAGACTAAGCCTTTGAATAAAAAAGAAGTTTGCCCCTAAATCTAAAAAATACTCGAAAAATTTCACTTAACGTTTACCAAGTTTTGATGTAATCTCTCTCTTCACAAAAGTTCCCACAGTTGAAGCCTTCAAGATAGCTTTAGAACTTTAAATCCAAGATCCCAATACATTGATACACATCCTTAGTAACCAATCAGCAACCCTTATATAATTCACTACCACCAAAACTGATTTTGTGTTCAACAACTAAAATTACCTAGAAATAAATGGTATAATTATGGGGAATCCCATGTCATCAATTCTAGGCAACATTATTATGATACAGATTGAACCTCAAGCGATCAATTCAGCCTTACACCCACCACTATAATGGTACAGGTATGTAGATGATACAACTGATGGATTCACATCTACAGAAAACACACTTAGTTTTATCAACCACGTTAACTCGTTACACCCCTACATTAGGTTCACCCGTGAACAGGAAAAAAAACCAACCAAATAGCATTTTTTAACCTCAAGATCACTAGAACTGATACACAATTCAAAACAGAAATAAACAGATAAGTCATCCATACTGGATTATACAATCCCTGGGACGCATCACATAAAACAAAACACAAACTCAACATATTAAGAAACGAAATAAACATAGCCACAAAACTATGCTCACCCGATACAATTAACGATGAAATCAACAAAATAAAACAACACTTCATCAACACCAACAAATTTCCTCAAAAAACCGTGGAAAAAATTATACACACACACAGACATCAAACAAACAATAAATCACAAGATAAAACAAACTGCAAAAACTTATACTGCTGCATACCATATGTTCCCGACATCAGCGACAAAATAACCAATATTTGAGAAAACTTATAACAAAACACAACATTCCAGTAAACACAAAATTTATTCAACAACCAGGTACAAAACTAAACTCCATACTATGTGAAACTACACTGACAAACACAACACCAACATCATTTATAAAATACAATACATCTGCCACGACATCTATATTGGAGAAACAAATAAAAAAATGGAAACTAGATTCAAAGAACCAAAATAAACACCTTCACATGTTTTTTAACTTTGCAAGTCAAATAAACACAACATAACCACAGAAAACGCCCAGATACTAAGTAGGGAAACAAATATAAACAAACGCAAATTCAAAGAAGCCCTACTTATACAACAACTAAAACCAAAATTAAACCAATATAAAGGAACACCTTTATACCTGTAGTAATTAATCACCTAACATCCAACTGCAACGCCCTCTACAATCCCGTACCCATTTATACTGTCGTCCCGAATACATAAGTCCGGCAACGTTCAGTTGCAAACTCTCTTTGTTAATCTGAAGATGACCTATGAAAGTCGAAACGTTGTTCTTTGCTTATCAATAAAAGTGTTAATACCCATACCAGCCGTTCTGATATACATTTGTATTTCAGGTGGGTTTCTCGTCATTAAGAATGAGCTATCTGTGCTCGGTTAACTACGAGTATCGAAATCCAGTGTGTAGCGGTGTGAGTCCACAGATAAACTGCTATGCCACTTAAGGACAATAACGGCAAGAACTGTAATAATTTCAAGAAAAAATAATCGATTCTTGGTTAATATCTTTTAACATAAAAATGTATTACTTTTAGCTTATATAAAGGCCTCATTTCCTGACACGTTTGTTTCTCCTCCTTCGAAGGACACTAGTAAGTCTGAAATGTTATTGTGTTAAAAACTGCGTTTTGATCTTCACGGTGGGTACAAGTAGACAAACCTGAAGTTTTTCTACTTCATGATAATTTAGTGGAATTTTCTTTGAGCTTTGTTCGTAGTTGTAATTTTTTCAAATGCAAAAATGTGGTTAAATACATGAGTTAGACATATTTTAACAAGGATTAAACGACAATAAAAGTGTCATTAGTTTTCTTTAAAATCTCATTGCATAGAAATTTAGTGTTTGTGATCACAAGTATAGATTATTTTTAATATAGTTTTAAGTCACTATTTTGAATATTAAAGAGCTATTCTACTGATTTAAACTTTCACTTATGAAAATAAGTTATTTTAAGAAATATCCGGCAAACATATAAGTCTTGACAATGTTTCTAAATTAATGATTATGCAATACTCAAAAATACATTGTTAATTTTATTTCTACAGATTTAGTTAAAAAATAACTGCTAAGGATTTAGAAACTGTTAGTAATTATTTAACATACACTGTGAATGAATTACAGAATCTACTTAGTATTTTCAGCTTCATGATTTTGCGATTTTTTAAGGAATACACTATGCGAGTTTTGGTTAGACATATTTGGATTGATAGAAGACTCAGTTTTCCTGAAAACTGCACAGTGACTCGTGTGACTGGAGATAATTGGCACGCACAGCATATCTGGACACCTTTAATCTTCATCGTGAATGATAAGAATGCAGACAATTTACTGAATACCAGAAGTGGAGAAGGAAATGTCTTATTGGATATCCATCCAAATGGACAAGTACTGTTGAGTCGAAGGTAAGTGAAAGCATAATTGCAAAAAATAATGTTAAGTTACAGTTGTAAATTAGTCGTTTAATAAATAACATTTAGCTACTTTTGGTAGAGCTATAGTTGACAGATTATAGTCATTGATCTATGTATTGTTTTTTATTGTAATTAAAACTACATTATTGACAGTATATAGTATCATATACTACATTTATCTTGTGCTAATAGATATAATTCACATTTTGTTATTAGGACTTTGTATCCTTAGTTAATAAATATTTTGTGACAGCAGACAGAATCATAGAGTTTTTGGCTTGTTTTGAGTTTCGCGCAAAGCTACCGTAAGGCTACCTGTGCTAGCCGTCCCTAATTTAGCAGTATAAGACTAGGGGGAAGGCAACTAGTCATCACCATCTACTGCCAACTTTTGGGCTACTCTTTCACCAATAAATAGTGGGATTGACCGTCACATAACGTCCCCACAGATGAAAGGGCGAGCATGTTTGGTGTGACGGGGATTCGAACCCGCAACCCTCGGATTACGTGTCTAGTGCCTTAACCACTTGGCCATGTCGGGCCTAATTAAGGAGTTTAGAGGTGATATTGTTGTGGCTTATCGACATTCAAGTTCATTTTACGACCATATTAAAAATATTTTACTTTATTTGAAAATATCCTTTTCTGCATTGCCAACACTAACATAGTTATGCCTTTGGTGACAAATACTTCTTTTGTTTAAAAATTGACATACCATATTAATAAATTGACTTTTAGAAGACATTCTAATAAAGTTGATAAAGTAATTCAATATTATAGAATATTAGAAGTTAATTAACACATTATTACTAATAGAACTGTTTGTACCTCGATTATTGAAATTTATATACTGATTTTTGTTTCGGATTATTATTGATTATTACTAACTTAGGTCAAAGCAAGCTACCCATATAAATCAAAATTAAAAATCATTCTAGGTGATGAATGCAGCTGATTTAATATACATATATTGAATATAAGAATCAGAATGCAATGCAATCAGCAAGGTAGCCTCGATGTTATTTATCACCGATCAACTTTATCTCTACTTTAATATTTGTTTATCAATGTTTTTATAGCTATTACGCTTTATTAAATCCAATAATGTGATACCTAGTTACTAAGTTGTATTTTAAAAGTAATATATATGGACAATCAATAATTTTTTGTTTTTATTTGCATAATGTTTAAAAGACGGTTTTTATATACTTATTTTTGCTTTGAAAACAGTTGTTGTCAGTCTTATATTTATTTACTATGGAGAAATTTAGATGTATTGCAGTTACAAGTATAAACCAAATTATTTCACCATATGAAATATGTTAATAAAACCCTTTCTTATAACTAAAGTTTTAATTGAATGTGAACTTGTATGTGCAGAGGGTCAAATGCACTGTATAAGAACGATGTTTCTCGTCCTGTACAACCATTTGAATTACTTCTTCCATCACTAATCCAACCTGGTAGCAAATATTACGCACTATAACAATATCTTTAGCTTTAGCCACACGTCTAGATAAGAGATTTTCTTTGCCTCTCTACTGTATATTGATGTCGGCTACTACAACTACACAAACAAAGCCCATGGATATATAAATAGTTATCGGCCTCCAAAAGATGTTGTTTCAGTGGAGGGTTGCTAGGTGAAAAAAGATCAAAGGATGCCGCCTGAGGATTACATAACTATTATATAATGTGAAATTATGATAACACCTGAGGGTTATATAACATTTGCTTAATATGCAAAGAATGTCGACACCTGCAGATTACATAACTGTTAGATAGTACGCCTACTATGATTCGATGACGTCCACAAAGTGACATTTAAGGACGTGGCCGCCTCTGATGTAGGGGAAGGTCGATACACGAAGTGTAACCAGAGGGCATGTTTTTATAATGATTACACAGATAATTCAAAAGTGAACCGCCATAAAGTGATGTAGCTCAATGTTTTATCAACTTTATAGTAGCAATCAGAGTCTTAAAATTAATTTAAACTAAATTGCAAAATATTATGTTTACAATTATCGGTACTTTTTTTATTTCAGTTACCTTTTTTGCTTTATGAATAAAACATTAAATCTGCTATCTTGATCTTATCAACCTTATTATTTTCCCTAACATATTTCGTACATTTTACAAAGACAGGTGGTATTGCAAAGGTTCTATAGATGGATGGTGTTACCAGGCAAACTGTAATGGTCTACAGTGGATGGTGTTGCTATAAATGGATAGTTCAATATGATGATGAGCTCATCACGTGGTTTCTCAATGCGTCTCAACATGTTGTATGTCATCAATATTGTAATCTAGGTTGAATTAATGTTCTAAACAGTTCCAAGAAAAAATTTATTTTAATTAAAGAGATAACTATTATAACAATGTTAACTATTATACTTTTATCAAACATACTTTCTTAATTTATCCATTATTAGAATGAAGCAAGTACTGTAGTCAGTAATTTATTAACACACTTTATAATTATCTGCCCTAAAAGGTTTTATCATACATAATGTATCATTTTTATAAATACTGAATGAGATAATTATCACAGCTGATTGTATTTTTAAGTATCAATTTAGTATACATTTTACATACTTATTAATACTTTTGCTTGCGTATTTAATTTGCATGGCATACGTTTTGCATTTCTTGATGTTTTATATATCAAACACTTACTGCTAATTCATTTCAATTATTTATTACATCTATTCACTTTGAAAAGTACGCTTATTTAAATCTTTAAATAACATGCAATAATGTCACTTTTAGTTTCATAAGTTGATTTGTTCCACTGACGTGTAAATGATCTATGTAAATAGTTATGTTTAACTGTTACTATTCGCACCTTTCTCTATATATTTTCACAAATCTTTATCTGTAGCTTATTTTTTGCTGACTGAAATGTTTTGGCAGGTTTCATAAGTACTATTCTTACCATTTCAAAAAACGAACGTTTACTACATATTAGTTGTTCTTTCTACCTTTTCGTAATGCATCCCAGTTGACTGCAAATTAAGAAAGCTTTACTTTTGTGTACGACCAAGTGATGTGTTCTCTAAAAATAAAACAAGTAATGTTTTCATTTCTATATAACTGTAAAACAAACTACAAATTCTCAAGAGTTTGCACACAGATTTGGATGCACAAATCAATAAATCCTAAAAATAAAACAAGTAACGCTTTCGTTTCTATTAAATTGTAAAACAAACTATAAAATTATATTTCCGTAGCTTTCGAAACTTCATTTTATGTACACTATAACACTTAAGCTTATTTGTTCTTCAGAGCATGGCATAAATTATCCATAACTGAAGATAGTTTATATCTGGGGAAAAAGAAATACAAAAAGAGTTGACAATCATGACTTAAAAGTATTTTTGGTTATAAATTAAGTGATTATGCTTTCACATTTTATAAGCCCAACAAATTTATTATTTATCATTGAAACGACAATGTAAAATGATATACTTGACAAGCATACTGAAACATTTATTAAAAACTTCAAAATACACTACCATACTATAAACACCTTAGCTTATAAAATACTGGATTAACTTTTATACATATTTTTCTAGACCCTGTCGATATTATTATTTCAGTTAGAGTTTATATTTGATATTTGTGTAACATTATATTAGAACAAACATTGAATTTATCACGAAACATCACACTAAAGTACTGACACTGCAAAAATGAAAAAATAAAGATTCAATGCAAACTAAGTATATAAAATTTCAGTTTGTAGTGTCAGAAAAACTGGTTTGTTGACTATTTCAAAATAATTACTTTCCTCACATGGATTTTAAAACAACCTTTTGATAGTAATACCGTCCACCTTTAGAACCTTAGTAACACCACTTGCCTTTGTAAGATGTATGTAGTATATAAGTACAACTATAAAGTTCAAAGTTCATAAGAATATATTAAGAGATTTAATGATTACTTATAAAGCAAAGATGTAATTGTGATAAAATGCATTTTGGAACTGCTAATTATAAACTCAATGCTATGCAAATTAGAACTAAATTATTAACTTTAAGACTGTTTGTAGATGACATGATAATCTAAATCACCCTCTGGTGGTTTATTCACAAACTATCTGCACAAATATCATACCAATGCATCTTCTTGTGGCACGTTATGAAACTATGAACCATAGTAACACGCTCTGTGCTTTCACTTCGTGGAAATATGATGTCATTATCTTTACCCATCACCTGAGGCATCCATGCTTTATGGTGCTACTTTGTGTACATCGTCATCTCTAGTGCCTATTACATGAGAGTTATCTAGCCCTTAGGTGTCAGCATAATTTACATATTATGTAATCGTTATATATTCCTCAGACAGCGTCCTTATGACGCCAAAGTATCCTGATAACTACTTACATAGTTCTAGATGTGTAATAGAAGCATATTATAATTTTTTATCTCTAACAGTGTAGAAATCATGAAATAAGACGTAAATTCGACACAAATTATATGCACTTATTGTCTTAACCACACATTGATGTCATGTCATGATAGCAACGAGATGCTGTACTGTACATTATATGAACTGTAAATTTCCCATTCCATAATAAAAAAAAGAACTTGCATCAGTTATAAGGTCCACAGAAATAATCTTCACTAGCAAATCTTCTGTTTCTTGTTACACTATGCCTGGGTCTTATTATGTTATAACAAACTGCCAGCTTTCACGTAAGTTTGCAAAGTATTTTTTCAAGTTTTTTATAGTTTTCCTTTTTATTAACAGCGTGTCTGAAGCGCAGCTTCAGTAGTCATAGCCTATACTTTTCTAAATGAACAAGATCTTTATGAATTATTTTGTACAGGACTGATTGTTTATATACAAATTGTTAATAATAATTATCTTGATGGGTGAAGAAAATGGTCCTGGATGACAGTAATAGTGGCATTTAGTGGGATGCTACTTAACTGGTTTAATTTAATACTGTTATATTAGTGTGCTGACTTTCCCTTGCAGAAACTACAGGGTGTTCGGAAAGTCACTGTGCAGTTTTGTCCGTTAATAAATATATAAGTGCACAGTGACTTTCCGAACACCCTGTATTTACTACCAGCAGAGACACCCAGTAATGCTAGACAGTGGCGGATTTAATGTTGTGTGGGCCCAGGGGTTAATAATTTTTGTAGACCCTACATCCCATATAATTTTACTTAGAATAAAATTAACAATGGGCCTCCATTAAAACCATGGGCCTGGGAACAGAGTCCCCTGTAACCCGTACCTAAATACACCACTGATGCTATATTTGAATCGTAACGTTTAAATTGGAGAGTGAGCTTTCAGTTTCCACTACTGCAAGAAACTTTTGTTTGATGTAAAAGTAACCTTGCTATATGTGGCTTTAAATATCACTTTTGATTGACATGGCTTTAGGTAGATTGTTTTTGGACCTCCTCACACATTCATAGTATTTTGACACAGTTTGTCTGATCGCTTATCCATTTAAGTTTGATCTTGTTGTGGTCTACCTAAGTACATCTGCCAATTTTAGCTTATGTTTATAAGATTTTCAAAACAACTTGTGACACCAAAGAGAAACAAGTAAAGAATACTAATTTATAAAACCTTAAAAAATTAAATCGAGGTTGACTAGATTTTTCTGAAATTACATGTTACACAAACCAATAACAACAACAAAAAAACCTCGATTATCACTATGAAAAATTGTGAAAAAGCAAATAAGTTTAAAAGGCCTAATTAATATTAATGTGAAGCCTGATGTATCTACAAAATACATGTAACAAATATGAAATAAAGAACATGTGTTACAAATAAAAGTAAATACATTATTGAATGTCATAATTTATTTCATATAAATTTTATTATTATTGTGTATGTATGTGTGTTTATGGTTGTTATAGCATATCCTTCAACAACCTGTTACGATGTAGCTCCAACTTACAGGAATGAGTTTTGGCATTTAGTGTGCAATTATATTTTATTTTACTATTTCAGAGGTCATCAGCCGTTATCAGAAAAATAAACAGTAGGAAAATTACGTACCTTTAAACACATTGTTTTTCTAATCTTCTTTTAAATTATTTCTTCCATTAGAGTAAATCTTCGACTAATTTGTAAAATGGATTTCTGGAAATATCCAATGGACAAACAAACATGCAGACTTGAACTTGAAAGTAGTAAGTAGCCCTAAAGATCTAGTTATCTAATATTAAGGAACGTTATTTTGAAAGAAAAAGAAGTAAAAAAAACACTAGAAATACACGCGACACAAATTTCTCTAATTATGGAAACATATCTTCAAATTCAACAATAAATAATGTTGTTGTTTTTTTTTTATTTTAAGTAGTTTAACTTTATTCTAAGTGGAAACCTGCATAATATTCATTTGTGGTATGCCTAGTATAAAGTATCCCAATAATTTTCTGCTGCATGAACCTTAGAGCTTCCACAGAGCCAAACGAGAAACTACAATTAGCACTTATACTTTTAAAATTGCCCCTAGCAACAGATTCAAAATTAATTAAATAATAATTAATGAATGATAAATGTCTTCAAAAATCAACTTCCAAAAGCATAAACTGCATTTTAAACTATAAACCTGATACTTCAGCTTATCACAGGTTAATCTAAAAAATGGTAAGACATAATACATGTAATAGAAAAAATCAGAATGACACAGACCTGCAACAATACAAAACGTAGTCAGATAAAAATTAAATGTTTGGAATGAACTATCAACAGGAATTTTCAGAATGAAAATACTTCAACAGTACTTCAAGTGCGAGCAGGCGTCATTAATTCTGTACATAGATGAAAGTAAAATCCGATAGAATTGTCACAAACACAAGGTACTGAATTAAAAGTATCATGAATGTGACATGAGATAATTATTTTGTTGTCATATATGACTCATCAAGACCGCTCTAGAAGAACTCAAGGACTGATTAATTTATAGTTATTCCACAAATTACAATACGCTAATTATTTAGTATAAGTAGTATACATCTCAAGTCATCCATCAACCCACCTGATATGATTTACAGGAATCAAAATGACTATGACTTGTAGTCATTCCATAAGTAACTATGACTCTCTTAAGGTAGCCAAATGCCTCGTCATCTAATTAGTGACGCGCATGAATGGATTAACGAGATTCCCACTGTCCCTATCTACTATCTAGCGAAACCATAACCAAGGGAACGGGCTTGGAGAAATCAGCGGGGAAATATTAAACCAATATTAAAAACTGGTTAATAAATAGAAATTCCAACAACTTATTCTTTTCTTGATGCACGCATGGTGGATATTAACGTAGAGTAAAAACGTATCTTCATCGTACAAATATATCTTAAGACGGCTGGTATGAGTATTAACACTTTTATTGATAAGCAGAGAACAACGTTTCGACCTTCTTAGGTCATCTTCAGGTTAACAAATAGAGACTTTGCAACTGACCGTTGCTAGGCACATGTCATAGGAACGAGAGTGTAAGCGTGTACGGGATTGCAGGTGGCGTTGAAGTTAGATGCTAGGTTATTAATTAGTATAGGTATAAAGGTGTTCCTTTACATAGGTTCAATTTGGGTTTTAGTTGTTGTATAAATAGAGCTTCTTTGATTTTTCTTTTGTTTATATTTGTTTCCCTCCTTTGTATCTGAGTGTTTTCTACACTTTGTTGTGATTATTTGATTCGCATTGTTCAAAAACATGTGAAAGTGTTTATTGTGTTATTAGAATCTGGCTTCCATTTTTCTGCTTGTTTCTCCAATACAGAAGTCGTGGCAGTTGTTGCATTATATTTTATAAATTATGTTGGTGTTGTATTTGTATTTTTACATAGTATAGACGTTAGTTTTGTACCTGGTTTTTTGAATTAATTTGGTGTTTACTGGAATATTGTGTTTTGTAATAAGTATTTTCCAAATGTTAGTTATTTTTTTGCTGATGTCGGGAATATATGGTATGCAGCAATATAAGGTTTTATAGTTTGTTTTATCGTGGGGTTTATTATTGTTTGTTTGGAGCAAACAACGTTGCGACCTCCTTCGGTCATCGTCAGGTTCACAAAGAAAGAAAGAGGTAACTGACCGGAAGCTGACCACATGTTTGAAAGGGGTTGTGTAACTGAGTGTCGGAATGTAGAGGGCGGTGTTAGATGTTTGAATATATAATTTTATATTATTTATTTTATTATTTTTAATATAGGTATAAAGGTGTTCTTTTGTATTGGTTTATTTTGGGTTTAAGTTGTTGTATAGAGGTTTTGCGTGTGACGTCACTCTTGACCTAGTTACTGCTGACCGCCATGATGGATGGCACGTTCGGCGTGTTTATATTCCAACACAACGGTGATTCATAGTCAAAAGTGCGCGATGGTACACTCGTGTTGTGCATTTAACTGTTCAAATCGACATGGACAGGTGGAAAACGTGTCATACTACAGATTTCCTAAAGATCCCGACCGAAGAAGACGATGGATTGCAGCTGTCAATAGGAAAAAACTGGACACCCACAGAGCACACCAGACTTTGTAGTAAACATTTTGTGTCAGGTATGTATAATTCATCTATAGCCAGGCTGAATAAATTGAAACTTACATGCATGATATATGTATAGCAGAACACACTGCAGCACCAGTCAAAGAAATTTTTTGCACACTTTTCTTTTACTTTTAAATAACTGAATAGTAAATTTACTGAAGGAACAATATTATTCATGATGAATAGGTTATATAGCCATTTGTACATTAAGACAAAATGTTAATATCTCTTAAAGGACCAATTTAAGTGATTCATCAGAAAACCACAACTGGCACAAGATTAAAAAGTGTGCAAATAATTACTTTGTTGGCTGTACATTCAGTTGTTAAACAATGTTCAGCATATTCAGTTATATATATATATATATATTCAATTAAAAGTGTACAGTGTATCTGTTATATATATAAATATTACCTGATGATGCCTGTAGATCTATATCTTAACTAAGTTATTGTACTCTGTTTCAGGGACGAAGAGTGATGATCCCCTATCACCTGACTATGTACCTTCCATATTTCATTTTACACGTTCTCCCCTGAAGAGAAGGAAAACTGCTGAATTGTGTACATATGAAAACAGGAAAGAAGTGACCAAAAGGAGAAAAGAACAACAAAAGAGACATGAAGCTGCTGCTGGGCTGCTTGACCTTGCTTTCATAGAATCTGCTGGCACTGCTGCCACTGATAGCAGCTGTACTGATTCTGCTGATGAACTTGAAGCTACATGTGATACTTTTGACTTGTGTACATCACAATATACAACTGAGACATGTATGCAGACGGAAATATCATTCACAGACTTAGTTAGACTTGAATCTGAATGCCAACAGTTGCGGAATGAAGTCCTCCACTATAAAAGTATAGCAAAAGCGAACTGTTTCGAAGATGCTACTTTTGCAAATGACGACGAGAAGGTCAAATACTGTACAGGTCTGCCGTCATATGCAGTGATGATGATCATATTCAACCAAATTTACATATATTTCCGAGATACACAGTCAGTCTCTAAATTTCAATAATTCATATTGACACTCATGAGACTGCGATTGGATGTGCCACTGCAGCTCTTAGGATACATATTTGGATTGCACACCTCAACAGTATCACGCATATTTCAGGAGGTCATAAATGTCATGAATATTCGACTGGTACCAACATTTGTTTTCTGGCCTGAGAGAGAGGAACTAAGAATGATGTTGCCCGTGTCTTTTCGTGAGAAGTTTTCAAAGTGTGCCTGCATCATTGATTGTTTCAAAATATTCATACAGCGGCCGTCAGACCTCCAGGCACGAGCAGACACCTATTCAAGTTACAAGTCCCATAATACTGTCAAATACCTCATAGGTATTGCTCCGCAAGGAGTTATAATTTTTATCTCAAAGGGATGGGGAGGACGAACAAGTGATGATAATCTTACCGAAAACTGTGGGTTTTTAGCCAATATAATTCCTGGTGATGTTATACTGGCAGACCGTGGGTTCACTATATCTGAATCTGTTGCTTTCTGTAATGCAGAACTTAAAATACCAGCTTTTACAAAAGGAAAATAAAAGCTTAGTGCACTGGATGTTGAAATTTCACGTGTCCTTTCTTATGCGAGAATACATGTTGAGAGGATGATCGGCATGGTACGCCAAAAGTATTCTATGCTTGAAAGTACTATTACAATTACGCTGTTACAAACTGATCAAAGTTGTAATTTAACAACATTAGACAAAACAGTAAGAGTGGCATGTGCTCTAACAAACATCTCTCCATCTGTTGTGCCATTTGATTGACATTGTCCTATATATATTTATTGTACATAAGACACACCTTCATTTTGTTTACATTTCTGTATTCATTCATGGGTGCTTGTTTAAGAGTTACACTTTTGCATAGTTTAAAACTACCTTGTTAAAAAAACTGTACTTCTGGGAATCTTAAATAATACATAATGTATGCTAGAAATTCATATCTTAAATTTTATTTTGCCTGCAAACATGTATGTTGTGAAGCATAATAAACAGCATGAATATCTACATATTGCACTCTGTCTAATTATTTTCATCCATTAATAATATTTCATATCCTTGGCTAAAAAGGGTGAATATAAATTATAATGTGTAGTGACAGCACATTGAGATAAAATACACTGTACTGGTATATAACATCCATGCTAAAGAGGTGAAATTCTAAAAAATATTGATTATTTGTATGAGGCAGAAAATGAACAGTTGGGTTAGCTGGCACCCTTTCACGTAACATGAACAGTGAACAATTTAAAATTTACACAAGAGCCAATAACGAAATTGTGACAACCTGATATGATTATTGTTTCTTTTTACTAAGTTTTTTGCAATCTAAGCAGGTCCATTTCTTTGGTTGTCTCTGCAGCCCGACACATTCCATATGGAAATGCACAACTTTGCAGCCCATGTTGCTGCACAGTAGTGTTATTGTATCAGTTCTGCTTGTACGGCAGTAGCACAACAGCTGATCATCAGCTTGTTCTGATGGCTTTGTGAATTTCTGCCCCATGAGCTCAGGCAGAACACACAGTCTAAAGAATGTCTCCAGCTCTCCTACCATTCTATTTATGAAGTCAGTGTCCAGCATAATCCTTTCAACATGGAGAGACTGCTGGTCATCTGTTCACACAACAAAATCACAATAGTTCACACCAGTTAGAAGCATCTGCCCCTGAACCTGATAATAATAGGCATGGTTTTTCTTCAGTGAGAGTTTGTCACCAATCCTTTCCAGGCAAAACTGTCCATCTTCTGCAGCTTCATCCAGTGACTTGCCTCGTTTGCAGTGTGGGCATTTTATTTCAAGTACACCCTTCCTACAACAAAGGCATTCAACCAGACCATCAGGTGTCGCACCTAGGTAAGGGTATTGCGGGATAATGTGTAGCCCACTGTCTACTACCTTTAGTTGCTGGTGCTGTGTCCTTCTCACTTGTACATACAATGATCGAGCATGTTCTTCATGCTTACATCCCCATCTTGTTGCCTTGGTTGAACATTTGGTAGCGTGGGGGTAACAGATTTGTTTCAAAAGTGACTTAGAAGGGTTGGCGACACTGGTACGTTAAGCAGCTTTGAATTTTGAGGGTGTTATTCTACCAGCACGATGATCGTACCATAGCCTACTTTTCCATTGCTGTCTGGTCAGCTTCTCAAGAGCTGTTGCTTCCTCAACACTAATCGTAAGTGAAGTAAAAATATCATCACACACCTGGTTTAGCTCTTCCACTGATATTGGATTATGTCTGCGCAGCAGTGTCAATGGTTGTGGCAATGGCACTGATACTGCAGCAGGCACATAGTGTTTTGCATAGTTCTTAGTCAATGAGAGGAAGCCAGACTTCACTCCAGTGTTCTGAATTGCAAGGTAGCATGCCTTTACTTCTTCCTCAG
Organism: Tachypleus tridentatus; assembly: GCF_004210375.1. Classification (NCBI taxonomy): domain Eukaryota; kingdom Metazoa; phylum Arthropoda; class Merostomata; order Xiphosura; family Limulidae; genus Tachypleus; species Tachypleus tridentatus. Next base: position 10,165,575 of record NC_134832.1, on the reverse strand, counting down.
TCATTGGGGGCATGCTGGTGCTGTTGCTTGGCATGCTGTTGTAGACTGCTCGGTCAGTTTGTTTTCTTTTGGTTGTGACACTTGTGAAGTCCATGTCTGTGACCTGCTTAAGTGTCCCTTTCCTCTGGATGGCACAATCCACTTACAAGGCATTGATATGCAAGCTGTGCTGTGATGTCTCTTCACGACAGCTTCCATGTAGAACAAAGTTGCTGCTACGTGGGAGCAGACTTCACCTAGTCCAGCCTTGCAGGTGCAGTGGGAAGATACTATCTCTCTATTCCTGCAGCTAGCAACCCATGGCTTTAGTGGTGGTTCATTTAGCCGCTGAGAGTGGCACACCTGTAAAATAACAAAGAAAATATTAGGTTGTGTATATATAAGCTTTTAAAGACAACTGGGCATCAGGTTGGGATACATGTGTCACTCAAATAATAAAATAATATAAAAAATAATAGAACAGTTATATATTAAATTATTTTTACAGAAATATAACATGGCTATTGACCAGCTTTAACGGTCTATGTCTACTTGTACTAATTATTATCTATATATTGATTCCTTACCAAAAATTAATCATAAATCAAAAATTAAGTTTTGAAACAGCCTAGACAATTAGGTGTCTTAATATCATTATACAAACATGTATAGAAGTGCTCCTAGGCTAGAGCTTTGACAACAGTCAGTACACATGTAGTACAATAATATTGAACCATTTATTAAAATGGGGGCCCTACTTTACTTCAGTATCTAGTCTTCGTCTAAAATGTAGTTAAATCTATCATACAGAGTACATGATACATGTATGTAATATAACATGATGTACAAACCTTTGCTGTAATGATGACTTTATCCGACGTTGCCCTGGTTATCTGGACATTCTGTACAAATCCTGCCACAAAGTACTTGTACGCATCAAGGCGTTTGTAACCTTTTAGACTTTTATTTGTATAGGTGGAAGTCCTGTTTATCAAATATATACAAATGTCACCATATGTAATATTTGGCAGATCTACTCCGGCAACAGTCTGACTCTGAGCAACGTTGTCTTGGCTGGATATTACTGGCGTAAATACACGTGGCGGGAGCATATACGGGTCTCCTACACCCAGTTCCTTCACTTTTTCCTCATACCTGGCCTTTTCAGCACCTGTCAGGTGTGCTACAAGTGATGAAAAGCCAGCGGCAGCCATTTATATGTGAATAGTACTGAATACAGCAGTTGTTAACTCGTTCAGTCATGCGGGACACTTGGCACCCAATATGGAGGTATGTTTACAAACCTCGTTGTGGTCACGTGACACTAATAGGTTCACGCAAAACCTCTATAAGTAAGGCTTCTTTAATTTTGCGTTTGTTTATGTTTGTTTCTTTATTTAGTATTTGAGTGTTTTCTATGTTTATATTGTGTTTATTTGACTTGCAGTGTTCAAAAACGTGTGAAGGTGACTTTTCATTCAACAATGTAGAAAGGAACAACTAACCCCTAACTTTGTAAAGTTAAAACTATCAAAATGTTTAATCAATGCACAAACATTATTCAAAATTGACAGAAGAAACTACTTAAAGCCATGTTGAACACAAAATACGAAGAACTACATGACTTACAGAAACAAAAAATGAACCTAGACCATTAACTGGCATGCTGCATTAAACCAGAGATTTACGGACTTATACAACGAAACATAAACCAAATCAACACTAGGAATGACAGAGACAAAAAGATCTGCCACAACAAAAACTAGAAAAACTAAGATGCAAGCAACAGAAAAGACATCACAACAAATCGTTGACTAACCTCATAATTAACAGATCCGACCAATAATTAAACACAGACGAGATACATCTACTTAACAAAGGACTCAACTTTGCGATAGCACCTAGGTACATTCCAACCTTAAAAATCTAAACATGTTTAAAAGATCGAGCCAGGAGACTTGTGATACTTTCTACAGAAAACAAAAACAAGAAAACAACCAAAAACAACCAACATAAAGAAGACAACTTAGACATTTTTATTGACATCCAACAGCCAAACTTTCCAGTAAAAATTAAAAATTTATATTTTCCAGAAACACCTAAAAACAACATCTTAAACGATTTTTTCAAAGAATTTTCTCACAAAATCATCACCATAATTTTACAAAAGAGAAAGCTAAAAAACAATCTTACATAAAGAGACATTAATTCCATAAGAAACCTAAAACAAAACAAAAACATAAAAATTCTAAAAGCAGATAAAGGTAACGCTATAATCATAATGAACACGAATGAATACATCCAAAAAATGAAGAACATCCTGTCACACATGAACAAATTTTAACCAATACACACAAATCTAACAAAGACACACGAAACGCAACTAAACAAAATACTACTGAAAATGAAAAAAAGCCAACACAATTTCACAAACACTTTATTCCTACCTACATAAAACCGACTCACGCACACCACAAATATACGGCATCCCCAAACCTCATAAACCAGACTTTCCATTACGACCAATAATATCCACATATGAATCGTTTAATTATAATCTTGGTAAATACATAGCATGGGCATTCTCCAAATATGTAACATCAGCCAGCTCATTCATCAAAGACTCTTTTAATTTCAAGTCTAATCTAAATCTACTTAATCATAAAGCCTTAATGGCCAGTTTTGATGTTATATCCCTCTTTACAGAAGTTCCAACCACTGAACTCTACATCCAAGACCCTAACCCATCTATAGACGTTCTCAGCAACCAATTAGCAACCCTCATAGAATTCACCACGAAGAAGACAAACTTCATCTTCAACAACCACAACTATATACAAACAAATGGCCTAAGCATGGACAACCCAGTATCACCAGTTCTAGCCAATATTTTTATGTCACAAGTTGAAACACAAAAATTAACACAGCATTAAATCCACCACTATACTGGTACAGATATGTAGATGACACAGTTGCGGGATTCAGATCTACAGAACATACACTTAATTTTTTCAATCACATTAACTCTATACATCCCAACATTAACTTCACATGTGAACAAGAAGAAAGCAGTCAAATATCATTTCTTAACCTCAAAATTACAAGAACCGACACACAATTCAAAACAGAAATCCATAGAAAAATCACCCATACTGGACTATACATTCCTTGGGACTCAGCACATGAAACAAAACAAAAACTCAACATACTAAGAAACCAAATAAACACAGCCATAAAACTATGCTCACCAGATAAAATTAATGATGAATTAGACAAAATAATACAATACTTCATCAACACCAATAAGTTTCCTCCACATACCGTAGAAAACATTATACGCACACACCTAGACAGAAAGCAAAAGTAAATATATCTCACGAATCAAAAAATCACAAAACCATATACTGCTGCATACCATATATTCCCGACATTAGCAGAAAAATAATCAACATTTGGCAAAAACTAGTAACAAAATATGACATTCCAGTTAATACCAAATTTATTCAAAAACCAGGCACAAAACTGAGGTCTGTACTATGTGAAAACTACACTGACAAAGACCACACCAACATTATTTATAAAATACAATGTGATAACTGCCACGGCTTCTATATTGGAGAAACAAGTAGACAAAGGGAAACCAGATTCAAAGAACATAAAAAATTACCTTCACACTTTTTCGAACACTGCAAGTCAAATAAACACAACGTAACCATAGAAAACACTTAAATACTAAATAAAGAAACAAACATAAACAAACGCAAAATTAAAGAAGCCTTACTTATACAACAACTTAAACCCAAAATAAACCAATACAAAGGAACATCTTTATACCTATATAATAAAATAAATAATATAAAATTATATATTCAAACATCTAACACCGCCCTCTACATTCCGTCTCTCAGTTACACAACTCCTTTCAAACATGTGGTCAGCTTCCAGTCAGTTACCTCTTTCTTTCTTTGTGAACCTGACGATGGCCGAAGAAGGTCGAAACATTGTTCGCTCCTCATCGTAAAATATTTTATCAACCCGAACGAGCCGTTTTTACATATATATAACTGGAGAAGACATTTTCATGGAAGTACATAAAACTTTGCAAGACTATATACTTCAGTGCAATCAGCTTAGAGGTGTAACAGTTGATGAAGGAAAAAACATGGCTGAAGTAAAGAAGGGTCTGGTGGGGTTGATCAGGAAACAGTTGGAAGATCTTCAACTCCCAAGTGCTCTGTTCATACACTGCATCATACATCAGCAAGCACTCTGTGGAAAAGACAGATATTTCTTGCGTACTGAAACCAGTCATTTCTGCAGTGAACTTTATTCGGGGTCATGCACTTAATCATCGCCAGTTCAAGGTGTTTCTTGAAGAAATTGGTTCGGATTTCTGTGACTTGCCTTATCACGCAGCGGTGAGGTGGCTCAGCTGCAGTAAAGTCTTGTCTCGTTTTTCAGCTGAGAAGAGAAATAGATATATTTCCTATCGAGAAATGTAGAGCCGATCCACTTTTGTCTGATTCAACCTGGTTGTCAAAGTTATCATTTTTGGTTGACATCACATCCCACATGAATGAATTGAACTTGAAACTTCAGGGGAAGAATAACCTTGTCTGTGATCTCTATAAAATCATTAAAGGATTTCGGAGAAAGCTGTCATTGTTTGAATGGCATTTGGAAGGAGGAAACCTCTCTAATTTTCAGTGTTTCAATGAGTTTCATGCTGGAATCACAGAAGATGTCAACCTGGAGTTTCAGAAAAAGATAATTGGTGATTTAAATAAGCATTTTTAGAGAGATTTTCGGATTTCGACTGAATCGAAAGTGACATTCTCCTTTTTCAGAATCCTTTTGACTGTGTCATTGATGACGTGTCAGTAGAACTTCAGCTGGACTGGAGGTCATCGATTTGCAAGGAAATGACTTGTTGAAAGCAAAACACAGAGAGGGGCAACTTATTGAATTTTACAGCTGCATACCTGAAGATGATTTTCCAAAGCTGAAGCAGTTCGCATCTAGAATGGCATCAGTGTTCGGAACAACTTATGTCTGTGAACAAGCATTTTAAAAAAATGAAGTATCTGAAGTCGGTACATCAATCAAGGTTGACTGATGAACATTTGAAAGCAAATCTAATGATTGGATGCAGCAATTCAAAACCGAACATTGAAGATATTTTGAAAGCCAAACGCCAATTTCATAAATGTCTTCAAACGCCACGCCTCCTTCCACACCACGAAACAGCTCGGTTAAACTTTGCTGAGAAGCACCAAACATGGGATGTAGAAAAGTGGAAGAAGGTTTCGTTCGTTGATGAGAAAAAAATTAACTTGGATGGTCCAGATGGCTTCCAACGTTACTGGCACGATATGGATATCCCATCGGAGACATTTTCTACACGACACAGTGGAGGAGGTTACATCATGATCTGGGGTGCTTTCTTCTTCCATGGAACAATGGAGCTTCAGGTTATACAGGGGCGTCAAACAGCAGCTGGCTATATTGGCATGTTGGAGAGAGCATCCTTATTGACTGAAGGCCCTCGCTTGTGTGGAAATGACTAGATCTTTCAGCAGAACAACGCTGGAATCAACAATCCCTGCAGGAAAAAGGACTTTTTCATGGCAAATAACGTTATTCTTTTGGACCGTCCAGCGTGTTCGCCCAAACTGAACCCCATTGTTTGGGTGTGGATGGCAAGGAAAGTCTATAGAAATGGAAGTCAATTTCAAACTCTTATATCGGCCATGCCGAAGCGAATGTTTGAAGTTATTCGCAATGACGACCGTGAAACTCACTACTGAGACCTCTTGTTGGGTATTTCTTACCCTGTTTAGGACTTCTTTTTGGTATGGTCTTAAACTTTTGACCTGCCAGTATTTAGGCTAATTTCATAGTGTTCACATTTTCCCTATTAAATGCTAAAAAAGTGTTTTATTTTTATTTTCCCTTTTCTTATTTTCATCTTTCGTAGCTCTACTCAAAGAAGTGGTTGAGTCTAACAACGCAAAATGCATATTGTTTTTCATTATGTTCATGGGCCTTAAGATTTTGGCCAGCAAGAGAAGATATATCAGTTGGTACTCTGACGAGCATATGATTTGTTCTAGCCAACCCCCATTATTCTTAAAACAATAATAACGAAAAATATATTAATATGTAACATGAGTAATAAACCAAGTAATTTACTGTCCAAAGGATGCAGCCTCACGCAGATTGGTTGCCTCAGGGTATGGGGAAGAAAAAGTGATGTTATCGAAGATGACGATGGCATAATTGCAAACATTCATTTATGGACGCGTTCCTAGATCGCCATGACAGGCGTCCATGACTCATACATTTCCCAACACAAATACAGTGATTTAATTAAACCATGATAAATAGGGTGCTTGACACTAATTACTTTATAATTAATTCTCCCAAAAAACAATAACATTATTTGACTAGGTAATCATAAAAAGAACAGTGAACACTTATTCATTAGTTAATTAATAATTAAATCATCCTACCGAAAAGTAAAAAACATGTCGCTATGAGAGGCGGCCTTGATCCATACAATACATGTCCCATGATGTTTACAATTACTCATTAAATCATTTATAATTAATTCATCATAAAAAAGGATGCTTAACAATTATTCATCAGTTAATCAAATTTCCTGTCTTAGAAAACGATAGCTTAGGTAAAACTGACTCTTTTAATTATGAATCAAGAATTTTAAATGACATGATATATTATTTAATGTAACATTAACACAATTATATACGTGTTTACCATGCATACAGTACATGACTATAGGTTTAAATCATGCTAGAAGGTCGATATCATACAATAATTAACTCTTATACATTTAATAATTTGACTTTAAACAGCAATGGACATCATTAACAAAACGTTTGTTGTGCAATAACCTTTTTACTAATCTGTGACAAAATAATTTAAATTTGCTACTTTATTTTATGTTTTCTGAATCGGAGGTCTAAAACTGACATTAAATTTACTTATGATTAATTCATCCCACAAGGACAATACAAATTAAAACTAAATCAAGTTTTTGAATTTCGCGCAAAGCTACTCGAGGGCTATCTGCGCTAGCCGTCCCTAATTTAGCAGTGTAAGACTAGAGGGAAGGCAGCTAGTCATCACCACCCACCGTCAACTCTTTGGCTACTTTTTTACCATTGAATAGGGGAATTGACCATCACATTATAACGCCCCACGGCTAAAAGGGGAAGCATGTCCGGCGCGACCAGGTTGCGAACCCGCGACCCTCAGATTACGCGTTGCACTCTTTAACCCACCTGGCCATACCGGGCCTAGCTCAGTCACATGACTAAATTACTACATTTCATGCCCTAAAAGGACTACATCTTAATCAGACGCACACAACACAAAACTATACGTTTAAATCGCCCTAAAAAGAGCAATATCATGCAATAATTAAAACTTTTACTTTGTACAATATTTTGCATTATTAATGAAAAAAATTATTATGCAATAGCACTTTTACTAACTTGTGATATAATGATTTATCTCATGTTTTACAAAGGCGGACCTTCACTTAGAGTTAATTTCTATTATTGTTGTGGGATTTCAATAAATATACCGAAACAGTACAAGTTATCAACGCTAGATTTAATTATGTTAAAAATCGTTAACTGTAATACAAATAATAAATGATTGACGACCATTTTCTACATAACCATAGATCACTAGCAAATGTAAACAAATCTTGTGAAAGCATGGAATACATTTAAAACTGTTCATATATTCTTTGAATATTCTGTAGGACACTACTTTACCAATCACACATAACCATTAATCACCCCTACAGCTAAATGAACGAGTTACTAAAAAACAATATTTAAAATACCGCAACCTTCAGACTGTCTATCACGGAACATGAAATTTCTACATGTCGTTTCAAGTTCATAAAACTAACGAACCCATATCTCATGTCTACGATGTAGACAGTTGTTTGTGACAGTACGTGATGAAGTGTAAAACTTGGAGATATTGACTTTACCAACACACAGAGATGATCAGGACTATAATTTAGAACTTTCTGACTGTCTAAATAAAATAAAAACGAATATGAAATCACACACATACAATCTGCAAACAAAAGTTTAAGAATATAATAATTATAAAGGTTAGACACAAACAGCGTGGACACTGACTGACAAGAATATTTGGAGGGTGGTCACACATATAGTATAAAGCTGTGAGATATTTCACACACAGTATTGTCGTATCATCTTAATATTAATTCTATGATCTGGCAATATTTTATAGATGCATGTGCAAGACATGCGAGAGCACGCTGTGTAATTTCTGAAAAAAGCAAAAACAAAAAACAGCACCGTCTCAAAATCTTGCAGCTAATTTGTTTGTTTTTGAATTTCGCGCAAAGCTACTCGAGGGCTATCTGCGCTAGCCGTTCCTAATTTAACAGTGTAAGACTAGAGGGAAGGCAGCTAGTCATCACCACTCACCGCCAACTCTTGGGTTACTCTTTTACCAATGAATAGTGGGAGTGACCGTCACATTATAATGCCCCCACTGCTAAAAGAGTGAGCATGTTCGGCGCGACGTGGATGCGAACCCACGACCCTTGGATTACGAGTCGCACGCTTTAACCCACCTGGCCATGCCGGCCTGCTTGCAGTTAAATCTTAATATGTAAGCATAATCGTATAATCGACTTCGAATATTAAAACACTAGGTACAACAAGAGGCAGAGCTTTATAAGTGCACCAAATTGTACTTACGTATACATCAGCACAAGTAAATAAGAAAAATTGTCATAATGGGTAATTATATAATCATTTAATTTATTTATAAAACAACAAAACCATAAACATCAGCTGAACATAAATACATCAAGTTAAACGAAAAGTAACGTAAGCAAAGCTTTTTAAGGCCTATTGATACAATGGCACAGTCTTAGTCAAGATACTGCATCATGAAGTCTTGCGTTTACATATTTGTGTACAGTAAGTTTCATTTGTGTTATAATATGGTTACTTCGTGGCGCTTCTTCAAAGATGTGTTGACGAAGTTCTTTAAATGAGTATTTAGGTGCTTTTTCAAGCGCCCAGCACACAGTTGAATCAGCAATGTTTATTTAAAAACAACAATTCAAAACTTTTCTCAGGGTACTTCTGATTCTGCTAGTTTACATAGGCAAATAATACGACGCAACCTTGATGACTGAATGTATGATTTGTAGAATTTATAATTTTGAGTTGGGTCTTCTAATGCTTTCTAAAACACCTGACAAATGGACAGTTTTTGTAACACATCGAAACACAAACCCTGCCATGTATGCGAAATCTTCTTATGGATATAGAGAAAGATTCTCAAAATGTGGTAGTTTGCAGTAGTTTAGTCCATGTAAGTGATTTCATATGTTTAGAAAATTATGCAGTAAAACAAATATGCTCATGTAGATAATTGTTACTGTCTTGGTTTATCACAAGTAAAATATTGTAACGAAGTTTTTCATCTTTTACAATAGCCCTTACCAGTAAAACTGTTCATGCTTCATTAGAAATAACATTCTTTCCAGAAAAGAAGAAACTAATGTCTCCAAATTGTGACTTTGTTCTTTAGATGTCGACTTTTTTGCTTCAAATTTCTAATCATTTTTGTTTTTGTCAATAATAATAGATTGGGAAATCTGAAGACACTTCGTAGCCTTCTGAGGTGCTGTAATGTCACTTGTCTTTAAATCACTGAAATATGTTTCGACTATGAGAATCTCTCTGTGCAAGGTTCGTCATTCTCACGGGCAACAGATCCTGGATGTTATTCTGAAGATATTGTTTCACCTAGCACAAATCTGTAAATGGGAATGAAACAAATCTAGATTTCAGAATGTAACATTTCGCAGCTAAATAGATACCAAGTATTTTCCATTTTAGCAACGAAAACTGTGTATTTTAAATAGCATTAAACTTTACAATGTACACAAGTTTTCGACCACAACTCTAAAGTCATTGTCTACAAGTTAGTGATACTAACAATCACTAGTTTGTGGTCTTTGTGTACATTAAGATGTTCTACTGCTGTTAAATTGCAAAGTTTTTGACATCACAGTGGAATATCTTCGATAAATATAGCATGATATATTTAAAATTGTTTACTGTGTAGTATCTTACCCTATATACTGTTCAGAGCTGCTAAGCTACTTCTTGAAATTATTGGTTGCTGTTTCGTAGGAGGCTTTCTAACTTCACAATGTTTTTGAAAATTATGTGGAAAATAAGAAATGCTCGGTGTAGAACCTCTTCTGAGTTTTGGAAGACTACACCAATTGAACATCTCCACCAATCCTGATTGAAGTTTATTGCCTGATGTTCAGTAGGAGTTGATAATGTAATGATGATATTAGTAACAACATATTTGTTACAATTTATCTATGAAAGAATACTTCATCTTCACCAAAACGTTGTGTGCGGTCGTACATTACTCTGTATGATCCATTTTCAAGAATGTCTTTATCACACCGTTAGTTAATAAAGTGTACCAAATATCACCGTAAGTACTAAAAAACATATTGTTTTAGTTTACACTGCTGGCTAGCACGTGATAAAAAGAACCTATAATTAAAATTAAGGTAATAACTAGTCGTTTATTTTTATATACATTCCTATTCTAGAATCGGGAGAGGAGTTTGAGTAGAGACTGTAAAGTGATTAACTATAACATGAATTTATATAACAAGGATATTGCAAATTGTTACATACCCGTAGGTTATAAATAATTAGTAATAATACCAGTTCTGGCTGTCACTACTCCAACAATGGCCACAAAAAGCAACTGTAGAAACTGATAAAGACATCATAACAAGTTTAGGGCTGACCAGACTCAGTGCAAGAATAAATACACACAAAATAATCTAACCAAGATCTCGTAGGACCTTCAAAATAATGGAAGTTCGTAATTTATTTCTCATGGAGTAGAAATCGATTATCAACAACTTGGGAGGCATCTTTCCTAACTTACAGACCCAGTGGATGTGCAGATCTGTGAACCTGTTTTCGTTTGTTCTTCTATAATTTATGACAACATTAATATCGCTGCTCTTATACTTTGTTTGTGTTTTTATTATTCATTTCTTGATTAACTTTAGTTTTGTCATACGTTTAGTATATTTGTTTATCTAGATTCTATGCGTATCTGTTATTTTATTTTTATCTGTATGAAGTTTTTATCATTGCTTTTCTTGTATTTATAGCATTTTATTTTTAATATTGTGAGCTATGATTAATGTTTAGCTTACTATTACGAATAAAAACTTTATAAACGGAGGTCAACCTTTTGAAAGCACTCGTATTATAGGATTTTTATTCATTTCTATCAAGACTTTGAACCGACATATTTTTCTAACTTTCCATTATGTTATGTTTTTTCTCAGTAGCTTTTGAACTGTATTCTCATGATGTATTACTCTGTTTTGATTTTTATTGGTTTACGGTTTTGTATATATGAAGATCCTGGTGGAACTGGGCACTATGGCCAAAGAAAGTGATTTTAATTGGAATAATGTTTTTCATTTAGATGTCACTCAGGACGAGCTGACAAAAATTAGAACCCCTACTTACCGCTGAACAACCGGGGAGGGACATTACCTGCAAGTTACTCTAACGAGAAATACTATAACAACATGAAATTATAAATCATCATCCGGTTACGGCCATAACAACAATTACAAATTATTAAATATTACAGTAACCAAACCAATGTACTTAAATCTCGGAAATATTGTGAACGAAAATAATTTTAATGGTATTAGAAAGCGTAAGCAAGTGCTCCTGAGTTTTATAAAGAGAAGGGTAAATGCTTTCAAAGGAGTAAGTAGGTGTGAAGTTTTTGATAAAGTGTATGATATAAGCTCCATTTATATATGTAGCTGAATAAATGCATAAATAATTTATGAAAAGAAACAACAGGTTGTATGAAAAAGATTTGGTGGTTTCATTGCGTTAAGAAAAGAGAAACAAATGGAAATGTATGAAAAGAAAAATATTAATCGATATAAATATTTTGTTTATTAAAACCATTTCAGGTATTTTGCGGGAGGAAGAAATGCTTTTAGCTTGGGCAGAAGGTGAGCCGCTTGCGCTGAATAACAATTTCTATTTGACGGGGTTTAAGCTTGTTGAGTATACGTTATATTCAAGCCAAGCTGAATACTGGATGACAGGTAAAGCTAAATTTTGCGATTATATAAAGTGTTTTAAAAATAATCTTACTCGCAATCCTTTCTCTTTTGGACCTAATGAAAATATGTTTAACCGTGCTTTACAGTAGACTATAATAAATATGGTGGTATTATGATATTACAATTTTAGGCTTTATTTATTTCGTTGATAATTTTCATATTCATGAGAAAATTGACGTTTTCGTGTTTCTTTGACGGGATACTCATTCCACCTTATTTATCTCTATTTAAATCAAACATTTTTTTCTTTCTTCCAAAGGCAACTTTAGTCGTTTGCTGGTAACGTTTCAGTTAGAAAGAGAATTTGGCAATTTTCTTCTTGAAATATATATACCCAGTATCCTTTTTGTTGTAACATCATGGACTTCATTTTGGCTTGAGATTCCTGCCGCTCCCGCTAGAGTGAGTTTAGGTATTACAACATTGTTGACTCTTGTAACCAGTGCCAAATCTACCAGAGAAAAGCTACCAAAAGTTTCATATATTCACGCTTTAGACGTATGGAACGTTGGATGTACGGGTACGCTTTTGAATATATTGGTTGATAGTTTCTTTATTTGTATAAACTCTAAATCAAGCTAAAAGTATTTTTTATTACTTTGTGTTACAGAGTTTGTGATGCTGTGTTGTAGGCTACAGTTTCTATAATTCCTCTCGTATTTTATGACTTGCGCACGTTTTACCGATGTCACTACAATTACAACATTGAATATCCCTTATGTGACAGATAATACACCACGGTATAACAGTGCCAGAGGTTAAAACAGATGACCCCTCTTAAGATTTTTATAGGGACGAGGTTCTTTATAGTAGACATCTGTGATAGTAAACGGTTTTGTTATTGTTTGTTTGTTTTTGAATTTCGCTCAAAGCTACTCGAGAACTATCTGAGCTAGTCGTCCCTAATTTCTCAGTGTAAGACTAGAGGGAAGGCAGCTAATCATCACCACCCACCACCAACTCTTGGGATACTTTTTTTTGCCAACGAATAGTGGGATTTATCGTCACATTATAACTGCCCCATGGCTGGATGGGCGAGTATGTTTGGTGCGACGGGAATTCGAACCCGCGACCCTCAGATTCGAACGCCTTAACCCACCTGGCCAGATAGTACAGCGCACAACTCACTTGTTTTTAACATACTATATTCAAAACAAGCCAAACTTGTGTGTGTGTGTATATATATATATATATATATATATATATATATATAATAGTGAAATTAAATAATTTATTTCTAAATGAATAAACAAAATCACGAGGAAGGACTGCGTTAAAAACAGCAAATCCCAGCCTCTGATTAGTTGTATTACAACCATAAAATATTCAAACCATAAACCAAAACACATTAACATGAAATTTAAAAAGATATTAAATACGCTGCACTTTGAAAAAAAAAAAAAGGATCCTAGGGTACAAGCTTCAACGCGAGATTATAAAATGTATCCTAGGTTTTGGAGGTGACTGAGAAATTAGGACCCACATTGCTGTGGAATATACCGTATATCAATCTTAACTTCCAATTGCTAGCCTCACATAAGAAAATTAGAAATTTAGAAATTAGGAGAGCGAGATGTGGGTGCTCAAGCCCACAACGCCCCACATCTGTATCACCCTTTACTGCCTGCAGACAGCTGTAGGAAGATGATTGTTCTCCTAAGTTAGAATAAGGAAAAGATAAACACGAAAAGATGAAAAATAATAAATAAATAAATAATGAAAATAAGGTACAACCATTTGGGGGTAAGTATGTTTTTTGTTTTTGGAATTTCGCACAAAGCTACTCGAGGGCTATCTGTGCTAGCCGTCCCTAATTTAGCAGTGTAAGACTAGAGGGAAGGCAGCTAGTCATCACCACCCACCGCCAACTCTTGGGCTACTCTGTTACCAACGAATAGTGGGATTGACCATCACATTATAACGCCCCCACGGCTGGGAGGGCGAGCATATTTGACGCGACTCGGGCGCGAACCCACGACCCTCAGATTACGAAGCGCACGCCTTAACGCGTTAGGCCATGCCGGGCCTAGGGGGGTAAGTAAGATAAAACTTGCTTACTGAAGTTAACATTTCGTTACACTATTGGTTGTCACAGTCGTATGCAGAGTTTTTGTTTCGTTAACTTCCATACAGACGTAACGAAATTTGACCTAACTATCGCGTTTATAATAATTAGTTTTTACCACCCTTGTTATGAGACCTAAATAAGCGTTAAGTATTAAAATACTGCATAAAGTGAATAATAACTCTTAAACTGAACATTCCTGTTTAACCGACACCCCCTCCAGGCGGCCTTCATCTCCCATTTCGGGGAAATTGTATTCAGCTGAATGTGTAAAGCATGTCCTTGGTCAGTCAGTGACAAGTTTATGGACTTACACGCTACATTCCCCGTGATGGACATAATTCAGTGTGTAGCTTCGCGGTAAAGTAAACTACACCTTGTAAAGCATACAAAACCATATTTCCTAACAACCTACTTAACGTATAAAGATATATGTGTTTGCTTAGTAAGAAATAATAAATATATTTGATAATATTTAGTATATCTAATGTTTATACTAATAAATAACGAGAAAATGATATTAAACACTTTGTTTTATAATTGTATTTTTAATAAGAATAACATTATAAGGGGTTTTGAGGAACATAAAGTAATTTGTTTTATTAAAAATATGAAATATCTATAGTAACACTTATATAAGGCTCGGCATGGCCAAGCGTGTTAAGGCGCTTGACTCGTAATCCGAGGGTCGCGGGTTCAAATCCCGATCGCACCAAACATGCTCGCCCTTTCAGCCGTGGGGGCTTTATAAAGTGACGGTCAATCCTACTATTCGTTGGTAAAAGAGTAGCCGAAGAGTTGACGGTGGGTGGTGATGATTAGCTGCCTTCCCTCTAGTCTTACACTGCTAAATTAGAGATGGCTAGCGCAGATAGCCCTCGAGTAGCTTTGCGTGAAATTCAAAAAACAAACAACCACTTATCTAAATAATATTGTAAATACTCCAGCAACCCCTCAGTGGAGTTACAGTAGAGTTACAACACTAAAAACCGGGTTTTGATGCTCACAGTGGGCAGAGAGCAGATAACCCATTGTGTAAGTTTTGTGCTCAACTTAAAAACAAAAAAACATTGATTCAAGTTTCTTGTGTAGAAACAATACATTGGTACAAGTTTCTGTTGTATATTGGGTTAGTTAAGTCAGTTTTGGTGATTAGAAGTAAATAACTTTCCTCGTAAAGAGAGAAATGTTTAGTATGATTAATTAAACCGTCATTTTGATAAGTGTGTAACGTGTTAATAGCTCAAAATTAATGAAGTATTTATGTTTTATCTTGTGGGTTCTCTATTAATACACTTAATTTGAAGTTTATTCAAATATGTCTTTTTTTTTTTAGCATTCATCTTTGCATCTCTTATTGAATATGCTGTAGTCAATTTCATCTACTTCAAGGAAAAAAGAAGACGGCAAGGTGGATTAAAGAGGATCGAAAGTAGCGCTACCTTATGTTCATTAACAAGTGAGAATATCCCCAAAACCCCTTTAACTCAAGTGCGAGCTAGAGTAAGTTTTTATAAACATCACCAATAAATAAATTATCTACCATCTACATAAAGATTAAGATGTTTTCCTGAATGTTTTATGAACATTTTTAGTCTGAACTGCTGAAATCTTCACTCTGTAAGAAATAGAAAAGTGAAATAATTTTACAAAACAAATCCTAGTTTAAAATTTAGTTTTCTGAGTGTATAAAACTTTCAAAGCATCTATTAACGGCCCTGTAACATCATTAACATAGCTATGTAAAAATAATCACACCTTCAAAATTAATATATTACCAAAGATTGACATATTACACTCTCAGTTATTGTATCACATTCGATTTGATGCTGTGTAGGGTTTTTAAAATTTAGTTGATGTTATGCTAATAACCTACCACGGTTAAGATACAACCAGAAACTTAGCTAATGGAGAAAGCTGCATTGATGGTGTGAATGTCCTAACTCGCTTGTCTATAATCCAACCCAATGTGTTGAATAAAAATATTACTGTACGACGTGTTAATGTGGAATTTTGACTCAGCCGATTAAAATAATTACTTCGCCGAAGTCACACCATTAAAGCAGCTTACTTTACAGTAGTTTACTTCTGTATGTAGCTACAACAGTTGATGTTAAATAGTAGTAAAAAATCTCAGAACGTAATTAAGAAAAATAGGCACGTTTTCAATCAAAATGGGTCCTATCGATAAATCATAACACCACCGACCTCATCTCAGGTATGTGGTCTCAGTAGTTTAGATAAATTGGTTTATACGGGCATGATCTCTTTTAACGAACATGACACTTTAGGAGGAAGAGCAACTTAAAGTTTAATTAATTAACCAATATTTTTATTGCAGAGTCCCAAACTTCCTCCAAAATTACAAATAAATAATTCTGATCTCCAGCAAGATGAATTTTCATGCAAAACATTCACACCATCTCATCAGTCTCCTGAAGACAACTGTACGTTCCCTTTTTTCTTTGAACTTCCTCTTACTCCGCAAGATATCGCTAATGGGTTAGACAAGAAATGCAGAGTCGTCTTTCCACTTCTTTTCTTGCTGTTCAACATAATTTATTGGCTAATTTTTTATATTTAAGTTCATTGTCTACCAGCTGCTTCTCTGGGCTTAATATTTTTTATCTTTAATTGTTTTTAATCATTGAATGCTTCTTTTTCTATTTCAGTTTTTTATTAAATAGCAAAACAAGAAAATTGTATCTTACTTTCATTAGTTAACTTTAAGTTCAAAATGATTGTGAAAACGTAAATAGTTTTGAAAGAGATAATTCACAATGTTTGAGCAAGATAATAAATATTGCAAAGTAATTATATTCTGTATTGCGTATGGTAATATTTCAAACACATATTGTGAAGTAATATAAAACATTCTATTCGTGAGTAACTTAATAAACTGGTTATTTTCCAGTTCTTTCATTAAGAAACGAAATATATATTATTAGCTAATTTGCTTGTTATTATTTTAAAAAATTCTCATTGGATAAACATACTATATACTGTAATATCTGCTTAATAAACAAACTTATATTTTGCTCTACTTCAAGAGAAAAGATATTTTCTGTATTTGTATAATATATCACATTCGACCTCGTATTGTAACTATTCGACACGGAACTGTTATTACTCAATGATAACCATATAAGTCTAAATGTTAATAAGAACCGATTTAAGTAATGAGATTGTTACTGTGAGAACTGACTTTCGTAATTTTAGATCAAGTGGTTACATTTTTATGAAATAATTTTGCCAAATTTTCGAATTGTGATCAAAACGGCTTTGTTTACCGTTGTAACAAAACAATGATAAACTTCAACATATTCTAAAGTACAAACCAAATGTTTATGATAAACCAAAATAGATACTGCGAATCTACACTCAAAAAATGGTTTTTGATACGAAATATTTTCGTGTTTACAAATTTAAACAAAATATTTTTAGCCTAAGCTTATTTTATGAAGTCTGTATACAATTAACAAGAGCAGACACTGACATATTTTTCGGTATTTAAATCAAGCAGTAATTAATATTAAACTAAAAATTATAATTAAACTTGTATCTTCGTTGCTGACACCTTGATAGCGTATTACCATTCTGTATTACCACGCTCTTGCAGAAAAAAGACAAAAACATTTGAAATGATTATCCTAAATTTAATGAACTGATTTAGAAATTAAAGACTTTTATCTTATACTCGATGTGCTTTATATTTCTCAATAACAATATCCTTCTGGTTTACCTTCAAACTAGTAATTCGAAAATTATCGTTTAGAAACAATTCTTGTGATTTCATAAAAGACTCAAATATTTTTAAAATTTTTGAAAGCCTTAATGGTTAGTATGAATATAATATACGTAATTACATAGATCCTTTTGAAAAAAAGTTTTTGCTCCCAGAAACAAAGTTTCACAGGGATACTTATTCTAAGTAATTTTAACATAATTTTTACCTATTTAAAATTTTCGTACTAGAAGATGCTATTAACATGACTTTAAATCCAGTAAGTTTTTACTTCTCTTATGTCGGACATTCGGATTTACAATGATATTAATTAGAATTTCGATTGCCCTCGGTTTGCTATAAGAAAACATACACACATAGTTATGTGGATAATATTTTTATATGATTTATAAAAAGTAATCACGGGTATAAAGTTTTGAAAGACTATTTTACATACATTGTTCAATACAGTTCACCCACCTCCCAAACCCAAGTGGCACAGCAGTATGTGTGCAGACTCACACCTGTTAGATTCTAACCGCATTTCGGTACTCATAATGGGCAGAGAACATTGTGTAGCTTTGTGATGAACTATCAATAAATACAGTTCACTCCCTCGCTGGTACAATGGTAACTCCACAGATTTACAATGCTAAAATCAAGATTTGATTCCTGTCGATGGATTTCACAGATAACCCGATGTGGCTTTGTATTACGTATTATAATTTATATAGGATGGGTCTCCGATTTATTATGTTAGGTACGTTACGTATTTCTATTTCAAATAACCGAAAATTTTAATGTTAATCTAGAAATTAATGAAGTGTCATATGTATAAAGTTTATATTTGTCAACAAGATTGATACATGCAATTTTCTTTTTTTTTTAACAAAAATACAGTACAATTGATATTAACGATTAATACGACATTGAAACGTGCGACATTAAGACGCAATTATATTGATACTATTTTTACTCTTACCTGTTTTTGCTGCTTTTGTATTAATTTCCTATTAAATGAGTGGTTTGTTTGTTTTATCATTTATTAAAAATATAGACCAAAAGTGATTAATGATAAGTATTTTGTGTTAAGAATTAATACAATAAACTAAACTGCGATAATTCAAATTAATTATTTATTTGTTAAATCTGAGTTCAAATGATTTTAGAAAATTTTATTTATTCTTACTTGAGTTATGTAAAATATAAAAATAGTAAGAATTACGATAAAAGAATTAGCAAATAGGATCACAAGCAAAATATACAATGAACTTTAATAAAAAGGCCCAGAACTCGAGCATCTTCAAAAAATTTCTTGAAGAAGAATGGTCAGTTATTCGAAAGCGTTCGAGTTTGGAGTATTTTTATTTGTTTGTTGGTTTTTTTGGAATTCGATATAACAAGAAAATCATTACACTGAACATGGTGACACTTCATATCCTATAATAAAGAAATCAATTTTGTATGTAACATACATTGTTTCACTCCTTTGTCACAAAATGCATACTAAATTGTTTGCAATAGATCAAATAATATACGGTGCAATAGGTATAGACATTTATCTTAAAGGTTATCTTATTTTTATGCCATACACTTTTTCTGTCATAAAATATTACATACGCAAACATTTATCATAGAAAACGTTCCCCGCTGTGACACCGGAAAGTCTTCGAACTTACAACACTAAAATCAGGGGGTTCGATTCCCCTCGGTAGGAACAGCGGATAGCCCGATGTGACTTTGCAAAAGGAAAAAACACACATACACACTTCTCAAACAGATTATAAATCATATGAAGTAAGCCAAGTAAAAGAAGAAAAGAGATTACATTTGGTGAGAAATTTTCTATTACAACAAAGTACCGTGGTTATACATACTTTATGCTTCTAAACAAAGTATAATATTTGTCTCAAAGCAATAATTAACTTTTAAGGACAAGCAGAAGTGGAGGAAGAGAAAACATGGGCCACAAATTTTCATTATGGATCTCTCCGCTCCCACCCCTTTTAAATTTGAATGAATAGCATTTATAAGCAAACCAGTACAATGTTTTAAAACTTAGTAACATTTAATTGTCGAAGTATTACCATATGTGAGACAATAGGAAAACATATATAACAGAAAAATATTATACTCACATGTATGAATGGCATTTTGTGTGTCTTTCGTTCAGTGAAATCGTCAGTTATTTGCTGCAGGTTCAATTTTCTAGTTCGTTCATCGTTAATGGATAGCTTTCCCAATCCTCAAAATTCATCCTACTCCATAGTGCTTACTGAATAGTTCTTTTCCAATTTGATTTGAAAAATGAATATTCATCACTTGACACTATTATTGGATGTTGAAAAATTGCAAAAGTACCGGTTAAATTTTTGGGAAACTTGACACTAACACACTGTGGTCAACAATCACCACTTTTACCACATCTTTTAATGACAACTACTTTGATTTAAATATGATTTGAATGACAGCAGCTGTACAGGAAAAGAAGGAAAAATGTCATGCTAAAAGTGATTAGCAAGTTTTACAACACTCCAATGGCACAGCGGTATGTCTGCGGACTTACACCGCTAAAAAACGGGTTTCTATACTCGTGGTGGGCAGAGCGTTGATAACCCATTATGTAGCTTTGTGCTTAATTCTAAACAAAAATACATACAGATCATAGTCACTTGAAGAAGCAAGTGTAATTTGCTCGACTACCTGTACGCTTTTAAATTAATTGGAAATTTGTGAAGTGATTATTTTAAGGCACCTATAAAGCACGTTCATAATGATAAACTTTCGAAGTTGGGAAATTTTTCACCTTTGCGTAACTCGTCAAAGTGGTATTTTACTTTCATCCTGTGAACTTCTTCAGACTTTGTCCTCTTCGTTTTTTTGATAACTCAAGTGAAGCGTTTTGACTACTTGGAACTCATTTCTGATTGTGTCAAGATATTCACTATTTAGCAAATTCTGCTGCCCTGTAAAGGCCTGTGTGTTTAGACTACAGCAGTTTTGACACAACATTTCAGCCTTCCAAAGTCTAGGTTTAGGGTACAACAAGTAAAACAATTTTCTTTTACAGAGATTTCTGTCACGCCAAAGCCTCATTGAATTTATTTGTATCTTTCCTCAAAAGCATGACTTTTGTTAGTGCCTTTATGATATCTAAATATCAAATCTCGGAGCAAAGGCCTATTCATACCGTGACGACGTCGGGTATGACAAAGCCTTTCCAAACTAATATTAGTGCCAATAGATACTTCTTGAGGAAGAAGAAGTGAAGATAGTATTTCGTTCTCATTTCTTTTCTTCGATAAAGGTGTACAATCTTTTAATCTTGTTATAAAAAATGGTTCACTTCTGATATTTCTCTAACCGAATAGTTCAGTGTAAAATTTAAGTTGTGATCAACTTATGAACAACGCTTGAAGTGAGGGTTAAAAACAGGAAACTGAAATGTTTGCAAAAAGTTTTAAAGCTGAGTATATAAAACTTGTTTTTCATGTGTGTTCTTTGTGTATTATTATAAAAGTAACTAGAATGTAAAAATAAGAAACATATTATGAGAGATGAGGTTATACTAGATAAGATAATGTAAACAAGCCTAAATTCATCTCGCCTTTGTTGTATTATTATATTTAAAATGCAGTGGCGGCGCCAGGATATTTTCGTTGGGGAAGGGGGGGGGGCTGAGGTAAACTGTGGAGGGGGCTTCCCAAAATGCCATCAATATGAAGTACAGATTGTAAATTATAATAATGTAAATACCAAGGTACATTTCAGAAAGGTGTGCTATTTTGAACTGCGTTTTCAATGCAGTTTTCTTTGGAAACTCATACTCTGATTAATAATTCATTATTACAAATTAGAAATAATCTGTTTATGAAAATATACGTACATGTAAAAGAGGAAGCTCACCTAAATTCCACTCAAGAACTAAATTCCATAATAATAAAGAAAATCAAAATTAATTTAGATTGAACATTTAATATACCATTAAGAGTAAAGCTACAAATCAAAAGAAATATAACATAAAGACATAGTTTACTTAGCAGAAACGAATTATCCCATGTGAAGTTAATACACTCTGAGGAAAAGTAAGGCTAACTATCTTTCATCTTAATGAAGACGTTGAGTTCTACAGATCTATGTCTCTTTGATGTTAATTGTTAAGCAACAACGATGATTGTGTTTTCCATATTTTGAGAATATATGTAGATAACAATATTGGGGGCTGAAGGGGGCTTGGCTCATTTGGGGGGGCTCAAAAACCCCTTGGCACCGCCACTGTTAAAATGTACACTGAATTCCGACGTTGTTAGTCTGGTTGTAATGGCTAGCTCTAATGCTAGAAAGTGTAACAATGCAATCAATAAGTTTGCACAAAAATTTGAATATTTAGAATGAATAAATAAATTATAAACAAATTAGATGAAAATAAATACCATTGAATACATAATAAGTTAAATTTGCTATTATTCCGTATATTGATACAGTAACAAGAGTTACGCATTCGCTGAGTGTGGCGGGATTATTAGTTAAACATGATTCAAAGAACAATGAAACAGTAAACTTAAGTATAAACAAGTATACAGTCATGTGAAAAAGTTAGGACGCCCTATGAAAGCCTGCGTATTTTTGTAACATTTTTGGATATATAGATATATAATCTCAATTTCAACAATACTGATAGATTGTAGGAATATAACTAAACAATTAAAACTGAAGAAAAGACTTTTCAAGATCTTCTGAAAGTGTAATTCTACAAAAATGTATATTCTAACTGAGGAAAAAGTTAGGACACCCTATCCCCTAATAGCAGGTGTTACCCTCTTTGGCTGAAATAATTGCAGCGAGACGCTTCTTGTAGCCATCTACCAGTCTCTGACATTGGTCTAAAGAAAGTTTGCCCCACTCCTCAATGCAGAATTCTGTCAGCTGCGAGATGTTTGAGGGGTTTATTGCATGTTTCAAGTCACCCCACAGCATCTCAATGGGATTATGATCTGGGCTTTGACTCGGCCATTCCAGGACTCTTTATTTCTTAGTTTTCAGCCAGTCCTTAGTGGATTTACTGGTATGTTTTGGATCATTGTCGTGTTGCAGGGTCCAGTTCCGCTTTATCTTTAATTTTCTTACAGATGGACTCACATATTCTTCAAGCACCCTCTGATCCACAGTAGAATTCATGACGGATTCTATAATTGTGAGCTGTCCAGGTCCTGCTGCAGCAAAGCAGCCCCAAACCATGACATTTCCACCTCCATGCTTCGCAGTTGGTATGAGGTTCTTTTTCTGGAATGCTGTATTTGGTTTACGCCAAGCATATCCTCTGTTCTGGTGTCAAAATAATTCAAATTTGGACTCATCTGTCCAACGAACATTATTCCAGAAGTCCTGGTCTTTGTCTACATTCTCTTTGGCAAACTTCAGTCTGGCCTTGATGTTTCTCTTAGAGAGCAAAGGTTTCCTCCTTGCACACTTCCCATGCAAGTGAAACTTGTGCAGTCTCTTTTTGATTGTAGAGGTATGCACTTTTACATCAACAGTAGCCAGAGCCTGCTGTAGGTCCCGTGATGACATGTTAGGGTGTTTGGAGACCTCTTTTAGTATCTTGCGGTCTGCTCTCGGGGTGTCCTTGCTTGGACGACCAGACCTGGGCATGTTGGCAGTTATTTTGAAAGCCCTCCACTTGTTGACTATTTTCCGGACAGTGGTTTGTTTGTTTGTTTGTTTGTTTTTGAATTTCGCACAAAGCTACTCGAAGGCTATCTGTGCTAGCCGTCCCTAATTTAACAGTGTAAGACTAGAGGGAAGGCAGCTAGTTATCAGCACCCACCGCCAACTCTTGGGCTACTTTTTAACCAACTAATTGTGGAATTGACCGTCACATTATAACACCTCCACGGCTGAAAGGGTGAGCATGTTTGGCGTAACGGGGATGCGAATCCGCGACCCTCAGATTACTAGTCGCACGACTTAACACGCTTGGCCATGCCAGCCCCCCGTACAGTGGAATGGCTGATTTCAAAATCCTTTGGGATGTTTTTAAATCCCTTATCAGACTCATAAGCTGCTACAATTTTCTTTCTGAAGGCCTCAGACAGCTCTTTTGCTCTCATTTTGAAGTTATTTACAACAGAGAAAACAGGACAAAAAGGCAAGACGTGAAATATAAACAAGCAAAAAACATTAATATGTACAAATGGGAAAAAAAACATGAAATATAAACAATAATAATTACAAAAAAAGAACACGAAATATATGCAAACATGAATATGTACAAATGGGAAAAAACATGAAATATATATATACAAACATGAACAGTTGCAAAAACAAATGAAATATATACAAACATGAATATTTACAAATGAGAAAAAGAAACACACAAAAAGCGAGAGTGGAGGCAGGGCAGCTCAGAAGCCGACCTCCACCCGACCCACGACCAACGCACAAAAGGGCGAGACGTCCGGCCGCCAGAGATGGTAAAGAGATGGAACCCAGGCGCTGATAGTCCGCCTCTAGGCGAAGTAACAGCCGATATCTGGCCCTATCCAGTATCGAAAAGTTGTTTCGAGCAAGCCAGATGACGTACTTAAAGATGGTAAGTGTATACTGAAAGGAAAAGGCTAGGTGGCTGGGAACAGGGACCGGCACGTGATTTAGGATGGTCTCCGCCGAGAGCGGCGGGACCCGGAAGAGGCCCATAACCCTTTCCCAGATCTCTGCCGACTTCAGATAGAGGACCAACCTGTGCAAGACAGACTCCACATGGGTGCGACATACGGGACACAACTCAGATGCACATGAATTCCACAGGTAGGTACGCTCCCTCACCGGCAGGCGTGTGGTTATGCACCACACGCCAGTTGAAAGCCTGGAGGTAGCGATCAACATGGCGCAGCGCAACGCGGCCCCAAACAACGTCCCACGGCAGAGCAGGATGGTATCGCTCTATCCTGTGGGTACATGCAGGGACCAGCGGACGGTAGAGAGAATAGGAGCCTGTCGATACATTGGCAGACACGGTACGACACTGCCGTAACGCAGCAGCAGCATCGACGTACCAGGGAGGAGGGTCAAAACATATAGGTATCTGCAGGCTGTGCCCGTGCCAACCAAGAATCTCATGAGGTGGAAACAGGGGTGACCCTCCAAAGACAGGAAGCGAAAGGAAACAGACAGAAAAAAGGAAATACACTGGGTCCGGACACATGGGATGCCCAGACCACCTCTACGAGGTGGCAGCGTCAAGGAGTGCCGAGGCACCGCCTCAGGCTTGCCAACCCACAGGAAGGCATAGACATGGCGCTCGATGGCCCGAGCAGTGCAGTCATCCAGAGGAAGGATGGCCCCCAGGTACCAGACCAAGGGGAGAATCCTCCTCCTCACCCCCTCTGCCCTGTCAAACAGGTTAACATGGCAGTAGCGGTAATCGTGCACTGCCAAACCAACGTGCTAAACCACTCCCTCCCAAGCAGCCCCAGGGCCCACGAAAAAACGAACCCCGAAGCAGGTGATCGGGAAGGGGGTCCAATCCAGACCAAACAAGGAGTCGGCAGACGAGGCCCATTTGCTAAAGCCCCGCGCACGAGACTTGGGGACATTCAGCTGGGTGGCGCTGGTCCGAGAGTAACGATGGACGATGGCCAGCACTGAACCTAAGGATGTGAGGTTCTCGAGGAACAGGTTCACATCGTCCACATGGGCGACATACGACAGGCACGAACCCCCCGGCATCTGAAGGCCACGCACCGAGACCGAGTGGCACAGATGAGAGAGCAGGCACTCGATAACCAACACATAAAGTGTTGGGGACAACGGGCAGCCCTGATGAGCCCCCTGCAAGATGGGAAAGGAAAACATTAGGTACCCGTTAACCTGCTCGAAGCAGTTGCATACAAGGCCTCTACATAGTGTACAAAAACTGGAGGGAAGCTACACCTCTCCAAAACGAACCACAGAAATCCATAGTGAACTCGATCAAAAGCTTTGCTCTGATCGAGGGACACAGAGACTGCAGGGATATCCCGATCCATGGTGTAATGGAACAGGTCCCCGAGAAGAACCAGATTTTTTTGGATACTTCTGCCCTGCACACTACAAGTCTGAGTGCAGCAGACCAGAGGAGGCATGACCACACCCAAACGGGCACACAGGACCTTAGAAATAATCTTTGCATCCACATTCAGGAGATAAATGGGTTGCCACGAGGAAAAATCTTCAGACTGGCTGGGATCCTTAGAGATAAGTGTAATTAGCCCATCCAGCGTTCCAGAGACCGTGCAGCCAGACAGTCGTTAAAAAGTCGGACAAAGCAGGGTCCGACGGCATGCCACACGTGGCTGTAAAATTCCACCAGCAGCCCATCTGGCCCAGGACACTTACCAAGCGGCATGGACCGAATGGCCGACCAACACTCACCCAAGGAGACTGGTTTCACCAGCTGTTCATGAAAGGAATGGTCGAGGAGGGCAAAAATCGAGTAATGTCATCCCACAACCTCTCGTCCACGGGCGAGGCCGAAAACAAACGGCAATAGTAGCCGAGGCACGTGTCCAGAATGTCGGAAATGTCAGATGAAGATTGACCATTCTCCAACACCAGACTGGAGATGTGTCGGGTCTTTGCCATCTCCCGTGCCTTGCACAGCGGAACTCTGGTGGCAGTTTTGGGATCGAGTGACTCGATCAGACTAGAGACGCTCGCTGCATGGAACAGTTTGGAATAATCCAAATCGATGACCCGACGGAGTGTCTCAATGTTCTAGAGGACCCAGCGATCCGTCGGTCTGCCATGAAGCAAGGCAGCCAAGATGTCCTGCTTGCCTCGCAAGGCCATGCGGCGGGCCCACGAAAGCTGCATGCCAGCTTGCCTCAGCAAGGAGGCACAGGCCTCCTTGAGACCCGCCTACCAAGACCCAGTGACAGACTCGACAGAACAGAGCTCCCGAATAAGGGCAAGCAAAGCGTCTCCAACCTCATCCTCGGCAAGGAGAGAGACGTTGAGCCGCCACACACTGGGGCTCCGAAAAACGGGGACAAAATCCCGGAATGTGGTGAGAAACGCCCGATGGTCAGACACGTAAAACAAGACATTCCCAACCCGATGAATATTTGTACAGCATGTGTACAGAATGCTTTATCTTTCTACCCATGCTCTCCTGTAATCAGACAAGTCCATCTTACCAAAGAAACTGGCAGTGAGGGAAGGGGATAATTCCTTTTCATTAATTCATATAACTGCTATTTTTCACTTCTGTGACCAATCACATCCTGTTATGTTGTTATATTGCTTTGATTAATGTCTTTATATGTTACAGAAAATAACTTTTTATTCATTGTGATCCTTCCATTTCCCAATATTTATCCCTAGTTGATCTGTATTGCTAATTCTAGGCTCTTTGTGGAGGTAAGGAGACTAACGTAAATCATGTGTCATCAGATTCGTCACATTTATATGTCCCTTGTGGGCTAGTATGTGGATCTCCCCAAATACTTTTATCTCACATTTATATGATCTGGCAGTATTTTTCTCTGAGGGTTTTCAATTATCCCATCGTTGTCTCAACCACATCTGCTAAATTATAATGAGGAATGAGTATCTTCATTACCAATATTGTCTCTTCTTTATTTACTAGGGTCCCTTACCTCTCTTTCACAGAATTCTACTCTATAGCAAGTAATGCCCAGACAGGTGTGATTTTATCAAAACAAATCTACACAAGTAACCATTAACACAATATACTTTATTTAGATTGTAACAGGCTCTGTAGAAATTTAGTGTTCCATAAGACCTCCTAGAGGCAGACTAGGTGGTATTACTATACTACACTAGACTGACACTTTTGGACTATCATAAGTAAAGGATAGAGATCCTGCCCATCCCAGCAGATCATTTAATTGAATAGATTAGAGTCAGTTTGCTTTTAAAAATTAAGCTTCACTTATTGCACTGTTTCCACAGCACTGTTCCTCCGGACTCTCCAAGGGGGTAATGTGCATTGGAAGGCCCCACATTTTTCCATACCAAACCCTAGGTACTTTTCTTCCAAGATGTCAGTATGAGGGGCACCAGCTTTATAAGTCCAAAAACAAAGTGGACTCATCATAAACCTTTGGATGAGCACAGCTGGTTCCATGTCATTTCCTTTCTTCAATTTGTGTTTATGCATATGATCTGAAATCAGTTGGCTCTGTGGACTATGCCATGGTTTGTTGTGGTACAAGTGGTTGCACATACAATTTGTGTGTTCATTGCTGAAATGTATGGCATTTCTCTTTTCCTGGATCATGTATATGTTTTGCAGTACACCAATTGTCCTATTTATACTGATTCTCTTAGCTCTCTGATGGGAAGAATTGCTTCATGCTAGTTCTAACTCTGTTTTCATCAATATTCAAACCAGACTGGTCTATTTTTCTTTATATTTTGTTTCTATCTGCTTTTCCTGGCCATGTCGGTATTCATGGTAATGAGCTCTCTGACACTACAGCTAAGTTTATATGCTCTGGTGTTAGCACTGCTGTGCCTGTTCCCTATATGGACTACAGTTCTGTACTTGAGGCTTGGCTCCCTGCCATTTGGCAGTCGACTTGGAGTGAGTAACATGATAAGCTTTTCCAGATCAAACTTTCTGTTGATCTGCAGCCATTTTGTTTCCTTAAGGATCAGAAGGAGTAATTTGTCTTGGCTAGGTTACACATTGGTCACAGTTCTTAAATTCGTTGTTTTATTTTATCTGGGACTGATACATTAATGTGTGGCCTTTGTGAGTGACACTCTAGTCACAATAGCCTCTGTTTTACTCTTGTGGTGTCATCCATATTCATGTTTTTCCACAGGTTTATCTCTGCTGGACAGTATTAGTGACGATGGTAACTGTGTCCACCTTTCTTGTATTTAAAAATTTTTAAGGGCCATTGGACTTTTTAATTCTATCTAACTTTTTACCTTCTTTTTGAACTTTTAGTTTTTACTTTCATTCATTTTTACATTTTATAACAATTTTACTTTTACAGTTTTTTACCAGTTGTTGGCACAGGTAGCCTAGTTACTTTATGCCAATAAATGCCAAATACCAAAAAAATCCTTTGTATGGTATCCTTGTCTAGTTCCCCTTCTTCTTACTGAAGTTTCTTTGGATTGTCTCAATTCCATTAATAAATGGTGGAGGTCACCTGTCATCATTCGTTACTTTTATCTTAATTTTTCAGCTGTTACAAACTCCTGTTCAACTTCTTTTTGGATGTAAGCCTGTGGGAATTTGTCTGTTGTTGTTTTGCACACAAGTGGTTAAACCTTTTTTCTGACAGATGAGTTTCTCAAGTTCTTTTCCATAGACTTTCTCTTCTCAGTCTTCATCCTGTTTCCTTTTCTCCTTCATCCAGCCCCATACCTCTTCAATATCCCAAGAAGGTAGTGTCAGAATTATTCAACAAACAAGCCATAGAAAGAGTATTCAATCCTCCTTGGAGATTTTACTCTTACCTTTTGCAGTCTCCAGCAAGACTTGGGGACTGGTGTCTAGTTATCAACCTTACCTTAATCAATTTTTGGTTGTCTTACACTTTTATGAAAAATGTTTTTCCTCTTTTGGTTCATTTCACTGGAACTGTGGGTGACAAGGTCGATGTTTCAGATCCATTCCACCATGTTGCCACATTCTCATGATGTTTCTTTCTCTTCTTCAGTTAGGATTGTAATTTATAATTACATCTTTAACCACATTATTGGGGCTTTTCCTTGCTGCCTGTCTTCCTCACTTTCACCCAATATCTTGTTGATCTGGGACTCCAACTATTTTCTCAATTTGCTAGGCTTGTTAGCTCTGAAACTGTTGGTTACTAAGATTTTCACTTCTCCTATTCATACTGTACAAAAGGTTCTGTCAATTCTGGGAACCATAGTTTTACTGGAGGTTCTTATCCTATTAAGTCATGTTCATATGTGCACCTTGCAAATGATCCTTGCACAACCACGCCTCGGCGTGGATTCCTGTACGTGGTGAGGGGACCTCCCAGGGAAGGTTCTGTTCTTTCAGTTTATCTCCTCTGGGATCTAAACATCCACCCACGTGTTTGCCGTGCATGGTGACTTGTGAAGGGGAGGAGAGGATTCTGGTGGTTGAGGGGTCCAAACCTAACACACCACTTTGGCCCTGAATTCCTGTAGACGGGCAGCCTTTGGGTGGCCCCCCTTGGGTCAATCGGCTGGTCCACTTGGGCTAGAGTCAACCAAGTGCCAGTGTTGGAAGTTCTCAATGGGTGTTGTGGACATTGTGTCTGATGCTGGTATTTGGGTATAGTTGCTGCAATGTCCTTGCATGATATTGTAGTGCGTCCCCTCGTAGGACTCCATGATAGTTGGGGTCAGTGGGTACCGAAATTTTCCTTTTTTCCTATAGATTCTCCTACAAAAAATTTAAATAAAATAGTAAAAAAAGAGTCAATAGGTAAACGACCATGTCTTAAAGACTCTGAGCAGCAATCTTCAACATCTGTAACACACATACCTCATTTTCTTATATTACATTCTCTTTCAGAAAAACCTTTAGGGCAGATGTCCCCCATTCTTATTCAGAAGGGAGTAGAGGATCTTGCTGGCTTTCCAAAGTTAGTAAAGAAGCTTCGATCTGGAGACATATTGGTTAAAACATCCACATCCCAACACAGTGAACTCCTCTTGAATTCAAAGGCAATTGGGGATGTACCTATTGAGGTTACCCATCATGTTATCTTGAATTCATCACGAGAAGTTATTGTTGAGAGGGATTTGAAGAACGTCCCCGAGTCAGAGATTCTCGCTGGTCTCTCCACTCAAGGAGTTTCTGCAGTGAGGCGCATCTCCACTTGCAAAGATGGAGTTACACTGCCGACAGATATCCTCGTTTTGACATTTACCTCACCACGTGCACCTGCCACCATCAAGGCAGGTTATCTAATTTGCAGGGTATGGCCATACGTTCCAAACACCCTCCAATGTTTCCAATGCCAGAGGTTTGGCCACTCAAGGACATCATGTCGTGGTTTCCTGACATGTGCTCGTTGTGGTGGCAAGGATCATAATGCCTATGAGTGTGACACACCCACATTGTGTTAACAGCAATGGTTCTCACCCTCCCTACTTTTGTTCTTGCCCAAAATGGTTGGAGGGAAAAGAGGTGCAGCATCTGAAAACGACTCAACATTAGTTATCCTGAGGCTTGGAAATTGCTGTCCGCCACACCATCTAGGACATATGTTGCTGCACTTCGTTCCACAACTACAGTGGAAGTGCAGACAAATCTCTCTGTGCCTCCAACAGAATTGTTTTCAAAACAAATGAAAAGCCTTTTGACCTCCATGGTTAAAAAGGTTGATAAATCGACTTCTACACCCATTTCTGTTCTTCCCATAAATTCCAACAAACCTCAAGATCCACATCCTTTAGTTTCAAATACAGGCATTTCTTCTGATACATCTTTTTCTCCCACCCCAAGATGCAAAACAATCATTCGTTCGCATCCTCAGTCACTGGAAACCCCTTCCAACAACATAGACCTGCCCAATCGATCCAGAGCAGGATCCATGGAGGTCGATAGACCTCCTCCGAATAAGGACAGTAACGAAAAAAGACCTGGTTGTAAACAGAAGGGTTCTCCAGCCACTTCGCCTATCTGTCATTAAAAATGGCCATCTTGATATAATGGAACTGTCGAGGTTTACTTTCTGATCTGGATGATATCAAAGCACTGATTGCTTCCTGCCATCCTGTATATCTTTTCTTACAAGAAACATTTCTAAAACCTGCTGATACAGTCACCATTTGGCAGTTTTCTCTATACAGAAATGACAGGCTGTGTAATGGACGAGTACATGGAGGGGTGGCACTATTGGTTGATAAGCATGTGCCCACCCTGTCTTTGTCACTCAACACACCCTTGGAGGCCGTAGCCAACCGTGTTTCCTTGGGTCATACCATCACTGTTTGTTCTCTATACCTATCCCCTGGAGAGACATATGATCAATCAGACCTTGATGCTCTCGTTGAACAGTTGCTGTCTCCCTTTCTAATCCTGGGGGACTTTCATGGACATCATCCCCTCTGGGGAAGTGCTGTTATTTATAAAAGGGATCACTCTGTGGAGCATATGCTCTCTGGTCACAATCTTTCTCTTTCCAATAAGGGTTCTTCCAATTATTTTCACGCAACTTGTCAGTCCTTTACTGCTATTGATCTCTCGGTTTGCTCCCCTTCATTATTCTCCCATTTTTCTTGGAGAGTTGACAATAATCCACTAGACAGTGATCATTTTCCTATACTTTTAAGAGAGACTGGCTGTGGCCCCAGTGGAAGCTGGATTAGGGAGATTGGTCCACATTCACTGCTCTCACAGAACTTGATCCATCGTGAATCAGCCATCAATAGATGACTGTGTGGCAGCGGTAACTAACTGTATTATACAAGCAGTTGCTCAGTGTATTCCTAAAACCTCGACACGTTTCCCACGATATTCTCATCCGTGGTGGAATCCTGCTCGCCACTTGGCACGGAAGGCTCAAAAATGGGCCTGGGATACTTTTCGTAGATATCCCACACTTTCGAACTGCATCGCTTTCCAACGAGCCCGTGCACATGCTAGGGGGTAAGACATCAAAGCCAGAAGGAATCTTGGATTAAGTTTACAACTAACATATCTTCTACCACCAGTTCCAAGATCATATGGGACAGAGCACTACAATTCTGTCCCCCTCTCGAATTTACTCTCTGATAACCAAGAGTAACTGATGTCCAGAGCATCTCTAATACTCTAGGTGAAAGCTTTTTTTGGGTATCTAGCACTTCTGCTTGTTCCTTTACCTTCTTGGCCATCAAGACTCGGGCAGAGCGTTCACCTCTTTCCTTTCGAACTGACTGTCTCTTTGACTATAATTGTCCCTTTACACTGGAATTGAAAATGGCCCTTTATCAGTCTGGCAGTATAGCTGTTGGACCTGATGATGTACACTATGACATGCTGCACTATCTCTCTCTTGCTTCTCTTGATATTATTCTAATTGTTTTTAACCGGATCTGGCAGGAGAATGTTTTTCCTGATGCCTGGTGCCAGGCTGTTATCTTACATTTCTCTAAGCCTGGGAAAGATTCCAAGATTCCTTCAAACTACCATCCAATTGCTTTGACGAGCTGTCTCTGTAAGACCTTAAAGAGGATGGTTAATGCTCGTCTTGTTTGGTTCCTCGAATCAAACAAACTCCTCTTGCCCACCCAGTGTGGGTTCTGATGACAGCACTCCACCACGGGCTATCTAATTCAACTTGAAACGTCAATCAGAGAAGCCTTTCTCAAATGACAACATCTTGTATCAATATTCTTTGACATTGAGAGGGCTTATGATACAACGTGGAGGTATGGCATTTTGCGAGACTTCCATATATATGGGTTACGTGGCCATTTACTCGTTTATTAAAAAATTTTTAATGCACAGGAGATTCCAAGTTCGTGTACGACACTTTCTCGTTCTTTTGTACAGGAACTTGGAGTCCCTCAGGGCTGTTTTTTGAGTGTCACACGTTTCAGTATAAAGATAAATGCCATCACTGAACAACTCCCTCTCACTGTTGCGAATAGGCTTTATGTTTACGACTTTCACATCTTGTGCCAGTCATTAAACATGAGATATATTGAGCAGCAACTACAAACTGCCCTCAATCATGTACTGAAGTGGACTACGGCTAACGGCTTTAATTTTTATCTCTCTAAAACCGTTTGCATGCACCTTTGCCGCCAACGGGGTATTCACCCTGATCCTGAACTCTGTATCGATGAAGTTTCGCTGCCAGTGATTCCTGAGACCAAGTTCTTGGGGCTTATCTATGACCGTAAGCTGATATTTATATCACACTTAAAGCAGCTTCGGGTCAAATGCACAAGAGCACTGAACATCCTCCGTGTCCTCTCTACTGTCAGTTGGGGAGCGGATCGATGTTCTATGTTAAAAATATATTGTGCTCTTATTTGATCAAAACTCGACTATGGATCAATGGTCTATGGCTTTAAAGATTCTGGACCCCATTCATCATCAAGGACTTCGACTCTGCACTGGGGCATCCGCACTTCCCCAGTTCAAAGCTTATATGTAGAATCTCATGAACCTTCTTTGCACCTTCGCCATTTGGAACTGTCTTTACTATATTCTTCGAAACTTCGTTCCTTACTAAAGCATCCCACCTGGGGATGTATTTTCCTTTCTCAGTGGGCCATACTTTTTCAGAACAGATGATCTGCCATTGCTCCTTTTGGCCTTCACATCCAGGCACAATTGGATGAATTGGGTCTGTCCTTGGATAACATTGCAGAATCCACTGGTCAGCCCATCCCACCATGGCTTATTACAGCCCCCAAATATGTCCTTTCTTTAAGTCATCTGAAAAAGGCAGATATTCCCAATTGGAAGTACCGCATTTTATTTACTAAACATCTTTCTAATAATCATTCCATTCCAATATATACGGATGGTTCCAAATCACGTAATTCTGTGGGCTCTGCCATGGTTTGTTGCGGTTCGGTGGTTGTGCGCAGAATCCCCTCTTCAGCTTCTGTATTCACTCTGATGGTGCGCCATATCTCTTGTGTTGGATCATATTGAAGCTAAGCAGTACTCCAACTGCACTATTTATACAGACTCGCTTAGTTCTCTACTGGCCATGGAATCGCTTCACGTTGGCTCACACCATGTTCTTGCTGATATTCAAAACCAACTGATCCATTTCTCATTAACATCTACTTCTATCCAGTTTTTCTGGATACCAAGCCACATTGGTATTCGCAGGAATGAGCTTGCAGACATAGCAGCTAAATCTATCTGCTCTGGCACTGTCACCACTGTGCCTATTCCATACAT
Source organism: Tachypleus tridentatus (assembly GCF_004210375.1). Lineage (NCBI taxonomy): Eukaryota > Metazoa > Arthropoda > Merostomata > Xiphosura > Limulidae > Tachypleus > Tachypleus tridentatus. The sequence continues at coordinate 10,130,702 of NC_134832.1, read as the reverse complement.
GGACTATTGTCCTGTATTCAAGGCTCGGCTCTGTGCCAGCTGGCAGTCCTCTTGGAGTGAGCAACGGGAGAACAAGCTATTCCAAATAAAACCCTATATTGGGTTTTGGCCGTCTAACATCTGTAAGGTTCGGAAGGAGGAAGTTGTTCTTACTAGACTACGCATTGGTCACAGTTTTTAACTCATCGTTTTCTTTTATCTGGAACAGTTGCATCAGTGTGTAGTTTGTGTAACACTCAAATCACTGTAAGTTACATTTTACTTTCTTGCCATAGTTAGGACTCTCATCGACGGCACTATTTTAAACATGTTCTGTCCCAGGATTTGTTCGTAACATTGGACAGTGTTATTGGTGATGGTCACACTGTCCATTTTAATAAAGTTTTTGGTTTTTTAATGGCCATTAATCTTTTTAATCTTATTTAAGTGTTGGATATTTATTCATTACACCTTTGTAATTGTGGTTCCCTTTTCAGAATCTCAATCTCTCTAGTTCAATTTGTAATTGGAAAATTGCAAGAACATTAAATAACTCGACACCAGGACTGGAAAGGCCAACTTGACTAACGCTGCTGTTTGAACTATATGTTAGTCGTCCTGGCAAGTTGTTATTACAATTTTGCTGCATGTCTTTTCACACTTTTATTACGTTACCTTTTGTTAATGGCTGTTATGACACATAACCCGGAACCAGGACTGGAAAGGCCAACTTCAGGTGGTTGACGATGGTTCTTGTACTTACCTGTTAGTCTTCCTGGTGGGGTATGATCATTACCATTTTGCTAGAGAAAGTCTTTTACAACTTCTCTTACTCTGCTTTGCTCTTCTCTTAACATTGTAAACTAGGTGTCAACATTGGGTTTATGCTTTTTTCTGGTTTTCAATGATGTTTTGTTTTACCTTCATTTCCTTTTATATATTTTACTACATTTCATTTATTTTTACCTTTTTACTGGACGTTTGGCGCAGATAGCCTAGCTGCTTTGTGCCATAAAACACTAAATCAATCAATCAACCTTGCACAACCAATGGAATTACTCATGGTTTACCTCTCTTCTGCTGGAGGATCTATCTAGACCAAACTGATAGCATCATTCATGTGTCCTTCTGTGATTGAGAAGCATCTCTGAAAGACAAGCTTACATCAGGCACATGGATCTAGGATTAATTCTCTTTTTTTCTCCTTTGGGTGGATCATTTAGTTAAGATGTATTCAGACACCTCTGTGGTCATTTTGGATATCAACTGTTATGGAACACATGATGCAGAACCCTATGTTTTCAAAACCTGGAGTTTCTCTACATATTTGCTCCTTGCTTATCATATTCTCAGTGCTGTAAACCTTGTTTTGGACCACTTCTCTTTAGTGGACCTTGTTCTTTTCACATAATGGTCTCTTCATCATCAAATTTTCTGTTGGGAGTACTCTTTATTAAGAAATTCACTAAATGATGCTTTAACTCAACTCAAAGCTTTCTTTTGGTCTCCTGTTCCTCATCTGTTGATGTTGTCAGCCAAGATTGACCTTATTTTTTTCTCTGTTTTTTATTTCATAGCCAGGTTATCTTTAGTCGATTCGAACTTGGTTGGGTTTTCTACTCCACCTAGCATTTTAATTCCTTCTTCCTCTGACTACAGTATCCTTTCTCTTGTTTCAACCTTGCATGTCACTGTTTTATGAAGGGATCTCTTTGTTTCAACTTCAAGTTTTACATTTAATCAATTGCTTATACAACCTCTGAACCAGGTCACGTCCATGATGACATCTGACCAGTATAAGTTTGAAGTATTACTGACTGCCATCTTTGCTCCTACGATCACCTCACAAGTTAGCTTTGTTACTTGAATCTAATATTATGTTATTACTATGATCTGTTTACCAGTACAGATCCAGCACAAGACACCTTATCTTTTAAGGGTTGATCTTGTGCTTGGATTTCTTTTCCTAAGCTCATGTGGTGACTGCAGATGCTTCATCTGTCTTCTTTCTGAGTGGTTCCTCCAAACTTCTACTGCCTGGTCTATTGCCAATCACCAAGTAATAGAACAGTGCCTTCACACAAATGGCCTCAACATCTCCCATGTAGTTTGAATTATCTACCTTTATTCTTGCTGTGCAAAACTTTATCACTGTCCCTTCAAACAGTACACACAGGTCTATTTTATCAATCATATTTTCATCAGATACTAGACTGGTTCTCACTGTTATGCCTCCCAGTATGTGGATTTACAATACTAAATGGGTTTAGATACCTGTGGTGGGGCACAGCATAGAAAGCCCATTGTGTAGCTTTATGCTTAGCTTCAAACAACAGTTAACCATTGTGTCCAGTGTCTTGTAGGACTTTCACTTTCTCATCCATAACATAGCCTTCACCTACTGATGTGTTGTGGTTTGTTGGCACCTCTCAATGTTTGTCACTTTCTCCAATTACCACTGGTACTGTTGATCCATTTTGTAGTTTTAAACTGACCATTAATCATGCACTGAGTAATCTTGGTGATAGAAATTCCTTCTTGTGAAGAACCTGAGGTTTTTTTGTTTTTTTTCTTCTGGTAGCAATAGTCAGTCTTTTCATATTTCTTGCCAACACTGTTTTGTAGGTAGCTTCAGCCACTTATAAAGTTGAGATTTCTGCTGTTACTTGTTGGTAATAGACTTGGACTCATTTGCATTGTGCCCCATTTTATAACAAATATAGCATCTTTTCTCTTTGTCCACTAAGTTCTGATCATTTTTGGTGATATCCTACTTCTTATCAGCTACCCCAGGTTTCATCTTTAACTAGTTATTCTTGAGCTTCTTAGTTGCATTCCCTCCAGTCATTGTTATCAATGTACAATGCAATGAGATGTTAAAATTAAGAAATGGAAATACGTACGGATGTTTTTGCTCTTTACAGAAATCTGCTGAAATGTGAATTTTCAAATCTTGAAGATTTTACTTTGTATATTTTTAATTCTTCTTTTCCATTCTTTGTCTTACTATTTATGCCAATACTCTTTCACAATTCATGCTACAAGTTAAACAGCTGAAAATAATTAAACCTTTCAAATATACATTTTAAAACACAAGTAATGCATAATTAGAATATAAATGAACACCTTAATGTAATCTGTACATCAAACTAATGCATATAAGGCAAGAAACAATTGCCAAGTGCTACATATACTATGAGAGAACAGTGGATTTAGCTTAATTTCATTCTGTTTGAAATTGAAAGTGTGCATGTACATTTAGCATCACAGTAAAAACATTCAAGAGCAAAACTTGCTCTTTCTGTTGGTTATAAACATGCTAATAAACTTCAAACTGTCACATAGCAACACAGGATAGCTTACCAAATGGGTTTTGTTGACATGCAACTAAGAAAGCATTTACAACAGTTAATTGGGGGGAGAAATTTTTCAAGGGCTTAAAAAATAATGTAAAATGTATATTGTATACTTTGTCCAGCTACAGAAACTGTCTGCATTACAAACATGTAATTTCTTCTCTACTAGCTCTTAAGGGTGGTAAAATTTGCAGTTTTAATTTTAACTTGGTAACATGCTCAGAAGGGTGGTGTCATTCTTATAGTTACCATAAGCTGCTCACCTCTCTCTGTTCATTTATTAAAATCAATGTTCATGGTTATATAGCATGATTATAATCTGTATACAATTTTCCACCGTAACTGGTGCACATGTTGGCCTACTTCTGCTATCATTTTATTCTTCTACCCACATTTAACACTGTAATCATAGCTGACTTGCCAATGTCAGTTTCATAGAGGTCAAATATTTTTAAAGTATATGTCTGTGATGTGTTGGCAATAAATTTCAACAACAGACAGCATGCAGTCTATTTGTTTTAAAATAATATATTTAAAAAAAAGTTATAAGTATCTACAAAACTTCATTACACTGTTAGTCATCATAGTTGTACCCAGAGCTTTAAATAAGTCTCTTTTTTCATTAAAGGTTCATACATGGAGATTTACTTACAAGACATATTGTTATCCTTTCTCTTTTATTAGAATACAAACAGTGATTTTCACTTCAGAAATTACTCATTAATGTTAAACTGAAACAACTTTAACTTTCACTAACTTTCTTACTTGCACTGTTTTGGTTACCTAAAAATGAGGACTAGAAGTTTTTGCTAACTGCAAGACATCATGATGTAATAATACTTGCATAAAATGAAAAAAATTCAGAATGCTCATATAACAACGTCAAATCACAACAATTTTATTACACAAGAAATAATTCTTAAGCAGTAATGTAATCACACTGTCCAGAATTTTTGCTTAAAAATATCTTACTTTAATGCTTACAAAATATTAACTAAATAATACTCTTGTATTAAACTTAACATGAACTGTTATGTGTTATGTTATGTGTTATGTGTTATGTGTTATCTCTAAATGATGATGATTTGGACACCAGACAGAAGTTCATTTCAAATCAACATGCTTGAACTTCTGATTGTTTGTTGAACATATTTCCATTACCAATTTCATTTGGTGAACCATTTGATTGTGATTTACCCCAACAATTTCATGGTTGTTTCTTACATCAACCTGCAAGAGGTCACCTGTTTTAGGGCTCTTTGCTTACAGATGTTCAACCTCCTTTTCTGAGCTGATTCCAGTCAAACTCATCTTGTCACTTGCCATATGCCAGAAGGTTGCCTTTGCAACTCCTTTTAATTTCAAGCTTCCCTTATTCTGGTTCCCAGTTCTTTATCCTTTCAATGTGGCTATCATCAATATTGTGAGCCAGGAATACTCTAATCTTACTCTATATGCCTACTCTACTTTTCAGTTCATTCCTCAGGTCTTTGTCTTGATACATGACACTCCTTGTGAAGCCCTATTGGTGACACTTTTGGCCAGCTCAACCATGGTTTCCTTCACGTATTTGTTTAATGCGCTACCTTTCTCTATTTCTCAGTGTGTTCCTTCTGTTGCTTCAATCTCACTGATCTCCTTTAAGCAAGGGATATCATCTTTACATACTTGCATGTAGAATTTGTCCTTTTCATCACACTTCAGTCTGAACTCTGACCACATAGCCCCCTTTTTCTCAATTCCTGCCAACTTTCCTCTTTGTCTATCATTGTACGTGTCAGATTTTTGTAATTCTCCATTTGCTACTTGCTTCTTCTTGGTCATTCTGCTGTCTGCCCTTTTTACTGAACTGTTTAACTGTGGTTTGCTGGTTTCCGTTATTGCTGGCTATTCAATGCACACTTCACCAAAACATTGCGTAGCAACTCCATTTGCCTATTGGAGTAGCTTATTATGGTGAAGTGCAAAGATAAACATTTAGTGGCTATGTAGCTTCAATGAAGTGTACTAAACCTCTAGTGTATAAGGCATAATCATATCTGTATTTATTCTCTAATTAAAGTGATTGTTATTCTCTTTTGTTGTTTGTTTATAATTACTTTTATTAATTAATTTATCTAAGACATATGTTTAATTAACATATGCCTTGAATAATAACTTTCTCTTAGTGTTTCATTATAGTTGAAGACCTGTATTAATTTTTATATTGAACCCTTAGTGTTACTTTGTTCTGTTTTTTTTTAATGTATTAATGTTTATTTTTACTAAAAAGACTGATTGTTAACTTGGTTGTATAGGTGACTCTTAAAATTTATTTTGAGTCATTTGCAGTGTTTTAATTGGTTACAGTTGAGTGATCTTGAAATACAAATGTATTGTTATAATTGTACATATCATACAAGTGCACATAAGGCTAAACCATGACTACTGTTTTATACAATGTACCCCCTTGTGCAAATTAATGGAAACAAATGGTCATTTTACAATATTTTCAGCATGGTAGCTGATGTAGGCTTGCTGGACCCACTGATTTCCTTTAAGAGTCATTTTTTTCACACAGATGGCATCATTAGCTGTGTTTTGCAGTACGGTTGATCTAATTTTGGGATATATGATGAAATTTTGAGGAATATTATGTCATTCAAAATTGCGTTAGAAGGGCAAGAAGACCAGTCAAAAAGCAACTTCTTACCAACTCAATGAAGAAAACACGGTATCAATGGGGTCTGAAATACAAGAACTGAACGCAAGAAGAATGGAGGAAGGTGTTATTCAGTGACGAGACTCATTTCTTCGTACAGGGTCAAAGAAGTCTGCATCTTCACAGATCTCCAGGTGAGAAACTTTGAGAATCTCACATCAATCAGTTCATAAAACATCTCTTGAAGAAGATGTTTTGGGGCTTTTTCAGCTACTATGGTGTCTGAGACTTACATATCATAGAAGGTATGATGCGAGGACCACAGTACATTGAAGTACAAAATGTCTGTTTTTGTATTTGTATAAAATAAGAAAAAATACTTAGCATACACTAGTGTTAGCCAAACTTTTTTCCCTGATTATTTAGCAAACAATAAGGGCTCATGCTCCTTTCTAATTTTAGACCATTAAGATATTTTACTAAAATAAAATTCTTAAGGCAGTAATTGTCAGCTGTGGATTTTAATAGTGCTTCCAGAAGCCAGGCACCCAAGATTTTGCAGAACTTAATTTTTCAAGTCATTCCAGATCTTTTTTTATTGGCTAAAACTTTTACCAAAGCCTGATTAGACAAAAGCAGCAATTTACTGCACCATTTGTGGAAACTGAATCTACAGCTGGCCACAAAACAGATTTTGACATAATATCAGCATTTAGTAAGTTTACTGATCTTGTATTGATAAAGCAATGCTAATACAGGAAAGAAGAAAATGGTTTGTAAGTGTCAAATGCATATATGTGGTACATGTGGTAAATAACCTTGATGTCAGTATGGATGCAATGGTTTAGACCTAGAGGTCAAAATGGCATGAAAAACTGGTGGGAAACAGCTGCAGAGCAAATTAAAGGCACAAAGAAAGAAAAATAGAAGGACTGATTATGCTATTTCATTGGAAAGTGATGAAGATGAAATGTCTAACAATACTTCTGAGGATCCCTTGAATTTTGTGACATCAAAGAATGATGCAGATCATCAAAGAACTCAAATACAAGAGCAAAGAGTTCAAAGAATTATTGTAGTATTCCAACAAGGCATGAGAACAATGTCTATTCAATGTGGTAGTTCTTTGGTATTAATTTACAGTACTTCATAAATTAAGAAGTTTGACAGAAGACATCAAGTTGCAGTGCTCTTGACAAGAAAAATTGACTTTTAGCATTCTGCATGATTGTATTAAAAATTCTATGTACATTGTTTCTCCCAGGAAATTTGGATAATATTACGAACGTGATTGGAAATTATATTTGTAAGAAATCTGATGATACAAAATTATCATCATCTGCCAATGATATGCAATGAGCTCTGCCAGAGAAATATATTCAGATAAAAGCTATATACATGCACTGCTTTGTTAGTGAATGGCATTCAAAGAAGTGAAGATCTGATTATTGGAGAATAAGCTATCGAAACAGTTAGATGGCTCTTTTCAATTAGTCTGTGCTTTAACTAGAATCTACAGTGTGATCTGTTCAATGTTACTGTAATCGAGCTACACTAAATGTGGTAAAGTTCCATTGAACAAGGTGATAGAATTATCTCAATGATGCCAAGGTCAAAGCCTTCATATCTACTCAGCAAACAAAGAACAACAACAGGACAAATAGCTAAGAACACAACAAACTATGGCTAAGTAGGTAAGACAAAACCACAACACTACATTAATGTCTTAAGTGTGCTACTGTGCACTGTAGGAGTCAAAACTAATGATAATATCACGACACAAGCAATTTTTTTCAAAAACTATGTGTTTAATTTTTATTCAACCAGAAAACATTAAAAGTAGTTTTAGTTCATTCCTGAATTATGTTAGATATTAAGATCTTCCACAGAACCTTATTCTAGGTTTCTGGCCAAAGGAAGCACTGTTAAAATATTTTATTTCAGTGATAGTACGGAATTACAGAAACCAATATTATTGTAAAATGTTTAATAAAAGTGGTGTCAAAAGAGAAATGCTCAATGAATGAACAAGAAACATTTGGGGTGGGCATTAGTTGCTACAAAAACACCCACACAATGATTTTTTGCTCAAATGTGTTGAAAAGAAAACCCATAATTCCTAGGGTTCAAGTTTAATAAATATAACTTTGAAACCTTAAATTTTTTTGCTGCCCTGTAAATTTTAAAAACTCCCACTAGAGGTATTATGTTCCTGGTTTGGAAACACCAATGTAAACCAATTAAATGAATGAAAGCTATTATTGAAACTTGTTGGGATCTTTTAATTAGAAAAAATGGTAATAAATTTTTAGTTATTAATTGCCAAAGGCATGTACTAAAGTAATTGAGTGGAGTGTTTTACCAATTATCATATCCATGTCATCTCTTTTTATGTATATGCATTACATCAATGATTTTCTCAAACATCCAAGTTGTTTCAGAATTACAAAAATCAAGTTTGTAAATTTTCATTGCTCAGTAGTTACTTGCAGTTTTCTATTTTGAGCAAACCATTAAGACTTTTGAAATATTTTTGAATAAAATGAAATTCTGTAATATCAGCTCTCCCAAGCATTGTAACAGCATTATTATATTTGCAAATAATACTGTCCACTAAGTTATCCAAATTATTGACATAAGCTGGGAGCAAGAGTCCTAAAACAGAAACCTTATTGGAAAAATGCCACTGTGCCACTGCTGTATTTTAAATGAATTTTTTTATTTTTCCTGCAAATTTCAATTATCCAGAGAATTTGTTTAACAGCAGGTATCTTATCAAATGCTTTCAAGTTTATTATACACTATCAACAGAAATGACCTCATTTTTATGATTTACTCATAATAAATGTTAATGCCTTTCCAATCAGAGTGATAGTTTACCATACTATTTTTGTTTCTTTCTTAACTCTTTCCTCAATAGTGAGAGGTGGGCATTTGCAGGTTTTTGACTAGTTTTGACTAGAAAGAAGTTTTTTCTTTCATTTAGTTAAAAAAAAACAGCACCTGAAATTAAGTTAAAGACAATGCATATTCAAGGTTTTACTGTAAAGTTAATCAGGGTTACTAGTTTTAGTCTCAAGATATTTTGTATTGTAACTTATTATTCATGTATATTTTATTTCTGTATGAAACACTACTATTTCTAACCTGGAAATATTTCCTGGTAAAATATGTTATTTTTTTATTATTGAAGTTAATTAAAGAAGGTGTGAATACTTTAGAAGAAGATTATTCTATTGGACAGTATGGAAAGTTGCCAATGAATCAGTCTCAAAAGAAGATAATAAAATATCTTGTAGATGTTAAAGAACTTGATTTGAACTTTGCTGATAAGAAGGTGTGGGTACATGGATGTCTTCATACCAGTCAAGCAAAAGGTGAGATTTTAGCATTAATATTTCACACAAATTATGGAATACTGATGTTCTACAAAGCTATGTTGTACTTCTTAGAATTGTCTACAGCTGTTTGAATTACTTCTCTTATAATCATGATGGACTAAGATTATGAATTTCATTACTTGAAATAAAATATTTAGTACTTGGTGGTAAAGTCGCTTAAACCACATTTTAGGCCCGTATTGAAAGCAAATGGGACATATACAATTGTAGAATCTAATACATAAATAAAATATTTTAAGGAAATTATGATATCAGACATTAGTAAGCATTGTGAGCATTATAACTAATTCTGAAGTTGTACGATTAGTGTGGTGTACACATGCAGCATGGAAGGATAGTTTGTGTTAAAAAGGTTTTGTTTGAAATAGAGCTAAGACAGAAGGTTGATAGAAATGGTTAAACAACTTTTCTTTAGTTTTAATTTTAAAAAATTAAATTGTTCATTTGATACAAGCATGTATTCAAATGGTGCCTTGTTAATCTTTAATTACTTCTGTTATAAATGATGGCACAGCAGCAGATAACTTTAGAGTGGTGTTTACAACTCAGTTAAAATGTCAAAGGTTTTATGGATTGTATGATTTATCATGCTACTACATCCAGCAAATATTTTATTATTGATTGGTGAATGTGAAATTTGCTTGGAATACCTTGTGGTACAAGTGATTCTAAGAAACTTCAATCATTATCAAGAAATTTCTGTCTAGAAATCTAAAATTGTATATTGAATATAATTTAATACAATCTGAGGTTGTTGCTCAAAATGAAGTTCAAAAGGGGCAAATATCAACTAAGTTATAATTAATGGTACTAGAAAGATTATTTGATTATCTGACAAGCACACTCATTAATGATGTATATCTCATATTGATAATGTACATGTATAATTTCATATATGTATAAAAATAGTCCACATTTGATCATTATTTTTTAAATTGGTAAAACAGTTGGCACATTTCACTTGTATTCAGTAACTAGGCTACTACAAATAGTAGTTCTAGTATTTGTTTGTACCTGTGACTGGTAGTTACAACATTTTTTCATTGTTTTTTCACAGGAAAACAATGTTTTTTTGTTCTTTGTCAGCAACATTTTACAGTTCAGTGTCTTGTATCAGTATCTGAAATTGTCAGTAAAGCAATGGTAAAGTTTGTTGCATTGTAAGTATAAACATTTTTTAAATCATTTTCACATATAATACACATAAACAGAAATCTTCCAGAGCCACACATTTCCACTCTTTGGTGATCATATTTAAGGTCATTTGTAAGTATGAGGATAGAAATTTAGGAGGAGGATGTAATATTTGTTAAAATTATAACTTTTATTTCAAAAGTTAATTAACTGAAATTATGATTGATTTGTTACCAAAATTAGTTGTTCTTATTATTACCAATTTCAGTTATTTCAACAATGGTATAATCAAAACTATGATGAAATCAATTGTTACAAAAGTAACAAATTGAAATTAGTTCCCCATAACTCATTGTTTTTGATTACTTAGACTATCCAAATAATCAGAATATTGCCATTGTGTTTGGTGTTAAACAAAAAGTGTACATACAGCATAATTAGGTGAAGTGCATAGTCATTTGAAGGTCTCAGGTCCAACTCCCATTGCCACTAAACTTGCTCCACCTGTCTTTATTCTAAAGCTACTAAATTGTTGTTACTCATTTTAAACTACTAATGGAGGGATGCTCAAATATTAAAATGTAAAACTACAAAGTATAAATTTACCATGATTTTGTATTGTGTTTACTGTTCTATTTCTGTTAGCATAATAATAATTTTTTTAAATTTTAATTGTGTTTAATATTTTTTGTTGTCAATCACATCACTATAAATAAAGGTTAAAGTTTCAAAACTGCTGGATTATAACCTGTGTAATTTAATCATTTAAGAATATAGTAATATATTTTAAGTTTTACTTTAATTTACTTCAAGAATTTATGTAAAAACAAAATACAGATACACATTTTGAAAAGACTAGTAAACAAAAGAGGTCATGATACAAAATTATAATTGCATATTCAATACTTTTTTGGGGGGCACTAGCTTTAACTTTCCACTGAGAATAGATCTCAAATGATCTTAATGAAGTCACTACTGTTGACCTGTTCTTTGACAATCAGTATTTGAATGGTTGCTTTTTAACATCATAGATTATAAGGATTCCACCTCTTCATAATTTTAGTCAATTGATATGTAGTTTTGTTTTTCCACAAGAACAGTTTCCCTTAAGATCATTAGCTGTCAGACCTATGCCAAGCCCCTTGGTGTGGATTCATGTACATGGTGAGGGGACTTCCAGAGAAGGTTCCTTTCTGTCAGTTTACCTCCCCAGGGATCTGAACATCCACCCACGGATTTTTTGTGCATGGTGGCCCATGAAGGGAAGAAAAGGATTCTGGTGGTTGAGGGGTCCAATCCTAACATACCACTTTGGCTTTGAATTCCTATAGATGGGCAGCCTTGGGGTGGCTTCACTAGGGTCAGTCAACTGGTCCACTTGGGTTAGGGTCAACCAAGTACTAGTGTTGGATGTTCTCAGCAGGTTTTGTGGACAATTGTATCATGCTGGTGTTTGGGTATAGTGCTCATGAAACCCTGGTGTTGCTGCAGTATCCTTGTTTGGCACTGTAGTGCATCCCCTCTCAGGGCTTCATGGTGGGTGGGGTCAGTGGGCACTGAAACGTAGCTTCCTTGTTATGGATATTCCTCTTTCTAACAAAATAAATAAAAATGAAAGAACTGAAAAAAACAATCATTGGAAAATGACCATGCATGAATGACTTTGTTTTACAGTCAACCTTACAGCCAGATTCTACAGCTCAATTTCTCATTTTCCATTCCTTCTCTGAGAAATCCTTGCAGCAGATGTCTCCATTTTTCATTCAGAAGGACTTCTTGCTCCACAAAATCAGTAAAGAAGTTGTACTCTGGAGACATTTTGATGGAAACATCCTTCAACACAGCATAACAAACTTCTCTTGAAATCAAAAGCTATTGGGGATATACTCATTAAGTTTACTCCCCATGCAACTTTGAATTCTTCCAGAGGAATTATACTTGAGAGGGATTTAAAGAACATTCCTGAGTTGAAAATCCTTGCTGGTTTCTCCAGTCAAGGCATAACTATGGTATGCCAAATCTTCACCCATAAAGACAGGATTATGGACCTTACCAATGTTCTAATACTAATGTTTACATCACCTTGTCCTCCTGCAATGGTCAGAGTAGGTCATCTGAACAACAAGGTATGGCTTTACTTTCTTAACCCTCTCAGATGTTTTCAGTGTCAAAAGTTTGGTCACTTAAAAACATTGTCATGGTTCTTTGGTATGTGCTCGTTGTGGTCATGACGCTTTCAAGTGCAACCTGAAACCACACTGTGTTAACTGTAGTGGCCCACACCTCTCTTACCTTGTTTCTTGCCCTAAATGGGTATAAGAGAAAGAGGTGCAATGCTTAAAGACTGTTAATAATATCACCTACTCAGAGTCTCAGAAATTATCCCCAACTCTATCCCAGACATATACTGCTGCACTCTATTCCACAACCACAGTGGGAGTGCCCCAAACAGAGTTGTTTGCAAAACGTCTTAAGAATCTTGTGCCCTCCATAATTAAAAAAGTTGATGCATCTATGTCTATTTCCATTTTTGTCCCTACCATTTATTCCAGTGACTGTCCAGTTTCACTTCCTTCAGGTTCAAATGTTTCGTCAGATCCATCCTCTTCTGCAGCCCCAAAAAGTAAATTGGCCATTCGTTCATACCCTTAGTCATTGGAATCTTTGTTCACAGACAGAGACCTGCCTACCTGACTCAGGGTAGGATCCATGGAAGTTGATTGATCTTCGTCCAATAAAGAAAAGAAGCGTGGTTGCAATCAGAAAATCTCCCTGCCACATTCTCCTCCACATAGATAACAATGGCCACTCTGATCCAGTGGAACTGTTGAGTTTTTTAATCAAATGTAGATAACATTAAGGATTTGATTGATTCTTACCATCCCATGTGTCTCTCCTTACAGGAAACATATCTGGAACCTAATGATACAGTCACCCTTCAGCAGCTTTCCTTGTATAGAAACAACAGGTCATGTGATGGACGAGTGCATGGCAGTGTGGCATTGCTGCTTGATCAGCGGGTGTTCACTCTGTCCTTGTCACTTGATACATACTTGGAGGTTGTAGCCATCCGTGTTTCATTGGGTCGTACCATCACTATTTGTTCTCTCTACCTGCTTCCTGAAGAGATCTATAATCAGACAAACCTTTGATGCCTTCATTGACCAGATACCATTCCCCTTTTAACTACTGGGAGATTTTAATGGACATAATCCCCTTTGGAGTGGTACTAGTATTGATGGGAGAGGTCGTGTTATAGAACATATGCTCTTGAACCACAACCTGTCTCTCTTCAATACTGGATCTTATACTTATTTTCATGCACCTAGTCAATCTTTTACTGCTATAGATCTTTCTGTCTGCTCCCTTTTTCACTTTTCTTGGAGAGTCGGCAGTAATCCTTGGGTCAGTATCATTTACCTATCATTTTTAGAGAGACTGGCTGTAGTCGATGCTATCTGACCAGCGTCTTCGATGGATGTTGGACCAGGCTAACTGGCCTTCTTTCACCACTTTCTCAGAACTTGATCCTGCCATTGTGTGTAAGCCATTGATAGATGGCTGTGTGGCAGCAGTGACTGACTGTATTGTCCAGGCAGCTAGTCGGTGTATTCCTTAAAGCTGGACATGTTTCCCACAGTATCCTCATCCATGGTGGAATCCTGCCTGCAAAAGGACAAGAAAAGCTCAAAAAAGGGCTTGGGATACCTTTGGTAGATATTCCACACTTTTAAACCACATTGCATTTCAGCAGGCCTGTGCACATGTTAGGCAGGTCAGATGTCAAAGCCAGAAGGAATCTTGGATTAAATATACCTCTAGCATTTCTTGTACCACTAGTTCTAAAATCATATGGGACATAATTTGAAAGGTTTAGTGACCAGTATCTTTCTGTCCCCTTTCAATCTTTTTCTCTGATGGCCAAGAAGCCGCTGATACCGAGAGCATCACCAAAACTCAGCAAAAGCTTTTATCGTACATCTAGCGCTTCATTCCTATCTTCTCAGCCATCAAAACACGGGCAGAACAATTGCCTCTTTCCTTTCAGGCTGATTGTCTCTATGACAATAATCACTCACTCATACTGATGGAACTTAAACTTGCTCTTTGTTAGTCTGGCAGTACATCGGTTGAACCTGATGATATTCATTTCGAGATGGTATGACATCTCTTTCCTGCCTCTCTTGTTATTCCTCTGATTGTTTTTAACAGGATCTGTTTGGAGAATGTTTTTCCTGATGCTTGCCACTATGCTATTGCATTCTCTTTCCCTAAACCTGAGAAGGATCTCAAGATTCCTTTCAACTACCTTTCAATTGCTTTGACGAACTGTCTCTGTAAGATCTTAAAGAGGATGGTTAATGCTTGTCTTATTTGGTTTCTTGAATCAAACAACCTCTTTTTTCCCTATCACTGTGGGTTCTGAAGACATCACTCCACCATGGACCACCTAAATCGACTTGAAACATCAATTAGGGAAACCTTTCTCAAACAACAACATCTTGTTTCTCTATTACTTTACCTTGAGAAGGCTTATGATACAACGTGGAGGTATGGTATCTTGCGAGACTTCCATTCATATGGGTTGCGTGGCAATTTACCAATTTTTATTAAACATTTTTTAATGAATTGGTAATTCCAAGTCTGTGTAGGTTCAACATTTTCCCATTCTTTTCCACAGGAACTTGGAGTCTTTCAGAGCTGTGTCTTTTGAGTGTCACTTTTCAACATAAAGATTAATGCCATCAGTGGACAACTACCCCTACAGTGGCAAATGGTCTCTTTATCGATGACTTTTATATCTCGTGTCATTCGTCAAATATGAGGTGTATTGAGTGGCATCTAGTCTGCCTTCACTCATTTATTGACATGGATCATTGCAAAATGTTTCAACTTTTCTCTCCAAAACTGTTTGCATGTACTTTCACCATCAATGAAGTAGTCACCCTGATCATGGACTTCATATTGGTGAAGCAGTGTTTTCCATGGTCCCTGAGGCTAAGTTCTTGGGGCTTATATTTGACTATTAGCTGACCTTTATACCACGCATCAAGCAACTAAGTGTCAAGTGTATAAGGGCACTGAACATCCTCCGTGCCATCTCTTCCACCTTTTGAAGGGTTGCGGATCAATGTTCCATACTAAAAGTCTATCGTGGCCTTATTTGATCAAAATTAGAGTATGGGTCTGCCAGGACTTCAGCCTTGAAAATGTCGGACCCCATTCACCATCAGGGGCTTTGGCTCTGCACAGGTTCCTTCCAAGTTTATCTAGTCCAGAGTTTGTACACAGAATCCCACGAACCCCCTCTACACCTTCGTTGTTTGCAACTGTTTTTAATGCAACTTCGATCTTTACCACAGCATTCCACATGGGGTTGTGTTTTCCTTTCCTAGTGGGCCACACTTTTTCATAGTAAATGGTCTGCCACTGTTCCTTTTAGCCTTCATTTCCAGGTGCAGTTGAATGAGTTTGGTCTATCTTTGGATGACACAGCGGTATATATAGATCAGCTCATCTTACTGTGACAAATTACTATCGCCAAGTGTGACCTTTCTTTTAGTCATCTGAAGAAGACAGATACTCCTGACTGGAAGTATTGCCTTCTATTTGCTGAACATCTTTTCAACCATCCTTTCATTCCTATTTATACAGATGATTTGAAATCAGATGCCATTGCTTGCTATCATTTGGTTGTTGCACATAGTTTCTACAGTTTCTGTGTTCATTCCCCAATTGTACGCCATTTCTCTTGCCCTGGATCACATAGAAGCTATGCAGTACACAAACTGTACTGTTTATACCAGTGTGATAAGCACTATGTTAACCCTGTAATCTCTACGTCAGTTCTCACCCTATTCTTGCTGATGTTCAAAACTGACTGGTCCATTTCTCTTTAACATCTATTTCTATCCAGTTCTTCTGGATACCAGGCCATGTTGGTATCTGCAGGAATGAGCACACTGACACCGAAGTTAAGTCCATCTGCTCTGGCACTATCACTGCTGTGCCTGTTCCATACATGGACTGTGGTTTTGTATTCAAGGCTTGGCTCCATACCAGTTGACAGTCGATTTGGAGTGAGCAACGTAAAAATGAGCTTTTCCAAATGAAACCCTTTATTGAGCTTTGAGCATTTTGTTTTCATAAGAATCGGAAAGAGAAAGTTGTCATAACTAGACTACCCATTGGTCACAGTTTTTTAACTCATCGTTTTCTTTTATCTTGGACTGATGCACCAGTGTTGTCTGTGTGACACTCATTTCATAATAAGCCACATTCTGCTGTCTTGCTGTCATTATGACTGTCAATGATGGCACCATTTTAGAAATGTTTTGTCCCAAGGTTTACACATAACGTCGGACAGTGTCATCGACGATGGTGACACTGTCCACCTTACAAATGTTTTTTTAGTTTTTTAAATGTGATTGACCTTTTTAACACTATTTAAATTTTTAATTCGTAAATTATACTTTTTTATAATTTTTTTTGAAGTGCAACTAGTTCGATATGAAATTAGAAAATGACCATAACGTCAAATTAACTCGAAACCAGGACTGGAAAGGCCAACTTAAGGTGACTAATGCTGGTGTTTGTACTTACCTATTAGTCATCCTAGCAAGTTATGACCATTCAACTTATGCTACAAAATTTCCTTTAAAACTAGTATTACTATAATTTCACTCTTGCTGCTGTACACTAGATCTAAAATTTGGATTTCATGCTGTTTAAGTTTTAATTCTAAATTTCAACTTTGTCTTGTTTTACCTTGATTTCATTTTACAAATTTTAATCCCTTTGCTTTCCTTTGAACTTTTTGCTGGATGTTTGGCACAGATAGCCTAGTTGCTTTACACCATAAAATGCCAAATTCACCCATCCACCCTGTGCCAAGCCAACATTTAAGTCACACAGCATGGGAATGTAAATATCATACAAGAAATATTTTTAAAATGATCTTTAAACATGACAAAAACGATTGTATACTAAATACAAAAGTACTTGTCAGATATTTGTGTTTCACAGAATATGTAGTTAACAGTCACTTTTTTGCCTCTAACTGAAATAATTCCACAAATCTATCAAGTTTGTTAGGTGTAAATAAATTGAATGGAAATGATGTGAAAATAATAGTCTTTACCATGAACTCATATTAACTTTAAGTCTGTTTTCATTGTTCACTTTGACTTGCAGTAGCAAAGTTGAAGCTTAATGGTAATTCAAGATGAGTAGAAACTTCCTTAGATGAACAACTTAAATCCTCCATGTTGTCTGATGGATGACAATTACCATGAAACAGACCGATACTCAAGAGAGCATGGCAGACTACTGTGCAACTATTCATGCCCACATTGCAAAAGTAATATTGATTCCAAATTCCCAACCATAGTAATTTGACAAAGCTAGTTGTTATCTTTCCTAATGGAACACCCCTTGGTGTGGATTCCTGTATTTGGTGAGGGGACCTCCCAGGGAAAGTTTAGTTTTTTTGAGTTTACCTCCTCTAGGATCTAAACATTTACCCACATGTTTGCCATGTGTGGTGATCCATGAAGGGGATGAGATGATCCTGGGGATTGAGGGATCCAACCCGAGCACACCACTTTGACCTTGAATTCCTTTTGACGGGCAGCCTAAGGATGGCCCCCCTTAGGTCAGTTGGCTGGTCTACTCAGGCTAGGGTCAACCAAGTACCAGTGTTAGATGTTCTCAACACGATGCTGGTGTTTGGGTATAGTGTTCACAAAACCCTGGTGTAGCTGCAGTGTCCTTGTTTCAC
The DNA here is from genome assembly GCF_004210375.1 of Tachypleus tridentatus. Taxonomy (NCBI): domain Eukaryota; kingdom Metazoa; phylum Arthropoda; class Merostomata; order Xiphosura; family Limulidae; genus Tachypleus; species Tachypleus tridentatus. Next base: position 10,112,411 of record NC_134832.1, on the reverse strand, counting down.
ATTGTAGTGCATCCCCTCGTAGGGCTTCATGGTGGGTGGGGTCAGTGGGCACTGAAAATTCCCTTTCTTTATTATGGATACTCCAATTAAAAATTTTAATAAAATAGTGAGAAAACAGTCCATAGGTAAACGACCATATCTTGAAGATTTTGAGCAGCAATCATCAACATCTGTAACACCTGTTGTACCTCATTTTCTCATACTACATTCTCTTTCAGACAAACCTTAAGGGCAAATGTCTCCGTTTTTCATTCAGAAGGGAATAGAGAGACTTACTGGCTCTCCAATGTCAGTAAAGAAGCTTCAGTCTGGTGACATATTCGTGGAAACATTCACATCTCAACACAGTGAACTCCTCTTGCATTCAAAGGCGATTGGGGATACACCTATTATGGTTACATCTCATGCTAATTTGAATTTAGGAGGACATTTCTTCATGAGGAGTTATTGTTGAGAGGGATTTGAAGAACATCCCCGAGTCAGAGATTTTTGCTAGTTTCTCCACCCAAAGAGTTTCTGCAGTGAGGTGTATCTCCACTCATAAAGATGGAATCATGATGCCAACCAATGTCTTCATTCTGACATTTACATCACCATGTCCACTTGCCACAATCAAAGCAGGTTATCTTAATTGCAGGGTATGGCCATACATTCCATACCCTCTCCGATGTTTCCAGCGTCAGCAATTCGGTCACTAGAAGTCACCATGTCGTGGTTCCTTGATGTGGTCCTTGCCACTATGAGTGTGAAATGGACCCTCATTGTGCCAACTGGTTCTCACCTCTCCTAATTTCGTTCTTGTCCTAAATGGTTGGAAGAAAAAGAGGTGCAGTGTTTGAAAACTATTCATAACATTACTTACCCTGAGGCTCAAACATTGCTGTTTACCACTTCATCTCAGATGTATGCTGCTGCACTTCGTTCCACTACTACAGTAGGACTGCAGATGGATCTCTCTGTGCCTGCAAAATAATTGTTCTCAAACCAAATGAAAAGTCTTTTGACCTCCATGGTTGAAAAAGTTGATGAATCAAGTTCAACACCCATCTCTGTCATTAACATACATTTCAGCAAATTCCAAGATCCACTTCCTTTGGTTGCGGGTACAGGCATTTCCTCGGGTACATCTTCTCTCAACCCAACATTCAAAACTATCATTTGTTCACATCCTCAGTTGCTGGAATCATCTTCCAACAGCAAAGACCTGCCCAATCGACTAATAAAGACAGTAAAGAAAAAATATTTGGTTGTAAACAGAAGGGTTCTACACCCAATTTGCCTACACATAAACAAAAATGGCCACATTGATGCAGTGGAACTGCTGAGGTTTATGTTCTAATCTGAATGACATCAAAGTACTGATTGCTTCATACCATCCTGTATGTCTTTCCTCACAGGAAACATTTGTGAAACCTTCTGATACAGTCACCTTTTGGCAGTTTTCTTTGTATAGAAATGACAGGCTGTGTGATGAACGAGTACATGGAGGGGTGGCACTGTTGATTCATCAGTGTGTGCCCTCGCTGTCTTTGCCACTCGATGCACCCTTGGAAGCTGTAGCCATCCGTGTTTCCTTGGGTTGTACCATCACTGTTTTCTCTGTCTACATGTTTCCTGTAGAGCCCTATGATCAATCAGACCTTGATGCTCTCATTGAACAGTTGATTTCTCCCTTTTTAATCCTGGAGGACTTTAATGGGCATCATCCCCTCTGGGAAAGTGCTGATATTGATAGGAGAGGTCACTCTGTAGAGCATATGCTCTCTGATCACAACCTTTTTCTTTTCAATAGCTGTTCTTCTACTTATTTGCATGCACCTGATCAGTCACTTACTGCTATTGATGTATCAGTTTGCTCCCCTTCATTATTCTCCAATTTTTAATGGAGGGTTGACAGTAATCCACAAGGCAGTGAGCATTTTCGTATAATTTTGAGAAAAACTGACCGTGGTTAATGCCACCTGACCTTTGTGCTTCTGTGAAAGCTGGATGAAGCAAACTGGCCCTCATTCACTGCTCTTGCAGAATTTGATTCTGCCATCGTCTATAAGCCATCAATAGATGGCTGTGTGGCAGTGGGAACTGAATGTATAATACAAATAACTGCTCAGTGTATTCCTAAAGCCTCGACACATTTTCCACGATATTGTCATCCATGGTGGAATCCTTGCCACATGGAACAGAAGGCTCAAAAATGGGCCTGCCATTTTTTTCGTTGGTATCCCACACTTTCACACCACATCACTTTCCAGGAATCTTGAATTAAATTCACAACCAGCATATCTTCTACCACAAGTTCCAAAGTAATATGGGACAAGATTCGAAAGCTCAGTGGGCAATATAATTCTGTTCCCCTCTTGATCTTCCTCTTTGATGGTGAGGAAGCAGCTGATACCCGGAGCATCATCAATACTCTAGGTGAAAGCTTTTTCCTGGTATCTAGCACTTTTTCTTCCTCCTTCACCTTCTTAGCCATCAAGACTTGGGCAGAGCAATCATCTCTTTCCTTTCGAGCTGATTTTCTCTATGACTATAATCGTCCATTTACGCTAGTGGAACTGAAATTGCCACTTCATCTATTTGGCACCTGATGATGTACACTATGAAATGCTGCACCATCTATCTTCTGCTTCTGTTGCTATTTCTCTGATTGTTTTTAACTGGATCTGGCAGGAGAATATATTTCCTGATGCCTAGCACTAGGCTTATTGTCCTACCTTTCTCTAAGCCTGGGAAGGGTCCCAAGATTCCTTCAAACTACCTTCCAATTGCTTTGATGAGCTGTCTCTGTTAAGATGTTAGAAAGGATGGTTAATTCTTGTCTTGTTTGGTTCCTCAAATCAAACAACTTCCTCTCGCCCACCTAGTGTGTGTTCCGACGACAGCATTCTACCATGGACCACCACATTTGATTTCAAACGTTAATCAGAAAAGCCTTTCTCAAACGGCAACATCTTGTATCAATATTATTTGACATTGAGAAGGCTTATGATACAACATGGAGGTATGGCATTGTGGGAGACCTCCATACATATGGGTTACATGGCCATTTGCCCATTTTTATTACAATTTTTTAAAGGACAGGTGATTTCAAGTTCATGTGGGTTCAACACTTTCTCGTTCTTCCTACAGGATCTTGGAGTCCCTCAGGGCTGTGTTTTGAATGTCACATTTTTCAGTATAAAGATTAATGCCATCACTGAACAACTCTCTCTTACTGTTACAAACGAGTTCTATGTCATCGACTTTCACATCTTTCATTCGTCGCACGTGAGGTATATTGAGCAGCAGGTGCAGACTGCCCTCACTCGTTTACTGAAGTGGACCACAGCAAACAGCTTTAACTTCTCTCTCTCTAAAACAGTTTGCATGCATTTTTGCTGCCAGTGGGGTATTCACCATGATCCTGAACTCCATAATGGTAAAGTTATGTTGCCTGTGGTCCCTGAGACAGTTTTTGGGGCTTATCTTTGACTGTAAGCTGATTTTTATACCACACATCAAGCAGCTATGGGTCAAATGTACAAGAGCACTGAACATCTTCTGTATCCTCTCTTCCACCACTGGGGGAGTGGGTCAATATTCTATGCTAAAGATATATCGTGCTCTTATTCGATCAAATCTCGACTGCAAATCACTGGTCTATGGCTCTGCCAGAACCTCAGCTTTAAAGATGCTGGACCCCATTTATCATCAAGGACTTTGGCTCCGCACTGGGGCTTTCTGCTCTTCCCCAGTTCAAATCTTATACATAGTCTCATTAACCTTCTTTGCACCTCTGCTGTTTGCAACTGTTTTTACTATATGCTTTGAAACTTTGTTCCTTACCAAAGCATCTCACCTGGGTTTGTGTTTTCCTTCCTTTCTTCATATCCAAGTGCAAATGGATGAATTTGGCCTGTCCTTGGGCAACATTGTTTCATTCATTGGTCAGCCCATCCCACTATGGCTTCTTACAGTCCCCAAATGTGACCTATCTTTAAGTCATCTGAGAAAAGCAGACACTTCCAATTGGAAATACTGTCTGTTATTTGCTGAACATCTTTTGAACCTTCCTTCCATTCCTATTTATATAGATGGTTCAAAATCAGGTTATTGTGTGGGCTCTGCCATGGTTTGTTGTGATTCGTTGGTTGTGCACAGAATTCCCTCTGTAGCTTCTGTGTTCACTGCTGAACTGTATGCCATTTTATTACATATATATTACACGTGATCCATCTATCAAAACACAGATCAACAGAACAAATGCAAAAATTAAACAAGAAATTAAAATAGCAAAAGAAACTAATTGGCAAAACTTTTGTAAAAACTTGGAAAAAGTCAAAAACAATCCAAAAGAATTTTGGAAAAAATTCAAGAGTATTTCTTCCGATAAAAACACAAATCATATGCTACAACACATCATACACAACAATAGAATCGCAAGGACGGACGTAGAGAAAGCCGACCTATTAGCCGCCTACTATGAATCCTCCTTCAGTAACCTAAACTCAGTCGACTTTGACACACAACACCAACATCATGTCAAGAACTTCATAAATACAAACCAAGCTTCATTCTCACCACAATTCCCTGGTGAGACACTGGAAACATACTCAAGTTCAATCAACAGGAAAATTACCATCACTGAACTAAAAATTAACATTAAAAAATTGAAAAACACTTCCCCTGGACATGACCAAATACCAAACATTATTCTGAAAAAAAGCTCTACTCTCCTATTACAACACCTCACATATATCATGAACATTTCACTAACAACTGGATATTACCCCGACACTTGGAAAAAAGCCATCATAACCACGATTCCAAAGAAACAAACTAATAGGGCCAATCCAGGTAATTTCCGTTCCATCAGTCTGTTAAGCTGCCTTGGCAAACTGATGGAGAGGGTTATCTCCAACCTTCTTCTTCACTTTTGTGAAATAAATAATATCCTTCCAGAATCCCAAAATGCTTCCAGAAAAAACAAGCAAGCAACAGATCACCTCACACGACTCACCGAACAGTCTACAAAGCTTTTAACAACAACCAAGTAACCATTGGTGTATTTCTAGACGTTAAAAAAAGCATTTGACAGCGTATGGCACAATGCCATCAAATACAAACTAACTCATCTAAAAATAAACCCTACTATAGTTAAATGGATATCAAACTTCCTGACAGATAGAACAGCACAAGTAAAAGTCAATAAAACTATATCTAAATCATTCAATATAACTGCAGGAGTGCCCCAAGGATCAGTCCTTTCTCCACTACTATATAATATTTTCGTCAGTGACATACCTTTCGCCAATTTAACATACATGGATAATTCACAATACGCAGACGACATCGCTATCTGGAGCACCTCCAGAAACCCAGTAATGGCCATGCCTCGCGTGCAAGAATCACTTAACAGCATCTCGACCTGGAGTAACAAGTGGAGAGTAGTTTTAAATCCAACCAAAACACAAGCAATCACCTTCTACAGGAAACTAAAAAAACAAAGAAAAAATCTAGAAAATGTAAAATTATCACTCGGAAATACGCCCATTAACATGAGCAAAAACATCACATTCCTTGGTATCACTTTTGACACAAAACTAACATGGAAAAAACATGTTAACAACATACACTCATCAATTAGAAAACACATTTCACACTTAATGACTCTAACCAGCAAACACTCAAAATGCTCACCAAAAACCATTATCCAAATATACAAGGCTTACATCCGTCCACTAATAGAGTATGGATGTTAAGTCACATATAATATGTCAAATAACACACTCCAGAAAATCCAACTTCAACAAAACAAAATACTAAGATCTGCATTCAGTCTACCGTCATACACTCCAGTAAATTATATACATCAAATCAGCAACTTACCAACACTAAGAAATAGACTAACAGAAATATCAAACAAATACTATTTAAAAGCAGAACACAGAAACAAACTAACGGCATCACTCTATAAATTAACTAGTGCACCAACCAAATTTATTTCACCATACAACATATTTCAGGAATCACAAATCACACAACAGAGTACTCAAAGGGCAAAACTCACCTAAATACTATGTATTTTCTTTTTCAGGTCTCGGGCACAGGACAGGTAAAACTTTCGGCGCCTGTCCTGTGAAAGTGGGTTTTTCTCGGGGCACTCCCGTTTCCCCCCACAGCAAAAACTTAGGCATTGGATCTTTAGATCCCAGCCTAGGCAACTTTATTGCCATGCCCTGAATCGGGTCGTTTATGTTTATGTTCACATTTACTATGACATCTGCCTTTCGGGACGGGATCTGACTGTTTTCTTCGGTGCTACCTTTGCCTTGTTCATGAATAATATTAATTATGACCAACTTCACTCCTTCACCCAAAAAAAAAAAGAGTTAAAAAAAACCCAGCTAAATTCAATAACCTTCCACAAAAGGGGACGAAGAGGAACCACAACGTTCCTGAACACCCCAGTTGGAGAGAGAATTCTGATTTTCTCTCTCTAAACTAAACCCCTGCCACGTTAGTTTGCGTTTACACATACAATGACCTAAATATAAAAGGTGGAAGACTTTTGAAGCGTTCTCCTCTACACTTGTGTCTCCACAACAGGCAGATGCCATCCATTCTACAAAGTTTTATCATGAATAGTCTGCCTTAAACAATCTGTCAAAACATGGAGATTGGTTTTATATTTTCACTCATTTGAATGCTAGATTTATTCTGGAGTAATTGTTGAGTAAATGCCTTTTAGGAATATACAGAACAGATTTCAACAAAAGCTTCATGGGATAGTGATGTAACTGGTGGAACAGAGTTTCATAGGCCCATACAAGTAGTTAAAATCAGCTGTGGTTGAGGGTTGCAGGAACATTCCACCTCTGTGCAGGATTGTGGTTTTAGTTTGTGGGCATATAATGTGTTGGGGTCAAACACTTTGAAGGTAATGACTTGATGCAGTGAAAAGTCAGTGTATAAGCCATTGACTGGAGAGATTGGAGAAAACAGCATGCGAAACTTAGCTGGTTTTAAGAAGGACATGACTGATAACACATCTTACTAGCTTGAGTGTCAAAACAGAAGGGGGGAAAGAAATCCAAACATGAGTTTTTATGCAGATGCAATGGAATTTCATCATTGATAATGTTGGCATTGTCCAGTTTGAGTGTGTTTTTACATTTGTATCGATTATAGTTTCATTCTTTTGTATAGAAACTATTCTTGTTTTATGTTTTTATATTAAACATTTTTAACCTTTTACTTGCTGTTGTAATGTTGAAAGTTATCCTAATGTAACCAATTTGTCGAATAATATAAAATTAGATGTTTGTGATGTCAAAATACTAAGTCTATAGTTTCATACAAATTAGAAACTCAAATTACCAATATTAACAAGCTAAAATATAAAATAAGAACCTCGTATCTCTTTATTTTCCTGAGATGTGGCTTATGTATGAAATCAAACACAATGGCCCCGTTCATCTCTTTCCATTTTTTAAAACAGTCCCTTATATACTCTTTCTTCAATGTATGACATGAATAACTAATCATCAGCTTGGAGTGCCCCTTTAGTGGTTTTCTCAGCCACTTTAATTGGTAAAAGGCTGCCTTTTTTTTTTTGTTTTCTTTAGCCAAGATTTCAAGGAGGTAGGTTGTGCCTTTAGCCTGCTCTAAATTTCATATTTTTTTAAATCTAAATACATCTTAGTTATTGAGCTTAATAAATTATAGTGGAATCCTATGGTATCAGTATAGTTATTTATGATTTCGTGGTTACTCAATAAGGTATGTTTCATGTGTCTGTACTGCTCTAATTGAAAGGATCCCAGGGTATGAGCTGTCATGTGGGATATAAAAAAGTACCCTAGGTTTTTAATGTTACTGCAGAAGTAGGACCAACATTGTGGTGGGCATATACCATCTATCAGTCTTAACCTCCATTTGCCAGTCTCATGTAAAGGAATAGCAATAGAACTTAAAATTAAGATAATAAATATAGAAATTAGGAAAGTGATATGTGGGTGTTCAAGCCCTCAATGTCTCACTTCTATATCACTCTTCACTGCCTGCAGACAGTTGTGGGAAGGTGATTGCTCACCAAAGTAAAGAAGTAAAATATAAAAATAAAAATAAGGTATTGCCATTTGGGGGGTAGGTAAGTTAAATAAACATACTTTTTGTAATTAGCATTCCAGCCCCAATTATGGTAGAAAAGCAGTAATTGGAAGCCCAGTATATGGAATTACATTAGTATGAAGGATCACATCCAGGTATCTCATTTAACTAGCATAATTTCCAACCACCACACATTAAGTCTTCTGTAACTATCATGCTCTAAACAAGCCTTTATATGCAGTTAGGTGTACAACCACATAAAGTAGAGCCATGTTGTTAAATGGCCTTATTCACAACTACAATTAGAAGTCTACCAAAGTTTGTGAAGATACATATAATGTATCAGAATTTATAGTGTAAAACTTAATATGTGCAAATATGTAGATGAAGTCTTGTATTATACCAAGTCCGTTGCTAAAGGGTTAAACAAGCAAATTTTGCATAATTCACAGCCTGTTATTTCACCTTAACTTCTTGTCTGACCTTTGGTCTATATTTCAAATGTCTGTTCCTCTGCTGATGAAATGGGATGACACCTGTGCCACTATTGGCCAAATTTTACACAACCATAGTAAGCTCCTCTCTTTCCATTTTCTCTCTGTAAATCTGGACATCTCTCCATCTGCATGGTCAGAGCAGTAAATTTCAAACATATTAGCTTCTCTACTGAATCATTGCAGTGAATTTTTAGGAGTAACGAATGCCATCTGTTCTAACCTGCCATAACATGGTATGTTACATCTTTGGAAAAACTTCAGCTACCTCTTTAGGTGTTTTCCATTCTAACAATTTCATTTAATATTTTTTCATTTTTTGAAACTACTGACACAGCTTTATTTGTAGATACGAGGGCTGTTCAAAAAATACGCGGACTGTTTGAATTGCGCGGCTTCAGTTGGTTCCAGGGGAATCCGCTTGGCGTCGCTAGGTTTGCACAGATCAGCTAATTACGACGCCATTTCCCGATTGCAGATATCTTCATTTGTGTATTAGCTACGCGGTTTTAAGTGAAGTACGATTTTTTCGTTTGGCGGATTTCAAAATGAATGACCTGAAGGAGCAACGACTTGCTGTGAAATTTTGTGTTAAACTTGGAAAATCTGCGACTGAAACTTTTGCTATGCTTAACACGGCTTACGGTGATGTTGCTATGAAGTGTACGGCATGTTTCAAGTGGCATGAACGTTTTAAGGATGGTCGACAGTCCATTGAAGATGATGAGCGTCCTGGACGTCCTTCCACGTCAACTGACGACCCACACATCGACAAAATCAACACCCTGGTACGGGCAAATCGACGTCTGACTGTCAGGGAGCTTGCTGAAGAGTGTGGGATATCAGTTGGATCTTGTTACGAGATTTTGACCGAAAAATTGAAGATGCACCGCGTTGCTGCGAAGTTCGGCTCTCAGAACTCGTGAGTTTTTTGGCCAAACACTCAATCACTGTTCTTCCCCACCCCCCCCTACTCACCTGACCTTGCTCCTTGCGATTTTTTCTTGTTCCCCAAACTCAAAAGACCCTTGAAAGGAAGAAGATTTGAGACGATTTCGGAGATTAAGGCAAATGCGACGAAGGAGCTGGAGGACATTACAAAAGAAACGTACCAGGACTGTTTCAACAAGTAGAAACACCGTTGGGATACGTGTGTGCGTTGGGGAGGAGAGTACTTTGAAGGGGTCCCAGACCTGTAACTTCTAAATAAAGTACATTTTGTTTTAAGACGTCAGTCCGCGTATTTTTTGAACAGACCTCATATATAATGTCTTTAAAAAAACAAATTGTAGTGTAGGTATTCATTAGGAAATTCCTCCACAAATTTATTGACCAAAACATCTTGGTCAGTTGCTATTAAGGTATGTTTCAAGGTAAAACATAGTAACTTATTAGCATACTCAACTAAGGTTTTTATGTTTACAAATTTAAAATTCCAATGAAATTAAGGTTCTCTTCTTCACTGATTCAAAATGCTGACACAATGTTTGAACTACTATTTTATGAATTTATGTCAATAAACTTGGTATTAAAGTGTAGGTTATAATTTAGTATTATACGTCAGTTAATTTCTTAACTTGAAAGTAAATATTGAAAAAAATCCTAAATATCTATTTTTATGTGTCACATGGAATGTTTAATGCAAATTTTGTTTAAATCAAATGTTTGTGATGTCTAAATGTTTATAGTTTATTGCAAATTAGAGCTAAAGTTAATGATATCAACAAACTAGAATATACAGTTAGAACTTCATATCTTTCCTTTTTCCAAGATATCACTATATCTAGAGAATTAACCATTTTTGAAGTACTTGCTTGCGTACACCAGTTTTGCTTTCTGATATGTTTATAACTAAACGGAAGCTCAGAATGTCCCCCATGTTGTTATCTCAGCCTGTATGAAATGTTTATGCAGTTAAAAACTTTCTTTTTCATGGTAGATTTGAAGTGGAAGGGTAAGTTTGTAATGAAACTCAAAATATATTTTTTCAGACCCAAATACAACTTAGTTACTAAACCTGATAAAGTGTACTAGATTTCTATGGCATTGATAGAGTATACTCATGATATTTTGTTATTTCAGAATGTGTATGTAAAACTCCCAAATATTATTTTGTTTTGTAAAATTTGACAAGGCTTATTTGCAAATTATGGCAAACAAGTGCAAATTTCTTTAGTAGAAGAGATCATTGTTTTCTGTATTTCTTTATTTACTATTTTGTGCTTTAAGAAAAATAACTGAAATTCAAGAATGTTTTGAATAATAATAATAATATATACATATGCATATGTGCTGTGTTATAGTTGAAATGTGACTGCATTTTACAAAATACTGGTCCACCAAATAATAACCATAACAGGTCACTGTAAAGATAATTTTTCTACTATTGGATATAGGAAAGAGTACACATGCACCATGTCACTTTAACTTCTGTAATCTTTGTCAGACACAGCTGAAAAGTCAATAAAATAATAATAAATATACATGTATAATGTTATCAGGATTATGCTATTTAGAATAAACACTTGTGGTTTCATGTTATAATTTGTCGTCATTCTTGAATAAAAAAAAGCATAATTTATACCTGTTTCATAGTAGGTAGAAGATCTCAAATCAATCAAACACATACAGAAATACAATACTGGAAATAACAGATAAAATATAAAGCTTTTTCCAAGAAAAACGTTTGATAATTATTTGGAGATTATAGAGATTTTAATGTGAAATTTGATATTTTTTTGATGCATTAAGACACTTTTAATATTGAAATCAAAATTACTTTGCATATTGGATAGAAAACATTTGAAAAGAAAAAATATGCAGACAAATCATTACTTATAAAATCTTAAAACTTCATAGAAAAAATGTTTTGTGTACAAGAGCCTTGTAATATTTACTTGATAATCTACAAAATTTTATGATATGCTTACTTTATTAAAAGTTGTAGTATGAAAACTATAACTAGCACAGAATGATTGAGATGAATTCATGGGAACAAGTCCACGTGGGTTACAAGATATCTGGTATGTTAGTCAGACAGAACAATAAACAAAACAAAATAAAAAAACTGTCATTGCAACTAATGTCACTAATATTATTGTGTAAAATACATGATTTTAACTAATCTTTTTTATTGTTTCTTTACACTGATTGTTATAATTTACAAACTTATGGTTATTTAGTATAATTCAAGCATATTTTTATTATGTGTTGTCACCACTTGCAGTGAACAGTATAGGAATACATTGACAGTAGGGGTAAATCCATTCAGGATTCTAGTGAACAGATGTTTCGATGACATGCATATAAACCTTTTAGCCCTGTTGAATTTACGTAAAAGATTTTTAAATTTTCACATAATAAAGACTAATGATGACTAGTTCAGTGAGTAATGAGAATTGTATAAAGTACCTGTATCTGGGTGTTTATTCAAGGTGAGTTCCCTTTTCAGGACTGTAATGTTACCTGTATTAAACTCATTATTTTCTAATGATGACATTGCTACAGCCTTAAAATTTAAAACACATACACTGCTGGCCAAAATCTTAAGGCCAATGAACATAAAAAAAGAATATGCATTTTGCATTGTTAGGCTCGACCACTTATTTGAGAAGAGTTGAAAATAAGAAAAGAAAAAATAAAAATAAAAAACTTTTTTAACATTTAATAGGGAAAATGTGAACACTATGAAATTAGCCTAAATACTAGCTGGTCAAAAGTTTAAGACCATACTGAAATGAAGCATTAATTGGTAAACATGTTACAAAATTTAGACATTTGTTTTCAAGCATTACTGTTGCCAACATCTCTCACTGATATCTCGTGTCACATTGGGTAAAAACATGGCAAAAGCTAAAAAGTTGACAAAGTTTGAATGTGGCAGAATTATCAAGCTGCAAAAGCAAGGTCTCTCTCAACATGCCATCGTTGGTGAGATTGGGCGTTGTAAAACTGCTGTTGCAAATTTCTTGAAAGACCCTGAGGGATATGGAATGAGAATTTCAAGCGGTCGGCCCAAGAAAATTTTGCCAGTGTTGAGCAGGAGGATTCGACAGGTTGTCCGGCAAGACACCAGTCGATTGTCAAACCAGATTAAGGCCCTTATGGATGCAGAATGCAGCTCAAGAACAATAAGACAGCATCTGTGAGAGAAAGGCTTTGAAAGCTGTAAATTTCTTCAAACGCCATGCCTCCTTCCACACCATAAAACAGCTCGGTTAAACTTTGCTGAGAAGCACCAAACATGGGATGTAGAAAAGTGGAAGAAGGTTTCGTTCGTTGATGAGAAAAAAATTAACTTGGATGGTTAAGGATATCCCACCGGAGGCATTTTCTACACGACACAGTGGAAAAGATTCCATTATGATCTGGGGTGCTTTCTCCATGGAACAATGGAACTTCAGGTTATACAGGGGCATCAAACAGCAGCTGGTTACATTGGCATGTTGGAGAGAGCATCCTTATTGACTCAGCTTCCTGTGTGGAAGTGACTGGATCTTTCAGCAGGACAATGCTGCAATCTACAATGCCTGCAGGACAAAGGACTTTTTCATGGCGAATAACGTGATTCTTTTGGACCATCCAGTGTGTTTGCCCAAACTGAATCCTGTTGAAAATATTTGGGAGTGGATGGCAAGGGAAGTCTATAGAAATGGACATCAATTCCAAACAGTGCATGACCTTCATGAAGCCATCTTCAGCACTTGGAATAACATTCCAGCAATCCTTCTGCAAATGCTTATATCAACCATGCCAAGGCGAATGTTTGAAGTTATTCAAAATGACAGCCGTGCAACTCACTACTGAGACCTCTTGTTGGGCATTTCCTACCCTGTTTAGGACTTCTTTTTGGTATAGTCTTAAACTTTTGACCAGCTAGTATTTAGGCTAATTTCATAGTGTTCACATTTTCTCTATTAAATGCTTAAAAAGTTTATTTTTATTTTCCTTTTTCTTATTTTCATCTTTTGAAGCTCAACTCAAATAAGTGGTTGAGTCTAACAATGCAAAATGCATATTTTTTCTTCATGTTCATTGGCCTTAAGATTTTGGCCAGCAGTGTATCTATAGAAATTTAGTGGTGGTGAATGCCAAGTTTGCCAGAAGGGATTTGTTTAAATTCTCAAACTCATAGAAAATATGGCATATTAATCGATTAATAATTGAAATAGGCTTTTGATATATTAATTGGAGAGTATATAATTATTAAAAGGTTTATTGGTAAATGTTCATCTTGTTTCTCTTATCTTGTTGAGGTGCTGAAAGATTTAAAATATTTTATATGTACAAAATAAATAGGGGCTATTTAGTATACATGCTTTTTTCTCTCTTTATCATAGACTGAAACATTAATAAGAAATAAGATTTTACAAAGTATGTGATCAAGTTTCATGAAGTTTCCATTTCATCTCTATAAGTACATTAATGTCATTGTACAGTTGAGATCTTGATATTACACAACACTTACAATGCATAATAAAACGTAATTAATTTATTCAACTTTTGAATATTGAAGTGCATGATCAAAGTCATTGACAATTAAAGGCTACCAATTGACTAATGGTGTGCATACTGTATATTGAGTCTATTAACTATAAAATATTTGAATTGTCTTAAGTGGAGCAAAAAAAAGTAGATATCACAATTCAAGTGTAATTAAAATTTTGAGAATAGTAAATTAGTCAAAATAATGTAAGTTCTGCACTAAAATGGATTTGCTTTATAGGTTTAAATATTGGAGCTACAAAATGAAATAATCATGAAAGTAGGTGCAGATTTCAGTAGTGCTGTGTTTTTAAAAAATTATGTGAAATGTTTTTTGACAAATTCATGAAGATTCTTTTAATTTGAGTCAAAAATATAATCCTTTGAAAATGAAGCTGTGATGACATCACTATCAGTGCTTGAAATTTCAATTCAAGTCAGAAAAGCTTCTGAAACTCACCATACAAAGTTTTACTATTGGTAATAACTATTCAGTTGAAGTATGATTTTAAGTTTGGTTATTAATGTTTGAGTTAAATATTTCTATACATTTTGTAAAACTTTCAGTTACTATTCAGATTAAATCAATTTGAAATAAAATGATTTAATCTGAATATTGCTAGTAACTGAAAGTTTTAAACATGCTAATTATCAAGTCAGAGTAATTAATTATTGACCATCATGACATATTGCTATTTTTACATCTCTCAAATATCATGTGTCTTCTTATATTGCTGCAATCTTGTTATTAAATAAATATTGAACATTTCGAAGATGTTTATTTTCCACTATACACCATGTATTTTGTTTCTGTTATTTTTATGCACAATAGTATTAATTTCAAGTAACTACTTAACCTTAAGTTTTTAAAATTAAAAGCTCCAGGAAATGGTATGCACTGTAAAATAGGTGGTAATTTTAAAAAACTTACAAAAGTTATGCCACTCCATAATTTATCTTAGCATTTTATTAAATATCTTTGATTCACATTGTTTCACTAAATCCTTTAAGTGATGTTTTCACAGTCATCTTGAATTTAACCAGTTGGAGTGTTATCTCCCCCCACATTTGAGTTTCTTGAAAGTCTTATAAGTGCTTTTTTAACACTTTCTTATTCAAGACTCATGTTTGTATTACTTTAAAATTACTAACTGTCACTCAAAACATGCTCACCCTTTCAGCTGTAGTAGCTTTATAATGTTACAGCCAATCCTACTATTTGTGGGTAATGGAGCATCCCTTGAGTTGGTGGTGTTGACTAGCTGCTACTTTAGGGATAGATAACACAGATAGCCATCATGTAGCATTATGCAAAACTTCAAACAAACCAAACCAAATATGGTAGATTATCATTGAAATACAAAACTCTTTTCAACAGCACATATTAAGTCTTTCAGCATTATCTCTCAAACTAAAAAAACATCATAACAATAAAGGTAACTTTAAACTTACCAACAGTTCTATGACATGCATCATGACATTTTACTAGAACTGTTATAAGCATGGGCTATCTTTAAAATATTTTCCAAAAGTTAAGCAGTCAGGAAATTTATATTTCAAATATTGCTTATATCTTTTATGACTGTAAAAACGACCTGTTATGGCCAGATGGTTAAGGTGCTTGACTTGTAATTTAAAGGTTGTGGGTTTGAATTCCTATCACACCAAACATGCTCATCCTTTCAGCCATGGGGACATTACAATGTGAAGATCAATCCCACTGTTTGTTGGTAAAAGAGTAGTCCAAGAGTTGGTGGTGAGTGGTGATGACTAGCTGCCTTCCCTCTAGTCTTACACTGCTAAATTAGGGATGGCTAGCACATTTAGCCTTCATGTTGCTTTGTGCAAAATTCAGAAACAAGTAAACAAATATTGACTGTAAAAAGAAAGAGCTGGTAGAAAATATTTAAAATTAGTGACTGTTCACCAGTTTAACTTCTGTCATTCATAATGTGTTGCAACCCAATTTTAGGGATATAATAGATTCATTAATATCACTTAACATTATTTTATGAATAATTATATATTCATTTTCTTATCAGAATTTTATTTACTTTGCAAGGATTCTACCCCATTTTGTTGGTTATATTTCTTTTCTAGGAAGTTGACTTTGATTTCTAGAATGCCTTGCTTAAGGCTTTATATTCTTTTTTAATTACTAATTGAGAGAATTATAATGTAGGTAAGAAGTTTAAAAGGAGACTAAAAAACTGCCTTAAGATGGAATACTTCTGTTTCAGTAATTGAACAGTTTTGTGAGCAGATGAATGTTGCTAGTAATGGTCTTTGAGAGACTATCGTAAGATCTTTATTAATGTATTTTATTAAATCAAGGTGATGTCAACATAAGCTTTAAATTTCTGGAAAATATGATACTCAAGTTTCGATCTTATTTGTATCAGAAGAACCTCCATGTGATCTATCCTATACTTAGAAACTTTATACACCTATTGATAAATGTGTAAGTCGTATTTTCTACATAAAATCCACAGCTTACTGTTGCTGTGTGAGAAAAACTAATGTAGTGAGGGAGAGCATCTAAGTTTCACTGAATACATACTGTTGATTTTTGATGTTAATAACTGTGTTTAAATGTTAAAATATTCACTGATAGTGCCAACAGCAGTAATATTAGTTCACAGGTTAACACTGGATTTCATTAGTTTCTTCATTTTCTAGTTAGTTTAATGATTTTCATTACATGTATGTAATTCAGACACCTTTGAGAATACTTTTTTTTTCCTTTGACAATTTCACTTAAGTATGTAAAAAGACAAGCTAGAAATTAAGCAAATACGTTGAACACATTTGTTTCTGTTGGGTAGTAATAGAGCAACAAAAAACTGTAATATGAAATCATAAGAAAATGTTATTGCACTTCAGAATAGTTAAATATGAATTTTATATATGTAAAAATGGCTGGTATGGGTTGAGATTTTTTTATGTAGAAGCGCGAACAACATTTTGACCTTTGGTCATCATCAGGTTCACAAAAAAAACAACTGGTAACTGACCAATAGCTGATCACATGTTTGAAGGGGGTTGTGTAATTGAGTGTAGGAATGTAGAGGGTGTGCTTAGATGTTTTATTATATTTATTAATATAGGTATAAAAGTGTTTGCTCCTCTGCATAAAAAAAAATAATTCTCAACTCATACCAGCCATTTTTACATATATATTTTTCTCTACAAGTGGGTATTCTTATCATCACAGATAAATATGAATTTGTTGAGGTTGTACATAAAATTCTGAAAATTGGCCCTAAAGTTAATGGAAAAATGAAAAATTTCACATTTTTGCCCATGTAATAATTTAACTAGATTCATTCTTCAAGATTTAGTAGTTGGTCAGTTATTTAGAATCTTATTAATCCAGAACTTTGTTAGAATTTCAATGAAGAGTAGGTTATACAAGTCTTTATAAGTTACACTCGTTGTTTAAGATCCAGAAAAAAGATAGGTTCTGTAGAAGTATATTTAAGACTTCCTTAGAAATTTATTTATATGGAATAGCATATTATCTACAGTCCTTTTAGGTGGTTGATAAGTATATTCCCTGAAAGATATCCTAAACAACTATTTTCTTAAGTGATTTACTTGGTATGGTCTACAGATATGTCATGGTTAAAGCCTTTTGAAGAAGAAACTTTTATATATATTCTTTCTGAACAGGATTACAAAAGAATCGATAATTGATGTTGAAGGTTATGTGTGTACAGTTTCTCAGAAGATAGGAAGTTGTACACAGAAAGATGTTGAGTTGCATGTAGAGCAGGTAAGTTATATAACATTTGTTAATTTCAAATGTTATTTCCAACTTATTTTTTATTTTAAGTTAATCTTATATTTAAAATGTAATTTTAGCAAAGAAATTTACATTATCAGCTATTATGGTACATAATACCTTCTGCTGACAAAGAATAACGTACACATAAATAGTTTGTATGATATTTCATTAAAGTAAGACTGATAGTAATTTTAACAGTGTTGTAAGCTATATTTTTATTGTTATGACTTGGATGTTTGCTAAAGTGTGCATGACATTTAGGTCAAACAAGTTCATAAAAATAGTCTTAGCATACTCAGAAACCATATTTAACATGCACAGCATGAAGCTTAACAACTATTAGTGTCATAAATTACCTTCAGTTAGGATGAAGTGAATTACAAACACAAATAATTAACTATCGAGGGAGCAATGCTAAACTAATTTGAGATGATGAGAAGCCTGCTTGAAGTAAAAATATTTTCTTAAGGTGTTAACCTGAAGATGACCTAAGAAAGTCAAAATGTTGTTCTGTACTTTATTTTAATTAATGTGCTAATACCCATACCAGCCATCTTGAGAATACAATGTTCAACTTACAACCAGAATTTTCTAGAAACATTGAAACCTGAGCTACAGTGGTCTCTTTCTTCATTACCATAAAATTACATGGCATGAAAGATAATTAAGCCTATTAACTTAAGTGTTTTTCTTATTTGTTTCTTACTTGAACAGCTAAAATTCATGGAGTTACTTAAATACTGTCGTTTAACCATTTTTGCTTCAATTTTGTTGATTATTTAATACTTGGAAGTGAATCTTAATTTAAAAACCTGTTATAAAGACAGAAAAGGTCATAGTGTTGCTTGATTTTTATGAAGGGACACTTGAGGGCTACCTGAACATAATTTTGAAAGTGATAGACTAGAAAAAAGGAAAGCAAGTTGCAAATACCACTCATATCAAGTCATAAGATACTTTGATAGAATAAAGATATTTAACAATGCCCTAAGTGCAGGACTTCAGTAACAGGACACAAAGTGCCTTCAGATCCACATTCCACACACTAACCACTAGGCTATTTCTGGCCCAAAACAGACTATCTTTATAATGTATTTATACAAGTGGTAACTTTACCACTTTTAAAAATAATTGATTCATTTGATTTGTTTTTATTCTCAAATAATTAAAAACAGTACATTTGATTTACTAAATCTATATCTATTAGTTATGATACATCTTTGGATTAACATACTAACCTTAATTTGGTTTTGACCTGAAATTATAGCAAGCTCAGTTCAATAGCTTACAGTTATGCTGGTACATTGGGGATTGAAGGTTTTAATTGTGATTATATTGAAGATGAAGATCTTAATTATTTAATATGATTATTAATATGTATGGTGTGTTACTTATATTAACATTTGTGCTGCATTATTTAGGTTAATATTTGTAATATGCTAGATGTGGTAATTTATTTTTTATTAGAAATTGATTATAATTATAGGGTTGATATCTTAATTTACCAAAGTTAATAATGGTTCTTTTGCATTAATTGTATTTTATCTTGCTATTTGATTTTTTGGTTTTATTTGTTGTTTTTATTTTTTGGAAGGCATGTTTATACATTATTCATAAATTAGTAAAATGAATATTTCTATATGTATATCTACAGAAATGAGAACAATATCCCAATTTTACAAAAAATAATATACAAAGTGTAACATTATTTCTTGCAGCTTTTTAGTTATACTTGAACAAACTTTATGTTCTTTGTTTCAATTATTTAGTTCTAAGATTTGAAATCATACAGATACACACACACTTATTATTTTTGTTATTCAATAACCCTTTTATTTACATGGTGGTTTCATTTTTTAATATATATTTAACATAATGAGAGAAAAAGAAAAAAAATGTTAAGCAGGTATTTGAATTCTCTTTGAAGAACTTAAGAAACATCACTTTTTAATCGTT
Organism: Tachypleus tridentatus; assembly: GCF_004210375.1. Classification (NCBI taxonomy): domain Eukaryota; kingdom Metazoa; phylum Arthropoda; class Merostomata; order Xiphosura; family Limulidae; genus Tachypleus; species Tachypleus tridentatus. The sequence goes on along the minus strand of NC_134832.1, from coordinate 10,092,596 downwards.
TGTGGTTGTATTTTAATTATAAAAAATAGTATTTTTATTACATGTTTAAATAATGTGTTATAAAAAAAAAACATGCATACAACCGATAAGTGTTGGAATTAAAATGTTTTCTACATTTGTTTCTGCTTTATATATCTCAAAATATTTGTTTTACAGTCATCTTGAATAGGTGGTTGTACTGTTCTCGTATTTTCATTTTTCAATAGTATTTTATATAAGTGTTTTTTATAATTTTTCACCTATTTCAATAATCTAAGAAAGTGACATAAAAGGTTAAGAAAGGAAATTGGTTGCTATTGACATAGTCACTTTGCTAAACTAAGGATAATAATAGCTGAACTCAATTTCTCCTACTCTGAACCTATGCCTGTGAGCAAAATTACCACTTGAACTATATACATTCTGGATTGCATTGTTTGTAACAATTTCAACAATTTCTTCTGATTATTAAGTTCAATTAAAAATTATTTATTCTTGATAATTTCATGTAACATTAAGTTTAGCTTACAGTTTTCTTGTAATATTGGGGATGTTGGCTTTGGGTTACACAAGAAATCATTAAAATTATCTGTATTTAAATGGTAAAATGCTTAAATGTTTCCTACATTCAGTAATCCTTCTCAAAGACATTACTTACTCTTTGTCACCACGACTTATGATTGACATGAATGAGAACTCCATGCTTGGTATTGCTGGCACTACAAAAATTGTTGAAACAGAAAAGTAAAAACTGCAGAAAATGAATTAATTGAATTTAAAAAATGTCATCCCTTCTTTGGCTCAGACTAACATAATTGAAGTGATTTGTCAAAGTAAGAATAAAATTGTTTATATTTTAGGTAACTCAGTTTTTGTAGTTTTGACTTTCTTGTTTAATTACTTTTTGTAGTATTAAAATTTTTTGTATTACTATAGCTTAGCTACGTTACGTATATATTAATTTCTACATGTCTTTATAAAATCTAAACATTTTTATTGCACTATTTTTTTATAATAATACTCCCAAAACAGCTATTCTGATACTGAAAGCCTGGCTCACATTTGTTGATGATACTTTCATAATATAGCCAAATATGATTTCAGATTTTCTTAATACAGTAATATAATTGACAATATAAATAAAGGTAACAATGATGGTTATGAAGATACTTAAGTTACATACAGAAAATCCATTAATGTGCATACAGAAATGTCTCAACTGTACCACTCTAGCTGTTTAAAGATGAGCAATGTATTTTAGACTGACTGCCTGGTCTATGGAATGAACAACATTTATAGTGCAGAAGATACTATAAAAGGCATCTTATAGTGGATACTGAACACTTTAAAAAGAAGTTTAACATCAACAATAAGCTGAAAAAGTTTCATAAACAAAGCCATATTCCCAACTGATATCAGCATTTTTTTTGAAAACAGATATAATATAAAGTCAAAACAATTTTCATAAATCACAATATAATGTAATCATGGTTAGTACATAGGTAACTGCCTAAATACCCAGTAGAGGGCACCATTTTTAATTCTGGGACTATGACTCCAATACATAAAAGAAATAAGTAATAGCAAAAGTTAGAAGTATAGTAGACACAAAAGACTGTGATAACAATCAACATGTAATAGTTTATTATGTTAGATCATGCAAACTCAAAATACTTATAATTAGGACTGAGCACTTTTATTGCTCCAATAATTATACTGGAAGTAAGGATAAATACAAATTGCTTCTTGTTGATTCTGAATTCAGTTACTCTTACATTACTCTAGTAAGCCGTAACGTTGATAAAATCAGTAAGTTGTTATATTAAAAGGAAAAAAATTGTAATTATAAAATATCTAAATGTGGAAATGATATTATTATTTACATATTTTTCATTATGTGGGAAAGAGAGGGTGGGGTAAGAGTCATGGTGCTTATTGTCTGCAGAAGTTCCAATATCCCTGTTTAGACTATAATAATATAATATACAGATCTTAACCTTTTAATGTATTCCAACTATTCCAAATGCTGTTGGATAATCTTTCATCAAACTGAAAGGACATAATGCATTGAGATTTGTTAAGAGACTTGTTCCTTGAGAGCTTTGATGGGGATAGTTACCACTGCTTTAAACTATTATGTGATTGTGCGATCAAGTTTTAAGTTAGAATGTGTGAAGCATTGAATTTTTGTTTGTTTTTAGTTATTTGTTATTAGTGCCTCAGAACCTAGACTAACCTTTCCACTTTAATAAACTATAATATTTATTTCAAAATAGGTGAGCTCCTAGTGGTGCAGTTGTATGTCTGCAAACGTGTACTACTAGAAATCGGTTTTTGATACTTGTGGTGGGCAGGACACGTGTAACCCTTTTGTAGCTTTGTGTTTAATAACAAAGAACAACAATGACAAAATAGCTGAAGCAGTTTAAATCATATTTTTTTCTTTTAAAAAGTATAATTGTCTCCTTTGTCAGTAATTTAGAATTCAAGTATTTTAATACAGCAAAGACTTTTATACATTTCATTTTAATATTGAAGTTTATTTGATTCTTTTGTATTTCAAATGTTGTTTTAGCTACTGATCCGCATTAAAAAAAAGTAATTATATTTGGAGAGAGATGTAGTTGTGTGTGTCTCTTGTCTGTAAAGAGAAAAATTTCATTTTACTTTTGTTAGAAATTATTTTATAAAGTTCATTCTTATTTGTAACTTTCGTAGAATATCCATGTTAAGCGTTCACTGAACATTTGTTTACAAGTGATGTTTAACTGTGGAAAAGTTTCATACATGTTTTCAAGGTATCATTATTTTAACTCCTATTGTATCAGTTTAAATTTAAAAGACTTCTGAATGGTTAAAAAAGAAAAAAAACAACATAAACCTAATGACTAAATGATAGTGTAACATCTCCTGTTGAATAAAGTTAAAATTTGTTTCTGCTAATAAAATGCAAATGAACCTAAAATTGAAGGTGAGTATGACATATTTTGTTGCACTGAAGTTTAAATAAAGTATGATTAGTTGAAGATGCAAGTCTGATATAGTTACAATGCTTGAGAATAGTTAAAGAGCCATCAAAATATAAATAATTGATTCCAAAAAATAAAAATGCTTTTCACATTTATGTGCGTGCATATGTAGGATCCTAATGGTCTACACATTAGAGTTTGTCAGGATACCAGACTAGACAATCAGATCTTGGACCTTCGGACCCCTACAAATCAGGCAGTCTATCATCTCCAGGTTCTTTCATGAAGCTTTGAAAAAGATGGGTTTTAAAGAAATCCATACACCAAAAATTATATCAGGTAAGGCTTGAATAAGAAATACTGCATAGTTTGAAATTGCATGATTTTTAATTATTAATTAATCTCATAAAATATATCTTTTCAAAATGAAACAAAATATTGAGTTTAAATTCAAAGGTTTTCTGAATATTATTTTTTTGTTAATCAGCACCTTTGTTTATTTTTGTATTTCAGTGTGTCCAAAAATTTTGGTTATTTTTTATTTGTAGAAGCATCTTTTGAGAATTGATTCTTTTAAAATATTTTTAAGTGATAAAATTCAAAGTTAAAAAGTATTGATTGGCATGAGTGAAGAATGTTATGACATTTGGTGATACTTCCTTAGCATGAAAGTTGCACTAAAAATCTTTGTTTATGGAGAGTGGCAAAGTTTTTTTTAGTTATATTTATAACATGTACAATCATGTAGTTATAAATATTTTTGTTACAATATATAATCTTTTTATTTTGAAAATTTAAAAACTATTCTTCATATGCATGCTTAGTGGGATATGGGTAGTTATATATTGGCATGAAAATTTTTTATATTCATGAAATATTTTCTTCTTAGCTGCAAGTGAAGGAGGAGCAAATGTCTTTGAAGTATCATATTTTAAAGGCAGTGCTTATCTTGCACAATCACCCCAGCTTTACAAGCAAATGGCTATAGCAGCTGATTTTGATAAAGTTTCACTATTGGTGCAGGTAAGTATTTCAATGTTTCATGATTTATTTTCCTCTCATGCATAAGGTTCAGTCTTGAACTTACAAAATCACATGATATTAAAAGTTTGTTAAATATTTAAAGGTTTTTAATACACATTAATGTTTTTTTTCATTTTGTGACCAGCTACAAGTCATTTCAGGTAACTGAAATATTTGAAATTTCACAATTTTTTGTCTTGTCTTTTGCTTTAACAACTCACTATAAAAATCTATAATTTGGCAAATCATGCACACAGTTAATATATATTGTATTTGTTTGTATTAAGTATTGTAGCATTGTATTTCTAAATTAACATATTTTAGTGATAAAACAAGATTATACACTTTTTCATGGAAGAACTGAAATGTGATTTCCAAGTTATAATGGTATTAAAAAGTAAAATAGTATGTGATACAAGAGAGTCAGTCAATTTTGCATGTAATATATGTTTATAATGTTTTATTCTTTTATTTATAAAAAAGTTTGAGAAGTTAGAATGTATAACAGTTACATGTACAGATATATCTAGCAGTTTTTGTTGTACTAACTGAAACTTTTCATACGCACTTCATAAATCCTTGATGAACCTTTATGAGAAGCCATTAATATAATTTAGTTTTTCATTTCCTCACACTTCTGCAATTTGCTAGCTTAAGAATATAGCATTATTAATACATTATTCTGGTAAAAAGTAAAAACCTGTAGTTTTTGGAGGAATAAATTTTGATAAAAACAAAGATTTGTAATAATACCATTAACTCTTAGTCCTCGGGACCAATTTTATAACAATTTTGTGATTGCTGTAGTTTTCATACTGTAGCTCTTAACACAGTATGAGTATCTTTGTGAATTTTTTTAGGTTATCAGTAAATCTAACAAGATTATCATACACAAAATATCAAATTCATTATCATGTTATGAGATTTTTAAATTTTATCTATGCAACATAAAAATTAAATTAAATGTGAAACCTTTATGAGCTCCTGTGTAGAAAAACTTTATTTTATCTGTTTATTTTCACTATTGTATCTCTTTATGAGTTTGATTGATTTAACTGACCTTATAAGCACCATAACCAAATAGGAAATAGGTATAAATTATGCTTTTTTCATTCTAGAATGACTACAAATTATAACATGAAATCACAAGTGTTTAGTCTAAAGAACGTAATCCTTGTGACATTATACGTGTATATTTATTTTTATTTTATTGACCTTTCAGCCATGTTTGACTAACATTACAATAATGCAGCATGTGTGCTCAGATTACCATATCCAGTAGTTACAAACTGGCCTTCACAAAGTGACCTGTTTTGAATTTGTTCTAGTGGACCAGTATATTGTAAAGTACAGTCACATTTCAGTTATAATACATTACATGTATATATTATATTATTACCATTTACAAATAAGTTCTTAAATTTCAGTTACTTTTCTTAATATACAGAACAGTAAACAAATAAATATTGCAAAAATTGATCACTACTACTTACAGTTGCAAAAATATTTGTACTCACTATACCTTGCAAGGTAAGCCTTACCAGTATTTGCATGTAGAGGATATAAGACAAAATAACTTTTCAAATTTTATATATGCATTTTGAAATAACAAAAAATTATAAAGTACTCCATAAATATCACAGAATTCTACTGTATTTTATCAGGCTTACTAATTAAACTGTATTTGGGTCTAAAAAAGTAATTGTTTTGGAACACTATTTCCACTCACCCCTTCCTTCTGAGATTTTGGACAAAAGAAATAATCTTGAGAACTTTCCACCTTCAAAAAAAAAAGCTGAGAAAATCATGTAGAGGAAATTGAACTTTCAATTGGTTATAAACTCATGATTGAGCAAAGTGGGTGGACATGAAGTATTTCCAAAAATGAAAAAAGTTTAAATTTACTAAATATAGTGATATCTCAGCAAATAGAAGAGATAGAAATGTCTTATTTTATACTTTATTTTTGTCAATATTGGTAATTTGAATTTCTGATTCTTAAGAAACTATAGAATATACCTTGGCAACACAAACATCTAATTTGAAACAAAGCTGCATTCAACATATGTGATTCATAAAAGTTGATATTTAGGGTTTTTTTTTAAAACTTATTTTCAAATTAAGAAATTAACTAATATGTAATACTAAAATTGGAATTATAATCTACAATTTAATACCAAAGTTATTGACATAAATTCATAAAATAATAATAATCCAATAACGTTTTGAGTGTAAAGTCTGCAGCATAGGGAAATGCCCTTTGACCTCTGACCATAGGAAGACCTGTAGCAATAAGATTAATAATTAAAAATCATCAATAATTAGAAGATTAAGTTATGTACTTACACATTTTCTTCACAGACTAATTAATTGTATGCTTAAAATGATGTCTGAAACATTATTTTATCTGTACCTGCTCAGATATTAGGTAACCTTAATAACACTATACAATTACACCTTTTAGTGTCATATCATGGTGAGAAATGATGCACTAAACTGACCAGGCATTGCTGGTTTTTCAATACAAATTAAATTTCACAATTTCATTTTGAGAAAAAAAAAAGTTTTGTTACTGTGGCTGAGATCCCCTGATATATACCTGATCCCAGAATGAACAAACACTTCTAATGTATATTAAAAAATCCTAAAATGTTTTGACAGTTATTTCATTTTATGTTCTACACTCTTCATTACTTTCTTTTAGTTCTTATCAATAACTTGTAGAACACAATTTGACAAATTTATAGAGTTGTAGCATCTAAAAGTGTGGTCTAAAACTGCAGAATATCGAATTTATATTGAAAAAGTTGAAGTTATAGTTTCAAAGTTTGCACCTTCAGGGACATATTTTTAACTGCAAAATAACTGGATCCTGAATAAAACTGTATAAAGCTTACCTAAGAATTGGCTCAACTTAGTCTAAACTCACTAGTTCATGTGTCACTGTGATACATAATCTATATACAGAAGTTTTACCAACAGTTCTTTAAAGAGTTGACAGTCTTGTTTGTAAGTTATTATCTTGTTTAAGTACTTCACACTTTACAGTGTTTTGCTTTTTCAAATTTTCAGGTTTGATCAACTATAAGTAACAGCTGGCAAGAGAAGTAAAATAAAGTTAATATCTGTATTTTATTATTGATAATTTGGTATGTTACTTTGCATTTAATGTTTCTGATAAAAGAAATGAAAACAAATCAATACTCGTCCTTCTTTATTGAATCATTACCTTTTAGCATAAATACTTTATTAGAAAATTGTATTTTTTCTGTTCAAAAGATGTTTACTGAACATTTGCCAAATTGTATGAGGATACGTAAATTGTATGATACTGGATAATGTCTTCATAATATGATACTAGTATCATATTGCTGTGTCATCACATCTTTAATTATTACGTGTATAGTCATTTTGATGTAATGTGCTTATCAACATTTTACAAGTATTATGTAATTGGAGTTCATAAAAATAGGGCAATACATACAAACAAATAGCATAGCATGGCTTAGAAAGGCAGTTGGAAAGTGTAGTAATGTTTTCAATTAATATATGGCACAAAGGTAGCTTTGTACTTGTGGAACTATTATTCTTGTGCAGAGCACTACTATAACACATACATACTACCATTTTGAGTGTCATAATACTACAGAATTGAATACCCACCTAGTTAAAATAGTTCCAAACATACATAATTGAAAATAATTATTATCAGTGTAAAGTATAATTGGACAAAAGTAACATACTACTGAAGAAGTTTATTTCAAATTCTGAATAACAATTTACAGCAAGCTGACCAAATTTCTCTGGATTTGTGGCAGTATGTAACACCCCCCCCCCCCCCCAACACACACGTATATATATAACGTAAAAACATGTTCATGTTATTACACGTAAATTGTTATCTTTTAATATTTTCTAGACCAACCAACCATGTTATGCGGAAATAGGCCTCACTGTAAATTTGTTAGTAGGAGAAACTTGTACTACTTTCTTTGTCACTAATAAGTTTTGCTGAAGGATGCCTCTGCATTTTTTTTAGGGTATTAGCAGTTTTATTTTACCAACACACACACAACAAAACTATGTGGCATATATTTCTTACAAAATTACAGACATTTTTTAAAAAATATTTCTACAATATACGTCATTAAAATATTCTTAATAACAAATCTTATACAGAATTTTCTTGTCAAATTTTCATCATCTACACAACAAACACTGAAAACATTGGTATAAATTTAAACTCTATTCAGAAATTTACGGTAGATATGTTTGACAAGGAAACCACTTTTTAGAAAATAAAAGTTTGGGGACAGCTTTCATGGGTAATAAGAAAAACTTTAATATAATTTTAGAATATTTCAACAAGATTATATCATCATCAGGTACTTGCTAATGGCCAAACTTTATTATAAGTGTACAATGTTTCAATAAGATTATCTTGATTACCATTTCAAGCCATCACAGTAATTATGTTATGAATATTGTATAAATCATGTATGTAAAACTGAAATCTAGTAACAGAGGTATTTATAAAGCAATGTTGTTAACTGTGTGTAAAAATTTGGTAAAGCCATAACATGAAGTTAAATTACAACAGTATTGTGTTGGTCATCATGTAAGTTGTTAAAGTTTAAAAGATAAAGTGCAACAAAAAACTTTTTCAGAAACTACATCAAACTAAAAGAAAGATGAGTGTGTGCATAAGACACTTTATTTCTAGAATAGAGATATTTTTATTAAGAATTACTGAAAAAGTCTGGAAAAAGAGTAATTAATTTTGCTTGAATACTCTACAGCTATATTATGATTGTGTGGTATTGAGATTTCCTTAAAACCTTACAAAGCACAAGAATACTTTCATATATTTAATACAGTACATTTTACATGTACATACACAATTACTACATTCATCTAATACCAGATTTCTCCCCCCCCCCCAATATTCTTATATAATTCAAAATTGTTTAACCTGCTAAGTTTCTAATTTTTACCTTTAATTAACTTGTATGTTAGTAAATAAAGAATGCACAATAAGACAAGAAATATGGTACTTATTTGTGTTTTCTTGTTTGCTTTTTGCTGTTGGCTGTTGATGAATTTTGAGCCAATATTTTATATTAATCATACAACTATACTAAATAATGCATCTAAGAAAACAAAACAACACAGGTGAATCTGTTGTTCTTTGGTTGTCTTATTTCCATAAGGACAGGAAAGAAGTTGTCCTAACTTGGCTACGCAGTGGAAACAGTTTAACTCGTTATTTTCGTTTATCTGAGATTGATCCACCAATGTGTGCCTTTGTGGCACTCAAGTTGCAGTAGCCCATGTTTTACTGTTGTACTTTTGTAACAATTGTGAGCAACAACATCATTTTCGATGTGTCTTTTCTAATAGTTACCCTTGAAATTGGACAGTGTCATTAGCTATGGTGACACTGTCTAACTTCTTTGTGTTTTTATCTTTTTATGGACCATTGGCCTTTTTAATTCTATTTACATCTTTTATTCAAATTTGGACATTGTTTTTGTTAATTTGGTTTAATTTTTTATCTTTTATAATAATTTTACTTTTATCTTTTTTCTGATTATGTGTTGTGGATAATCTACTTGCTTTGTGCCAATAAAACCCAAACAACCAACCAAACAGTAGCAGTTCATGTGAATTTCATGGAGGCAGAAGCACTGAATACAAAGTTTGCATTGGCCACAGTATTACCTAGAGCTGGCTCTGCACTCTTGTGCAATTTCACCTTTTTGTGCCATAGGTGTTGTGTGATCAACATACGTATTCTTCACTTTTACTCTTAATTTCTTAGAATTGGGATACCATTTTTGGGACACCATGCACTGAACTGTAAAAGTTTCTTTATCCCACTCTGACTGTATAGTAAGAAACAAAGTGTTAAACTTCTATGCTTTTATTGTACAGAGTTTATTTTAATTTGCTTTCTTAAAGGTGATGAAAAATTTTAAAAACAAATTAAAGTTCAGATGCTATTTGGTGTTTGCAGATTAGAAGTGTTACTACTCTGCTGAATATTTTTCAAAACTAAAATTTCTTCAATGAAATCTGAATTATCTGCTAGGCAACTTATTCTACTCATTCAGTATTTTCCCATTGCTTACTGTGAAAGCAATTTATTATTTTATGTTCATTATTTTAAAAATAAACTTACTTTAGTTAGCCATTAAATCAGCATCCATATTGTAGTTGTTAGTCTTTTTTTTTTTCTATAAATTAGGTAATATGATGAATGAGGTATGTTTTGTGGTTCTTTTGTTTTTTTTCAATCTTGTCATTAGCAGCACAGCTGAGTGGCCTCACTCTTGGACTTTTGTAGCCAGATGGCTGCAAGTATGAGGCTGGTAGCATTATGCTGTATCCAACAAAATACACCTTTCAGTATACCCAGCTGTACGATGAGTACCTAACTATTAGATGATAATTAACCTGTGATAGACTAACATCCTGTTCAGTGAGCATGGGTCAACATTCTTGTCTGCTTGTGTCACTGGTACCAGAGTTTGAAAGCCTTGTGAAGGTAGGTAAGGATGTAGCAAACTTTAACTAACCATAAGTATTGATGAAATTTGAGCCAATATTTTATATTAATCATACCACTATACTAAATAATGCATCTAAGAAAACAAAACAACACAGAGGTTGTTGGAAATGTCTGAAAATTGAAAACAAACATTGCAAAGGACTTATAGTTACATAAAAACATCTGAATAGATCAGTGTTCAGAATTTACATAATTCATGGTAAGTAAATAAATTAAATTGTTTTGCATGATACTGTTTGTGGAATGTAATATTTTGCATTATTTATGTTATCTTGCTGCATGTGAAGAAAAACAACAAGAAAAAGTAAGCTCTAAATGCCTTAAATTCCATCCAACTTTCTGATAATATCTATGTAGATATATGTAATTATTTTATTGGATGTAATATTTAAATTCTAATCAGTATAATACATCTTTAAGTGTTTGGGGCATGAGTTAGTCTTGTGGTAGTGCTCTGAATATCATAGCTGATCTGAATTTTTTGAATATCTTTAGAATTTTTACATCTAGGTTGTAGTTACCAGTTTAACCTTCATTTTACTAATGCTATATTTTTATTAAGACAGTTAAGATCAATTTAATTTCAATGAACATTCTCCACAAAAATTTCACTTACATTTTATAAAAATGTTTTGTAACTAACAATAGCGAAAGTTAATGTTTTGGTTTTCTTTCCTAATCGATGAATAATTTGCTATGTGTGATTATAAAATATTTTCACTATTATTTTTGTGGAATATATTAAGCCTCATTAAAAATAAAATGTACAGCTGAAAACTTTGTTAACATTGAGCATTGAATGGTTCTACTGAGAATACAATAATTATCTAAATATCATGTTTTTTAGATATACCACAATTCTTTATGTAAGGAATTTAATTATAGCACAATTTCTATACATCATCTAAGCCTGGCTTGAAATTTGTAAGCTTATAACTTATCAAGCTTTTGTCCATCTGATCTGTGTATTGTGCATTTTGAATTGTTTCAAATGCATTGTGTTTTGAGCAGTAAATAAAAACATTTGTTGTGATTAATTTCAGATATACTTTTGGCTATCTTAGCATGGACAATTGTTTCTTTTAATTTTAACAAATTTAGTCTCTTCAGTTAAACCATATTATTTCTATGAATATTTTTCTATATTTTTACCAGTTTTCAGTCAATTTTGTAAAGGATGTTAACCATTGCAGTGAATTAAAGTTTGGTAGACTTCACAGAGCATTTGAGTAAAATGCTAAAAAAAATAGAAAAGATAAAACATACAGCAAGGTATGTAAATTACTAGGTCAGTTGCTGTGTAAGGTATGTAAATTACTAGGTCAGTTGCTGTGTAAGGTATGTAAATTACTAGGTCAGTTGCTGTGTAAGGTATGTAACTTACTAGGTCAGTTGCTGTGTAAGGTATGTAAATTACTAGGTCAGTTGCTGTGTAAGGTATGTAAATTACTAGGTCAGTTGCTGTGTAAGGTATGTAAATTACTAGGTCAGTTGCTGTGTAAGGTATGTAAATTACTAGGTCAGTTGCTGTGTAACGTATGTAAATTACTAGGTCAGTTGCTGTGTAACGTATGTAAATTACTAGGTCAGTTGCTGTGTAAGGTATGTAAATTACTAGGTCAGTTGCTGTGTAAGGTATGTAAATTACTAGGTCAGTTGCTGTGTAAGGTATGTAAATTACTAGGTCAGTTGCTGTGTAAGATATGTAAATTACTAGGTCAGTTGCTGTGTAAGGTATGTAAATTACTAGGTCAGTTGCTGTGTAAGATATGTAAATTACTAGGTCAGTTGCTGTGTAAGATATGTAAATTACTAGGTCAGTTGCTGTGTAAGGTATGTAAATTACTAGGTCAGTTGCTGTGTAAGGTATGTAAATTACTAGGTCAGTTGCTGTGTAAGGTATGTAAATTACTAGGTCAGTTGCTGTGTAAGGTATGTAAATTACTAGGTCAGTTGCTGTGTAACGTATGTAAATTACTAGGTCAGTTGCTGTGTAAGGTATGTAAATTACTAGGTCAGTTGCTGTGTAAGGTATGTAAATTACTAGGTCAGTTGCTGTGTAAGGTATGTAAATTACTAGGTCAGTTGCTGTGTAAGATATGTAAATTACTAGGTCAGTTGCTGTGTAAGGTATGTAAATTACTAGGTCAGTTGCTGTGTAAGATATGTAAATTACTAGGTCAGTTGCTGTGTAAGATATGTAAATTACTAGGTCAGTTGCTGTGTAAGATATGTAAATTACTAGGTCAGTTGCTGTGTAAGGTATGTAAATTACTAGGTCAGTTGCTGTGTAAGGTATGTAAATTACTAGGTCAGTTGCTGTGTAAGGTATGTAAATTACTAGGTCAGTTGCTGTGTAAGGTATGTAAATTACTAGGTCAGTTGCTGTGCAAGGTATGTAAATTACTAGGTCAGTTGCTGTGCAAGGTATGTAAATTACTAGGTCAGTTGCTGTGCAAGGTATGTAAATTACTAGGTCAGTTGCTGTGCAAGGTATGTAAATTACTAGGTCAGTTGCTGTGCAAGGTATGTAAATTACTAGGTCAGTTGCTGTGCAAGGTATGTAAATTACTAGGTCAGTTGCTGTGCAAGGTATGTAAATTACTAGGTCAGTTGCTGTGCAAGGTATGTAAATTACTAGGTCAGTTGCTGTGCAAGGTATGTAAATTACTAGGTCAGTTGCTGTGCAAGGTATGTAAATTACTAGGTCAGTTGCTGTGCAAGGTATGTAAATTACTAGGTCAGTTGCTGTGTAAGGTATGTAAATTACTAGGTCAGTTGCTGTGTAAGGTATGTAAATTACTAGGTCAGTTGCTGTGTAAGGTATGTAAATTACTAGGTCAGTTGCTGTGTAAGGTATGTAAATTACTAGGTCAGTTGCTGTGTAAGGTATGTAAATTACTAGGTCAGTTGCTGTGTAAGGTATGTAAATTACTAGGTCAGTTGCTGTGTAAGATATGTAAATTACTAGGTCAGTTGCTGTGTCAGGTATGTAAATTACTAGGTGAGTTGCTGTGTAAGGTATTTAAATTACTAGGCCAGTTGCTGTGTAAGGCATGTAAATTACTAGGTCAGTTGTTGTGTAAGGCATGTAAATTACTAGGTGAGTTGCTGTGTAAGGCATGTAAATTACTAGGTCAGTTGCTGTGCAAGGCATGTAAATTACTAGGTCAGTCGCTGTGCAAGGTATGTAAATTACTAGGTCAGTCGCTGTGCAAGGTATGTAAATTACTAGGTAAGTCGCTGTGCAAGGTATGTAAATTACTAGGTCAGTTGCAAGGTGTGCAAGGGTATGTAAATTACTAGGTCAGTTGCTGTGCAAGGTATGTAAATTACTAGGTCAGTTGCTGTGCAAGGTATGTAAATTACTAGGTCAGTTGCTGTGCAAGGTATGTAAATTACTAGGTCAGTTGCTGTGCAAGGCATGTAAATTACTAGGTCAGTTGCTGTGCAAGGTATGTAAATTACTAGGTCAGTTGCTGTGCAAGGTATGTAAATTACTAGGTCAGTTGCTGTGCAAGGTATGTAAATTACTAGGTCATTTGCTGTGTAAGGTATGTAAATTACTAGGTCAGTTGCTGTGTAAGGTATGTAAATTACTAGGTCAGTTGCTGTGTAAGGTATGTAAATTACTAGGTCAGTTGCTGTGCAAGGTATGTAAATTACTAGGTCAGTTGCTGTGCAAGGTATGTAAATTACTAGGTCAGTTGCTGTGCAAGGTATGTAAATTACTAGGTCAGTTGCTGTGCAAGGTATGTAAATTACTAGGTCAGTTGCTGTGCAAGGCTGTGCATGTAAATTACTAGGTCAGTTGCTGTGCAAGGTATGTAAATTACTAGGTCAGTTGCTGTGCAAGGTATGTAAATTACTAGGTCAGTTGCTGTGCAAGGTATGTAAATTACTAGGTCAGTTGCTGTGCAAGGTATGTAAATTACTAGGTCAGTTGCTGTGCAAGGTATGTAAATTACTAGGTCAGTTGCTGTGCAAGGTATGTAAATTACTAGGTCAGTTGCTGTGCAAGGTATGTAAATTACTAGGTCAGTTGCTGTGCAAGGTATGTAAATTACTAGGTCAGTTGCTGTGCAAGGTATGTAAATTACTAGGTCAGTTGCTGTGCAAGGTATGTAAATTACACTAGGTGCACAGTTGCTGTGTAAGGTATGTAAATTACTAGGTCAGTTGCTGTGTAAGGTATGTAAATTACTAGGTCAGTTGCTGTGTAACGTATGTAAATTACTAGGTCAGTTGCTGTGTAAGGTATGTAAATTACTAGGTCAGTTGCTGTGTAAGGTATGTAAATTACTAGGTCAGTTGCTGTGTAAGGTATGTAAATTACTAGGTCAGTTGCTGTGTAAGGTATGTAAATTACTAGGTCAGTTGCTGTGTAAGGTATGTAAATTACTAGGTCAGTTGCTGTGTAAGGTATGTAAATTACTAGGTCAGTTGCTGTGTAAGGTATGTAAATTACTAGGTCAGTTGCTGTGCAAGGTATGTAAATTACTAGGTCAGTTGCTGTGCAAGGTATGTAAATTACTAGGTCAGTTGCTGTGCAAGGTATGTAAATTACTAGGTCAGTTGCTGTGCAAGGTATGTAAATTACTAGGTCAGTTGCTGTGCAAGGTATGTAAATTACTAGGTCAGTTGCTGTGCAAGGTATGTAAATTACTAGGTCAGTTGCTGTGCAAGGTATGTAAATTACTAGGTCAGTTGCTGTGCAAGGTATGTAAATTACTAGGTCAGTTGCTGTGCAAGGTATGTAAATTACTAGGTCAGTTGCTGTGCAAGGTATGTAAATTACTAGGTCAGTTGCTGTGCAAGGTATGTAAATTACTAGGTCAGTTGCTGCAAGGTATGTAAATTACTAGGTCATGTAAATTACTAGGTCAGTTGCTGTGTAAGGTATGTAAATTACTAGGTCAGTTGCTGTGTAAGGTATGTAAATTACTAGGTCAGTTGCTGTGTAAGGTATGTAAATTACTAGGTCAGTTGCTGTGTAAGGTATGTAAATTACTAGGTCAGTTGCTGTGTAAGGTATGTAAATTACTAGGTCAGTTGCTGTGTAAGGTATGTAAATTACTAGGTCAGTTGCTGTGCAAGGTATGTAAATTACTAGGTCAGTTGCTGTGTAAGGTATGTAAATTACTAGGTCAGTTGCTGTGCAAGGTATGTAAATTACTAGGTCAGTTGCTGTGCAAGGTATGTAAATTACTAGGTCAGTTGCTGTGCAAGGTATGTAAATTACTAGGTCAGTTGCTGTGTAAGGTATGTAAATTACTAGGTCAGTTGCTGTGTAAGGTATGTAAATTACTAGGTCAGTTGCTGTGTGAGGTATGTAAATTCAGTTGCTGTGTGAGGTATGTAAACCATCAGGTCAGTTGCTGTGTGAGGTATGTAAATTACTAGGCGAGTTGCTGTGTGAGGTATGTAAATTACTAGGTCAGTTGCTGTGTGAGGTATGTAAATTACTAGGTCAGTTGCTGTGTGAGGTATGTAAATTACTAGGTCAGTTGCTGTGTGAGGTATGTAAATTACTAGGTCAGTTGCTGTGTGAGGTATGTAAATTACTAGGTCAGTTGCTGTGTGAGGTATGTAAATTACTAGGCGAGTTGCTGTGTGAGGTATGTAAATTACTAGGCCAGTTGCTGTGTAAGGTATGTAAATTACTAGGTCAGTTGCTGTGTAAGGTATGTAAATTACTAGGTCAGTTGCTGTGATTTACCTAAGCATATAATAGAATCAACTACCCTGTCACGTGTTTTACAAGGGTGATTGATGAAGAGTATATTTACTCACTAGCTCCTAGGTGTCACTTGCAAATGAATAAATAGAAACTTATGAAATATGTCAAGAAACTTGTCTATGTTAATGCAATCAAATCTTCAGGGATATGTGTGTAGGTCTGGCAGGTCATTGCTCTACTGAAGAATATTAAAAGTTAAAATGGCTCCCTACATAATATAGATCACAAGATTACAGCTGCTTCAGAATTATCTAAGTAGTTGCACCATTATTCAGTTGAACATTTTAACATGATCCTACTATATGGGGAGTATCACAAGAATAGCCAGGTTACTGTCAGATTGTATAATGAATATTTCATCATCCTTCACATCAGATAATAGGAGATGTGCATCAGAGGCTATTTATTATGCACTTAGTTATTTGCAAACATGATACTGATAAACCAAGAAAAGCAAACACTGTTGATTGTTTATCAGTAATTTATAATAATGTGTTGGATGTTCACCTCATTTATATATATAACTGTTGTTCTTGAGGAGAAATGTAATTTTTGTTGTTTAATTTTTTTCTCAACCTTTACAATTAACATAAGGTGTATGATGTATACAATTAAAACTTGCAAAGGATATAATCATGAATGATCGCAATAATATTGTCTCATGATAGGCTTCATTCTATACCATTAACAATTATTTTCTTATATCTCTCCACTTCTGAATTATATGCCTTTCAATGAATTTATGAATTACACTATGCATTATATCAAGAGTGGTTATTTTTTGTAAGCCTTATACTACTGTATTTAGCCACTAGTAATAAAATTATTACTCAGTGAGTTTTCTAAGAGTTTCTGTAAAACTAATATTTTCCTGCATATATATATATATTATGTTTCTAGTGTTGTGTTTTGACAAGGCTGTTTTGAAAATTATTGGGAAAACTGTTGTATTTGATGCATTTAATGACTTATTTTAAAAGGTGTTTTATATGATAGGGACTTAAGTATGCAACTGTATAACAAACATGCTTTTGAATTAACAATTATTCACATTGCCACCTATGTGAATTTGTGGGCCTCGATCTGGAAATGGCATTCCATTATCATTACCATGAAGTTATCAGTCATTGGGATGATGTTTGTAGAAATCTTCAAGGGCCTCCAAGATAGGTATTAACTAACAAAGGATTTTTCGAGAGTTTTCAATATATTAATTTTAAATACTGTTACTAATTAGTGAAAGATGGGTTGTAAAATATGAAAAGATGTGTTAATGCTGAGAAGTTCCACAAACAGAATTCATGTAAATGTACATAATTAGCATGAAGATATATGAAAAATTATTTTATTGAATGTTTAAAAATGTTTCTTTAAAACTTGGTGGAAACAAATCACCCATCACATTATTCATGATATTGAGAACATTGTGAGAATCCAAAGAAATAATTGATTTCTGTTATACATTTTACTGCACAAAATCTGTTGTTCATAGATCTCATTGATATGCCTGTGTTTTCTTTATCAACAAAATTAAAAATACCCAACAAGTAATAATGTTGTGAAATCAGTCATTGTTTTAAAATAAGAATTAAATTTGCAGTTATACTGTGGAAATTTCAACTTTAGTGCTTAGATGTAGATAATATATTGACAGACTTAAAAAGAAAAAGTAGTTGCATTGCTCTTCAAAATAGTGTATAAAAAACTAATAATATGTTATTTTTAAATTTTAAAATAATAATAATAATATAGCAGTGTTTTAACACATCCCTCAGGAGTCAAAGGGTGTCTTTACATTACAATTTGTTGAATATTAAAAGTGAAATCATTCTAGAACCTCCCAAAGAGGGTGGTTTTGGATGTATCTTTTCATTTTATGTTTAGCTTTCTGTTGAAATACAAACAATTTTAATCAGTGATGACGAGAAACCCACTTGTTGAGAAATTTATATGCAAAAACGGCTCGTTTGGGCTGAGAATTTGTGATTTGGTTGGAGAGGTTGAAGCATCACAGTAGCAGCAAGACAAGCAGGCAAAAGTACTTTGAAAGCAGCTACAGGTGTGATATTGTACTCAGCTTGCTGCATAATACGTACTAAGGTTCCTAAATACCTCAGCATATCAGTTGGAGACTTGCATGTTTCTGTGCTTAGCTATTAAGCTTGTGATTACTGATGGATTTCATCATCTTACCGCTTCAAATCACTTTTGTAACCCTAATGCTAAAATAATGTGGGAAATGCCTTCTTTTTAGCCAATAAAAATGTCCAAAAATTTCAGTTAAAATTAAGAAAAACCAAATAGAGCAGTTTGATTTGTTTTCAACAAAAATCTTCCCTTTGGCTTGTGAGGGGGCTGTTAAAATTATTGTATCATACCCTAGTTGTGGTAAGCAAACTGCAGTGTCTTGTAATAGGTGAGAATTCATTGAATACAAAAGCCAGTAGCAGAAACCATTCATGTCCCAGAAAACAGTATGGAACATAATCAAGAAAGATCTGTATCTGGAAAAATGGTACAAGTCACATACCTTGAGCAAATATAGAATGAAACAAGCATTCACAGGTCAGCTTTTGTGGTTGAACTTGGCTTCATTTTTTTTTCCAGTAAACTTTTAAATTAGTCTAACTATCGTGTGTAATGTAACAACTTTGTTAAAATCTGTCACATTATGAATCAAATTGTTTACTTATAATTCCCAAGTAGGTTTTGCTGAGGTATAAAATATACTATATTTCTGAATTCTAGATTTTGTTTTGTTTTTTGGGTGGGTTGGTTACAGAAATAACACTGTTACATCATTAAGCACATTGTCTATGGATATCTGCATGATCAGACTATTGAAATGGACACTGTAGAAATGTTGCCATGCACTAGATGGATTATGGAAGGCAAATATGAAGACAGGATTCCTCTAATAATACTTTAATGTCATGTATAAATTTTCATGTCCAAAGTATAACCTTGGTTGTGTGGACACCATAATACATTGTCTGATAATACATAATACATTAAAGAGCATGTGCAAAACACAACACATAATCAGCTGCCCATTCTTTGCCACTGTTTACAGGACTGTGACACAGATGCCATTCTAAACATTTCAACATCTTGGGGAATGCAGATAGCAAAGAAATGTTACACAGTAAAAAAAAAAAAAATGTTGGTACACGAGATGCATCTTGAATTAAATGGTAATCAAACAGCTTCACCTTTGCTCTTGTGCACAATTATTGGGTTTTTACATCCATCTCTGCATCTGAAATTTACTTGTTCATTTCACAATTTATTCAGTTTTTTGTGTTCTAGTTAAAACTTTTAGAAACAATATGTGTTAGTGATTCTTTGCCAGTTTCAATATCACAGTCTTCTTTCTTTAATATCCTTAGAACATTCCATGTTTCCAATCATCGGTATTATGCCAGACTTCAATACTGTATTAATAATTTCATCAACATCTCATAACTGCATTCCAGTTTTGAACTACCCGTTTCCCTTTTCTATTACTTCAGTTCTGATTTCATTTAATTCTGTATTCAGCTCATTTAGAAGTGGATATGTGGCCAAGGATTTTCCATTTCCATTATCTTTGTTTAGTCATTTCATAATTTCTTTAACATGTCTCCTCCATTTCATTTTACTTTCTATTTTGTATCCAACATATAACCATGAAATTATTCATACTTTAACTCTGTGTTTGCTTTACATATCTGCATATCTGGCAAACAGAGCAAGTCTGCCCTTTGTTTATAAGCTGTTGTTTGCCTACCAATTATTAAAAGTGTATATTATGAAAAAAATCAGATTGTTTAAAGAACAAAGAATTTCTACTGTGAATTTGTTTTGGATATACAAAACTGTTTAGTGTAGTTGTTATTATTTTATTTAATTTGTGAGTTAATATTTATTGTTTACTTTTTATAACAAAAGCATTAAAATTAAAATCATAGTTACTAAATTTTGGTTGCATAACTCAGAGTCATCAATCAGTTATTGTACTATTGTTCATTACATCATTGTTGCATAGTTTATGGAAAGTTTGAGACTTCAATGAATGACCTATAAATATAGGCAACCAAGTTGAGTGCAAGTTAAATTGAAAAATAGTAAAATCAAGTAAAAATTTGGTCAGAAAAAAATGAGAAAACATGAAATTAGCCTGTGTGAGAATGGTTAGTGCAAATGTGCAAACTTTTATAGTTAATTTCACAGTTTAATATAGAGAAGGAGAATAATTTGTTGTGTCAAAGGGTGTTTTAAAGTTGTTGATGGAACAACCAACATTTTTATAAACATAAACATAACATCTGTGTGGACTTTAACGAAAGAAGATAATTATTTGAAGTTCAAGATACTATTGTGGTAAAAGTAGAAAAAAATAGTTCATCTTGTTGATTGGATCCTAAGGTCATTGAATCAGCCTGAATGAACTTTTGACAAGAAAAGATAATTATTTAGAGTTTGAGATACAATTATAATATCTATACTGTAAATAATTTGTGTACATACATTTGACTTGTTTTGAACATATTGTAAAACATATGGATTATGTGCTTTCCATCACAGACACCTGCTGAAAAAGAATCCCAAACAGTTTGCAAGCCTTTACTACATCAGTCTGAGTGAAAGGCAATTTTCGTTCTAAGAATAAAAACATTTCTTTTCATCTTAAATATTTCATTTGCATAACCACTTGAAGCTCTTAAGTGAATATCAAAAGTTTTTTCAGTAAAATAAAGACATTTTATGTATTATTTTCTTTACCTTGACAATAACTGAAGCAAATTTAGCAGTGTAGGGTAAAATTAAGTTGAAAAAATAAAATTTAAATTGTCCTTTTTTCTCTCTAGAATGATTGCACATTTAACGAACAATAACATCATATTTATTTTTACAATCAAAGCTAATAGATGTTTTTAAATCTACATTATCTTGGTTTCTTGCTTTACAACTGCACTTAAGCCTAAGAGTATGCCAAAAGCCATTTATCACAGTCAACTATCTTTGTGTAACAAACAACTGAGTTACAAGCATCCCACAATCAAATTACAGTCATGCAACACGTTGTGCACAATATTGAGTTTCAAAAAACAGTTATTTCATTTATCTTTCCTTATGTATTCCTGATTTGTAAATGCATGCATTTGTACATATTATATAAGAAAAAAAAATAGTATTTATGTCTGAATAAGGTTATTTGTTATCAACAGATGAAGCACTATAGACTTACTTTTCTACTACTATGTTGGTAGTCCACAGTTACTTTTACTTAAAACTTTCAAATGCAAAAACTTGTTGCATAAATGAAAGAGAATGTTCTACTCCCTAAGTTAAACAAAATTTCATTATCTGATTGAGCCAAACAGGCACAATGAAACTGATGCTAAATACTTCCTATCATGATGCCTAAATGAATTAGCCTTGTAAGAAATCTTGTGAAGAACAATCTACGTTTTTTATTTCAAAAGCTGAAAGATGGGATGAAATAAAAGGGACATGGTTCGACTTTCTTGTTTGTAGGTTATTAAAGTATATTGTGGCTGAGTAATATCTACAGCATATCTGCACTGAGGTGGTACACTCAGAAGATTGTATAAGTGTAGAGAGAGAATCTGAAATGGAAACTTTGGAGTAAAGAAAAGTAATTACTGAGAACTTAATTAAATATTTCCTTTTGAAATTATATTAACATTTGAATTAAAAACTAATCATAAAAACACAATATTAGCAGTTCAAACTTTGATAAACCATATATAATTTTTTTTTTTATTTTAACCTTAAAATTAGGGATTGACTCTACTGAAATTAGTGGCTGTTTAGGTCATCACACTCTTGGGCAAATGTTAGAAATTACTGAATGATGCTTTGATATTAGAATTATCAATAAGACAACTGCTCATCAGTTTACGTATTGCAGAAAAGTAATTTCAAATTTAGTTCTTTTATTGTGGAAATACAATTTAAGCAAACACAAATCATGTTTTACAGAAGTATTCTAACACTTACAACATGTATATGAGAACTTCTGGTGCTCAAAGAATCCATGACCCAGAATTTCTGGCAAATCGAGCAAAGCATCATGAAATCAGTAAGACTTTCTTTAAAATTATGCTGCAAAAGTACATTTTCTAAAAGTAAAATATAGTTAGTTGAAGTTTCCATTTTCTTATGGTATAGGTAACATTATTTGTTGGTAGAGAACCATTTATGAACAATCTACTTCATTTGAATTAAATAAGCTTTACACTAATTAAAATCAGTGTAATCTTACTGGAGGAACTGTGAACACAAATTACTCTTCAGTTGTAAGAACAATATTTGAGTCTTAAAATAATTAGATATATATTATTCAAGTAAGTAGGATTATTATTGTCACTATAATATGTTCTACCAAATTTAATTGTATGTTTTTTAAATATTCCTTTTTGATTTAGTTTTCTACATAGTTATATTTGATGTATTTATTGTGAAAAACATAATCCTGTCTGCATTTGTAACTTTCTTAAGAATATTATTAAATATTATAAAAAAACTGGATAAAAATAAATAAACCTTAATTAATGTTTTCTTTCTTTAAGATATAGAGCATATCAAGGCCTACATTGATTCTTTTCGTTATGGAGCTCCACCTCATGCAGGTTGTGGAATTGGTAAGTTTTATAACAATTACATTAAGGAAGCTCTTTTATTGTTGTTTTATCTTTTGAGTGATTATAATGAGGTCATTTATATGATTTTATTGAATTTAATCATGTTGAAAAATTATAATTGAATGTACATACTTGTTTAGATAATGAGAGAAAAGTGGAACAAAGGGTATATAACTATGTTTTTTTAGGAAGCATACTTTGATTTCAGTACAACAACATAGTGAATGGAGACAATGGTAAGATTAAAAATCCACCAAAAAAATCTTGTTGCTTAGCATTAAGTTTGAAGGCTTGTATCATTAAAAACAGGGTTTCAGTACCTCCAATGGACATTGCAGAAATGACCCATCATGTACCTTTGTAATTAACAACATCGAAATGCCTATAAAAGTATTTATGTGTATATGTATTTAACATAATTTAACTGAATCCAGAATGACATCATTAATGGGTATGCGAGTTAAATCACTGTAATGAGCAGTTATGGTTAATTGTATATAAAAGTTTAATAATAGTTGCTTCTAATACTCATTTTGTTAATATGTTCAGTTATGGAATATTTTCTTTAGTTTAAATTAAGTCAAACACACCTTTTTCAGATGAATTCAATTAAAACTTCCCATTCATTGTATGATAAAGAAATGGAAGTAAATGTGCATCTTCTGATCTTTGATATTTATATGTGTCTATAATCAAGTTTTTAATTTTTTGTGCAAATGTTATCAACTTTTTATCTTGTACTACAAAATTTATATTCCCAGGGCTTGAACGTGCGACAATGTTATAAGTTGGTTTTGATAATATCCGTAAAGCTTCCATGTTTCCTCGTTGACTTGCACCATAAGTTTTTCAAGAAACAGTAAATAACGTTATTTTCTTAAATTATTAGTGTATGCAATTATGAATGGTGCACTGCAATAAAATTTCATGACTAAAGTGTTTTTAAGTACTTTTTTTCAATAATTAGAATACTGCACAATAAATAGGTATACATGTGTGATATGTTTTAAATTATTGCAAATTTTATTTTATTTTAAAAAGACTTATAATTAGATTCAAGCAGTAGACAAATTTTAACTAGATATTACTGTTAGAAATTTATATCAAAGCCCAAATGTACTATTAACCAAGTATTATATTTAATGTTAGATATTTCATTTGGAATTTTACCCAAAGTTCCTCAAGGGCTACATGCACTAGCCATTTCTAATTTAGCAGTGTAGAACCAGAGAGAAGGCAGCTAGTCATTACCACCCACCACCAACTCTTGGGCTACTCTTTTACTAATGATGATGGGATTGACTGTCACATTATATTGTTCCCATGGCTGAAAGAGTTAGCATGTTTGATGTGATAGGGATTCGAGCTCACAACCTTCAGGTTGCGAGTCAAGCACCCTAACCACCTGACCATGTTAGATACTGACTATAATTAACTTAGTTTATCTTAACAGTTTTCTCTGTCATCTCATTTCTATATTATTACTTTAATTTTATCTTATTCAATATTGCAGAATGAATATTGATAAAATTACAAATTTATTCCATCTAAACAAAATGTGGGAAGTTTTTTATAAACATACAAGTATGTCATACAAAAAAGTGTTACAAAGATATTTGTAATCAAGATGTATATGAATTGATAACTTCAGTGTAAATCGGATCCTGACAAGTCAGACAGTAATGTTTATGTGAAGAAGTAAAATACTTTTGGCCATCATTGTATTTTCATAATCTCTAGAACTTCTGAAAGGCATATCTGTAGTTTTTGTAATTATATACTTGTATATTATATTTGGCTTTACCCTCCTCTATCACAAACTGTTTCTAAATCAGCCATTTTGTGGTAAAATAACTTGGACAACAATTACATAATACCATATTGAATGGTACTCTAAATGTTCTCTGATTCTTACCCATGCATATAGGATTAACTTCATCTCAGTTTCATTTGTTTATGTCATAGTTTCTGTTTAATAACATGTTTTTTAACTTGTTTGCTTATCAGATAAGTTTCATTTCTATTTGACACTGTTTTATTATGAAGGTAGGCCTTATAAACTGTTTCTGATGTTCATTTGTTTGTCACAGGTCAAAGCATCAAAGTTAGACATCTTAAGCATTTTTATATTGAGTGGATAAAATTGATAGTAGAAAATTAATAAGGTTGGAAGGAGTTCAGAGATATGTGGAGTGAAATATTATATATGCCAGGATTGGAATGTCTTTGAGAATTGCAAGTCTAATTTAGTTTTCAAGATATATCATATTCTTCACCTGCACAACTTTCTTGTTTGAAGGTAATTTACAGATAACTTTTGAGATTATTGTAAATAGCAGATTAGGAACATAAAGGAAGGAAGGAAAACATAAACTGATGTGGATGAGAATAGGTGTTACATTTTTTAAAGAAAAACAGTAGTGAACATTTAGTGCTATAGAGGCATGATACTATCAAAAGAAAGTCTTCTCTTTTTTGTAGTGTATATAGAAGTGAGTGACATTGAAAATTATAAATCATAAAGGCTACTTAAAAAGTATAAAAACTCTAGAAGCTTAGGGATATAACTGTCTAGCCCTTTAACTCTTAATGTTGTGACTTATCTACAGTAAGATTTATTTTCAATATTTAATTAAACAACTGTTATCACTGTATGTCAATAAAACTGGCATCCAAACAAATTTTAATGTATATTTTAATTTCATAATTCCAGAAGAAATACTAAAAACAAAATGGTAAATATCCTTTCTTATGTGTCACATTACATACCCTCTTATCTTATTCATCAGTTTATATTGTATTATGCATACCATACAATTAATAACTCATATTTCAGACATTGGCAAGTTAAAATTAAAATGAAAATTTCCCATCCTTTTGATTTACTTAACAAGCCTATCAGAGAAGTCCATCTCACTACTATTTTGTTAAACCACTTGTCTGCTGCTGTAAAGTACATGTTTCTGTTGGTTAATAGAAAAACCATATTTCACATTACTTAAAACTGACAGTCATTTGGTATTGTCTTGACAAAAAAGTTGGATTTTTATCTAATGATTAAGACATTACACTAAACACAATCAAGATTTTAAAACTTACTGTAGGCTAGTTAGAAAACTAGATAAATTAGTTTTACTGTGTACCAGTACAGTAAGTTTATTATTTGCTTTTCTAAAATGTATCTCTGAAATCAACAAAAATTAATTTGTCTTCTCTTTTACTTGAGAGAACAAGTATAATAATTTTTTCAGTATATAAAAACACGTAGGGATCAATCTATACATTATACAGAAAAATTAATTCATCCAAAAAGTATTGAAACAACAAAGTCAAAAGTACAAAAACTGAGTTACTTAAAATTTAAAACATTGTATCACTACACTGGCCAGAGTATGACTTTCAAGTACAAATCAATTTTGTACCATCATAAGTACTATCAATCTTTGTTTTCCTATGTAATTTGTATTTACTGTTCTATGTTTTAAGAAAAATAAATAAAAATTAAGCAAAATTGTGATTAAAGAGTAATAATATAATATAATATAATAATAATGTAAATGTTCATAATCATTTACATGCTTTGCATACATATACCACTAAATTCTGACTACCCTATGAGGATAACTAACATCGAAATACATCCTAATTTTGTTAATTGGGGTGTACTTTGTACATAGCCATATCCTAAATGCTTTGTTACACACTTATTATTACTGTAGACAAATTTTTCTTGTTTTACTCAACTGTAAATAAACCAATAGACTCTTTTCCATTGTGTCTTTGGAGGTTTATGATAAACTCTGTGGGGATTTGGCCTTATTGAGGTTGCACATTTTCATTTGTTATCAATGATGTCACATGAACAGTAATGGCAGGAGTGCTTTATGTTTGGCATGTTTCTGATTTTGCCATTAAGAGTAAACAAAATAGATGTAAAATGGTTAGATATAGAAACTCCCAGGAAAATAATTTGGAACTTTTATATAGTTTTATTTTTAAATGAAGGTTATAAACCTTTGGCATGACCAAATACATCAATTGAAAAGGTTTGACCTCCTGAAGCCAAAATTAATTAGGTCTCAAATCTGTCAAGAGAATGATGGAGCTATAAGGTAAAAGTGTGTACTTGGTTTAAAAAAAAATCTGAGTCATTCTAGGAGCCAGGGCTAAAAATTAGGAATTTTAAAAACCTGGAAGTTGGGACCATAAAAAAGTAAGGAACCAGGACTGAAGATACTGTAAATATTATTTATTCAAACTATAAATCCCTATATTGACTTTACCAAATGCAATTCTAGGTAAAAGCATGGAGCCAAAATAGAGGTTGTAGTTTTAATTAATAATGTCTACAGTATTTGCAGGCTTGTTTCTTTGTTTTTAATGATCCCTGTTTGCAGGTTTTTAGATTCCCTTTGTTTTATTTATTTTGTTAATAATTGTACTAACGATGACAATGATTAGCATCCAATCACCTCAACCTCACCAAAAGTACACGTACCAATGATATCCTACAATCCTCAGACTGTCCTTATATAATATAAGGATTATTGCCACCTGATACAAGTATCTCCACTGGCTGCACTACTTTTCAGTTATACCTGAGCACAGCTGACATATATAAACAAGCTATGTTTCTTTACCTGTCCATCTCAGTGGATGACAGGATCATTAGTCCAAGAGCAATCTTTCCATTTTTGCATGATATCAAAGCACCTTACCCATACCTATCACACATGACAAGAATTTCAGGTTACTGAAGTGATCTTAGGAGTTCCTGTATAAAATTAGAGGCTTATTATCTAAAAGTAAATCTCTTGTATTTAAGAAGAGAGCTTCCCAGAATATCCAACAAGAAATTTCATCTCCAATTTACAACAAATAAATAAATTTAACTACATTAGGCTTATCATATTTTAAACACTAGATTTGTACTAGATCACCCATCAAATCTCTATAAGTGGGCATGAGTAAATATTACATGAATCATAAATAAAGTTACTAAACATACATAATAAACATTCTAATTGGTTTATTATCATTAATGGATTATCCTTGGTACTGTGGATTCTTTGGGTTAATTTTTAGCTGTTTTTATTCATAATAAGCTAGCGAGATATATTCTAATTCTAAAACTAATATTAAAATGACTTTAACCACATACACACTGTTAAAACAACTTTGTTTCCATGTTATAATGCCTACATCAGAGTCAAGGATAGCCCTTTAATTGCAGCTAATATTGCACAGCATGCATATTTTTTTCTCTCAGGAAAACAACGAATCACTTATACTAACTATAACTAAAGCATTTACAACTTATGTTTTCTTCATGCAAAAACAAAACAAAAAAAAACAACAATAATTTGTTTTCCAAACTTTTCAGTTAACTCAGAAATACCCTCAATCAATCTGCAGCAAATAATTCCTTTCTTTAAGTCATCTGAGAAAAGCAGATACTCCTGACTGGAAATACTGTCTGTTGTTTGCTGAACATCTTTTGAACCGTCCTTCCATTCCTATTTATACAGATAGTTTGAAATCAGGTGACTCTGTGGGTTCTGTCATGGTTTGGTGTGGTTGTGTGCAGAATCCCCTCTACAGTATGTGTTCACTGCTGAACTGTACACCATTTCTCTTGCCCTGGATCACATAGAAGCTAAGCAGTATTCAAATTACCTTATTTCCACTGACTCGCTTAGTTCTATACTGGTTCTTGAATCGCTTCACATTAATTCTCACCCTGTTCTTGTCAATATTCAAAACCGACTGGTCCATTTCACTTTAACATCTGCTTCTATCTAGTTATTTTGAATACCAGGCCACGTTGGTATTCGTGGGAACTGGCTCGCCGACACCACAAAATAAATCTGTTTGCTCTGGCACTATTGCTGCTGTGGTCCTGTATTCAAGGATTGTCTCCGTGCCAGTTGACTTGGAGTGAGCAACGTGAAAACAAGCTTTTCCAAATAAAACCCTCTATTGGACTTTGGCCGTCTTGTTTCCATATGGATTGGAAAAAGCAAGTTGTCTTAACTAGACTATGCATTGGTCACAGTTTTTTTAACTCATTGTCTTCTTTTATCTGGGATTGATGCCCCAATGTGTTGTCTGTGTAACACTCAGCTCACAATAAACCACAGTTTTACTGTCTTGCCATCATTACGACTCTCAATGACGGTACCATTTTAAATATGTTTTGTCCCAAGGTTTATCTGTAACGTTAGACAGCATTATTGGCAGTGGTGACACTGTCTACCTTGGAAATTGTTTTAGTTTTTTAAAGGCCATTAATCTTTTTAATGCTAAATAAGTTTGTTTTTCTTTTTAATTTATACATTATACCTTTTTTTTAATGCAATTCCCTTTTATGAATCAAAATCCATCTAGTTCGATTTGACATTAGAAATTGGCAGTAACGTCAAATAACTTGAAACCAGGACTGGAAAGGCCAACTTCAAACATCAGTGTCAGACACCTGAACTACCTGTTAGTCATCCTGATGAGTTATAATAATTAAACTTTTACTACAAGTCTTTTAAAACTTGTATTACTCTACTTTCTGAAAATGGCCATAACATCAAATAACTCGAAATCAAGACTGGAAAGGCCAACTCTAGGTGTCTAAAGCTGATTTTTTAACTTACCCTTCAGTCATCCTGGCAAGGATAATTACAGTTATGATACAGAAAGTCCTTTACAACTTGTATTGCTGTAGACTAATGTAGAACTTGGATTTAATGGTATTTGTTTTTAATTCAAAACTTAAACTTTGTTTTGTTTTACCTTAATTTCCTTTTATGAATTTTAATAATTTTACTTTAAATTTTTTACCAGATGTTTGGCACAGTTAGCCGAGTTGTTTTGCACCATAAAACTCAAAACCAACCAACCAGCAGATAGTTAAATTTACATATATTTGTCTTGTGTCTTTCATATTAGGCTTTTTTCAAGTAGAAGACTGCATAATGATACTTTAATCACAGGGTTTGTGAAAGTCCAAGGTCCATTGTTAACAGAAATATTGTGCTTATCATTTTGAAGAGCTGTGGATGTGTTATCAAAGTGATGATGAAATCCCATTATGCGATTAGTGTATCCGTACTGTATTGGAGATAGTGTCTAACTGTAGTCCCTTCATTTATTAATTCACAACTTAACAAGGATTAGATTTTGAAAATTCAAAATAAACCAAGTCACAAATTGTTTTAATGATGGTAAAATAAAGGATACATCAGATACCATTACAATAACATTAAAAGTTAAATAAACCAGCAAACTTTGTATACAAAATGGTGACCATAAAACTCGTTTATTGAAAATCTTTGTGAAATAAAAAAGCATCTTGGGTAGCCACAAAAAATGTTTGACTGCTGAGTAAGGTGTAAAAAGAAATTAGACTATAAACACCTACTGAAGGCCAAAAAAACATGATTGCAAAAATAAAATATATTTACATTGTGCATATCAGTAAACCCTAAGTTGGATTACCTTATTATCAAAATCTTGTACAATAAATTATATATTTAAAAACGGCTGGTGTGGAGCAAACAACGAAACATAAACCAAATCAACACGAGGAAGGACAGGAACAAAAAGATCTGCCACAACAAGAAACTAAGATGCAAACAACAGAAAAGACGCCAACACGACAAACCATTGACTCACCTCATAATTAACAGATCCAACCAACAATTAAACACAGAAGAAATACATCTACTTAATAAAGGACTCAACTTTGCAATAGCACCTAGGTTCATCCCAACTTTAGAAATTAAATGTTTGGAAAACGTAGGCTGGAGACTTGTGATACTTTCCAGGGAAAGCAAAAACAACGGAAAGAAGACAATTTTATTAACATCCAACAGCCAAACTTCCCAGGGAAAAATAAAAAATTTATATTTTTCAGAAACACCTAAAAACAACATCTTAAACGATTTTTTCAAAGAATTTTCTCACAAAACCATCAACATAATTTTACAAAACAGAAAACTAAAAAACAACCTCACAGAAAGACATTAATTCCATTAAAAACATAAAACAAGTCAAAAACATTAAAATTCTAAAAGCATATAAAGGTAACACTATAGTCATAATGAACACAAATGAAAAACACTTTTCCTACTTACGCAAGACCGACTCATGTACACCACAAATATACGGTATCTCCAAACCTCGTAAACCAGATTGTCCACTATGACCACCAATGTTGACATATGAATCATTTAATTACAATCTTGGTGAATACATAGCATGGGCATTCCCCAAATATGTAACATCAGCCAGCTCATTCATCAAAGGCTCCTTTAATTTCAAATCTAACCTTAATCATAAAGCCTTAATAGCCAGTTTCGATGACATATCCATCTTTACAAAAATTCCAGCCACTGAAGCCTACAAGACAGTCTTAGAACTCTATATCTGAGATCCTAACCCATCAATAGACATTCCCAGCAACCCTCATAGAATTCACCACAATGAAGACAAACTTCATGTTCAACAACCACAACTATATACAAAAAAATGGCCTAAGCAGTCTCACCAGTTCTTGCCAATATTTTTATGACACACGTTGAAACACAAGCAATTAACACAGCAAGCATTACATCCACCACTATACTGGTACAAATATGTAGACGACACGATTGTGGGATTCACATCATCAGAACATACACTTCATTTTTTCAATCGCATTAACTCTATAAATTCCAACATTAACATCACATGTCAACTGGAAGAAAGCAATCAAATATTGTTTCTTAACCTCAAAATTAGAAGAACCGATACACAATTTAAAACGGGAATCCATAAAAATTCAACATACCAAGAAACCAAATAAACACAGCCATAAAACTATGCACAAATTAGACAAAATAAAACAACACTTCATCACCATGAGCAACATTCCTCCACAAATTGTATAAAACATCATACTCATCCACCTTGACAAAAAACAAAATCAACTAACAAAAGTAAATATACCCCACGATTTTAAAAACTTATGAAACCATATACGGCTGCATACCATATATTCCTAACATTAGCAAAAACATAACCAACATTTGGCAAAAACTAGCACCAAAATATGACATCCCAGTTAATACAAAATTTATTCAAAAACCAGGCAAAAATCTAAGGTCTATACTATGTAAAAACTACACTGACAAGCACAACACCAACATTATTTATAAAATACAATGTGATAACTGCCACGCCTTCTATATTTGGGAAACAAAAAAGAAAAATGGAAACCAGATTCAAAGAACCGAAAAAGACACCACACATTTTCGAACACTACAAGTGAAATAAACACAACATAACCATAAATAATACCCAAATACTAAATAAAGAAACAAACAGAATTAAAAAAAGCCTTACTTGTACAACAACTCCAGCCAATGCACAGGAACACCTTTATACCTATATTGTTTGTTTTTGAATTTTGCACAAAGCTACTCAAGGGCTATCTGTGCTAGCCATCCCTAATTTAGCAGTGTAAGACTAGAGGGAAGGCAGCTAGTCATCA
The DNA here is from genome assembly GCF_004210375.1 of Tachypleus tridentatus. Classification (NCBI taxonomy): domain Eukaryota; kingdom Metazoa; phylum Arthropoda; class Merostomata; order Xiphosura; family Limulidae; genus Tachypleus; species Tachypleus tridentatus. Next base: position 10,060,141 of record NC_134832.1, on the reverse strand, counting down.
CCACCCACCCCCAACTCTTGGGCTACTCTTTTACCAACGAATAGTGGGATTGACCATCACATTATAACGCCCCCACGTCTGAAAGGGCGAGCATGTTTGGCGCGACGGGGATGTGAACCCGTTATACCTATATTAATAAATATATCCATCTAAGCACGCCCTCTACATTCCTACACTCGATTACACAGCCGCCTTTAAACATGTGGTCAGCTACCCTTTCTTTCCTTGTGAACCTGACGATGACCGAAGAATGTCAAAACATTGTTCGCACCTGTGTTAGTGCCTGATCTATCCATAGCAGCCATTTTTAAATATATAATTTTCTCTACAAGTGGGTTTTCTCGTCATCACGGATTACTTGTACAATAAAGCTTTATTTTGCTTTAATGGTCTGATACAATTGTCAGTATATGCACATTGTGATTATTTTTCATATACAAAGTATGACCAAAAGTACTGAGAGAATTCAACTTCGAAAGAATGGTATGTTCTTTTTTATTCCTGTTCTCCATTTTAATAGGTAGTACCTACACTTCTAGTTATTAATAGACTGGACTCTGTTACTAACACTTTCCACCAATTATTGATACAAAAGTGTTAGAAAAGGCTATCACTCATCTTACAAACCAGCATCAAGTGTAGTTAGATTTAGTGTTCTGCCAAATTTTATTTTTCAAGCAGTATCATAAATCTCCAACGCTTCAGACAAATTAGTCAGGGCACTATGATAGCAAACACTGCCCTGGAAAAATTATACCTTTTGAACTTTGTTTGACCAGTGGTGTAATTTTGAAATATTTGTCATTTATGAATTCATAAAGTTGAAATTTGTTATGAGTATTGATTTGTTTTGGAAATAATTCTAAACATCTTGGTCTTGATTTCATACAGCTCTCCATTTAGTACTGATATAAGCAACTAGAAATTAATACAATTTATGGTATTAGACTTACTTGAATCATTTATTGTCATGAAAATAGATGTTCAGGTATTGAAGACAATAAATAATATCTCCTTGCCCATAGACTCGGAAGTTATCGTCCCCAAGACAAAGTCTATATTATAATACATCATTGTGCTAATTTCCACAAATTCATTTATACAAAGATATTCTCAAAATCTCTCTCCTGGTGGTTCAGTGTTAAATCTGAGGGTTTATAATACTTAAAATCACGTGTCCCAATGTGTACCTTTGGGCATCATAACAAACAAAATCCATATCATACAAAATTAAAATGCGTCTTCAGAAAAATTATTCGAGTTGACAATACTTCTCTGGCATACACTAAATAATACAACAGTTACCAACCATAACTATTTCTGTAGGATTCCTTGAATTTATACTTGCAATTGATTTAGTATTATATATTTATTTTAGTATCTTTACACACTGCTAGCCAAAATCTTAAGGCCAATGAACATAAAGAAAAAATATGCATTTTGAGTTGTTAGACTTAAACACTTATTTGAGTAGATCTTCGAAAGATGAAAATAAAAATAAACGTTTTAGCATTTAATAGAGAAAATGTGAACACTATGAAATTATCCTAAATACTAGCTGGTCAAAAGTTTAAGACCATACCAAAAAGAAGTCCTAAACAGGATAGGAAATGCCCAACAAGCGGTCTCACCAGTTGCACTTCTGTCATTTTGAATAACTTCAAATATTCGCCCTGGCATGGTATGGTTGATATAAGCATTTACAGAAGGCTGGCTGGAATGTTATTCCAAGTGCTGAAGATGGCTTCATGAAGGTCATGCACTGTTTGGAATTGACGTCCATTTCTATAGACTTCCCTTGCCATTCACTCCCAAACATCTTCAATAGGGTTCAGTTCGGGCGAACACACTAGATGGTTCAAAAGAATCACGTTATTCGCCATGAAAAAGTCCTTTGTCTTGCAGGCATTGTGAATTGCAGCATTGTCCAGCTGAAAGATCCAGTCACTTCCAAACAGGCGAGGGTCTTCAGTCAATAAGGATGCTCTTTCCAACATGCTGGTTAGCTGCTGTTTGACGTCCCTGTATAACCTGAAGTTCCATTGTTCCATGGAAGGAGAAAGCACCCAAGATCATGGTGGAACCTCCTCCTCCACTGTGTCGTGTAGCAAATGGTTCCGGTGGGATATCCTTATTGTTCCAGTAACATCGGAAGCCACGTGGACCATCCAGGTTATTTTTTTTTTCATCAGAGAACAAAACCTTCCACTTTTCTACGTCCAATCTCACTAGCGATAGCACGTTGAGAGAGACCTTACTTTTGCAGTTCGACAATTCTGCCACCTTCAAACTCTGTCAACTTTTTATTCTTTGCCAGGAGATGTTGACAACGCTAATGCTTGAACACAAATGACTGAATTTCGTTATGTGGTTACCCATTAACACTTCGTTTCAGTATGGTCTTAAACTTTTGACCTGCTAGTATTTAGGTTACTTTCATAGAGTTCACATTTTCCCTATTAAATGATAAAAAAAGTTTTTTTTTTATCCACGACCCTCAGATTACGAGTCACATGCCTTAACACGCTTGGCCATGTCGGGCCAACATGTTTCTGTAGTTTTCGCTTTTTCTGTGTATTGCGCAATTTCCGCCTCTTCTTGAAACATGTAAATAATTCTTGATAGTGACAATCAACAATATTTGTATTCTAAAGACTGGTGTGACTATAATATTTGTGTAAATAAATTGTTAAAAATTCTGGAAACTCTCAGGATTGGTATGGAGAGATTACCGTGTTTCTCCGAATATAAGACAGGGCTTATATTAATTCTCACTCCAAAATATGACACTAGGGCTTATTTTCGGGGGATGTCTTATTTTGATATATTAAAAAAATGAAGTTACAAAGTAAAACTATTAAACTAACCATTTAAAATAAACTATTATTAAACTAACTGATTAATACTTAAACAAACTAATTAACTAACTATTAAACTAATTAATAAATTAATTTTTTTATTTCTTTCCTCTTCCTGCCACTCTTAACTAGGGCTTATTTTAAGGGTAGGGCTTATATTAAAACTATCCCCAAAAATCACACTAGGTCTTATTTTATGGGTAGGTCTTATTACCGGAGAAACACGGTATTAGTATTCGTCAGCTAGAGTTGATGTGCTATAAGGCCTAGGAAGCTACAATTGCGATTGACACTTATTAATCGGAAAAATATAAATCTTCCCGGATATATTCTTTTGATTTCGAATACTGCAAACTGTTCAACTTCGGACGTTATTATTTCTACCGAAAAAATTAAATATCTTTGGTAAAAAGTAAGCTTAGCTAAGAAAATACAGCCTTAATTTTTTCAATCACATCAACTCTATACATCCCAACATTAACTTCACATGTGAACAGGAAGAATGCAATCAAATATCATTTCTTAACCTCAAAAGTACAAGAACTGACACACAATTTAAAACAGAAATCCACCGAAAAATCACCCATACTGGACTATACATTCCTTGGGACTCAGCACATGAAACAAAACAAAAACTCAACATACTAAGAAACCAAATAAACAGCCATAAAACTATGCTCACCAGATAAAATTAACAATGAATTAGACAAAATAAAACAATACTTCATCAACATCAATAAGTTTCCTCCACAAACCGTAGAAAACATTATACGCACACACCTAGACAAAAAGCAAAATCAACCAACTAAAGTAAATACAGCTCACGAATCAAAAAACCACGAAACCATATACTGCTGTATACCATATATTCCTGACATCAGCAAAAAAATAACCAACATTTGGCAAAAATTAGTAACAAAATATGACATTCCAGTTAATACCAAATTTATTCAAAAACCAGGCACAAAACTGAGGTCTATACTATGTAAAAACTACACTGACAAACACCACACCAACATTATTTATAAAATACAATGTGATAACTGCCACGACTTCTATATTGGAGAAACAAGTAGAAAAAATGGAAACCAGATTCAAAGAACATAAAAAGTCACCTTCACACGTTTTCGAACACTGCAAGTCAAATAAACACAACATAACCATAGAAAACACTCAAATACTAAATAAAGAAACAAACATAAACAAACGCAAAATTAAAGAAGCCTTACTTATACAACAACTTAAACCCAAAATAAACCAATATAAAGGAACGCCTTTATACCTATATTATTATAATAAAATAAATAAAATTATATATTCAAACATCTAATACCGCCCTCTACATTTCGACACACAGTTACACAACCCCTTTCAAACATGTGGTCAGCTTCCGGTCAGTTACCTTTTTCTTTGTGAACCTGACGACGACCGAAGGTCGAAACGTTGTTCGCTCTTCTATGTAAAATATTTTCTCAACCCAAACGAGCCGTTTCTGCATATAAAAATATAAGTACAGTAGCTGCAAGCTAATTCCCAAGTCTACATTAACACAAGGAGCATGCACCACACCTGTAATGACAGCTATAATTGCATTTTCTGTAGAACACAAACAGTAAATTGACTATTAAATGTACACTTTTTCTACAAGACACACAAAATAGCTACAAACTAACTCAATAGTTTCAATAAACTGTAGTTTCTATACAATAAAGCAACGAAGTTGCCACTTCAGTGCTTGACCTGCTAATTCTGTACAAGATGTGTATGAAGTAGCTACATATCTCAAATCTTTACAAGAGAGCTGTAAGCAAGAGCAGGTGTTTCTCTACTAAAGAAATGAAAATAGCCTGTAACTTGACTGCTTGAGTTCCAGATTTCACACAACAAGCATTTAATTTAGCTTTCATAATATTGCAAAGTGTGGAATATTTCTACAAGAAACATCCAACATAGTTCTACTTTGACTGTAAAATTGTACTTTCTGTACAAGATGCATGCAATTTAGCTGTAGCTAGGTTGTTAAATCTGAAAGTTTGCTGCAGATATATGCATTGCATTTATAAGTTGTCTACTTTTCATACAAAATAAGAGACTGCAAAATAATTTTTGCTTATGTTTTAAGCCAAATTACAAATGTTGCTTATATTATTCTTAAATTGACTGAAGTAGATAGAAAACAAAAAATCATCTCATTATACTGTTGTAAGCTGTTTTCAATGTTTTAATTTAGATACTTGACAGAAAGCCTTACAATTTAAATACTTCAATTAATATCTAAACATGGGTACATTAATTATAAATACTATCTAAATAGTTTGAAATCATTTGAGAAATAAATGTAAATTCCGAATTATTCAATATTAAGCAATAGGAGTTATCTATTTTATCATTCAGTTACTCAGTGAGTAATGTGTTTGTCAATCAATCAAAAGTAATTAAGTAAGGTATTACCACAGTCTCATGACTTCTACTGAAAGTGAAAATTGTCGCTTGTGAAATTAGACCAACAACCACGTATAAGTGAAAGCAGCCTGTGGAAAATGTTAAGAAAGAAATAAGCTAACTTGAAATCATTAAGGCAACTTATTTTTATCAACTAATCTATAAGAACCAACTTAATGATGGAAAACACCAAAACAATGCATAGGTAATGAAGAAATACACGATGCTACAAATCTTTTTTACAGTACACACATTTCATGTTTCATTGTATCCCACTCCTTGAAATAAAATGTCTTGTTGTTGGTGTATATATATATATATATATAAACTAAGATATTTTATATTCTACTTAATTCCCTATTATTGGTTTTATTTTTCTTCATTAATATTTTAATGAGTTAAGTTTCATATTTAAGTACCATTCGTTTCTTACTGAGCTCTGCACTTATAAAAAAGCGTTAACTGATAATATGAAATTCACTAGATTGTTGCAAAGAAAAAAATTCTAGTTTTCTTAGTACTTTCACATGATTTTTCAACATAAGTCAACTCTTGTATATTTTATTGCTTTTAGCCTTACTTGTACAATAACTTTCTTTATACTGTGCCAATGTTGGTAATTTTACTAACATCATTATACCTAATTCTGCTATGCCTTGTCCACTTCTACTGTCAAAGAAAACCCATCTACATTACAAGCAGTACAAATAAGTAACTACAAACATAAGTATTTACATGATGTTATGTATAAAAGGTGAGTAATTGTTATTGACAAATAGATATTCTATAATCACTTTAATCATTTTGTAGCACTTTGTAAGAAAACAATAAAAATCAGTTATTACTGTTGAACTTTAATTGAAAATTATTTTAAGCGAGAATTAATATACAAATTATTCAATTTTACTATAATAGGATAACTTTGAATTTAACAGATATTAATCTTCAAATTGTAGGATGTCGGAACAGTAAATTGACAAATAGTGATTTGTAAGTACAATGAAGTGGTTTTATTTTAAAAAACATGTTCCCCAAATTAAAACCACTTCCCCATGCTTATAAAGCATGGTTTGCTAACTTACTACCTCAGAACTAGTTCAATGTTTACTTGGTTGGATGATTATATCAAATTAAAACTTGATCAGACACAAATTGATTGCCCCAAATCACTTCACTGATAGATTGTTTTGTGTTTTTAAGATGTTAATCTTTTAATAACCAATAATAACATTGTAACATATCAGGAACTTTAATCACTCTCAGGCTGAGTGAAGTGGTTAAAACAATGAACCAGATTACACCAGTGTCTTTGAAATAAACATGTAAGTATCTGATGAAATTACATTTTAATAGTTTTATGCAGCTAATGCTAGAATATGTAAACAGAAAATGTACACTAATTAACTTTAATAATTTCAATATAATAACAACTTTGCAAGCATAAAATCAAATTTTTACAACAAGAAACTTTTACCTCTGATATTCATATCCTTATAGTTACTAAACACAATAGAGAACTTGAATGATCAAAGTATTATGTACTCAATAGTCTATTGTTGTTGGTAAACATATGATAATCACACTTCTGTGTTCACCTGAGCCATCAGACTGGGTTTCACTACATCCAGACAGATGTCATACTGTTGGTCTAGCCCCACATAACAATCACTGAGTATAAAGACTGTGTAGATCACATGGCCAGGAGATTCAGGGGTGTGGAACATAAGCTGTAGGGAATCAACAATTATTTATTAATGAATGTGTATTGCAACCACCAAGAACAATGGGAAAACCATGACAATTTTAGACACACTACCCTTCAACAACTTGCAAGAAGAAGCATCTAGCTATAAGAAGACACACTGTAGCTTTAACCATACAATATTCCAACTAGGTGAAGGAAGAGTCATGATACTTTACATTAGATATACATGACTGTTTCATTTAAATTTAATATCAGAGTTATGATTTAGATAGTTATAAAGCACAAGTGCTAAATTTAATATTATTAGAACCAATATATTTTTTTGCAGGTTTGTGTGCATAACTGTTTACAAATAACTTGTTGGGTAGTTCATTGTTCTGAATTGGGTGAATGTTATGCACATTTTCTGAATTTTTCTTGTTGTTTTAAGTGAGTATTGTTACATCATAATATTCTGTAGCTTATGGAAAGTTCCAGCCCTCAGTCAGGCAGTACATGTATATAATGTGTATAGCTCACTAAAAATGACATAGCAAGTATTACCCACTCCCACCCCATATTATAACTTAATCTCACATTTCATAGCTAACTGAATTAAATAAATTTTGCAAAATCGAGATTGATTAACAAACAGTCGAGGTAGTTAAACGTTGGTAAATTCCTTTGTGAGCCAATCAAAATTAAGATTTTCATGAAATGAATTGGTGATGTCTTTATATAATAATTATTGGTAAAAATCAGTTTAATTAACAACTCCTAATATATGTAAAAGTCAGTGCATTTTGGTAACACTTTGTTCCAACAATACATTTTATGTTATGTTGCTTAGCAACAAAAGTATAAGTATATATTATTCATGATGTCAGAAAAATATGTAGGTTCAATACGTCATTATACAATATGACAAAAACCTTATAACCTGAGTACTTTCAAAAGGCGGGCCTTTTTTGTTGAGGGGCAAACTAAGAACCTGATAGTGTTGTTAATTTATGTACAGAAAGTATAACATCAGATGTATAGACAACAAAACTGAAAAACATATTTGTTGAGTTCTTAATTTAGAGTCTCCAATGATTAAAAAGATTTGTTTTTATTATAAATATTGATGACACAACAGAAAATAGCTTAATTCAAAAAATTTAAATTTAAAATTCTGATTGGCTCACAAAGTAATTTACCGACATTTGACAATCTTGATCACACTTTTTTGCCTTTTTATTGGTCAAGCTTGATTTTGTAAAATTTAGTTATTTCAATTAGCTATTTAATGTGAGGTTAAAACTACCCTGTAACAATCTATAATAGTTAAAAAAACAAACAAAAAACACAAAAACATCTCATAATAGTTTTACTGCTAAGCAAAGATATATATTAAGAGTTACCAAAAAGAGTGTGAAAGTACTTTCAATAAAAGGAATAGTGTAAATCACATATTCATTACTGGTAAAAATCAGTTAAATTATGAACTTTTAACATACAGAAAATAGTTTACTTAATAAATTATTTAAGTTTAAAATTGAATTGATATTTTCACTTTCACGACAAATTTTATGCACTTGGCTTTTGGCTAGGTGATCCCACACTATGTTTTTAATTTAGCTTTATTATACTCACTACATTTATGAGGTTTCATGGCACCCCCCACCACTAAAATCATAACTGTATAGGCAGTAATCAAATTGTTGTATTTGGATAAATGCAATTTGGCTTTTATGTCTCCTCTTATGCCAACAGATCTACTGTGATGTCTGTGATCTGACACGTTTTCTGTTTGTTTGTTTTTTAATGTAGGTTAGATAGGTAGCCAAGATAGTGCAAATAATGCAAATGAAAGAAAGACAAAATTAGTGAGTGATATAGTTAAATAAATTTAGACTATGTTTGTAAGTTTTGCCATACAGAGTGTATAATGGTGACTTTTAAAGTGTAATAATCACAGACTGAATTACTACAATAGAGTAGAGAAGAATAATTTGATGGTTAGTTGGGTTCTAAAGTAATTGATGTAAAAACAAAGAATCATTTAAAGCTCTGAATATAACTGAAGTAACCCAAAGAGTATTGTAATAACCTAATAACCTTTCACGAAAGGGGACGAAGAGTAACCACAACGTTCCTGAACACTCCAGTTGGAGAGAGAATTCTTACGATTTCTTTCTCTCTAAACTAAACCCCTGCCACGTTAGTTTGCGAGTATTGTAATTGAATTTAACACTGATCGTATTGTGATAACAGACTACACAAGAATAATATGTCTTGTCAAAGCTGCTTGTGTGGGTTTTCATGAAACAAAAAAAAATATTTAAAGCTCTGTATAAAACTGTGACAGCTAAAATGTAATGAAATTTTGTAAATATATCGGACTTCTTTTGAATATATTATTTTCAATCCTACATAAAATTTGAAACTTTGCTGCTATTGCTGGGCAATTTAATTTAATTATATTAATATAATGTATTGATTACCTATAAGTATCAAGTACGTCTATTAGTGCAACATTAAATTCTTATGTATCTTAACTCAAAATACAATTAAAGTACTTAATGTCATGAAAATAATAAACTTATCAAATTAATGGTTTTGATTCTTACCATTAGTATTTTCAATTAATTCAAGTTAGTTCAGTTTAACTGATTAGTGTCATAACTCACAAAAACAATCAACTACTAAAACTAAGTTTTCCTTATTATTCCAACTTTCTAATATCCAAGTAATCAAAATAATGCCATTATGATTTCTCATTAGTTCAAGTTTGTTGAACTATTGACTGTCCAGTGATTATATCTTGAGTTTTATTCTACTTCTCACCAAATGTACTCAGTCTTTCAGACACAGGATGCTATATGTTAAATTGATCTTGTTATTTTAATGCCCATATAGGTGAAAGTGCAAAACTAGTTTCTGGCACTAGGTATCATATCCATGATCTTTAATTCACAAGTAAGCCATCAGGATATGGATGGGGCCCTGGGGATTTATACTGCTCACATATTATTATTACATTACTTGTGGGAAAAGTGCCAAACATAATCCTAGGACAGCATGCAAACTGTCAATATATTTTAGTGGCCTGCCAAAAAAAAAAAGAAAGAAAAAAAGTCAACATTAATTGTAGTTTATATTGAAATACCATCTTGAAGGACAAACTGATGGAAGAGGGAGGGTATGCAAGTTTTTAACCTAGCCAACTCAAGTCTTCTTAAGGAATCATTGTGTTTGGAAGCAGTGATATCCAAGAAGCAGCACTTTCAAAGAGCTAATGTGCAAATTCAGACTTCAGGCCTTTTTACACCTGATACAAATTTCTATGAAGTAATTAAGATTAGTGAACCCAAGCTTACATCAGACTTTAACAAACTCTTCTCATCTAACAAAAAGACACTTTTCACTAAATTGGTAAGTACTAACTTTATCTTTTTCCCACGAAACACAGTACAAGTGAGCAAAATGGTTTGCAAATAAATCATATTGAACACCTATAATGTAGGGCATGCATATGCTGAAGGAGAAGCAGACTTTGAAAATTTGTATTAAAAGAACATAGCAGTTAGTGAAAAATCATAATCAATGAAATAAGCTGTCAGAAGACTTGATATTAGAGAAACTAATTTCAACAGATTCATGAAATTTTTCACTCTCATGTGAAAAATAGTTTTCATAATGTCAAAATTTCTTACAGTTCATAAACTTCTGTAAGAAATATACAGTATGGAAGTCATACTTAAACAGCTGAATCCTTATTACTAATCTAATATACTATACACATGCAAAATACAATTTTATTATTCTCTCTGCAACCATTATAACTAAATTTGTATTTATTTTTAGTGAATTCTTTTTTTATGCATTTTTATTATAGTTTTTAAATATCTTTAACAAATGTTTTATGTCAAACTGCAAAGGCTTTCAGAAAATATAAAATATTTGCAGCCCTCCTGTGATTTCTAACTAAAAACTTAAAAATTGTTCAAAATTATTAAATAATCTTCAAACAATTTATACGCTTAAGTATGTTAGAAGGTCCAATGAGTGATAAATTTATTTTTAATAAATAAATTAACAGTGAATACTATTACAATCTAATAAGATGTGAGCTATACACGTTTTCAGTATTTTCAAGCTATTATCCAATCATTCACCAAAACACTGTAATCATGATACATGAAAAATGTTGCAATGATAGCCTCATTTAAAATAATGTTCTGCTTCTTGACACAGTTTAGTGTGTTTTCTTATTTTCATAAGAATTATACGAGGAAAAACTATTAAAATATTAGTATAAAAAATATATACATTTTATTTTTGTTGGATACTTCCACATATGCCAAAAATCCTTTTGTAAAAATTGTTTTATTCTGCAGCCTCACATACATGTTTTTTACCATTTGCATTGCTGTAACAGTTAAATGAACATTGTGGATAAAAAAAACTTTAATAGTTAGTTTAAATGATATATTTTCGTATTTCCTCATATTTCTATAACTTGTTAGAAGTTAAACATCTGGCAGTTATGCTTTGTGACAGGATAGGAAGTGATGAAAAAGGTTTTTTTATGCTTTATCACGATTTTTTGCTTTGCTTTCATTCTTTTATTAGTGTATTTTATTTTTTGCTCAACATTATTTTAGTGATTTCTATTCAATCAGTATGATGTACTACAGTTGATTGTTACAGTGAATGTTTAAATGTTCTGCACCTGGTTAAAGATAAAATACTAAATAATTTACAACCCTTTTCATACATGTGTATCCAAGCAGCTTGGCTATACATTTCATTCGATAGTTTTCAACAACTGGCCTTGTGTAATTTTGTGTTAAATTAATATGATCTCACACAGTGGTATTACAGTGGAGCGCCATTAAGCCGTGGACCAATTAACCGCGAAATCGCTTAAGCCACTGTAGCAAGTCTAGTCCCAAAATTTTTGATGTATTAAATCTACTACCTGGCTATTTAAAGTTTCTCACACTCTCATAACTCAGCATGAAACTTACCTTTTTGTTTATATTTATGTTTTTAAAAATGTGAAATAAAATGGTTTGAAATATATTTTATTTGTTTTTTCTTATTGTTTAACTGCCAGTTAATAAATTCGGTATTAAAAATTTAATAATTTATGCAACTGCTCAATATCGCTACCACGATATTTAAAATGGCAGCCCGCAAGTAATACGGGTAGATGAAATTTTACAATAAAAAGGTTTATTTTTATTGTAATCTTTATATTATTAATAAATCTTAATCAAAATTGTGTTGTATATTTTATTTATTAAAAAGGGGAAAAGTGAACCATCGCAATGCATTGGTCGTTTGTGTTAAAACGGCACTTGTCAATTGTATCTGAATAGTCTATATATTAATATTATAATGATCACGCAATGGCCCGGATGAGGCTCCTTGGCAGAGCTGTTGGGGACTTTGGCTTTTCAGTCACAAAGGTTTAATCCGCGGACCACTTAAGCCGTGGTTAAGCAGGTTGACCCCCCAAACACCGCGGCTTAACGGCGCTCCACTGTACTTGACTGTTCTATAAGATAGAAACCATGATAAGAGATGACTTCCATTTAGTGTGAGAGTAAATAGGTGTTTAAAAAAGTATCCTAGTTTAAAATTACACGCATCTGCATTAAGTTTTTACTTCTAGAACTGTAAGTACATGAAAGGTGGCATTTAATATACATAGACAGTAGAATAAATTAATTACTATAACTTTGAATTAGATGTATAATGCAATTTCTTCTTTTTTTGTAAACGGCCTGCAAAAAATGTAATTACAAAAATCCACCAGGAAAGACATGTCAAACAAAATTTCATTGTAAAATCACAATTGTAAAATTCTAGGAGGACTGATTTTGACACCATCTTATATATGATTTAGTATTGATTTGATGAAACAAAACTTATTTTGGAACTACGTACTCTATTATTGTGCTCAACACTTTCCATGTGAAATATATTATTGTCTACATATCTAAATTAATTTTATATAACAAAATATAGCTAATAAACTGATGTACACACACAAATAATTAAAAACAAGGTAAAATATGAATAACTTCTCTTTCAATTATCTGTTTTTCATATTTATTTTTATGATTTTTAATTTAACATGTAACCATCAATCTTTTAAGTTTGGTATTTGTTTTGAGGCATCATATATGACTTAAGAAGCTGTTAAAAATTGTTCAAAAACTTTAATTATGATAAGGAAGATGTGAAATATTTCTCCTATGTAATATTAAAAATTCAGTTTAAGCACCTAAGCTGATCAATTGAAAACATTATTTATGTGTAATATATATTTCCATGTTTTTAAATCAAATTTCATAAGAAAGAGATAATAAATTTATGTATATAATAGATTTAATCTTTCCTTGAATTAAGTTCAGTTAAGTCTGATATGTCAATAAAATTCTGTTCAAAAGATTCAATTTGATCATGTGATAAAGCATATTCAAATCCCCGTTATAAAATTGCCTTACCTGGTGACTTGAATACTTTGATATAAAGCCAATTCTTTTCATTGCTATCAATTCTTGGTTCTCAATGTCTCCTAGCACCAGAAACCACCCTTCATCTTTTTGCTTAGGAAAACGTGGAGCTAAAGCCTTAGTATCCTTTTTTTTAATCCTGTTTCCTTGCAAGAATTTGACATTAAGAATGTATTCTTGACCAGCATGAACTTGAATCCAGTGATTATCCAATTGGACTCCACCTACCAAATGCATTTCATCTTATTTCATAAAATAAAACTATTTAAATATATTTTTTATTTATTATGAGAAATATTACCTATACAGTCTCATTGTTAGTTGTGCCCTAAAGAGCTAAAAAGTTGAATTTTAATAAAGGTAAAATTAGGTCGTTCATTCCAATAACTTAATAATTCCCTAATTCTATTTAAAACCAATTTAGAATCTTTTTAACTTATTTTCAAAATAGCTTAAAAACCATTAAGTTCTTAGATTTAGAAACTACCACTTCCTATTTCATGCAAACAAACCAAAACAACTTGCAATATTTATTAGATTAACAAAGAGCAACAGCACTTACGACAAAATTGTTCAATTAAGATTGTACGTTCTTCTTCCTTATTTTCCATCCACCAACCTTTAATTTTCATTGTAACATGTAAAACTGGAAGTTGAATCAAAGTCTGGAAAACCTGTAAAAAAGCTATTCATGAGGTTAACAGTGATATGTGCTTTGTATACTATGTATCAACAAAAGATACACTGAAAATTTTTAAAGCTGTTAGTATGAATGTAATACAATAAAACCTGTCTGGTCTAAGCCAGAAACTGCATAAGGCAGAAACCAGTATAAGCTGGAAATATCAAAATTTTCCAGAATTATCTTAAGGTTTCTCTTATAAAAGACCCTTTATATGGCAGAACCTGCATAACGCAGACAGAAAACTATCTTTCACCTATCTCATCTATCAACAAGTAGGATTAGAACCTGAGTAAGGCAGAAAAAATGTTTTTGATTAAATATTAATTTCTTATTTAATTAAGAATTTGTTTAAATATTAATAAATTTTCAAACATTGTTATAGTCAGTATTAGTTAGATTCATGACTTGTAGAAATATACTTGTCTTTTAAGTGCAAAATTCTTCTCTTTAAATAATTTTCACAAAAAAAAAAATAAATTCCTATCTTCCCTAATTTTAAAATTTAGGAAAAATTTAATTAATACCCTCATTTAAAAAAAAGCCACAAAATACCTTCATTTGTTTTAAAAATTGTTTGACAATTTTAGTGAAACCAAACTAATTAAAAAGACTGATGCAGATGATTCTGTGAACATGGAAAGTTTTGTGAACATTAATAAACATGTTTTAACAGAAACTAATGAAACTGATTTAAAATCTTTTATAGCATCACAAGATGGTAACAGTGTGAGAGATTCAGAAGATGAACAAAATGGAAAAGATAGTGAGGAAATCGAAATTCATAGTTCATCACAAGTGTTAAGTTGCATTAATGCTATCAAATTGTATACAAAAATGAAGAGGGAAAATGAATGTCCTGAAAAGGCCATAGAATTGGCGTTCTCTTTTAACTGCATGAGAAAGCCTATTAAAAACACGAAACAATTGAAATTGGATGCTTTCTTCAAATACATTTGCTTAAGACTTTGTATATTTATGTATATTTTGAATGTCTATTTTTGTTCTTATTCTAATAAATATAGCATAAACAGTGTAATAACTTTATTTACAAATGTCTTACTTCCTTTGAGTCAAAGATTATATGTAATTAAGGAAATGCATGTTCACTATCTAAGCTGGAAAACCTGCTTAAGCTGGAAAATTTATTCTGTCCTGTGCGATTCCACCTTTAGACAGGTTTTACTGTATAATATGTTTAACTATGGTAAAATGATAACTTGCTAGTAGTAAAATAGTAATTGAAAAGAAAGTTTTTTTGGTGAACCTTTTAACTACTATTGCAGACACATGATCTTTAAACTACTGTAAAACAAACAAACATTATACTTAGAAAAAACAACAACAACTAAAGCCATGACTAAAAGTTAGTGATACTTGTTTTAAACCAAACAGACAAAAATAGTTAATATTCTGAAATTTGGTACATGATAAGTATGAGAAAAATCAAAACTACAAATACAGTTTGAACTCAAGAATTTGGTATGTGTCAAGTCTTGGCTTCTGTCTTTTCCTAATTCTTTCATTGTTTTTCAAATTTCTTATTCACAAATCTTGGATTTCTCCCCAGTTATGAAAAAAACATCTTACACAACCAACAAAGGAAGACACTATACTATACCAAAAAATTCATAACAAAAACTTGAATACTATAATACTAGTATAAACTAAGCATCATAAATACAATAAAATATTAACATACCTGTTCTATTTTGTTTTCATTAAGATTAGGCCTCAACATTCCAGCCAGTGATTCATACTTGCCATTAACAACAGCCATTAATTCTGGGAGAGACACAAAGGAAGATCTATTCTGCATATTATTCTGGTTTTTATTTTGCCTATTTACGGTTAAGAAAAAAAACTGAAGTATTAATCTAAACACATAACTTTCACAGCTGAAAAGAATAATTAACTCCACAATTATATGAGAAAATAAATCTAAAAATATTACCAAATTATGAAAATTTTATGAATGATTTAGCATAAATAACCACAATAAAAGGTTCTACCCTTTTCTCAGATGTACTTCTATAAAACATTTACTACTCTTTCCTCCTGATGTTTTCATAAACCTTACATATTTTACAAAATAACAAAACACAGTATCTGAAAAGCACAAAAATAATAAACCAAATTTAATCATGACAAAGAGCTAGCTTGTGTATGTTATTTTCAATGTAAAACTTTAAATATATTTTTACTGATGACTCAAAACTGTTTTTGTGCTGGTAGAAAATACTGTATTTTGTAAGTCTCAGGCAAAATGAATGCAATGAATTTTATGTTACTATATGTAAACAGTACAGTTTATACTAATCCTGAACACCAGATATTATCTTTCAATAGAAAAACTCATGCCCCACTTTAATAAACATATACAACTTAAAATAATTGTAGCTACTAGAATTAGCAGCTATTACGAGGCACTACTACTGTTATTAAATAATATCAATCGCACCATGACTTTACTTTTATTAAAAACAAGTGCTAACTTACCAATCACATAATTTCATATGAAGGTGTATATGATTACAGTTCATGTCCATAACTGCTCATTCATTACTATAGATTTTGCAGCTCAGTACATGATGAGCTCTTTGAAATGTTGAGAACAGACTTTCCTTTACTTTTATACATAACTAAAATCTGCTTGTCAGATTACAAGACAAACTATCTGAAATACTATTTCAAGAAAAAATTAATATGGCAAACTAAAAATGACTAAATCACTGAACTGCTGTGATAACATGGTTCCCTCCTTCATTAGAGTACTTCAAGTTTATCAACAAAACTTTGAGACAAATTACTTGCTGTCAAGCATCTCACTAAAACATCTCATGCATGGTCAAAAAGATTTATTAAAGTTTGTTCAGTCTGCTGGTCATTCTATTCACTTTATTTTATTGCAGAAAGATATGACCAAATAAAATCATATATGGCAACATTAATGGTTGTAACACTGCTTCCCTTTATCTTATGGCATCCATAGTACTGTTTTTGTAGTATACAAAAATCAACATGGCCATCAATATTACCATGTGTGTGTCTTTCTTCTAATAAATTTAAGTTGACTGCAATTATAAAATATTTAGAAGATTACAGAGTATCAAGAAAGTTGGTAAAATAGGAAATTAGGACATCCAAAAGGGTGTATGAAAATATTTGGTTGGAAACATAATTAACAATGAAATTTTTTAAAAGTACATTAGGGGTACATAAAATGTTATGATCGGGACAAGACCCTCGACGAATGACAAATGAAGGATCATAGCTAATGATTATGAAATGGCTTGGTTATTAAATTCTGCTTTCCTTCAGCAGTATTCCTCATCTTGACCAACTGAAAGATGAAAACAAAATTGAACAAGACAATTGCATAAATTCTGAGCTTGTTAAAATAAAATTGGGATGTTTAAAAAATGATAAGGCTCCTGAGCTAGATAATATTTCCCAGAGGGTTTTAAAAGAGGTAAAGGATTGGATATGCGAGTCATTTGCCACATTTTCTTTTGTGGACAAGTATGAACAGACTGGAAATTAGCTAATGTCCCTCCTATGTTTAAGGGAGGTAAAAGAAGCTGTCCTAATAATTATAGACCTATTAGTCTTCCATCAATTGTGGAAAACGTTTTGGAAAGTCTGATAAATACTTTTCAAAGTCATTTAACAAAGTTCAGAATTTTATCAGATTGTCAACATGGTTTCACTTAGGGAAATTTTTTGACATGATTTGAAAATGTTACTGCATATGTAGATTTGGTGTATCTGGATTTTTCATAATGCATTTGACAAAGTGCCACATAAAAGACTTGTACAGAAACGTATCTCTATAAGTGGTGGCTATAAGTTAGCTAATTGGATAAAAGAGTGGTTTGGTGGAAAAAAGCAGAGAGTTATAAATACAGTCAATCTGTATTAATATTGCAAGTGGTGTACTTCAGTATTTAATCTTAAGACCATTGCTCTTTTTAATTTACATTACTGACATAGATAAAGGAATGGTCAATAAATTAACTTAATTTGCTGTGATATCAAGGTATTGGTTTGTTTCTGACTGTAAAGAGAAGGCTTTTGCTTAACAAAAGAATTTAGATCATTTAGTGAGTTGGGCTAATAAATGGCAGATAGGTTTTAATTATGATAAATGCAAGACTGGATTATCAATAAATTTGGTTGTTGATAAATGTAACTTGAATTACACGTATCATTTGGATGGAAATAACCTCAATCATGTCACGACAGAAAAGGATCTTGATGTAATAGTTGATCAGAACTCTTAAGTCATTCAAGCAGTGTACAGTTATGAATAGTAGGGCAAATAGGATTTTACAAGTCTAAAGAAGTTATAATTTTATTGTATAGATCACCAGTTAGGCCACATTTGGAGTACTGTGTTCAGTCTTGGGCTCTCTACCTAAAGAAAGACATTGAATTATTGGAAATTGTTTAGAGAAGGGTTAATAAAATGGCACTTTGCATGGAGAAGTTTTTATATGAGCAGAGATTAAGGTCCTTAAAACTGTATTCTTTTGAAAAAATAAGAGAAGGAATCTGATTAGTTTTTAAGATTATAGAAGGAATTAATAATGTTGATGCATCAACATTTTTCATGCTTAACAGAAAGAATTATAGAAATAGGGGGCATAAATATAGATTTAGACAAGGTAGAAACTGTCTGTAGTTAAGACAATTTTAGTTTTCAAAATAGGGTGATTGGTTTATGGAATGGATTGCCTTCAGATGCTACGGAGTCTATAAATTTGACGGAGTTTAAAAGAAAGCTTGGTAGATATATGAATGATAACGACTGACCTTAAATTTTTTATAACTTTATTTATTTTATATTTTTAGTTTAGCTTAAAGGATGAGACAGCCAAGATGGAGAAACAGGTTCCTTATTATCCCTAAATATTATGTTAAAATAAGATTCGATTTTTATCTGACACACTTTCCAAGTATGTAGGTTTTTTGTATCTGGATGGTTCAAAAGATGTTCAGCAAATAGCAGACAGTATTCCCAATCAGGAGTGTTTACTTTTCTCAGATGACTTAAAGACAGGTCACAATTGGGGACTGTAAAAAGCCATTATGGGATAGGTTGACCAGTGGATACAACGTTATCCAAGGACAGACCCAATTCATTTAACTGCGCCTGGATACGAAGGCCAAAAGGAACAATGGCAAACCGTTTGGTCTGAAAAAGCAAGGCGAATCAAGGAAGGAAAACACAACCCCAGGTGGGATGCTTTGAGGAACAAAGTTTTGAAGCATATAGTAAAGACAGTTACAAATGGCGGAGGTGCAAAGAAGGTTCATGAGACTATGTATAAGCTCTAAACTGGAGAAATGTGGAAAGCCCCAGTGTAGAGCCAAAGTTCTTGATGATGAATAGGGTCTAGCATCGTTAAGGCCGATGGTCTGGCAGACCATTTGATCCACAGTCGAGTTTCGATTGAATAAGAGCATGATATATCTTTAGCATATAATGTTGATCTGCTCCCCAATTGGTGATAGAGAGGACATGGAAGATGTTCAGTGCTCTTGTACATTTGACCCGTAGCTGCTTGATGTGTGGTATAAAGGTTAGCTTACGATCAAAGATAAACCCCAAGGACTTAGTCTCAGAGACCACAGGTAGCACAACTTCACCGATACGGAGTTCAAGATCAGATTGAATACCACCCGTTGGTGGCAAAAGTGCATGCAAACAGTTATAGACAGAGAGGAGGTAAAGCCATTTGCTGTATTCCACATCAGTAAAAAACTGAGGGCATTCTGTAACTGCCACTCAATATACTTCATGTTCCACGACTGACATGAGATGTGAAAGTCGTCGACATAGAGCCCGTTTGCAACAGTGAGAGGAAGTTCTTCAGTTTTGGCATTAATTTTTTACTGAAAAGTGTGACACTCAGAACACAGCCTTGAGGGACTCCAAGTTCCTGTAGAAAAGAACGGGAAAGTGCCAAACCCACACAGACTCAGAATCTCCTGTCCATTAAAAACTTTTTCATAAAAATGGGCAAATGGCCACGTAACTCATTTATATGGCAGTCTTGCAAAATGCCATACCTCCATGTTGTATCATAAGCCTTCTCAATGTCAAAGAATATTAATACAAGATGTTGTCATTTGAGAAAGGTACTATGGGTATTAGTTACTTCCTGGCCATCAAAGAGCAAGATCGAGAGGGGGACAGAGTGATATTTCCCACTGACCTATCGAAT
This sequence comes from Tachypleus tridentatus, assembly GCF_004210375.1. Taxonomy (NCBI): domain Eukaryota; kingdom Metazoa; phylum Arthropoda; class Merostomata; order Xiphosura; family Limulidae; genus Tachypleus; species Tachypleus tridentatus. The sequence continues at coordinate 10,039,733 of NC_134832.1, read as the reverse complement.
CTTGTCCCAAACGAGTTTGGAACTGGTGGAAGAGGATATGCTGGTTATGAACTTAATCCAAGATTCCTTCTGGCTTTGACGTCTTACCCATCAAGCAAGTGCATGAGCCTGCTGGAAAGCGATGAGGTTCAGAAGTGTGGGATACTAACGGAAAGTATCTCAGATTCATTTTTGAGCCTTCCATGCCATGTGGCAGGCAGGATTCCACCATGGACGAGGTTGAGGTTTTAGAAATACATTGAGCACCTGCTTGTATAATACAGTCAGTTATTGCTGCCACACAGTCGTCTATTGATGGCTTACAGACAATGGCACAATCAAGTTCTGCGAGAGCAGTGAAAGAGGGCTGGTTAGCCTGATCCAGCCTTAACCGGGGCATACAGGTCTGGTGGCATCGACCACGGCCAGTCTCTCAAGATTGTAGAAATAATTATCACTGCCTCGTGGATTACTGTCAGCCCTCCATGAAAAATGAGAAAATAATAAAGGGGAGTAAACTGAGAGATCAATAGCAGTAAACGACTGACTAGGCACATGGAAATAAGTCAAAGAGTCAGTATTGAAAAGAGAAAGGTTGTGATCAGAGAGCACTCCTCCAATAAACATTAGAACTTCCCCAGAGGGGATGATGTCCATTAAAGATCCCATGATGAAAAAGGAAGACAGCAACTGTTCAATGAAAGAATCAAGGTCTGATTGATCATATGCTAGGCTTCTGCTAGCCATTAGCCACGTCGCCATTAGCGAAAAGAAACAGCTTTCTTGGCAATAAGAGGGCACGCTACGATTTGGTGACACCAAAACGTTGAAAGCATTGTTGTTCTGAAAAGTTGCTGTTGAATCTGGCTCTGCTGAAGTTCAATGATTTTGTCGAGGTATTCATCATTAACATCTGCTGTCGCAACACTACACGTGAACGGCTGTCTCACACATGCTGGATACGACTTTCTGGTGGGGAAGTATCCGTCGAGAGACTTTGCGAGCTCATCTAAGTGCATGGCAATTGCCTGTTTCAGTTCCCCGGGTACAGAAATGTTTCAGATTTCAGACACATCTTCGATCTTACTTACACAGTCATCCATCAGGGGAAAGTTTGCAAAGTTATCATTCTCTGTTTGTCGTTTCCATAATGGTAGCTTTTTTTGAAAAGCCTTCAGGTTTTCTTCTGCTTCGATGATGTTGACTCCACCGCCCTGCATCTGTTGAATGAGATGATTGAAAGCATTAAAGATATAGGCCACGTACGCCAAAATGAGAATTAACTTTTTCAAAGCAATCTGCATGCCAATGTTGGTGCTCTCGCAAAAACAGGGCTGATTCCACATGCATAGCAAAAACATGATTCAGCACCTTTCCCCAGGATAACCACGATACGTTAGAATGATACAGAAGTACCTCGAATTCAGAGCCCATTTCATTACACAGCTCTTTGAAGATGTGGTGCTTCAGGGCACTATTTTGCACAAAGTTCACACATTCCACTACAAATTTTTGCCAGTTTTGAAGGCAAGGTTTTTGTTGCCAACACATGCCTTTGCAGAACACAGTGCATTACAATGATGTGTGGTGCATCGGTTTTCACCAGCGCACCAAAATAAGTTTCGTCCAAACATGACTGGAGCTCCGTCCGAACAAACTGCAGAAACCATATCCCACGAAAGATCGTTGTCTCTGAAGAAATCATCCACAAGTTTCTTCACGTCGCTGCTGCCTTAGTTGTTGTTGTAAGAGGCTTACAAAATAAAAAATCTTTTATCTCGTCGTTCTTCACATAACGCACGAATACAACAAGCTGACTTAGATTGGAAACGTTGGTGGTCTTGTCGAGTTGAAATATGAATTTTGCTGGGCTTGAAATCAGATCTGTAACTGCTTGAGCCAAGATGTCATTGTTCATGTCATCTATTCTGCTGCTGATGGTGTCATTTGAAAGAGGAATTTGGGATAACTTATTTTCAGCAGCTTTTCCCAACATGATATTTGCCATCTTCAATGCAGTGTGGTTTGCCCTGCTTTGCGATCAAGTACGCAACTTCTTACAATGCTGTGAGGATTGGTTTGTTGATGGGTACAAAGCCGAGAACAGGCAAAGCAGCCATTTCATCAAACCTGGCTCTCTTTACCTTGAATTCAGCAAGTGTTGTGTTCTAGTATTTCTCATCTCCATGCAGCTTTAGGGAGTGTTTTCTTAGTTTTGCAGGTTCTAGACTAAAATTGCTCAACTTGGCATTGCAAATCATGCATTGAGGATGCTGACTCCCATCATGTTCCGTTACACACGTGAATCCATATTGTACATATTCGTCTGACCACTTTCTCTTTTTGCTGGACATAGTTAGTATGAAGGGATTGAAAGATTAGGAAAAAATCACAAATGACGCATGATTACTACAGTCACAAGTCGACTGCTAAGCGCACGAAGTTCTCTTCAGCACAGATATTAAGGCCAAGTGATGTGACGTCATTAACCGCAGCCAATGATGAGCAAGTGGAGCATGACATCACGAATCATATGAGTGGGGTGAACAGAATGAACACACACACAGTGTGTGTGTCTTGACCTCCGCCGAACCCCTGGGGTTCGACTGAACCCAGGTTAAGAACCACTGCTCTCGTCCCTTCTGAATGAAAAAGGGAGACATTTGCCCTAAAGGTTTGTCTGAAAATGAGTGCAATATAAGAAAATGAGGTACAACAGGTGGTACAGATGGTGAGGATTGCTGCTCAGAATCTTCAAGACGTGGTCATTTACCTATAGACTGTTTTGTTACTATCTTATTAAGATTTCTAAGTGGAGTATCCATCATAAAGAAAGGAAAGTTTTGCTGCCCACCCACCATGAAGCCCTAAGAGGGGACACACTACAATGTCAAACAAGGACACTGCAGGAATGCCAGGGTTTTGTGAGCACTATACCCAAACACCAGCATCAGATATAATGTTCACAACACTTGTTGAGAACATCCAACACTGGTACTTGGTTGACCCTAGCTTGAGTAGACCAGCCGACTGACCCAAGGGAGGCTACTCCAAGGCCACTCGTCTACAGGAATTCAAGGCCAAAGTTGTGTGTTAGGGTTGGACCCTTCAACCACCAGGATCCTCTCCTCCCTTTCATGGTTTGCAACACACGGCAAACACGTGGGTGGATGTTTAGATTCCAGAGGAGGTAAACTGGAAGAACAGAACCTTCCCTGGGAATTCCCCTCACCACATACAAGAATCCACACCGAGGGGGAGATGAGAAGATACCTAGAGAAAACATATCACACAAGTGGAAATTCAAAATTTTGTAGTGTTGCCTTTCAAAGTTAAATCTTATATATTATTAAAAGATAAGTTATTAGTTAAGATTTTATTCTATACTAATTGGTGTAACATAGATAAAAAGTAGTGTAATAAAATTCTGAATGTAAATTACTAGAACCTCATGCACAGTAAAGGATACCCAAAGCAAAAAGGTTAAATTATAGTAACAAGATATTATTTAATGTTCTAGATCTCACACTTGAAATAAACATTTAAGATATTTTGGACCACTACCATCAATAGAAACAAGCATAATTCCAAACAGTTAAGTGTTAAATTTATGTTTTACTTGTTGTTATAAAAATAACTAAATATGTAAAAATTATAAGATTATCAATATAAGAAAATGTAAAAAAAAAAATTCTTGTGATAGCTAACATCATAGCATAGTATGTGCATGGGATTTGTTTCTAATTTCTTTTTTGTCATATTTGTAACTTGACTGTTTGCTTACATCAAGCTGTCTGGCTCTGACAAATTGTTCTGGTATACACCGAAAACGTGTAAATGCTACTGTACAGCAATAAAACTAAATGAATCCAGGTATGAAAAGTTTACCAGCTTTGACTGTAAGAATAAACTGTGTGTGTGTGATTGTCAATATGCAATCTTTCTAGTTAAACAAAAAAGGTTAATTTACACTTATTTCACATTTTTCAACTTTTCACATTCCATACATTGCTGATTTTGCTCTACAGTCAGGGTAAAGAAAATAAATAAAATTAAAGTTGTACTGAAAAACACAAAGATTTTTGGTATTCTTTTAGTAGATTCTACAGCATATGCAAAGGAATTATGAAAACTATAAAAAGTAATTTTATTCTTAACAGAAAAAATTACCTTCTACCGACTTGGTAAATTCACGGAGAAATCTTTAGTAAAAATACCTTATTAAAAATTATTTTTTTTATTTCCAATATACTTGTAATTTTTACTACAAGCCTACTAAATTTCGTTAAGATAAACTAAATAAATTCAGTATTACAGTAAACATAGCTTCAGAGAAACTGACTTGGTGCAACACACCAAAGCTATTCAACAAGAAATTAAGGTCAACCATTAGAAAATGTATTTATGACCACTTGGATCTTCATTTGTTGTCCATTTTCTACTTTGAACAGTTAACTCAGTTGAAATGCCGATGTCTACCAGGTTATTAAAGAACATATTTTTAAATGGGAATTATTTTCCATGGTTGCCAACAATGTTCTAATGTAGTAGTTGTGGGCTGACAACCATATTATATTAAACTTGTAACCATTCTGCAATGGCTTGCCATGTTTAATGAGTTTCTTGCCAAGTTTTTGTCCTCAGTACCATGAAAATATTTTTTAATTTCTTTGTTAAAGAGTCCAAGCATGTTTCATGATAAATCTAGATCATTTTTTAAAACTCTGTTTGAATTGCCGAAAACACAGCTTTTTATATATATACACATCTGAAATATGCATGGCAGATTACAGAACAGGCCACCTGACACTTCTTTTGAACAAAATGGAGTTCATGGTTACAGTACCATTGTTTCATACTAGTAGCTATGGTTTGTTGCAGCAACAATAAAAAATAAAACAAAAAAACACTTATTCCTTAATTATAATTAGTGATCTTATGTGTGAACATGTCATAAGATTAAAAAGTTGTGATCATATAATTAATTCTAAAGAAAAATGTAAAATATTCAAACAGTTGCTTCATAATTTTCTAGAAAACCATCCTACCATAAATTCTGTATTATATATCTGTTTTAAAAATGAATTGTTAATGTAAAAATATAGTATTTTTATTAGTATGAACATAAGAAAAACACCACCAAATCCAATTGTAGTACAACTCAACATTCTTGGTCAATGAAATTTTTCTACTTTGACATCCTTTCCTTAAAATTGTATGGTGATTACATAACAATGATACAGGTGATTTAGTTCTACATGATATTATTTTTAAATGTTTTTAAATATAATATAGATCTACACAGAAATTCCTTTTTAAACCTGTAATGTGGCTCTACAGTGCATATGACATAGCAAAATGTGAGGACTGTTTCCTGTGTTGTGGCTCTAATGTACATGACGTGGTTCAACATGAGAATTCTTTCACCTGAACTGTGATGTGACTTCATAATGCAGTGATATGTAACCTAAACAATACATCAGTAATGACTGAATGTGTCATATCCATTACCTAAAGTAATGCAGGTGATAGCATTCTATTTGAGGAAGGCTTAACAATGTACTGTCTGTCAGCCAGCAAGCTTGTATTACCATCTGTAGCATTCCAATCATACGAAGTGTTGTGACCAGCCACCCTTGATCTGCTGACACATCAATCATTGCCTAAACATATAACACATATAATCAGAATAGTATTAATGATAACTGTACAACAATACTTCATAATCATAACTTTACTATACATTATAAACTATGAGTGAGAATTTCTCTTTAACATTGTTTTTATTTAATCATCAGTTCTTAATAATTATTTGTATATATAATTTGTATGTATAATTTAGCAACAAGATTATGAAAGATAATCACTCTATGTTGGTATATGGTTTGAAAAGTAAATTAACTGTGGCTAAAGTTTACAAAAGGTAACCAGAATCATACCATTAGTCATTACAGAAGTAAAGGAGATTATCATAATTATTTTTTCAGTGAATGAAAAAACAAGTTAGGTAATCATAAATAGAGTACATGAAGCATGAAAAGTAAGCTAATAATGGAAAACTATGTTGCTAAATATCTGGATTAAGTCTTCATCATTTTGGTCAACTTTACAAATACCATGCATCCAGAAGCTTATAATACTATAACTGTTTTTTTTTAATGCAAGTTACACCTTTTATAATAAGTAAAAAATATTTTTGAACCAGCTACAGCATCTTGATCTCTTGAGTGATCATTTTCAAATGCATAGGTTTCATGATCACACCAGTGCTCAAAATGTCTTTCCTGGTTTAAAAATATTGTTACGTACTGTAAAAACTATAAATTGTAATAAAAATTATTATAATCAGTAAGTAAACTTACAAGAAGCTATTAATGCCATAATGTTGATAGTTTTCTAATAAAACTATTGATATAATTAATATGCTGCATGTATTACATGTGTCTTCAAGAAATTTGGCAAGTTTTGAGAAAGCATAAGAAGTCTGTTGTACAGAAAATAAAACAGGAATGAAACATATATGTGGTTTATCATCTTATTTAATAAATATCTATAGCAAAATGTCCTAAGAAGTACTGAACACATAAATAGAGTAAATGAGGGTAAATACAACAGCAACAAATGAAAAGAATATTTCTCTGACCACTAAAATTCAAGTTCTGAATTGTAGTGTTTGGTCAATTACACTATATTGATGTGTGTCAGATGGGAAGTAAAAAAGTTATAGTCAACTGATAAATGGTTTTGAAGAAGAATGACAGAGACAGCATGGACTAAAAATGTACTAAAAAGAGTAAGAGCAAAGATTTCTCTTATTAAAATTATTTAAAAAAAGTTAATATACATAGGGCAATGTTATCCACAAAGAAGGCTTAAAATACAACACTGACAAGAAAAAGACAGAGGAAAGCAAAGAACAAATTTCATTACTAGCCTGAGGAAGTGGATTGACAACAACACTGAAAGATAATGCCATCATCCAGGAAGAACCATATTAATCTGTAGGTATACTCTATTGTGATCCACAACACAGATGGAAAAACAAAAGTACAATTGAGTGAGGAATCTGAGATACCTGTAATAGATGTATGATGATTTATGTTGATTGGTTAAGCTTTGAATCCAAAGGTCAGCCACTAGGAACTGACATCCATATGGGAGTAGGATGATGATCCCAGTCACAGAGGTAAATTGCACTTTTGATGGTTCATTCCATTTACATCAGCAGAACACCACTGCCCTGCTCACAAATGAATGAGTGAAAAACAATACTGTGTCCAGAAAAACAATAACATTGGAGAAAGTGCAAGGGCTGGTCACAGAAAACCCTATTTTGAAAAGGAGACTCTACCACATTTATTCTAGCTAAGCCATGGCAGAAATGGACATTTATCCCCTTCTGCTTAATCCATGAAGTCCATGGGTGAGTATAGTCCAGAACAGGCATAATAATGAAGCATATATGTCATGTGAATAAATCCACAAGTAATCTTGTGGAATACTCCATCTCAACAGTGAGCATGTTATGGCCATGGAAATAAAAAGAAGCATTCAGTATGGCCTAACAGTGTTAATTTGATTATTAGAAGCACATCTAGTCAGGCATCACTTATCACAGAGCAGGTTCAAAAAGAAAAAAAAAGGGGGGGCACAGTCACATTCTCACTGAATTCTGAAGGATGGCTACAGGTAGAAGACAATAGTCTGAAGATGCAGATAGTGAGATAAGCTAATGGGATTAAAAGCCAAACCCACCTAGAAGGGGTGGAAGGAGAAGGGTCTCAAATATTGTAGCCTATCCAGATCAAACTAAAAATAAAGATGGGAAACGTAAGGAAGGAAAAGTGGCAAGAAAGAGAAAATACTCTCTAAACCCACTTAAGTTTCGGGAAAGATAGAATAATCTGGATAAACAAAAATATATGTGGAATGATATAAAGTATGTGAAACATCAATGCAAATAAATCCAACCAATGATATTCACAGGCTAAGATGAGAATAAAATGTGTTTTAAAAAATAAGTGAAAAACCAAGTATGAGAACACTGCTTCAAATGGAGGCAAAGTGAATCAGTTAAGAACCATATTAACATACAAATCTAGAAGGATAGCATTGCTGAGGTGTATGACTAATACGAAAGGAAAGCAACAAAAGAGAAATAGCAGGAGAGGCAAAAACATTACAGTATCAGGAAAAACAAAAAGTTTGGTTTAAAGCAGCCTAATATCCCATGATTGAGGAGACAGAAGACCCTTGATAAATAATCAAATGAAGAAATCCATAATATCAGAACAGTAGGTCTAGCAAATGCAAACCTGTCCTAACAAATAAAGGTTAGAAAATGTTCCAATTACATTGAAAAACCCTAGATAAAGGCTAATGGAATAAGCTTTAAAATAGTTGAATTGCCAGGACAAACAAGATCTAAAGGTCTTTGCAAAGGACCATATAAAATCAGGCATGAAGATAGAGGATATGAAGTGCTGGATAAAATGCTAATGACCGAGGTAGACACAGAAGAAGTGGAGTACAAGAAAGAGGTAATAGAGGGACAGATTAGTGCTAGAAAAGCCCCAGAAACCATGATTTTGCTGACCAGTAAGGAGCAATCAGAAGAAATACACTCTATAAGAAGAAGATGGACAGGAGAATAAACATATGGGTATTTGTTGGTTCCATTTTCACTGAAAACAAAGACAGTCAGAGCAAATCAACAAGGAACAAGATACCAAAACAGAAGTAATTTTGTACTGAAAGATGTGGCAAAAGTATCCAGTTAAGGAATACCACACTGAAGGGAAAGCCACTGGAAAACAAAAGGATTGAGAGACCTGTCCATTGGATGAGCTTTGCCTGGAAATGAAAGACAATCCTCAACAAGATTGAATGTACCCAGAACATGACACACAGTGACACAAATACCAACCATATGGACTTCAAAGAAAAGATCCAGGATCCAACCACAAAGGGAATGTGAACAAATGCTGCCTTGGTGATTCAGAGAAGATATCACTATAGAATTGTCAAAATGAATCAAAACCAAGTGATTCCTGGCAAGGTGAAGAAGATGATCCAAGGCATGACATACAGCTAGACATTTCAGAATGTTGATATGGTATGATCATTTACCCAGAGACTACCAAATCAAAGCTTTCTATTAATCAACCCACATATGTTAAGATGTGTGAATCCAAACGAGGGGGAGAAAGTGGAACAAATGTCAACATGTGAGCCTTGTCCAACCGCCACCAATGCATACTGTCTGTAGGAGAAAGAAGAGCCCCCAGTGAATCCTGCACAATATTTTAATGTCTGTGCAATGTATATTGAAGAGACTGCACTTGTTGATAGCTCAGTGGGATAAGGGATTACATGGCATCTCCAAAAATGATAGAACCTTGCAAGCTGTAAGAGAGAGAGCAGTAAGGACAAGGAAAACTGAAAGCTGCACTGAATAAAGTTTAAAAGGAGAAGGTTGGAGCTAAGTGAGATGGATGTTAAAAACAACATCCAAATGAACAACATAGTGGGTAGGTTTTAGGAAGGACTTCTCCAATTTGATTAACCAGCCCATGTGAGCTGCCTATGGGAGCAGCAGATGAGTTTGATGGGCAAACTCTTGTTCAGAACAAGTTAACAGAAGCCAGTTGTCCATTTAATGATGAAAATGCAACCCTTGAGTATGTAAATAATGAGTGAATGCTTTGATTACCCCACAAAAATTTTACAGAGTTGAAGCACATTGCAAGGGTAGAGTGCAAAATTGATAAACTACCTAACAATGAACACACCAAACACAGCATCTTCACTTAATAGATAATGGGATATGCAAGTAAGCATTCATGACATTTACCTTGGTTATGGACAAACCCAGAGAAAAAGCCTACCTGAGAAGAGGGTGAAAAAATATTCCATGGTAAATCAAGGTAACCAAAAATTGATTGAGGCAAGAAAAGTCTATCACAGGCTGCCAGTTCTAAGTTTTCTTGAATATGACAAAGAGTCTGGAATAAAAACATGAGGAAGGATGATTGGCAGGTTTGATGGCCTGCTGTGAGAGAATATCTTATACCACTTTAGAAAAATGTTGACTGGTGACAATATCCTGAGGCAATGGAAAGGAGCAGGGGAAAGAAACTGGAAGTCCATCAGATAAAATAAAAAAATCCAAAGATCTGTGGCAACTTTTTGCCACAGAGGAACAAAATCAACCAAAAAAAATAGTTTGCTGTTGCAACAACTTTGTATGGGATTACAAAGTCTCAAGAATATTACTAAAAACATACCACTGTAAAGAAGAGACCATATGCAAGTCCAAATGTGTAAAGTCAGAGCCAAAAAAAAAATAAACATGCTAGTGTAGAAGGAATCAGGGAGAGGCAATCTCTTGAAAAACCCATCAGATCATTGTGGATCACCTTGGAAAAAGGTGAATAATAGATAAGTACTTTAGGAGAATCGATACAATAAACCAAAGGTGGGAAAATTGGGCATAAGATAAATAAACAGAATGATCGGAGTCAACACCCCACATAACTGCTGAGAATCAAGAAATGGCTATTTAGCCTGATGATAGGGCAAAGAATAGGGGCAAGATCAGGACAAGCATGTTGATTCATACGACAATCAATCTCAAGGTATATGATAGCCAATAAATCCAAAACGAGTTCTCTCCACCTGTAGCTTATATAAGTGTGCTGGTAAAAGGTATGATCTCCAAAGTGATAAGTTCAGCTTTGGAAATCTGTGTAAAAATTAAAATCAAAAACAATTATTTGATGAAAAGAGAATTCAAAACTGGGAAAATCATTAATTATTGTAAAACAAAGATAAAGAAAAAACTAATTTTGAAATGATAACATAAGAAAAAAGATAAAAATTGAAAAAATTTGACTAAACAAAAAATGTCTTCACATGAGTATTTGTACACAAGCAATGGCATGAAACAGAAGAAGTCACATGCATTAAGATAGTATGTCACACTCTTATAAGCATAGGGTTTGTTACAGGATAACCTACACGAGAAACGCTTGAACGACTTCATTGTGTATGTGGGAGCTCAAGGTTGTAGCATGAAAAATGTTTCTTTCACACAGAAGACAGCAGTAAATGAGAATAGTTATTTATGTGACAAGAGATAATGTACTGTGTTGGAAACTACTATAAGTTAACAAGTTTTCTAACTAAGCAATAAATAGGATTGAGCTTCTTGAGCTGAACACCATAATAGCAAACAATGAAATTGAGATTAAATATCTAATTACAAATGCTGAAACAACATCATCCATATGACATCTTGTAAAAATAAAGGTGCTCCTTCTAATGGCTATAAATTATCCAACAGCAATATTAACGAGAATCACCATCATTTCTTTAAAAAAAAAACAAAAAAAAAACAGAATGATATGAGAGGGATACTGTGTGGGTTTGATACTTGGTGAAACAAAAAGAGTTCGTTCTACTTTTATATTCTGATTTGTCAGTGTATATATAGAGTATGTGTTTGTAATTTAGTTGGACACTACAAAAACCATATAAGGGTAGAAAGAAAATGTAAAGTATGCAATTTGGAGTGAAGTTGTGTCACATCACATAGACAAGCCATGACTGAAATTTTATTTATATATTTTATTTTGAAACTAGGAAATAAAACTTTCAAAATATAACAATTTGAATTAAAAACAAATTTTGAAGTACACCTTGGATAATAAAATAGTTTAAATTTTGAAAGAAACTGTACAAATGTACAACATGCACACTTTGACCCATCCAGATGCAAATGGCTAATGAGAAAGTCGTTAGATATATTAGTAGTTTAACTTCTTCACTTAATGGTCAGATACATACATTACTCTCTATAGCACTGTAGTGTAAATTTTGAATTTTGAACACCTTCTTTCAAACTTTTCATAATTTTCCAGTCAAGTTTTAAACACAAAATAAAATGTGTCTTTTTGTTTTTCACTATTTTTATAAAAATAAATTGGAACTGGGGTGAATTGTTTATGTAAGACATTTGACCCTTTTGCAATGGGTCAAGATTCAAAGGCCCTGTCATGAAGTTTGTTGACTTGTATTCAAAATTTTGACCTGCTATTTTTATGAATTTATGCCAGTAAGTTTAGAATCTAAATGTAGATTATAATTCAAACTTTAATATTATATATGAGTTAATTTCTTAATTTAAAAGTAAATATTAAAAGAATCCATTTAAATATAGATTTTAGTGAGCCATGTGGCATGATGAATGCAGTGTTGTTTAAAATCAGATGCTTGTGATGTCAAAATGCTAAGTCTATAATTTTTTATAAATTAGGAACTCAAATTACTAATATTTAGATGCTAGAATATAAAATAAAAACTACATATCTTTTTATTTTGCTGAGATATGGCTTATATACTAAATCATATATGGTTCAACTTTTTTCCATTTTTTGAAATGGCACATTATATACTCTTACTACAGTATATGGTATGTGAAAAACCAATCAACAGTTTAGAATTCCCCAGAGTAGTTTTCCTGCGATTTTAATATCTGAAAAAGCTACTGCATTCTTTCAATCCAAGGTTGTGCCTTCAGTCTACTCAAAGTTTTATATTTTTTAACACTCCTACGAAAAGACGTTTCTAGTCCTGATTTCTCCAAGCCCGTTCCCCTGGCTGTGGTTTTGCTAGATAGTAGATAGGGACAGTGGGAATCTCGTTAATCCATTCATTAATGGATTTAAATGGCAATTTCATTTAAATACAAAATTATTACCCTAATATTAATAACCCTTCAAGTTCCTCTGGGGCCTATTAGGCCCCACTTTTCGTAGGAGTGTTAAAATTTAAATAAATCTTAGTTACTAAAATTAATAAATAAGAGTGGAATTCTATGGTATCAGTGTAGTTATTCACGTGTACATATATGTACATACCATAAGAAGGTTTGATTTGATATCTTCAAAATGCAAAATTTTAAAAGGCTTAGCAACCTATGTCCAGCAGCAACCAAGTACAAAGGTTGTAGTGAGAAGAAATATATGTTTGCTTTACTTCTTTATTTATTGTTCCATATTTTAAGAAAAATAAGTTGAATAGTTTATTTCTACATAGTAATAACCTATACACATATACAAAATGTATAATAATTGAAATGTGACTGTATATTACAAAATACTAGTCTGCTAAAATAAAACCAAGACAGGAAAGATTAAATGTTAGTCTTATATTACTGGATACGTAACATGAGTGCATGTGCATCACATCAATACAAATTATGTAATATTAGGTAGGCATGACTGGAAGGTCAATATGACAAAAAATAATTAATATATATGTTTATATATAGTATTATGAGACTTAATCTACTCAAGCTACATTTTATAACACAAAAAAACAATATACATTTCCTAAATTTCTTATGATTATGATTTTTTAGGTTGGTCAAGTGTAGATGTGTGAAAGTTTATGATTAATAAATACTATAAAACTCCAAATAAATGCAAATAAACCATAAGTTTCAAACATCAAAATTCTCCTTAAAAGAAATGATGACTAATGTGTATAAAAACTATAAAAAATCACCCTACCTGTAGAATCCTGACTGATTGGTCCAACACAGACTTTAAATCAGTTAAGTAATCAGAACATGGCAATTGCAATCGAGAAAAGTGTGCCTGGAACAACAGGTAGGCTTTTGTGTGAGGACTGTCATAACTGTAGGGACTCACCTCCAGGGGACATCTTTTGGCTAACTCACTATAATATAAAAAATCATGAAATAGGTTTTAAGTGACTTTTGGAAAATGTATCTTATAGTGTTCAGTACAAAGAACACCTAGTATTTATGATAATGTAAAAAAACATATTGAACTTTATTAATTAACAGGTTTTTCTTTAACAGCATCAATTAAACAGCGAACTAAAAACTTGTTCTTATAGAACACAACCAGTTCAAAAACCTACTAATGACTGAAAATCTGTTAATCGGAACATGCAGAGTTCTGATGTTTTTCAGTCAAAATACACAAATTTTGAAAACAATTTCAGTTCATTCAATTCCAAAGCAAAAGTGCTGACACCAGTTTTAAATATTCAGAACTGAAGTTTATAAAACATATGATTAATATAATCTAACAAAAACTAAGATCAGTTTCAAATCCTTTATTTTAAATATAGGAGAACTAGCAAAAATCTTAAATCTTTTGAATAAAACATAATAGTTCTGAAAACTATTCCAAATCTTGTTGTCAAATCATCAATAATCTTAACACAAATCTTCTAGTCCTAATACAAAGGACTTACAACTTTTCTGGGGAAGGAAATCACAGATATGAAAAGACTTCTTAATATTTATTCAGAGCAATAAGAAACTTTTGGTTGCTTAAACCTTTACATTACCTAGTTCATAGCAGTAGAACAATGACATCAACATAATAAATATAATTATGCTAGTTTTATTCTGTTTTAATTTACATTCAAACTTAAAGAAAAGGTATATGGTTAATGAACTTTATTTTTAATTCATTATGCATTTAAACTGCAAAAAACAAAAATGAATATGAAAGGAAGTAAATTTCAAATTCTTCTAAGATTACTTAATGCCAATTAGAACTAACAATTATCAAGAGTTTTTATATAAAATATAAATTTTAAGTTAAATGTACTAGTCAATTAGTTAACAGATATCAAACAATTTACCTGATAAATACATTTTATTAAGGCAAACACAAAGTTCTGCATATTTCTCGACATATGTTACAACTACTTAATTCATTTTAATTAAAAAATGTACTTGTTAATAGCATCTTCATTGTGTCGAACTGGAAGTTCTGCATATTCCTGTACACTAGTCAAAACTTTTAGCAAGTCTTCGAGAGATTTGTCTGGCCCTAGTTGATCACAAAAATTCTGAACAGTTAGGTGACTCAAGTAGTAGAAAGAAGCAATCCTTCCCAAAACTGTAGGAGTTAAGGCTCTATTGTCCTAAAGAAATGAAGATACAAAGTTTAGTATAAGAGATAATCCTTCTTAAAACTACAAGTGATTACTAATTCCTTTGCTCCACAGATAGAAGACAATAGTATCTATCAGCCTGAGTATTAAAATTTTGATGTAAATCATATCAGATAAATGAGACATAAATAATAGCAACCTTGGCCTTTTTAACCAAAAACAGTTAGTATCACTAATTTCTAAGATTTTAATTTTTCAAATTTAACCCAATCAATATGGTTTCAAGTTCATTACACACAGTTACATCAATCTGACATCTACAAAAAAGATATAATATATGAAGTAGTATTAGTTGTTAATACACACATTTCTTAAATTCAATTAAACATCCTAAAAGTTCTGTTATTTATTCTGTTGGTGAAACAGGATAGACAGCAAGAACTTAAAAATACAACTCTATAACAACTAACTTTACACTTAAAAACCAAGTACGAAAACCATAAATACAAGACGTTTATAGTATCCTGAATTTCAGTGGTTCATGAACACAACTAAGAATTTGGCTTGAAATTAGTTTTATCTAAGAGGCAAAGAAAAAATATCTGAAGCATATGTAGGTTAAGCTTAAAAGTGTAAAACTGACAGTAGTAATATTAATTTACTAGATTTTACTTTTTTTTTATTGTAACTATTATTTATTTCACAAAAAATATTGTAAGTGTTATTTTGCAGAATGTTTCTAGGATCTACAAAAGCTAAATATATAAAACTTAGAAACAGTGCTGAATTTTATAACTTATAAATCAGATAGAAAAATAGGCCTAGCAATCTTTTAAATGTCAAACTTCTTTAAAACAGTAAAACAATATAATCTCCCATTTACTTTATTAATACAAAAATCAGTATATATTCACATTTTCTTTAAGTTTACATAAACAGAAAAATACTCTAGTTTACCTCTCCAACTTGTAAGCAGTACGACTTTTCCAATGCCTTCACAGCAGAATCAACTAAACCTGACAGGTACTTATTCAAAAAATTATTGTTGACACTCTCCAAACCATAATAACTACAATATAAAATAAAAACTAGATGAATTCAGCAATTTTCTGGATTTACTCAACTGTTTGTGTTCTATACAAGCCAACTAAATATGCAGTAAATCAATATTTTTATACTTTTAGGAACATATTTCCTAATTACCAGTGCATTAAAAATTATTTGTTATTGATGTGTATTCTTTACAAGAAAGAAACCCTGATAAGCACAAAGAATAGCCAGTAATATGAGTAAGTTATACAGATTCAGCCAATTTAGCTTCACACTTGTAATGATCATTTTAATACAATTTTTTTGCACAACGCTTCATAAGAGCAATTTTAATTATGCATACAGATATATATATAGAAATGTACACAAAATTACTGAAACAATAGTTCAGATAATAGCCAGAAATAGTTATTCTTGACGTTATTGTTTGTAAAAAGAAATTACAGAATGAAGGAGGAAGGCAATATTACCATCATCTCTGGTAAACCTTTTATTAACAATGAGTTAACTAAACCAGCAAACTAATCCAGCATATTAACCCAAGACTATTAAATATTATATTTTACCCAATTATACTACCCTAAAAAAGAGCAAACAAAAATACTGCTTTAAGAATACTGACACAGATATTTACTTAAACAACAAGCATTTACATCTAAAAAAACGTAATACTTCAAAAAATATTCAGGATACAATTTTCAATTAAGAAACAAATATATTGTAAACTAATTTCAAAGAAAAATAAGTAAGTGTGTTTTAAATAACTATTTATAAACAAAAAAGGCAAGACACAACTCACATTTAAAGAACCACATCCAATAATTTTAGCCAAATCTACAACAATTAGTTCAGAAACAGTACACTAATAAACATGCCCACACTTTATAAACTTAGAAAGTAGTAAATACATTAATTTCAACTTTTGCTAAATGGTCATAAAACAGACAAAGATTTCTGTTTTTACCTGGGATTCTCAATAAGTCTTCTAAAGAAGTATGTCCATGTGATGTAGTCCAAAGCATTCTGTTTGGAAGTGATGGTTCCTGCTACAATTTCTGCATTTAAATGATCTGGTAGAACTTGCAAGAGACTAAAACAATACAGATACTTGAAATCATATAGAATATACTGTAATACTTAAAATTATAACATTCCTACCTACGTAAAACCGACTCACGCACACCACAAATATACAGCATCCCCAAACCTCATAAACCAGATTGTCCATTATGACCAATAATGTCCACATATGAATCGTTTAATTACAATCTTGGTAAATACATAGCATGGGCATTCTCCAAATATGTAACATCAGCCAGCTCTTTCATCAAAGACTCTTTTAATTTCAAGTCTAATCTAAATCAACTTAATCATAAAGCCTTAATGGCTAGTTTCGATGTTATATCCCTCTTTACAGAAGTTCCAACCACTGAAGCCTGCAAGATAGCCTTAGAACTCTATATCTGAGACCCTAACCCACCTATAAACATTCCAAGTAACTAATTAGCAACCCTCATAGAATTCACCACGATAAAGACAAACTTCATGTTCAACAACCAAAACTATATACAAACAAATGGCCTAAGCATGGGCAAACCAGTCTCACCAGTTCCAGCCAATATTTTTATGACATAAGTTGAAACACAAGCAATTAACACAGCATTACATCCACCACTATACTGGTACAGATATGTAGATGACACAGTTGCAGGATTCAAATCTACAGAACACATACTTAATTTTTTCAATCACATTAACTCTATACATCCCAACATTAACTTCACATGTGAACAAGAAGAAAGCAATCAAATATCATTTCTTAACCTCAAAATTACAAGAACCGACACACAATTTAAAACAGAAATCCACAGAAAAATCACCCATACTGGACTATACATTCCTTGGGACTCAGCACATGAAACAAAACAAAAACTCAACATACCAAGAAACCAAATAAACACAGCCATAAAACTATGCTCACCAGATAAAATTAATTATGAATTAGACAAAATAAAACAATACTTCATCAACATCAATAAGTATCCTCCACAAACTGTAGAAAACATTATACGCACACACCTAGACAGAAAGCAAAATCAACCAACAAAAGTAAATATATCTCACGAATCAAAAAATCACAAAACCATATACTGCTGCATACCATATATTCCCGACATTAGCAGAAAAATAATCAACATTTGGCAAAAACTAGTAACAAAATATGACATTCCAGTTAATACCAAATTTATTCAAAAACCAGGCACAAAACTGAGGTCTGTACTATGTGAAAACTACACTGACAAAGACCACACTAACATTATTTATAAAATACAATGTGATAACTGCCACGACTTCTATATTGGAGAATCAAGAAGAAAAATGGAAACCAGATTCAAAGAACATAAAAACTTACCTTCACACTTTTTCGAACACTGCAAGTCAAATAAACACAACATAACCGTAGAAAACACTCAAATACTAAATAAAGAAACTAACATAAACAAACGCAAAATTAAAGAAGCCTTACTTATACAACAACTTAAACCCAAAATAAACCAATATAAAGGAACGCCTTTATACCTATATTAATATAATAAAATAAATAAATATATATATTCAAACATCTAACACTGCCCTCGACATTCCAACACTCAGTTACACAACCCCTTTCAAACATGTGGTCAGCTTCCGGTCAGTTACCTCTTTCTTTGTGAACCTGACGATGACTGAAGAAGGTCGAAATGTTGTTCGCTCTTCTATGTAAAATATTTTCTCAACCCAAACGAGCCATTTTTGCATATATATTTCTCTACAAGTGGGTTTTCTCGACATCACTGATATATTACATTACTTTTTTTTCTATATACAGCAATGTCTATTTGTCTTCAATATGAAATGTTTTCTCACAGTATTCAAATCAACAAACTTAGATGAATTTATAAAGGCTCTTATCACATACTTACAAAACCAGATAAATTATCAGAGGTATAGGACATTGTTTGCTTTTTGCATGTTAAAATTCTGTATGCTTAGGTTTATTACTTGATTAAATAAAAATTATAACAACTAGTATTATTAGTATAAAGAAATAGGCTTAATTGTCAGTGACAGTTGATAGCGAATGCACAAAAGGATCCAAGTAAACAACATATTTCTTGTTTTTCTGTATTCTTTATTTATTGTTATAAAAGTAACTAAAATGTAAAAATTAGAAACATTAATAGGTTAGATACAGTTAAATTAGGTAAGATAATGAATAATAATAGGTAATCAAATGAGTTACAAGCACAAGGAAGAGTTGATAGTGGAATGTACTATGTGTATCAATAGAACGTTAGACTGTCTTCTTCACATCAAACAGTAGATTCCACCATCAGTAAAACTCTTCCATATCTTACAAATTATTTTTTAGGTACCTATTATTACTTTAATATAATGTGATTCTTTAGTCGAATATCAAAAATATTTAATAATAATAATAATAATAATTCTGAATAAGGTATGCTTGTTAACACCTTGTGCATCACATTGTTCATGAGGGTAATGTGAGCTACACATTCCCTGAGTGATTTACAACTAGTGTGGCAGAATTAGTTGGGCACAGCTGAATGGGCAAGAAAACAATACAAGTATAAACAGATGTAGGCTGTTACCAGGTTCAAGCAATTTAGCATAAATAAATGTAGTTTCCTGTTACAATTTGTATTCATTATAGAATGGAAAAAAATAGATTTAGACTTATTTCATATTTCTTTTATGGTGTTTACAAATTCAGTCAAACTGACAAAGTCTATGTAGAGTTATGGTTGAGAAACTGTGTGTGTTTTCTTATAGCAAAGCCACATTGGGCTATCTGATGAGCCCACCGAGGAGAAGTGAATGCCCGACTTTAGCGTAGTAAATACATTGACAAACCGCTTTACTAGTGGGGGGCAGGTTAAGAAAATAATAGATAAGATACGCTTGCATTTAAAAAAAAAATTTATTTAGGAAATTTCAGAAGTTAAGAAAATGAAATATGAAAATTTTGAGATAAAGAGAAAAGTACTTTTAATCATAACATGTTATTCACCTTTCACTTGGAGGAGTTAACATCCTGGCTACATATATTTATAAAAAACATTCTTTTGTGAAGACAATTAAAAAATCATATTTTTTGTGTATATGTAATTTTTACTAAAGGTTTTCCAAATTCCATGAAGATGCATAAAACATATTAAGAATTACAGTATAGAAACTCAGATGGTTCCTATGTAGTTAAAAAATTGATCATTTCAATTTCAATCAACCCCATATGGAAAGAGCTGAAGAAATTTGATTGAAGTAGCTGTTGTCAATGTATCAAAACATTGTTCCAGTAAGACTTGTTTTCTAAAAATGAATCTTCTGAACATATTCAACTATATTTTCTTGTCAATGGAACATTTTCTGGTTGGTTACCACATAACTTCAAACCATCCTCACAAACTGCAAGGTTATTATTATTTTTTCAGTCACTGGTGTTCTTTCCTTGTCATTTCAGTTTTACTTGTACTAAATCATATTTAAATATAATCTAAACAGTAAGACAACAACAAGCAAGTTATGCATTATGCAATTAGTCCAATGGACTAATATTTCTTTCTTCCATTTCCTTCAAGTTTTATAATGCTATTTTAACGATGACTGGCTCATTTCCAAATTACTAAGTTTTGTATTTTGTATTTATATAACAAGTTTTTCTATTTTGAAACTTTTTAAAATTAGGCCAGATGAATATTAAAGAAGTTAGGTTTTGCTCCAAAACTGCTGTCCTTTAGGAAATCAATAATTCTTTTGTATCAGACATTTCCATGATCTGCTTTTTCTATATTTGGTAAAACTATCAAAAACTGGTCCTTCACCCTACTATACTATTCAAGTAATGTTCAAATGTATACATAGACTAAAACCAAAGACAGAAATTTACACAAAGATAACACTAACAAATGAGAGTGCATTTCCAGGATGTCTTGTATATTTCTATGACTTTCCTAATAAGCAGAAGATAACCAATTCAAATAAATCTATGACAAAACTCTCAATATGCAACGAGAAATCCAGCTTAAAAACTATAGGGAATTGAACAACAGTTACATTTTCCAAGCTCAATGGTACTTTTCTTTTATAAAATGGGTTTTCTGTGCAGTGATGATCTAGCTACTCCTAGTGATTCATATGTCATATTGAAAATAATAAGTCAAGCTGAATCATAATTACGAGTGATCAGAGATTCATAAGTGTGTGATTAAACTAAATGTACATCAAGCTACTTTTTAACATAGTTTTTAGTAGTTTAATCAACAATAAAAATAAAATGCTCTGTATATCATACAAATCTGTATCTTTCAGCGTAAATTGAAAATTGTATGTAACAAGAGGTTCTGGTACAGTTCATATTTAAGTCTTTTAAAAGTTGTACTTGATTTACAAACCATATACACAAAAAAATTTTCCAATTCACTTTTAAATAAAAAACAAATAGTTCAACTGGGCAATTCTCAATTTCCAAAAAGTTAAGTAGGTAACATTGTATTCAGAACTGTATCCAATATACATACCTAGATTCTACAGGAAAAGGCTCATAGAGGAACTTTTTGTAGAAATGTTTCTTGATGTCGTGAACCAAAATAACAGCAACACCTTGATCATCAAACTGTGGACGACCTGCTCTTCCCATCATCTGTAGAACATCTGTAGATACAACATAGAATTTTAATTAACAAATGATAAAGACAATAAATATATTGCAAAAAATGTTAGCATTCTCTAAAGAAGTTCTTAGGTGTCCCAGACATCAATTCACACATTACATAACACTTTATGTACTTATAAAAGTATTCATCACATTCTGTTGAAAAGAATACAAATCTTTTTAATATGAGAAAATAAAAAATGTTCACACATTGTGTGACATAATGAATATATAAATTCATTTCTACAATGACTATTAATAGTTATTTTTTGCATCACAACATACAAAGTAAACTCATCTCTTGCATACTTGTAATGTGTGATGACAGTTCAGGGTTTCTCTTATCATTTCAGTTTTGGGTTGTAACAAATATTTTATCTTACACTAACAATTATCAGAATGTTAATACCAGGTTTCTTATTAAAAAAGAATGTATTAAAACTTTCATAACTTCCAAAAAGAACGACATGAAAAATAAAAAAATGCCAGGCCCAATTTCTTGCTCAGTTTTACAACCAAAAGAAAACCAAACGTCTACGTTATGAATTGGCTTAATAGTACATTACTTATTAGCTCTAACCGTAAGTATTTTTCTTATAACAAAGCCACATGGAGAAATCTGCTGTGTTTACCAAGGGGAATTGAACATCTTGATTTTAAGCACTGTAAACCCAAAGTCTTACCATTGCTCCACTGGAAAACAGCTCTAACTCCATATTTTTGAGTGTGTGGTCTATGCAGTTTCTATTTTTATTTTTGTCTGCATACTTTTATATATCCACAGAAAGTGAGGTAACATGTTCAAAATGGTTATTAGTTTACTCATACAGAGTGAGAGTTTTGTTTAAACGTAGTTATTACAAATTTATTTAACCAACACAGATCACATCACTGAAGCAACCATAAGAGAGATCTCAGTGACACTTAACACTTATACAGTTACAATTAGCTCTAATGAAGTATGAGTTGGCATCTCTTAACTAATATTAAATTTTTGGTAAAAATTGATATTCTATCTATTATATTCTCTATCGTAAACAAGCTGTCAGAAAATCATCAATACCAATATAAGTTAAATAAACAAAAAGCTAAAAAAAATATGAAATACAAGGATCACTATCTTTTCTCTAACTTCAATATTGATCAGAAAGTTCCAAATTATTTTACAATTTCAGCTTTTAATCTTTTCACATTTATTTCTTCTTGAACTCCATTTCTGTATGATTTTATCCATTAGGGTAGTAACCCTTATGCTAAAAGCAGCAAATCACTATAGGAGCTGTTGTCAACAAGTGGTGATCTGATCATCATATCTCTCGAATTAGTGTAATTTTAGAGCATTATTTAAACATTTATATAAATTCCTACATTTTAGTTATTTATCATAAAATGTATAAAATAACAGACAAGACATATAATAAAAAAAAAAAATTTGTAGTACTTGCTGCAAACTTGATTTTAGAAGTAAAATTAACATACTAAACATTTTAGAGCATTTATATAACTTTCCAAATAAGCTAAAAAAGTTAACAAATTTTACTAGCATAACAATGATTGTGGAAGGAAAAACACCTCAAAAATTAGATAATCTAGGTGAACACACTAAGAAAAGACATGATTTCAGGTAAAAGACAATCTACCCTTTCTGTTGGTTATAAGAATGTCAATCAGCTATATAAAGTTGATTTGCAAACTAATTTTGAAAGTCACAGAGAGGAAAGAGCATCTGTGGTGGGTTTCATAAATTTATTGATATCTCAAGCATGTGAAAAAGGTAAAAGATTAAAATTTTAGATTATTGTTATTATTAGTAGTATATTTTGTTTGTGTTTCTAGCTGATTGAACCTGGAGTAGTTTATTTTTGAAATTAGAAAATTTTGAAAGGTTGAAATTGGAGCTCAGAGGTGTAATATAATACACATAAATGAAGAATGAGATTTTTAGGCACAGCAGAGTGGCTCACAGAATGACTCCAACTTCTTGCTCCCCCCACACAGAGTACAAACTTTTAGCTCATGGATCCAGCATCTCTTAACTAAAATGACTTCTAATTACAGCTTTGGACTCGGGAGATCAAACCCCTTCGACCAATATATTTGACTAAGCCCAAGGTCTCAGAGATTAATTTACTCTAATCCTGTCTAAAAGAATTTCAAATTGAGGGTATACTGGTAACAATCTTGATGAGTAATGAAACTGAACTGAGTATATGTGTGCCTCACACTTTGAGCTGCTTTTCAAGAAAATATAGCTAATAAAAAGGAAAAAAAAAACAAACCTCTCAGGTTAATTTACTCTGTTCCTACCTAAAACAATTTCAAGTGCAACATCTATTAAGGATTCCTTTTTGTTTTGAAACAAACTTGTTAAATCATACAAACATTTAAATTACAGTCTATCAGGTTATACCATAAGTAATGTTGTTTTTTGGGATACAATAAGTTTAAATGCATATTTCTTGGCTAAATGAGGTTATTCTCAAAGTTACATAAGTTATATAAGATGACCTAATAGCATTAAGTGTAAGCAAGTTTGTTTCTTTACTAGTTTTTGTTTTATTTATTTCAGAAGCCCCAGTTATCATGCAGGTATCAGAGGAGCACATAAGGCATATAATATTTTAAGAGTTCAGAAAAGGCAATAGTGCAACTGAAGCTACAGGAAGCATTCAAGATGTGTGTGACAATGACATTCTGAATGTGATGACATGTCAAAGGTTGGTTCAATAAGTTTAGAATTGGTGACTGCAGTTTGACAGATGCAGCTCATGCTGGGTGCCCTGTTGAGTTTGATAATGACTTTCTTCTAGCAATACTTGAGGAGGATTGTGCTGTAGCTGTTGAAGAATTAACACAGAAACTCAAACCATCTCCTTCCACTATCATTCAACATTTGCAACAGCTTGTTAAAGTTGGGAAAATGGGTACCACATGAGTTGTGAGCTGATAATGTGAGAGAGCAAGTAGACATCTGTGCATCTCTTCACTCTTGTGTACTTCAAGCATCTTTTTTGAACCACCTAGTGACTGGAGATGAGAAATGGGTACTCTATCAAATTATTAAGTGCTGCTGACAGTGGGTTAGTGAAGGAGAATCATCTACACCACAGCCAAGAGCAAACCTGCATCATAGGAAGTTTTTGCTTAGATAAAGGTAGTGTAACATGTTTTGAATTGTTACAATAAAACAAGACAGTCACTGCTGAGATATACTGTCAGCAACTGGATCAACTGAACATTGCACTCAAAAAAGAGAGAGAGAGACCTGCTTTGGTGAATCGGAAAGGAGTTGTTTTCCACCACGACAATGCACATATCCTAACACTGCAAGGATCACTTTTAGAAAAACTGAAAAGCTTGGCTGGGAGAAACTTCCCCATCCCCCTTATTCTCCTGATTTTGCTCCTTTAGAATACCATCTTTTCAGAAGCTTGCAACATCATCTGATTGAAAAACAGTTTGCTTCTATAAATGAGTTTTGTCTCAAAACCACCCGATCTTTATATATGTGGTATTGAAAATCCTTTGAGAAGTTGGTCGACTGTTATTTAAAGTGATGGAAAATACATAACTGACTAATGTTGCTATTTGAGTTCTTTTTCCTGCTTTTAAACTTTAGTGTTATAAATGATATTACTTATGGGATGACCTGATACATTTTTATGCCAAGTGTACTGACACATATTGATAATAGTTGTTTCATTGACTTTTGAATATAGCAATATGAAAAATCATAATATGTCATTTTTATTAATTACTTTTAAATGATTAAACAGTTTTGTATGGTCAGTAATAACACAGATAAGAAGTATTCAGTGTGTCACAACAGTTAATTATGGTCTCTATTACATGAAATAAGTCGAAGGTGTTCATTACAGTTTTACAACTAAGATTAATAACCCACTGTTTGAAAACAGACATGTGTGATTTTATTGTTTGGCCAAAAATCTATGGATATTTATTACTTGATAAAGGAATGAAATCTTTATTATGAAACAACAGAAATAAGTGGACTTCAATGTATAACAGCATGTAGCTTAGATTCTTTCTTTAAAATATGCCAAAAATCCCACTCTGCAAGATTCAAAACAGAAAAAAATCTGTTCAAAATGTAAACTATATGAGCCTCATTAATATAACACATTTTAATCACATGTTACTTTTTCATACTAAGCCATCAATATTAAATTATTAAGGCCAAATATCTCATGAATAGTAAGAGACTGCTAAAACAAAAGTGTATACTTTCATTTAGGGAAAAAAAAACTAACTGTAATTAGTATATAGATTATTATATACTAAAATAAAAAGTTTATTTACACTATAAATATATATAAAGAATCAAGTTTTATGTGTAAAACTATAATCTTACCAGTAATAGGAAAATCAACATAACGTCGAGTCTTTCCATCATAATATTCTGTTCCCTTTACAATCACAAGGTGAGCTGGAAAATTTACACCCCATGCAAGGGTGGCTGTAGCAATCAGCACCTAGAAGTAAAGAAATAACAATTCAATAACTGTAAAATGTAAATGCCTGCACTAAGAGAAAGAAAATTAATTATTTGGGAAATTGTATTTTATTTTAAAAGTTACTATTTCTGTTATTTTTTAAATTATTTCTCAGGTGGTTTCTGTGTTCATGTACCACACAAACATAATATATACAATTATAATACTATGATTGTGTGTGTGTGTGTGTGTGTGTGTGTGTATAATGTTACAGATTTTCTTTTTCACCAAAAGTAAAACAGAATGGAGAATTCTTAAGTTAGTTGTACCTTCTGCCATGAACTGCACTTTCACCTATTCAAAGCTCACTAACAAAGCTTGAGCTTGCACATCTTAAAAAAAAAAGCTATGCCTCTTACAACAGTGATTTTACATAACATCTATGGGCTTTTATTAAGTATGTGAATAATATTATAATTTGAGCAGAAGTTATTATTCCACATTATATACTGAACCAACCCTTTAATTTACATCTATATATGTGTGTATATGTTTTACAGATTTCTTTTATTTATTACGAAAGATAAAATTGTAAAGAGAATCTGTTGCACATAGGCCGAATACTTTCTTTGGTTAGCTGCACAACTGGTGTAGAATGGTATAGTTTTGACTATTCAAGGCTTGTCAGCACAGCTTGGAATAGAAACCATAGATATATAGTTAGGCATCTTACAATGATGATTTCTTTACAAACATTTGTGAAATCTTAAGTCTTTTCCAGTGACTAATAAATTAACCTAAAATTAATTTATAAAATTACCAAGTAACCATTATATAATTGTTAGAAACATCAAGTTAACTGCAGATTTGTTTTCTTCTACGTTTGTCTAGTGAGATATAAAATCAGTTAATTAGGTTTTCATTACACTTTTTAGCCTTGTTGATTTCAAATAGTTCCCCAGTTTTGGGTATTTAAACCATAATGATTATCTCATGTCAAAATATTACCTTCACATTATCATGTCAGAAAATATATAGGGTGCTCAGTGATAAATTTTGTCTGCTCAGGTAATTTGTTTAAAACAGGATGAAGAAGAAATTTCTTCCATGTGATAAAAACTTTGAAGTGGTCAATATAGTTTAAAATATATTCTAAAGTTAATAACAATTCTCTATAACCAGCCTCCTAATTACATATAGTTCAACACATTGACCATTTTGATCAAGTTTATTGCAAATGTTGTTATTTTTCTTGCCTGAAAATCTATTTCCAATAGACACTTACCTTTTCACATAATTTAGCTATCTTCTCTGAGCATCTGCCTTAAAAATTTGCATGCCACTAGCCTTAAAACAACTCCTTCCTAATTCCATAAAACTAAATTTGACAAAAGCTTTAAATTAATTGAAGGGTGAAAAACTTCTATGCACATTAACTTACATTTCAGGATCTTCATTCTTCAACAAGTCGAGGAAAACCAAAAGTGGGGAAGTTCTGAAACTAACCTCACCACTATAAAGAATTTAGCTAAAATTCCATGTTGAAGTGGTGCAGGAGCCTGTGCAAATTATACTTAGATGAGCTGTCTTCAGAAAATGCTCAAAGGAAGTGACATCTGATGGCAGAGGTTCCATAAAAGAACATCTGTGGGAGATCACACTTTTTCTGTCCAGGATATATTTTTTACCTGAATGATAAGAGGAAAGAGGCAAAAGAGTTCCATGTGTTGCAGGAATGAATGGATACAAACATCAACTTTTAAGTATTTGCACACAAATAGTTGGAGAACTAATACGAATAGTATTGTTAGGGCATCTTCTCACCATCACTTGCTTCCTAAATGTAACTCCACCAGTTGACTCTATGGGACACACTCCAACTGTAAGAGGAAGGCACTGGATTCAATTATCGTGTTTATCCCTTGACTCAACTGAACATGTAGGAAGAAAGCACAGCACATGTGGTACTGTTACATATCAGTACTCAAACTTGGCTCCACTGAATAAACACCATTTGTAAGAAGAAAAATGCAGAGCTGTGGAATGTGTACTTATGTCAACTCTAATGGACAGATTCTGGCTGCAGGAGGAGGACATAGCATCGGAATCCATGCATGGTTCAACTCAACTGAACACACTCAGGCTGCAGAAGGAGGACATGTTAATATGTTGCTGGTAGGGATTTACTGTTATACATTTATTTTAATACTTTTCTTTTCAGTTTAGTGCAATTATCATATATTGTTATGTGTGTATTGCAAAAGTCCAGGCTATTCTATAAATCTGTTAAAGATTCTCTAGCATAAGAATAACAATGTATGATATATGTAAAATACAAGAGATTACACCACTATTGTTGTCAAATAAACTTTCTAGAACCTCATTTTATAATTTGAAACACATAAAAAGACAATAATATTGTTGGTTGGCAACAGTCAGTATAACATAAACCTCAGAAGCTATAATTGTGTAAAAACACTCACTGACTGGAAAACTACAGATACCTGACCAGGAACGTTTATAGATTTTGAATGCTAAAAACCATCTCCTTCTACCAAATAACTTTTGATGTTAATAGTTCCATGAATACATTAAATATCTTTGTCAGTAAAAATTCATCTTGTAAGCAGCATGAAGCCAGCTGAGAATAGACAGCTAGCTAGTTTAAACAATGTGTAGCAATATTGACTAAGAATTAATTCACTCATCTTGGACCTGATTGAAATTAGGTTGAAGGAAATGGGAATTAGACTTGACTACAATTGATCAAGGTCAAATAACAGCTTTGAACTCAATCAATATATTAAGTACAATCATTTACTGAAAATGGAATTTACAAATACTTCCAATAGTTTGAGAAGGTTGCCTAAACCATAGAATGGCCCACGGAAAAATAGTTATTATTATTATTATTATTATTATTACAGTATTTTAACTGGTAAAGCAAAAGAAGCTTATGAAGACGGTACAAATTATGACAAGGTGAAAGCAGCTTAATTCTGAAGTTTTGAAGTTTTTGCAAGCAAGATACTCTAATGTATATGGAATTCACTTGCACACACAAAAAAAAAGTGTATTTTGATCATTGGTGTAATTCTATGCATACTGGAAATAGTTTCAAGAAACTAACCCAGTTATGTGTAACTGAGGAATTTAAACATTGTATAAGTGATGAGCACAAAACCTACTTGGATGAAAAAAAAGTTGAAACACTATAGAAAGTAGCTGCTCTTTCTGATGATCACACTTTAACACATGAAACCACTTTTTACACAAAGAAATTCCAATAATTTCAACAAAAATTTGTGTCTGTTTAATCCACTAAAGTTGAGGATCCTTCTAAAAAATTCAGCTTCTCCATTTCAAAATCTTATAAAAGACAGTAGAAAACTTCATAAAAAAACCATCAAAGTCTGTCTGCCATTTTTGTAAAAAATCTGTTATATTTATGTCCAACTGTTTTGTGTTTGAAAAATATAAAAATAAAAAATAGGCAACACCCAGCATGTTTGTGTCCATATATGGGTGTTTGTTCGTTTTTTTATTTTGAGCAGATCCAGACAAGGGCTATCTGTATTAGCTGTTCCTAACTTAGCAGTGACTAGAGGGAAGGCAGCTAGTCATCACCACCCACTGCCCACTCTTGTACTAATAAAAAGTGGGATTGACTGTCACATTATAATACCCCCAGGGCTGAAAGAGTGAGCATGTTTGGTGTGATGAAGATTCGAACCCATGATCCTTGGAATATGAGTCGAGCTCTTTCACCTCTTGGCCATGCCAGGCCAATAAATGGATGTAGTTTCATCAGATCACACTGGGTGAGCAAGAGGAGGTTGTATAATTTGAGGAATCAAACAAGATGAGCATTAACCATCCTCTCTAAGGTCTTACAGAAACAACTCATCAAAGCAATTGGACGATAGTTTGAAGGAATTTTGGAATCCTTCCAAGGCTTAGAGAAGGGTAGGACAATAGCCTGGCACAAGGTATCAGAAAAACATTCTCCTCCCAGACCCAGTTAAAAACAATCAGAATAGCAAGAGAAGCAGGAGATAGATCGCACAGCATTTCATAGTGTACATCATCAGGTCTGAGCAATGTACTGCCAAACCAATGAAAGGCCAGTTTGAGTTCCATCAGTGGAAAGGGACGATTATAGTTATAGAGACAATCAGCTCAAAAGAAAACAAGTGATTGCTCTGCCCGAGCATTTACTATTCTATGTTTTAAAAAAAAATAACTGAAATTTCAGAACTTACCTTTAAGCAGTAACAATGTATATACATGTAAACCAAAATGTAACTATTTTACAAAATACCAGTCTACTAGAGCATTGCTATAACAGGTTACTTTCTAACGGTCAGTTTTATATTATTGAATATGGTAACATAAGTGCATACATGCCTCATCATTTAATTTCTGTTAGTCAGATACTGCTGAAATGTTAATAAAATAAACAATATTGAACTTTTATGTATATATGATGTTATGAGATTTAAGCTATTTAGAATAAACATCTGTGGTTTTGTGGTGTAACTTGTAGTAACTACAAAAAGAAAAAAAGCATAATTATATCTTTTTCATATTTTTTGTATGGTGGTTATGAGGTTAGTTCAACTAACCAAACCCATACAGTGATACAATAGTGAAAGTAAAATATACAGTTTTTATCTTAAAAAAAAAAAAAAAGATTATTTGGAAAATATTAGC
This sequence comes from Tachypleus tridentatus, assembly GCF_004210375.1. Lineage (NCBI taxonomy): Eukaryota > Metazoa > Arthropoda > Merostomata > Xiphosura > Limulidae > Tachypleus > Tachypleus tridentatus. The sequence continues at coordinate 10,008,884 of NC_134832.1, read as the reverse complement.
ACGTTATTAAGATTATGCATGTGATATTTGATATTTTCTCACACATAAAAGTACTTTTAATCTTAAAATAAAATTACTTTGCATAATGGATAGTCAAGATCTGAAAATAGAAAAGTGCACAAACAAATAATTAATTTAAAAAATATTAAGACTCAATTAAAACATTTGATATTTTATATAAAAATCCCTTCAAATTTTATTTCTAATCTGCAAAATTCTGTAAAAATATGTGCACACTTTAAAATGTTACAATGTAACTGGTTTACAGTTACTTTGGGAAATGTGAACTGAGTGGAATCCACCCACCCATAGTAGAACAGTTAAACTGACTGGAGATGAGAAGTTTAAACATGTTTGTCCAACACAACATCAAGAAGAGGAATGAAGGTACTTTAGTGGAAGTACATAGGAGGAATTATTGCACATATGTTGCTTTATATTGTGGAAGGGCTTTGTCACATGATTGCATCATCTTGCAGCAGCACAATTCATGTAAAGTCTCAAAAAATTAGATGAGAATTGCCTTTAAAGCAAACATGTGGAGTAGATAACTTTTGTCTCAGAAACAGTTGATAGTGAAATTTTGTTACAAGCCAGCCTCTGGTCATTAGTAAATTATCATATGTAACTTTATTTAATCATTTTTACTACGAATACAGTGATATAAGCAAGGTAAGAACACAACCTGAATCTTAAATTCGACAAAAAGGAACTCAACCATCTGTCGATCTTGATCCTGAAGACCTGCATGATGTATACCAATACCAAAAGCCAAAGTCAGTTTTAAATTCTGATCTCTTACATTCTGAAGATAGGATTCCATCTGAAAGTTCAAAATAAACCAACAGATGAAACTTAATATAAATAGCAAATTACAATAGATTACAATAAAAAAATTTAATTTAACACAATCAAATAATACACCTAGAATATGCTTAAAAACTAAAGTTATGCAAAACAGCATAAGGCATAAAATGTGATATAAAAACAATAATACAGGTTCATAAAAACATGCTGAAATACACAGGGACGTTACATGTTAAAACTAAAAACCACAAAAACTACATAAAAGTGTTTAATAATACAGATCATGATCAAATAAAGTGGGAGCCATAAAAACACCCATTTAAAACAACTTTTAAAATGGCTAGTTCACAGTGTTGGATGAGCAAAAATAAAACTTATCGTACTTATAAATCTGCGTAACTCACCATATAGTGAATAGTAGTTTCAGTATTTCAACAAATCTTCATCAAAGTATTGTTTTCAGAAAAGCATACAGAAAAAAAGACTAATCTTACCACTATAATTATTTCAATATCTAATGCTTTCTTCCTTCCACCAAAAATGGTAATAGTAACTGTGTGTTACTTTGGGTAAATAATTAGATTTAAGGGTAGGTTGGTAAAGCCTCTGATGTGAAATAAACTCAAATCAAGTATTGTTTAGTAATGATGGCACACAAAAATGTAGCTAATAATAAGAATACAAACAACTATAATAAATATTGTTTAATACTTTCTGAAAACAAGTAGAGATTGATATATGCATACCCTAACTAGTTATAGTAATACAGAAAGTTTTATTGCTACAAAAAATATTGAAACAACAAAGTCAAAACTACATAAACTGTCACTTAAATTTAAAAAAAAAAATCCCTACTTTAGGTCAGAATAACATTATTACAGTGGTTTGCTAAAGTAGGAATAATTTTTTTTTTTTTTTTTTACTTTTTTTTATATTTCAAGTAACTTAGGTTTCGTAGTTTTGATTATATTGTTTCAATATATTTTAATAGCATTTAAGCTTTCTATATTACTGTGACCAGCTAGGTTATGTATATAGATCTCAACTTGTTTTTATAATTTTCATTTTATTGTGTGTGTATACTTCTATAAAATAAAAATTCATTCATGCATTGAATCAAATCCTTATAAAATCACTGGAGTCTTAAGCACTGTATTTATAACTATCTAATTATTCAAACATTGTGGGACTAACCAAGAGAAACAAATATTCATTTTATTTGTCAGGCAGATATACATTCAGTCAAAGTAAAACAAAGCGTTTTTTCTATTTTTCAAGCAGCCAAAACTTAGAGCAAATTAACATAAAAATAAGAATAAAATAAATTTATTTTTAAAATAAACATTCTAATAGTCATAAAAGTATCTCACAAAGCTAGAAAACCATTGGGGAATCAATAAAACTAAAATATCTTTTAAATTAATATCATATTATTGTGTTAATAACACAGTTTAACTTCTCACTACTAGCTGCTGTGTTTCATTTTTTATGATGATGGTGTGACTTGTGTTACATTTTTAAAAGTTAGCTGTTTATCAAAATCCAAATTTTCAGCATTTTTTACATAAAAATGAAGCCTACATTTTATAATAATATAGTCACATATGGTCTTAATGTAACCTAAAAAAGTCAAACAGAGTTACAATATATTGTGTGACATAAAATGTTTAACATCCTAAGTTTACCTCACAAAATTTAAAATCCAATATGGAATACTCAATAAGAAAATCCAAATTCCAATCAAATAAAATTAATTTCATTGTGGTGATAAAACTGTTTAATTCCTGAACTAATACAAAGCTAGCTTGTACCTAGATACCAAATTTTTCTGTCTTTTTGATATGCACTACAGACACAAGCATGTTTGGAGTAGTGGAAAACTTCTAAATATGCAAAATTCTGCACCACTAACAACCTCTGCTAAAACATTACAGACTGAAAGAAAAAGTAATAAAATATTAGAATGGCAAAAATACAAATTAGTATAAACAACACTTCACCAACATCAACAAATTTCCTTCAAAAACCTGTTGACAAAATTACACACACACACACACACATAGACCAACAACACAGTCAACAACCAACAAATAAATAATAATAAATTAAAAGAAACAACAAACTCTAAACCTTACACTGGTGCATACCTTATATTCACAAAAGATCAACTTCTAGAAACAACCACACAGAGGTAGAATGTATAAATGAAGAATCTATACCAGAAGAACGACAGAATAGAAATGTGCATATTCAGAAGGTTGCCTCCATGGCTCATCACCCCAGCAGATAGGAACTGGAAAGAAAAAAACTTAGCAACAATCTCATTGAACACCCCACCTAAACAGTGTATGTTACTGGCCAGTGGGTATACACTGAGACTGGTGGGATTATCCTCCATCTGAAGACAACTTTGGTGCAATATCCCACACAATCCTTTCGCCAAGCTACCCCAAGAAACATCATCTTCTACGGCCCAACTCCATGTAGATTCAATGTGAGGTGTAGCTATGTGTAACCCAGGAAATATCATTTGTTGTATAGGACTGCTCAGCAGCTGGAGTGTATGCATTACCAACATATATCTTGAGTAACCAACCACAACCTACAAAACAATCAGATCTAGGACAACATAATATCAACCTCCAGGACCTACCACACAGAGGACAGAGGTGAAGATACTGAGTCACTAGGCAAAATATAATATAACCCTGTATGACCTATGGTCAGCCATACAGTGTGGAGTTTTGGAATGGGTAGATAAGCAGCATAGTTGGACAAACAATATTTCCCACTGAGTGGGATTATAGACCTGAAAGGGATATACCACTGTAAGCAAAAGTAATTTACACAAAAAGTCATTGCTGAACTGATGTATGAAGGGTGGACACAGGTGGAAGACAGTACCCAGAGAAGGAAAAAATCCACCTGATGGAGGTAGTGGTAGCTGAGGTGTCATCCACATGCTTAGATTTCCTCCAACAGATAATGGAAGTGAGATGCCAGGAAAAAGGTAAGGTGCAGTATTTGATTCAATAAGACTTGGAACAAATTATGGAAAGAAGGGGTTAAGGAGGAATCTATAAAAATGATGAATCCAACCTGTAAGAGTAGAAGAAGAAAGGTTCCAGAGAATGAAAAGGTGGGATTTGGTACCATAGAAGAAAGCCACTTATCACTACAATAATGAAGAGCATGGATGAGACACAGAAGCCTACCTGGATCAGACCAATAGGACCAAGAAATAGGTAATGAAAGGGACATGAGCATGAATATAGAATGTCCCTCATGAGGGTCTGGATTTTTGGTAGGAAAGATTGATACAAGCAAAGGAGAACATATATGGAAAGGGACAAAGTACATGAAACATCGATGGCAAAGATGTCAGAATGATGATGCACAAAGGCTGAAATGAATAGGAAAAAGTCTTAAGGAACAGATGACACAGTGAAAAGGAAGACAAAGGTTCAAATGAAGAGTGTGAAGCAGTGAAGAACAAAATTGACATTCCATTACAAAAGAACTACCTGATGAATAGGTTGATGAATTTGGAAGAAACACAGTAAAAGGGAGATTGTAGGACAGGAAACCACAACACAGTACCTGGAAAAATGGAAGGTGTTGGATAAGGCTACAGCAGAAGAAACACAAACCTCATGGTTGATCAGCTGGGTAACAAAATATATTAGGATAGGTACAGTAAGCCAAGAAGTGGAAACCTCTTGGCTTAATGACCAACAGTGGAAGATGTTCCACTTGTGTTGATAAGCCACAAGGAAAGAAGGAATGGTAAATGGACCAAGCTAAAGAGGGAGCAAAGCACATAGACAATCTGGATCTTCTCACATAGGGTGAACATGGTTGAGTCAAAAAAAAGAAAAAAAGAGAGAGAGAGCAACCACAACATGACACTCCATAAGATATATCTGCAGCATAGAGCCTAATAAAATAGTTCCATGTTCAACATTAAAGGGAATGAGAAAGGGTGGGAACCTACTTGGCGATTAATATAGGAGATAAGTGAAGAAAATGATCCAAAATACGCCATAATGTCAGAGGCTCCAAAATGTTATGATAGAATCATTAGAGCTGAGATTACTATAGAAAAGCCTCCTGCTAATTGACCCATGCACCTCAACCTTATTTAGAAGCATCAGTATCTTGTTGTAATGTTCTCCTTACTGAAACACTATTGGAGCTCAATTAGAATGGAAGGAGAGAGGATAACTGGGGAGACCAAGGGATCCCAAGCGAGATATCATTAATTATATAATGTCTACTGAAAAGAATGCATAGGTGCATGACCTAAGGGATAAAAGCTGCCTTGGAAACCCAAATCCCCAAAAGAATGAGAAAGAGAAAAAAAAGGAACACAGAAGTAAAACCTCCATCAAATGCAAATGAAAAGGAGAAGGATGGGCTCAAATGAGAGATGTGTTAGAAAATACACCTAAGTGAACCAAGTATTCAGCAGGATGAAGGAAAGACTTCTGCAAATTGATAATCCAACCCACACAGGCTGCTCTCACCAAGAGCAGACAACAGAGTTGAAAAGGCTCAAGTTCAAAAGGAGCTAATAGAAGTCAGTCATCCATGTATTGATGGAAGCACAACCCCTTATCATGCAAAGTAAGGTGAAGGTTGTGACCAATCAACAAAACTCACATGGTGCTGAGGCAAGCCCAAAGGAAAGGAACAAAACTGAAACTGGACTAACACCTGAAGCCTGTATTATGAAAAGTAAAATAGAGCTAACTGTAGTTAAAATCATTACATGAAATTGAGTACATAATCAACTGTGAGAAAAAAGAATAAAAAAGAAATAAAAGAATAAAGGTATGTTTTCTTTATCATAAAATACAGCAAAGAAACTGTAAAAAAAATTAGTAAATACTTGAAACCATGACTTCAAAAAAAAAAGAGAGAGAGAGATAAAAAATCTGTGATAAATGAAATGTCTGCACAAGACCTCTGCATAACGAGAAGTTATGGTTAGGTAAAATCAAGTGAATGGAGTCAAGTGTGTCAGGAGGGTATGTTCTACTTCTACAGGTAAAGAGTTGTCACATGATGATTTACATTTGATGACACAATGAATCAAGTTGATCATGGCACAGGTTAGAGTTTCACAATTTGTGATATGCAAGAATAGTTATTACGTGAGCAAAATTAAGGCACCGTATATACTAAGATATGAAGAATATAATTAATGTACTCAAAGAGAAAAGAATTGAATGGAGATACAAAAATTAATAAAACACTTAAGTTAAACTGAAATATGCAAAATATTTATTGAAATAAGTAAGGAAATTGAAACAAACATAAATAAAATTACTGTATTAAGAGTTAAAATATTACCCACATTTTTTTGTCATTGGAATTCCATTCCAATTTTCCAAATAACAACAATGTTGTTAATATTTTTTCAACTACTTATATTTAACACATCTTATAAATTATTAAAGAAATATAAAGGAAGATATTCTTATCACTAAACAGCTCTTAATTTGAAATAAAACAGAAAATAAAAGGCCATCTAACCTCTGATTCTGGTATTTTATTCCATTGTCTAGGGTTATCTTCAGCAGCAAGGAAAGAAATTAAGTCCAGAGCAGTTAGACGAGTTTGCCTTCTTGATGAAACAAAAATCAGAACTGGTTTGTTGGGTGAATGGGTGCAAATAGCTAACAAAATATAAACACTTTTCATATAATTAATTTGAATATTTGTTAAAAAATGTCACTGATAACAGTCAAAACAAAATGTGTGGACACTAAATGACATGATCATCATCAAATCAAAAATATTCTTTACACTGAGAAAAATATGAAAAAAAATTTTAAGAATAACATCTTTCTTATATCAATAATTAAAACAAAATTGGAAAAATAAAAGTAACTGATAACAATTTCCAGTAATTGGTGAAAATGATTTACAACCAAATCAAACCTAACCAGATTTTGTTAATGAATAAAATTTATTACAGATTTTAAAACACTAAGTAAACAGTTCCAAACAAAAAACTCCACTGAACGTTATTATTCAACTTCAATAATACTGTTACTATTCAATGGTAAATGTGAATACTAAAATAAAAGCCTATTCTAGTGAATAGTTACCAGTGAGAAATTGGAAAAAATAATTATTTCTCTATTGAAAAACTGTATACAAATAATGAAAAATGTGAATAGCTATACTTTGGCAAAAAATTTCATCAGTGAATAAAACTATATGCAATTATAAACAGAGCTCTCTACAACATTTTAATATACTTTGTGTTGATAAAGTTTACCCTGATAGGCAGGTTTATTCATCAAGGCCATTCGAGGGCAATAATGTCTTCCAGGGTAACCTGAGATGTGAACCTCCAAAGGAACAGGTCTCACTGAGGGCCTGAAATTGTAAAGGCCAACCTAAACATAAAAACAAATTTTTAGCATCTTTGAAAAGATGCAGAATGCATTAAATCAGCACTGCATATACCTTCTAACCTGGGACAAGAAACATTTGATCAAAATGAGAAAATTATAATGACATTTTTTCATAACTATAAAAGAAAAGGAAAAAAACTTGCAAACAACAACACATAAAATTTGTATGTAGACATTACTATTTATTTTGAGACTATATATAATCATGCACTGATACGCATATTGATTTTGGATTCTCAAGTCCCAGAATCATATCACAGGAGAATGTTGTAGCATACCCAAATTATAAGAATGTTGTTCAACTGTCAACATCTCCTTGTGAGTATGTAGGTATGCTTTATTAAGTGATGTGAAATGTCATTTGCAATGAAAAAAATTGTGTGTTAGCACATGTAGCAGGCCTACATAATACAAACTATTATTTCACATACATTTTTATCTTCACTGTGCAATAAATATAGCAATTTTATTTATTTATCCCTCCCATATTCAAGAGGTGGTATAATACACAAAAGCCAAAATCACAAAGCACTTTCAACACTTTCGTATAATAGTATTATCAGTGAAACATAATCCAAAATCTGCTCTTGCTTAACGTATAATGAAAACATCCTGTAAATTGTTGAAAAGTATGGAACTTATTTCCCATGTTGTCTTTTCATTACCTGCTATTATAAATCTTTAAGTGATTTAAAAAAAGTGCATTATTGTTATATGAAATAGGGGTAAATTTTACATTTCTGCACAAATGAAACAACATGTACAAGTTACATTATGCATTTTGAGCTTATTAAGGAAATTTTAATTAAAGTTTCTGATAACTATTTTTAGTTGTTAATAAGGGAATTTAATTAACTTTGGCACTACTTTATGCAGATGAATAGCTCATCACATACATAGGGTTGTTTAGTCTGAAAATTTGTAATTATAGTGGACTTAATAGGTGGTAGTTGGGAGTTATATCAGTTAGTTCAGGTAACTGGTTGGGACCCTTTATACTAGTATAATTTGTGTACTGGGCTACTAATTAGTGTCTTACCACCATAATGGGAGCTGGAATGCCAACTTCAGGAGGTAAGTTTATTTAACTAACTTCTCCCCAAAATGGTAATACCATGTTATTTTGTTTGTTTATTATTTATTTTCTTCTTCTTTACTTTAGGGAGGAGTCACCTTCATCCAACTGTCTGCAGGCAGTGAAGGTGATAAAGATGTAGGATACTGTGGGCTTCAGCACCCACGTCTTGCTCTACTAATTTCTCATTCTTTGATTATTTTATTATTTAATTACTCCTCATGTAAGGCTGGTAAACAGAGATTAAGACTGTTAGATGGTGCATCCCCAGGATACATTTTATCTCCCTGTACCCCAGGAATCTTTTCAATTGGTGTAGCATTTTTTATTTTTGTTTGGGCTTGTTTTTGTTTGTAAAAAATTAATGTTAGCCAGAAATTTGTAGTTGCTGTTTTTAACACACTCTTTCCTTTCTATTTTGTGTTTTCTTAACTGTTTAGTATTATTATTCTATATATGCAGCTACTGATATAGAACACCAATATTTAGCAAACTTACACAAATTACAGACTTCTGGGTGTTAAAAAGTGCATATATTAATTATAACTCTTCACAAACTATGCCTAAGTACTACTGTATTTGTAGTTACTATTTCACAATAAGATAGATGTGCAGTACCTAGCTTATCATTTTCACTTTGTTCTGAGTGAATTTCTTTACTACTTTCAAGTTCATGGTTAACAAAATAGTATCCAGATGTAACTGAATTTAGTAGAGAAGAAACTGGAAAAATTGAATATGGCAAAATATTATGAAGCTTAGAGCAATTGCATCTTAGTGGTGCAGATGCAACGAGATTTGTTCAACCAAATAATATTTTCTTGTACTTTATGTAAACAAGTTTACCACCGATATCTAGTGTACCGAGGAATTTTTGCATTATAATTAGGAGCTAAATACTCTCTGTATCATATTTCAACATATCAATTCTACAAACTAAAGAATGAAAATAAGAAATAATATGCAAAATGTAAAGTAGTACTTTGAAAACAAGAAATGAACAGGTGCATGGTGCAAGCCTGTCATACATGGTCAGTAATGAGAGTGAGAATCAGGAAACATATTGTACAAAGCATTTAGTACATATACATAAAGATATACAACTTTTGGATATAATTAAATATATATACTATGTATTACAATGTAATTATTATCATAACAACATTATGTTTTTGTATATTACTATTTTACACTTTTCAACATGTAATACACCTTCTATCAAGACTGAAAACGTGGGGTCTTAATGATGTCGTTGGGGACTACCTTCAGTTAACTCGGCAGATTTGCTTTTGCATTATACAAGTATGTTTTGTCTTAGCAGCAAACATAGTATATAACATTAATACCAACATTTCACAAAATCTACTTAGCTTATTACATTACATTTTACCTTTTCAAAATAAGATCAAACTTTTTTAATTGGACATAATGTTTGCTTACACTAATTCATTTATGACAATATGCAAACTACTGTGCCAGTATCTCCACAAAAGATATACAAATAATTTTTATAGCCATGAGCTATAATTGGTTTTAAGGAAGAAAGGACAGAAAATCCAACTAGACCTACAACTAGTACCAGTGGTAGTGCAGAAAGTGAAATGAATTTTTATAACAAGGTAAAAGTTTTGATTCCAAAAGATAGAGTTAATTTTTTTTCAAAAAATTATTCAGTATAGGTCTAGATGTCTTAATTAATTAGTTTTATAAAGAGTATTTTTGATTTAATGTACTTTTAAAATAATGATTATAAAATACTATAACAAATTTACAAATTAATTCTGTGCAGAAAAAAAATCTAAAAACAAGTGTACAACAATATTTTGTGTTCCAAAACTTCTAGATTATAAAATTACTGAAGATGAAGAAGTAGAGATGAAAAGCACTAAAAAGGGGCACAGGAAGTGAGTTATGATTGTTTCATACTGATAAATAGTACACTTTAGTTCCACAAACTAGTTACTGGAATAAATACTAGTGAAAATTGTGCTTTATACAGTGTATGACACCTGTCCAAAATCTTTGTACTTTTTTAATCTTCACACAAAAATACAACAAAACCAATAAAATAATATATTTGACTACAAAATGAATTTTTTTATATAATTTAACAATAACTTTGTTTATATGTGCATATTAGCACAAGAAAAACAGTTCAGCTTGATAGCATAAAATCCAAAACCTAATGCTGATGATGACAGAAAAAAAGAAGAGCTTAACAGTTTAACATTTCTCTCTGTTATTCATTCTTATATTATAATTTAATATTACTCAATATTGACAAAATTACCAATTTATTCAATCTACACAAAATGTGAGAAGCTTTTTATAAAAAAGAAATATATATATAAGTAAGTTATACAAAAATAATCAAATGTGTTACACAAATATTTGTAATCAAGATGCAGATGAATTTATAATGTCAGTGTAACTCAGATCCTGACAAGTCAGGCAATGATATTAAAGTAAAGAATTGAAATAATTTTGGCCACCATATTGTTTGCTTATTGTATTTTCATAATCTCTTGAACTTCTTAAAGGCATATCTATAGCTTTCAAAATTACATACTTGAATATTATATTTGGTTTTATCCTCCTCTATCACAAACTATTGCTAAATCAGCCATTTTATGGTAAAATAAGTAGTTGATAACTTGGACATCAATCACATAATTAACTACCTGGTCATGCTGGGCCAGTTAACAGTGAAAGACCAGAAAGCAGCTAATTCTCTAACTCTTCCATCCATCTCTAACTCTTCAACTACTCTTTTACCAATAAATAGTGGAATTGACCATCATTTTGTAAAGCCCATACAGTTGAAAGGGATATCATACTTGATGAGACAGGGATTCAGACCTGAAACCCTCACATTGTGAGTCAAGCTCCTTAATCACTTCACCATGTAAAGAAATGTTTTAAAAAAAACTAGATTTGTTTCTATGAACTGTAGCAAACTTTAAAATAACAGAAATAAACACTATTGCAAAACATTTTGAAATTATTTCTTTATGGACAGTGGCATAAATATGCCATAATTGCAGGGGAGATCAAAAAGGGATCCTAAGAGCTTGAAAACCTTAACAATTGCCAACAAGAAGAATAAATGTAGGGGACCCAGTTACTTTTCGTGTAGAAAGGAGGCATCTTTTAGTTACAATACTGCATATTTGATATACAAAGTATTTATAATAATGTAAGGAAGTTTATTTTTATTTCAGTAACTAACTCAGTTGGGTTGTTGTTTTCTTTAAATTTTATTTTATGTATTTTGTAGGTTCATATTAGAAAAAGAAGTGTAGATCAGTCAGGATACATGAGATATATTAAGGGCAAATAAAAACATTCTTTATTTGTAAAAAAACTGCTGCTGAAGTATGCAGTTTAATAAACTGCAGTTTGGAGGGAAATTTTGAAACAATTAAAACTACTGTATGACTAATGACTTCTCACATGTACATTGCAGTGAAAGGCAAAATATGAATTCTTTAAGATGTCCTTTGTTTCAGATTTTTAAAAAATAATAGTAGAATCTAATACTTATTTTTAAAGCCTATCTGCATTTGAAATTAACATTTTACGTACTCAATGCATCTCTATGAGATCTCAGTGTTGTCTAAAGTTACATTGTCCAAAATGGAGTTATTTTTTGCAAAAACATTACACTTTCTTTCCATCGGTTCTTTCAGGCTATTACATAAACTGGTTATAGCAGATGGTATTCCAGGTGAAAAGATAACCAAATAAAGTGCCAAAGTTGGACAATACATACAAAAATATGGGTGTAAATAAAGAAATAAAAAAGCAACAAAAAGTTGAACAATCTTCTTCACACAGTAGTACTAAATGATGATATGACTTTCTGAAAACATTATGAAGGAAATAGAATGTAAAGTTTCATAACCTATATAAAAGCCAGTGTGTGTCATGTCATTCTAGATTCCTCAAAATAGAAGGAATCATAAAAGTCAAAATGCAGTTATCCATTTAAGATAGTTTGATTACTGTCTATCCCTCACAATTTTAGTGATAGCAGCTCAAGGGTGCTGGGAAGGAGCATGTGGCATGAAATCATATAAGCATAGTGATTGTTGGTAAAATAAGCATAAATTAAAAACAGTGTGGGATCACCTACCCTAGAGCCAAGTGCATAACATTCATCATGGAAGTAAAAATATCAATTCAAATGTAAACTTAAACAATTTATGAATTAAGATATTTTCTGCATATTAGAAGTTGTTAATCTAACTAATTTTTACCACTAATTATTCTACAAAACTAACTTATTCCCTTTGCATTCTGCATTTTTGATAATGGTATTTTACTATTATGGTACGATATACAGTACCTTTTTAACTATTGTGAGATATTATACAGTTTTAACTCTTTTGAGATATTATAATGTTATGAAGTGTTTCTTTTAATATTATGCTATGTTATAGAGTAGTTTTAACCTCACATTTCATGCTGAAATAAATTTTGCAAAATCAAACCTGTCCAGTAAGAGGAAAAAAGTGCATTTAGGCAGTCAAGGGTCGGTGAACTCCTTCATGACTCAATCAAAATGTTAAACTTAAATCATTTCTGAATTAAGCTGTTATATCACCAACATTTTTACTGAAAAACAAACGTCTTTAATAAATGGCACTGTACGTTAAGTAATCAACAACCATTTTTCCAGTTTTGTTATCTAAACATTTCATTTTATACTTTCAGTACATAGACTAATAACAGTATTAGATCATACGTTTGTTGCTAAGTGACACGACATAAAACCCATTGTTCGAATGTAGCATTACCAAAACACCCTGGCTTTTCTAAATATATTAGAAATTGTTAATCTAACTGATTTTTACCAGTAATTATACTATGAATAGAAATCATGAATTCATTTCACAAGTGATTTTAATTCTGACCAACCCACAAAGGAATTTACCAATGTTTAACTGTCTTGACTGCATTTTTCTGCTCCCTTGTTAGTCAATCTTGATTATGCATAATTTCTTATGAAATGTGACATATACTTGCTCCATCCTTTCTGACAGGCTATGAGCTAATGTAGTAATAAAAGCTACTTTAAACTATAATGTATTGTGTAACTACGTTTTCAAAGAAATATAATTTTTGTCTAAACAACTTAAAATTAATTTTATTTGAGATTTTTAATTTCATTTAAAAGAAAAAATATTAGAAAACCAATGTTTTCAAAAGGCTATTCAGTGGTAAAAATTATAAATTAGAATAAATGATAAATCATGACTGGGATTTGGATCATCTTTGAAATCTGGGATGGTCACATTCTCATCCTTTCTCCAGCACTTGTGATCCATTTAAGTAAGTGCAGCTAAGTTACTAGCATTGTTAAATGGTAAACATCATATAAGTGAAGGTTCTGTATTTACGTAAAATCACCATCTTAATTAAATCACTCTTTTCAAAGTGAAGTTCATTTATATTCATTTCAAGCATTTGCACACACTTTGCTTCATTTGGATTGTAGTCGTATATATTCCTTATATTCCATATATATGCTTGTTCATTTGGTAATATATATAGTAATATATTTGGTAATAATCCATAGTGAATACTAGTTTTAATTTTTTCTGGAAGTAGGTGACTAATCTTTTCATGAGTTTGTCATAGATTGGCTGTATGTTTGCATAATTGTGTAGAAATAATGAACTTGCCAAATGTATTCTTTTTGGTTTTAAATAAGTTTCTTAATAATTTACTGGTGTTATTTCCAGATGCTCTTTATGTAATTCACATGCTTCTAGATTTTAAGTTCATTTACGTGTGTTTATTAGGATATTTTCAAGTTGTAAGTAAGGCCTAAAATTTTGAAATTGTAGTAGTCTGAAGAAAGGTTCCATCCAGATACATCTTGGGTTTTTTTTTACAAGCCTTACTGAATTTTAAGAACATAAGATATTGTGTATTTGTTACATTAATTTTAATTATTTTTTCTTTTGAAAGTTTTCAGCTATATAATTAATCATGGATTATAAATTTATGGCAACTATGGAGGGATTTTAAGAACTCTACCAAATTGCCACCTCATCCACAAATTACAAAGCAAAACAGGAATTTGTGTCAGTTAGTAGTACATCACATATATATTTATTTATTTATACATGTGATGAAGAGAATGGAGCTAATTACCATCCCATGAGGGACACTTGACTAAGGAATAAAATCTTCTGAGTAGATGCCCTCAACACTTATTCAGCATTTTCTATTATTTGAGAAGTTAAATAACAAGTGAATAATTCCTTGCAATAGTTCCACTTGCAACACCTGAAACCTTAGGTCAGAATGCCAGATAATATTAAAAGATTTCCCCAGTTTGAGATAACATGCAATGGTGCACTCTCCTTTGTTTATACTATCTATCACAGTTAATCTAATTAAGTGATCAATGGTTTGCTGAAATTTTCGGAAACCATTTTTAGGTGATTTTCAATTTCTATCTAACTATGTATTTAATCTAGCACTCATTATAACTCATTCTAAAATTTTGCCTACACAGCTGGTCAGGTTTACTGGTCTGTAGTTTTGTGTTTTATTGACTGTTTTCCTTTCATTTAAGAACATAAGAATGTTTGTCTGCTTCTATAAGACAGGGATGTACCCTGATGTACATAGTGTCACAAGATGTACAAATAATAATGGAATGCCTTTCACAGAAACATAGCTTGTAAGTTATTTCACAAGATTCTTTGTTTTTGATTTGTTTTATTGCTACTTAAAGCTATTTTGTGGTTATTTCATTTGTAACGTAAGTGTCTTGTGTGTGTTTCTGTGTGCATTTTATTTTTTACATTTGTTTCTGTGAGTGGATGGGAAGATAAGTGTAAATATTATTTTATTTTGTTTGATAAAGATATTTGTATAATATAGGTTTTGTAAGTGTTGTTTAAATGCTTCAGCTCTTTACATGAGTGTGTAGGTGGTTTTGTTATCATAACATGTAATATTTTGGGACAATATGAGACCATCTTGGCTGTTCCACACACTCACCTAAATTAACTTAAAATAACAAAAAACCTTTTAGCCACCCATTAACATTCACATACTTACTAAACTATTTATTAAACACATTTAAATTTACTACCTATACTACATCTGAAAGCAACCCATTCCACAGGACAATTACCCTGTTAGAAAAATAAAACTGTCTTAACTGAAGATGATTCCTACCCTGCCAAAATTTATACTTGTGCTCTCTAGCCTTACTGTTAAATGTAATAAAAATAATGCATCAACACTATAATTCCCTTTTTAATCTTAAACAACTCAAACAGATCCCCCTCTCTTTTTTTTCCCCCCAAGAGAAATCAAGAGAGATTTCAACCTCTCCTCATATGATAACACCTCCCCTCCCAGGTACCATTTTAGTAACCCTTCTTCAAACATTTTACAGTAATTCAATGGCTTTCCTAACGTAAGAAAACCCAGTTATAAACACAATATTCCAAATGTGGCCTAACCAGTAACCTGTGCAATGAAATAATAAGTTCTTTAGACTTGTATTCAATATTTCGTTAGATACAACCTGAACAACTATTTGCCTAACCACTAGCAACAGCATAGTGATTGGATGACTTTAAGAGACAGATCAACCATTACACCAAAATCCCTCTCTTTCATGACACTATTAAGGTTGTTTCCATCTAAATTATACTTATAATTTAAATTATGATAACCCATATGCATTATATTGTAATTAAAACCCATCTGCTATTTATTTGCCCAATACACTAAATGATCTCAATTATTTTGTACAGCAACAGCGTCCTCTTTATAACTAGCGACACAAAATACCTCAATATTATGTGGAAAGTAATTCATTGGGTATTCCTTTTACATCATTGATATAAATAAATAAATAAAAAAGTCCTAAGAATGAGCCCTTAGGTACTCTACTTGTGACATAAATCCAATTTGACTAAAATACATTTGTAACAGCCCTCTGCTCTCTTCTATCCAAATTGATAACATAACCTACACACCTATATAGACAATTTTTTACAAGCTTTTAAAGTGGCACCTTGTAAAATATTTCTGAATATCCAGATACACCAAAAATGCCAAACGATATGTAAGACAAGATTTTCCCTTATGCAATCATATTAACTATCCAACAAAATTTTAAACTTTGTTAAATGACTTTGCAAAACATCTTTTAGCAGACTTACTAAAACTTTTCCCACAACTGGTTGAAGACTAAAGGGTCTGTAATTACTAGGACAATTTTGTATTACCTCCCTTGAAAACAGGAGTTACATTAGCCAACTTCCAATCCTATGGAACCTGGTCACTATTCAACAACTGACAAAAAACAGAAGTGTTTCATATATCCAATTTTTAACCTCCTTCAAAATTCTTTGAGAAGTATCACATGGCCCAGGAGACTTACTATTTTTTAAACTTCCCAATTTTTTTTAAACATTTCAAAATTATTGCAGTCATCTTATTTGATCTCATTTCCATTTATCAACTGTTCAAGATGTAGAATATTGCTTAAATATTTATTAGTATAAATCAAAGAAAAAGCAAAATGTAATACCCCAACCATCTCGTTATCATCAGATACCACCTTTCCTTTATCATCCCTCAAGTGTCCTACCTCCATTAAAGAAATCCTTATTGTTAATTTTTTTACATTACCAGCCATCATTTTATCATACATCCTCTTTATGTCCTAATTTTCTGTTTCACTGACATTCTTGATATTCTATAATCTTCTAAGACTCCTGTAACATCAGTTTATTTAAATTTCTTATACTTATACCTCTTTAACTCAATGTGAACGAACCTGATTTTTTACTTAGAGCTACCATTTTCTTTCTGTAAGGAACATGTTTACCTTGAATATTTAAAAATCTACCTTTAAAAAGTTTCCACATCTGGTGAGTCTCTCCAAATAACTCAGCTGTCCAAATCTTTTTGCATCCCTTCGAAATTTCCATTTTTGATATTTGTAATCAAAATGCCATTATTCCTGATCTCCACATGTAGCAAAATGTTAAACCTAATGGTGCAATAATTACTTGCAATCAAATGCTTCTCAATTTCTACTTACTTGATCATTTCTGTATTTGAAGTTAACAATAAATCTAAGATAGCATTGTTTCCAGTAGGTTTCTTGACTAATTGATGAAGAAAGCTATCTTAAACAGTTTCCATCTGCATTTCATGATCAACATGCATGAAATTAAATTTTCCCATAATTATGATTTCATTAACAGTTGAAATGTTTTTCACTAATTTCATCAATATCATTTAGTGGTCTGTAACAAATTCACATTAAAAGCCTTTTTCATTCATATCCACCAATAGAAATACAAATGGATTCAGTGTCCTTGCTACTATGTTTAACATCCTGAACTTCAACAGGAT
This sequence comes from Tachypleus tridentatus, assembly GCF_004210375.1. Classification (NCBI taxonomy): domain Eukaryota; kingdom Metazoa; phylum Arthropoda; class Merostomata; order Xiphosura; family Limulidae; genus Tachypleus; species Tachypleus tridentatus. Next base: position 9,991,172 of record NC_134832.1, on the reverse strand, counting down.
GTAACTCGCATTTTACATATAAAGCCATTCCTTCCCTTTTTATACTTTATCCCTATTAAATAGCCTGTAACCTTGTATTTCTAAGGCACTTCTGTCATAAAAATCATCTACGTTTAACCATGTTGCAGTTATTTCCATCACATAAAAAATCTTCCATTCCCACTAATGTTTTAGTCATCTATTTTATTTCTTATACTTCTAGCATTACAGTAATAAAAATTAAACTTATCCTCATAAATAAATTTATACTCATTTCATATGCTAAACATTTCTCTGCCTCTAATTCTTTTTGCATTTAGTTTTTCCTAGCCCAATGTTAATAGCTTCAGCAAACAAGCCAGCCCCTACCTTATTTAAATGTAAATCATCCATTCAAAAAATCTCCTTTCCCCACTGAACTGATCTTACAAGTCCAACCAGTCTATCTGCTCATCCTCACATACTAGCCTAAGCCTAGTCCTGGTGACCTACTCATAACTTCATCTCCACAGTTAATTCTGAGCAGTATCCCTGATAATATTAAGTTAGTTTTTTTTAAATGTCTTTATCAACATGAATGTGAGGAAAGTTTTGTGATTATGTGTATAAGATGTTTCCAGATGTGTTGTTGATTATCCTGTTTAGTTAGTTTAGCACAGAAGGTGTCCAAGTTTTCTTGTTTTACTCATTTAATTTCATTCCATATTTTATTTTTGAGTGAGTTGATCAGTGTTTAATGTTTGGGTTTCTTATGTTTATGTACAATCTACATTGTGCATATGAAATTATTGTGAGGCACTAGTTGTAACAGATTTTGGAAGCAGTTTGTCCACTAGATTTGTGTATTTTAGCCAGTCTGCTTTGCTGTAATATAATTTTAATTATGAACTAATATATTAGGATGGGGAGAAAGCTGTAGATACACCATACTGGAAAATGATCACTATCAATATCTCATTAAACTTGAAAGTTTGAGTATTTCCAACTTAGTTCTTTTGAAGTAATACACAGATCATTTAATAGTACTGAATCTGTATTATTAAGGAAATTTAACAGTAAAACATCATTTCATGTAGTAGTATTAAATCCTAATCTTTATCTTAATGTGTAATATGAGATTTCTACATTCCTTGTACAATGTTTATAAAATGAGTATATAAAGTTCTTAATAAAGAGCAACAGATACGAACCACAGCATAACATCAGCAGCTTTGCACTAATTTGTTGTGGCAAAAGTCACACAATGAAGTTTAATGTTGATGTTTAATGTCCCACATTATTTAAGCAATCTTAACCAACTGTTGAGCACCCAAGATATCTTAATTATATACATATATTATAATTAGGATCTCAATAATACAAACCATATCAGAATCTATTTACTGATCATATGCATGTTTAACTCTCTCAATACAGGCTCATTAATTTGACTGATCATGTGACCTTTATGTACCCATTTAAAGTCTGTATAGATTTAATGTCTAACTTTCAATGTGCTTTGCACAAAACTTTGCAATCTTTCAGTTAACATAAGTTTTTCACATACAAAAAAAATCATTTTTCTTAGTGAAGTATTTTTGATAAGCTGAAATAAAGATTTGTCCATGAATATATTGGGTATTTGTTTTAAACAGTTTGTGTGAAAAGTAATTTTTGTGTGATCATTAAAAATACTTCTCATCTCAAAAATCTTTTTCACCCTAATTAGTTTTAAGCTTGTAACAGTACACATCTACTTATAATAAAATGTTATTGTTTTATTGCCAACTTAGACCTTTGAACCATGTCTAAATACTGTTTAAGCCATTATAAGTTGTAAATTATTAGGGACATGTTCAGCTTGCATTATGCTATTGAATTACAATTCTTAAATGCTGCTGGCATGCACATTTCATTAAAATTTTTATTATATTACTATTTACTTTACCTAATTTAATCTTAGCTAACCTAAAAAAGATCCCTATTTTTACGTTTTAGTTACTTTTATAACAATAAAGAAAGAAACAATAAACAACATGAAAAACAAGAAATAAATAACTTAACCAATCTGTTTTTTTATTTCAAATGTCAATTATACTCAAGCCAATACATTTTCAATACATTTTATTGAATTAAATACTGTATCAAAGAAAATAGACCAATAACATTCAAAAGGCAGTCAAAATTCCCCAAACTCAAAATGTTTCTGACTTTCTAACTATGCGACAAGAGCTGTTACAAGTTCATCCAAACTACAGAAAAGAAGCTTGTACTCTGAGTGAAGCTGATGTTTATCTGTTCAGAAAACATTTTTGCCACCTCCATTGTAAACTACTGATACCAAAGGGCAAGCTGATTTATGATAAGTTCATTGATGTTAGTATTATCTTTTTAATATCACTGTAATCAGTTTAGTGTAGATATGATGTATTCTATTTCCATGTGTGGGATGATATTATGACCCAATTGTGTTCTATGTGTAGGTGAACATTTATGATGCAAATATCAACAGGCTTAGTCAAGTGACATGACCATGTTTAAAAGAATCTTCCAACCATTCTTTTAATAAGACATAAGAACCTGAGATATCAGTATCTTGAATGAGGACACCTCATCCTGTTATCTGCTTTGCCACAGTTAATTTCATTGTGGCTTTACACTATGTAATTTGGTCACCAAATAAGGTGCTGTGTATATGCTTGTAATAACTAAGATTATAATGCTGTATTCTACTTTTTTTTTGATGTGGTTTATGGTTACTTAATATTGTGTTTTGTTTTGTGTAGATCCTGCAAGTTTTTGTTTGTTTTTTTTTCTTTTCTTTTCTTCAAATCACTAGCATAAAGCCATAAATATCCATGTCTTGTGTGGCATGAATATCCAAAGTTTGTTTACCTACATTATGAGTGATATTAACATACCTGTTTTCACGGAGATTACAAACAGGTTGTTCTTCATTCACATTAGTACTTTTACTTGCAGTACTAGTTTTTAACAACATTTTTATCACTACAAGGATTATTTACAAGAATCATAAATTTTACATATTTACTATAAAGAACTGAGAACCATAAATGTTTTATGAATAGTTGACCTATCAACTCAGAATGAACAATCACAGAGACAAACTAGATTATTCAGCAGTGGACTAGCAGCAGCTGCAATAAGCTGGGTCACCAAATTAAAAACCAACAGCCACTTAGACAAACTATGCCTACCATTTGAGAACAAGCAGCAGCTAAGAATAGCTGAGCCAACAAGCTAAGAACCAGCAGTAGCTGAGAAAAGCTTGGAAAAACCAACTAAAAATCAACAGCAGCTGAGATGAGCTGAACCAACTAGCTAAAAACCAGCAGCAACTGAGAAAAGCTACGCTGGCCTACAACAAACTGGCAACAACTGGTACAGTCTAGGCAAACCAGAAGCAGCTGAAAGGGCTGGACCAATCAGTAACAGCTGTGGATGAGCTATGCTAACCATTAAGACCATATCTCAAAACACAACATCTGCTGCTCCCTAGGTAGTGATGATTTCTCCAGTGAGGTACAGTTTCAGTGGCAAATTGTGTGAGAGAGTTTATTCTAATGCACACAATAAAAATGTCATAAAAGTGGAAAGTTGAGTTTTTGTACTGAAATGGCATATAGATTAAGGTGGTGAGCAATATTGTGCCCTTTATGAAATACAACCAGTTTCCAGCAGTTCAGCACTGATAGCTAACATTTTCAGATTAATGGCCTACATAGTATGTGGACCAACTAGCTAAAAACCAGCAGCAACTGAGAAAAGCTTCGCTGGCCTACAACAAACTGGCAACAACTGGTACAGTCTAGGCAAACCAGAAGCAGCTGAAAGGGCTGGACCAATCAGTAACAGCTGTGGATGAGCTATGCTAACCATTAAGACCATATCTCAAAACACAACATCTGCTGCTCCCTAGGTAGTGATGATTTCTCCAGTGAGGTACAGTTTCAGTGGCAAATTGTGTGAGAGAGTTTATTCTAATGCACACAATAAAAATGTCATAAAAGTGGAAAGTTGAGTTTTTGTACTGAAATGGCATATAGATTAAGGTGGTGAGCAATATTGTGCCCTTTATGAAATACAACCAGTTTCCAGCAGTTCAGCACTGATAGCTAACATTTTCAGATTAATGGCCTACATAGTATGTGGACTGGTAAATTTTCAGTACTTATCTGTATGACTACAATAAACACGTCTATAACAAATAGTAAACCTAATAAGTCTGTCAAAATTAAAGATGAATAATTTCACTGGTTTCCTCATATCATCACACTGACAATTAACACTTAAATATTTCAAAAAATAATTTATCTTTTTCACTAATTTTGAATACTTTTTTAAAAGGATTAAATTATAATCAAATTCATATTAACAAAATCATCTACTTTTATAGTTAGTTGATCACTTACACTATATCCCAGATGCATTAAGTCACTTTTAATAATTTCTGTTTTTTAGATGTCTTTCATTTTTAGTACCCAAACATTAATTTCTTACACTAAAATTTATTTTAATTTTAAAAATTTCTTTGCCTTGATATGTCAATAAATTCAGTGGTGTACAAAAACTCAGGAAACCAAGACTACTTTACAGATTCTTGATATCATGAAATTCAGTAAAAAGCCTTGAACAAAAAAATTAATAATAGGTTCAGTGCTAGAAAGCAAAATTAAAATATTATCACAGAAACGTAAAAGAGCAAGAGGGATGAACCAATCTTGGCCCATGTTAATGTTGGACCAAAAAAGCTAACCTATTAACTACATCAAGAAATTATTAAAAAAAAAAAAATTGAAAATTACATTCTTAATACAAAGCATTTTATTAAAATTCTTGAAATTATTAAAAACTACTGTATAGAAAATAAAGAACCAACAATGTTCTATTCTGTATTAATCAGCTACGTCTTTCAGATTACAAAGTATTTTAGAAAAACTTAACCTGGTCTACAATGAACCAATTCCTAATGATCTTTATATTTGTAAAACATACAAGAAAATATGAAGAATTATGTATACCTGGTCTATCCTGAGCCAATCAGCTAAATCTCTGGCATTGGCAAGTGCAGTGGAAAGGCCAATGATTCGCAATACTTTGTCCATATGCACACATATAAAATTGGTTCGGGAAACTATTACCTCTAACACAGGTCCTCGATCTTCTCCTGTAATAATTACTTACATTGTTTAACAAAGCCACAATGGAAATAATATTCATAGTAATGTGAAGAACTCTTCAATTAAACAGTATTTTAAAAACTGCTGTAACTATAAGAACAGCTTTCCCTTAAAACTGTATTCATAATGTAATATACAATTTCTCCTGAAAACACTATTCATACTGGAATATGCAATCCTCCCTGCAACTTTTATCAGATATTCAAGGATTTCTTTTCCTCTCACTGCAATAATCATTAACAAAAACTGTAAAAAACTTGTTACAAATTTACTAAATTACATACGTAATTTGACTCATTAGTTGTATCATTGTTTTAGGTTGTACAGTTTTCACAGTTTTAATGTGAGATAATGCCATTTGAATACAAAACAATACAAATACTTCTTATCACTTTAGAATTTAGTTTTTACTGTTCATAGGAACATTCCATATGAAATATCCAGCAGGTTTAAACTTGACCAACATTCATATGATACTTTATTTTCCAACTGAAGTAATAATAAGCAATTAAAAACAGCAAAACCTATTAATTATATGTGACCTCACCTTTCAAAATGATGTCACTGTAATCTTAGTTCAACGAGGTATTTTAATATCTGCTAACAACACTATAGGTAAACATCAATTTATAACTATTAAAGATAAATGGTTGTTTGGTTGGTTGGCATTTATTGGTGCAAAGCTAGTAGGCTGTTTGATCCAAACACCCAGCAAAAAATAAAATAAAAAAATACCTTATAAAATGTAAAAATGAATCAACATAAAACTAAATAAAGTTTAAACAGCTGGTAAAAACTGGAGTTAAAAAGGCCAATGGTCTTTAAAAATTTAAAAACTTTAATAAATTGGACAGTGTCACCATCACCAATAACACTGTCTAATGTTATGGACAAACCTTGGAACAGAACATGCTGAAAATGGTGCTGTTGTTGTGAATCATCATGATGAGAAGAAAGTAAAATGTGGCTTATTGTGATCTGAGTGTTACACAAACTACACAATGGTGCATCCGTTCCAGATAAAAGAAAACAATTAGTTAAAATACTGTGACCAATGTGTAGTCTAGTTAGATCAGCTTCCTCTTTCAGATCCTTATGGAAGCAAGATGGCCAAAGTCTAATATAGGGTTTTATATGGAAAAGGTTGTTTTTGCTTTACTCACTCCAAGTCAACTGCCAACTGGGGCCGAGCCAAACCTTGAACACAGGAACATAGTCCATGTATGGAACAGGTACAGCAGTGACAGAACCAGAGCAGATGGACTTAGCTGTGGTGTCAGTAAGCTCATTCCTGTGAATACCAACACAGCCTGGTATCCACTAAAGCTGAATAAAATTAGATGGTAAAGAGAAATTGGCCAACTGTTTTTAAATATGAATGAGAACAGGGTAAGAACTAATCTGAAGTGATTCCAGGGCCAAAAGAGAGCTAAGCAAGTGGATATAAATAGTACAGTTTGTGTACTGCATAGTTTCTATGTTATCCAGGGCAAAAAATGGAGTACAATTCGACAGTGAATACAAAATTTCTGTACGTAACAATCAAACCACAAAAATCCATGGCAGAGCCAATCACCTGATTTTGAATCATCTGTATAAATGGGAATGGAAAGATGATTTGAAAAATGTTTGGCAAATAGAAAATGGTACTTCCAATAGGGAGTACCTGCCTTCTTCTTATGACTCAGAGAGAGGTCATGTTCAGGGATGGTAATAAGCCATGGTCAGATTGGCTGACCAGTGGATACAGCAATTTCATTCAAGGTCAGCACCAATTCATCCAACTGCGCATAGATACAAAGATTTAAAGAAATAATGGCAGACTTCCTATTCTGAAAAAGCATGGCACAATGAGAAAGGAAAACACAACCTCAGGTAGGATGCTGTGTTAATGATCAGAGTTTTGAAGACAGTTTATAAAGACAGTTGCAAATGGGAAGAGGTTTGGAGGAAGTTCATGAAACTCAGTGTAAAAAACCTGGACTGGAGAAGTGTGGAAAGTTCCTGTGCAGAGCCAAAGCCCCTGATGGTGAACAGGGTCCAACATCTTCAAGACCAAGGTCCTGGCAGAGCCATAAACCAGAGACCCATAGTTCAGTTTCAATTGAATAAGGGCATGATACATCTTTAGCACTGAAAATCAATCTGCTCCTTAAAAGGTGGAAGAGAGGACACGAAGGGTGTTCTATGCTCTTGTACACTTGATGTGTGGATGAAAATCAGGTTACAGTCAAATATTAGCTTCAAGAACTTTGCCTCAGGGATCACAGGAAGCACAACTTCTTTGAGATGGAGCTCGGGATTGGGGTGAATACCTCGTTGTTGGCAGAAGTGCATGCAAATGGTTTTAGAGTGAGAAATGGTAAAACTGTTTGCTGTTGTACACTTCAGTAAAGGACTGAGGACAGTCTGTAGCTCAATAACTGACATGAGACATGGAAGTCGTCAACATAGAGATCATTTGCAACTGTAAGGGGAGTTGTCCATTGATGGTATTAATTTTTATGATGAAAAGTGTGACACTCAAAACACAACTCTGAGGGACTCCAAGTTCCTGTGTGAAGGAACGGGAACCTGTCAAAACCACATGAACCTGGAACCGCCTGTCCATTAAACAATATTTAATAAAAATGGGCAAATGGCCACAAAATACAGAAACAAGATATTGTTGTTTGAGAAAGGCTTCCCTGATTGATGTTTCCAGTCGAATCAGGTGGTCCATGATGGAGCACTGTCTTTGGAACCCACACTATGTGGGTGAAAGGAGGCTGTATGATTTGAAAAACTAAACAAGATGAGCATTAACCATCCTTTCTCAGATCTAACAGAGACACCTTGTCAAAGCAACTGGATGATAGTTTGTAGGAATTTTGGGATACTTCCCAGACTCAGAGAAAGGGAAGACTAGAGCATGATTCAACCATCAGGTAAAACATTCTCCTGCCAGATCCAGTTAAATACAGCCAGAGGAATAGCAAGAGAGGCAGGAGAGAGATGGCACAACATCTCATAGTGAATATCATAAGGTCCAACTGGAGTACTACCAGACCAATGAAGAGCAAGCTTAAGTTCCACCAGAATAAAGGTACAAATATACTAATAGAGACAATCTGCCTGAAAGGAAAGAGGCAATAACTCTGCCTGAGTCTTGATGGCTAAGAAGGTGAGGGATAAAGCAAAAGTGATAGATGTACAAGAAAAGATTTCACCTAGAGTATCGGTGGTGTTATGGACAACAGCAACTTCCTGGCCATTGAAGTATACTGCCCACTGACCTTCAGAATCTTGTCCCATATGACTTTAGAACTGATGGTAGAAGAGATGCTAGTTGAGAACTTAATCCAAGATTCCTTCTGGCTCTAACGTCTTACCTGCTGAGCATGTGCACAGGCACACTGGAATGTGAAAAGTTTTGAAAGTGTGGGATACCCATGAAAGGTATCCCAAGCACGTTTTTGAGCCTTCTGTGTCATGTGGCAGGCAGGATTTCACCATGGTCACCATGAACGAGAATATCATGAAAAATGAGCCTAGATTTTAGAAACAGATTGAGCAGCTGGCTGGATTATACAGTCAGTTAGTGCGGCCACACAATCGTCTATTGATGGCTTACAGGCAGTGGCAGAATCAAGTTCTGAGAGAGCAGTGAAAGAAGACTGGTTGGCTTGGTCCAGGTTCCATCTAGGGAAGCAGGTTGAATGGTACTGACCATGACCAGTCTCTTTCTAAATGATAGGAAAATGACCACTGCCCCATGAGTCACTGTCAACCTTCCACAAAAAGTGAGGAAAAGTGAAGGGGAGCAGAGAGAGAGATTAATAGCAGTAAAAGATTGACTAGATGCATAAAATAAGTATAAACACCAGTATTGAAGAGAGAAAGTTTGCAATCTGAGGACATATGCTCTACATAGCAATCCTTCCCATCAAAATCAGCATCTTTCCAGAGAGGATTATGTTTATTAAAGTCCCCCATGATTAAAAATAAAGACAGCAACTGTTCAATAAGAGCATCAAGGCCAAACTGATCATAGGTCTTTCCAGGAGAAAGATAGACAGTGATGGTACGACCCAAGAAAACTGTGGAAGAGAGTGCAGCAGCATACATCCAAGGTGGATTATAATTTGAGCCTCGGGGTAAATGTTTTAAACCTTTTTCCAATGCAATACCTCTTTTCCACCCACCTAGGGCATAAATAAAAGTAAGATGGATGAAAGCCACTTCAATTAACACAATGAGGGTCCATTTTGCACTCACAGGCATCACAGTCCTTGCCACTGCAACGAACACATGTCAAGGAACCACTACATGATGTTTTTTTCAGTGACCAAACCACTGACACTGGAAACATCAAAATTAGGACATTGGTCAGCATCATAATTCCATCTTTGTGAGTGGAGATATGTGTCACTGCAGAAACTCCTTAGGTGGAGAAACCAGAGAGAATCTCTCTAACTGGGGAATTTTCTTCAAATCTCTCTCAACAATTACTCCTCGTGATAAATTCAAAGTAGCATGGGGAGTAACCTAAATGGGTATATCCCCAATGGCCTTTGAATACAAAAGAAGTTCAGTGTGTTTTGGAGTGTATGTTTCCACCGAGATGTTTTCAGAACATAGATTTCTGACTGACTTAGGACAGCCAGCAAGCCTATTTAGCCCCTTCTGAATAAAAAAGGGAGATATTTGTCCTAAAGATGTGTCTGAAAATGAGGTACAGGTGTTGAAGGGATGCACCACAGGTTTATATGGACAAATATAAACTGAACCACTGACACTGGTTGCCATTTAAGGTAATTATTTTGATTTTTACAAATTTTACAAACTGATATGCACATGTGCACTGAACACTTAAAAAGTGCTTATTGTTACAGATATGGCTAAGAAGCATTTACAGTTTGATAAAACTTCCTTTATAAAAAATATTCATATAAAGTATTAATACTAAATAGAGATCCACACATAATAGTCCAACCTTTCTGATAAGTATATTTTAAATAGTTAAGTATGTTCTTAGAAAACAGTAAATATGAAAAAATGAGAGCAAAAGACATGCTCAACACTTCTTTGGCACAAAGTCCATTACAGAAATGTATTTGAATCATGAAAATAAAAGGCTTTTTAAAAAGCATTACACTGAAATGTTAAGTGTTACACAAATAAAGTATCCCACTTCTATACTCACTAAACCTAACTAAGCTCATGTCACTTATGGTCACAGGAACTTCAAAGAAATTTACAGATGTGACATGTCTCTAGGTGTTATAAACTTTCCACTGCAATTCCTTGATTAAACCTACAAAAGCTGTTCAAACCACTTTATTCTATATTGATGTAAATAGATTATAATTTATTCTATGAAATTGCTGTTAGCAATAGCTCTATCTATTTTCAAAGCTTAATTTCTTTAGTTACCATTCAGATCACATGCAGTAATATCATTAAAGTGTGGCAACAAAGTGCTTTACTTAAATCAACCACTAACAGCATAATCATATGAAAAACATGACATGGATCATTGTATTTTCACAGGAAAATACTTTTTTTTTTGTTAGGAAATATCTATATTTTTTTGGAAGTACACAAATTTCTTGAGCTGCAGTCAAGAAATGAAAAGTAGAAATGTTTTTGTGCAAAATATGCTAAATATGTATTCCATAATGACAACATATAAATTCTGAAATATTTGGAGTTAGAACTTTATTTAAGTTTGGGCTATAAACTTTACACCAATTTTACAAATTGATATGCAGATGTGCACACAACACTTAAAAAATGCTCATTGGCTCAGATATGGTTAAGAAGCATTTACAGTTTGATAAAACTTCCTTTATAAAAAATATTCATATACAATATTAATACTAAATAGAGATTCACACATAATAGTCCAACCTTTCTGATGAGTATATTTTAAATATTTATATATAATCTTAAAAAACAGTAAATATGAAAAAATGAGAGCAAGAGACATGCTCAAGTCTTCTTTGGCACAAAGTCTATTACAGAAATGCAATTGAACAACAAAATTTATTTACTTTTTCTAGATTTACCTATGTAAATCTCACCTTTGAAAATTTATTCTATTTGGTGAAATGAAATTTGAAAAAACACTCAAATAGATATTTTCTCAGAATACACTGACTTCAAATTGCTTTTTTGACAGCTACACCATCTTATCAAACAGCTTCATCTAAATACTCAGTTTAAAAGCTGCCTCTGGCATGTGCTATGAATCTCTACCTACTTAAAGGATATATGATATATATATGCTTATGATATAACTTCATGTTTAAGTAATTATCATTTCAACTGGAAGACATTTTTTAACATTTGCATTTTAAACACACAATTAATTGTTTCAATCACATTAACTCTATACATCCCAACATTAACTTCACATGTGAACAGGAAGAAAGAAATCAAATATCATTTCTTAACCTCAAATTGCAAGAACCGATACACAATTTAAAACAGGAATCCACCAAAAAATCACTCATACTGGATTATACATTCATTGGGACTCAGCGCAAGAAACAAAACAAAAACTCAACATACTAAGAAATCAAATAAACACAGCCATAAAATTATGCTCACCAGATAAAATTAACAAAGAATCAGACAAAATAAAACAATACTTCATCAACATCAACAATTTCCCTCCACAAACTGTAAAAAACATTATACGCATACACTAGACAAAAGCAAAATCATCTAACAAAAGTAAATACACCCCACGATTTAAAAAATCATGAAACCATATATTCTCAACATCAGCAGAAAAATAACCAACATTTGGCAAAAACTAGTAACAAAATATGGCATTTCAGTTAATACCAAATTTATTCAAAAACCAGGCACAAAACTAAGGTTTGTACTGTTTAAAAATTACACTGAAAAATACAACACCAACATTATTTATAAAATACAATGTGATAACTCCCACGACTTCTATATTGGAGAAAGAAGTAGAAAAATGGAAACCAGATTCAAAGAACACACAGTCACCTTCACACGTTTTCAAACACTGCAAATCAAATAAACACAACATAACCATAGAACACAGCCAAATACTAAATAAAGAAGCAAACATTAACAAATGCAAAATTAAAGAAGCCTTACTTATAGAACAACTCAAGCCCAAAATAAACCAAATCAAAGGAACACCTTTCTACCTATATTAATAAATATATCCAACATCCAAGTACCTTCAAACATGTGGTCAGCTATCAGTCAGTAACCCTTTCTTTCCTTGTGAACCTGACAATGACCAAAGAAGGTTGAAACGTTGTTTGCTCCTTTACATAGTGCTTTCTCTACCCATACAAGCCGATTTTACATTTATAATTAATTCACATAGTTTAACAATCATAATATTTTATTAGATGCTTCAATTAATAAGGGAGTATTATAGTAATTTCCTATTGCTGTAGCACAGTTTTTATTTCAGTACTTCTTTGCTGTTTTTACATAGTAAACTGATTATCGTGGAATTTCTGACATTTAATTTAACCTAAAGTAAAAAATATTGTTAGTTTGTCAAAAAGTTTTATTTTATAAAAGAAATATTCACAGTGTAGCATTATTTCATTTAGTGATCATCATAAATTACTGATAAAAGTAAGATCAAACTAAAAATTAACTCAGTAACTGATACAGCAAATCTAAAATAGTGGCTTAACTAAGAGTACTTAATATAATTAAACAAAATCTCATGAATGCACAAATTCATAATTTGAGTATCCTCACTATTAATGATATAGTTTGCTATAAATCTATAATATCACAAGAATTGATCAGCTTAGGCAATTTATCTTCATCCTAAATTCCTATACTAACATGATAATGCAAAATAGTATGTGCTCATATTAAACAGTTAACCAATAATATTAATGAAACTAATATTCTGCATCTGCCCACAAAATAAAAAAAAATTACAGCTACCTTACTGACAAAACACACAAACTAGGTACTCCCATCATCACACTGAAAAGAAAGTATAATGTAGCTATTAACTTACCTAACAGGTGAATTTCATCTATTATCATAAGGTTCACTTCCCGTACATAATTTCTTATTTGCCAGCTTCGACTAACTCCATCCCATTTTTCTGGAGTGGTAACTATTACGTCAGAAGTGGTGATGGCTCTTGCATCAGGCATAACATCTCCAGTTAATTCAACCACCCTGTAACAATAAAATAATGCAACTCTCTAGTAGAAAAATAAAAACTGCTAAAATGCACATATTTTGAACATACATCTGACCAAATGAAGTACTAAAGTAATATTTTCTGATAATTTAGGAACTTTCATATGTTTTCATAAAGAATATGATGATTTTATTCTTGATTCTAGAAAATATATATTTTCTTCTTGACCTGCAAAAGTATTTTGTCACTTTTTTATATTTTAGTTTGATGTTTTATTTGATATGAGAGGTAATACTTTTTCGTTTTTCAATTTAAAATATGTTTTCTCCTTCCTTCGTATGGGTATATATTCTGTTTGTACATCTTTCTTGTTCCTTCTGCAAAGCTGCGTTTTCTTTCTAATTCTTCATTACCAAGTTTGTATGTTTTTTTTAACTCTTCTTGTACAGGCACAGTTGTTCTCAGTAGCTTTTTAACCATCATGTTGCTACGAAACTGTATATGCTATAACGTTTATTACAGCACTCGTATTTCATAAATTTTGGCAAACTTTTAACCCATTTGCTTCGGGCCACAAGTTGAAGGCCATGTCACCATGTTCACTGATTTGCATTTAAAATTTTACTGAACTACTATTTATGAAATTATGTCAAATTTAATATTATATATGAATTAATTTCTTAACTTAAAAGTAAATATTAAAAATGCATCTAAATATAGATTTTAGTGAGTCATGTGGTATGTTGAATGCAGCACTGTATAAAATTAGATGTTTGGAATATCAAAATACTAAGTCTATAGTTTCGTACAAATTATGAACTCAAATTACTCATATTATGAAGCCAGAATATAAAATAAGAACCTCATATCTTTTTATTTTGCTGAGATATGGCTCACATACTGAATCAAACACAGTTGTACCATTCAACTTCTTTCTGTTTTTGAAAACAGTCTGATATATATACTTACTTCACCATATGACATGTGAATAATCAACCAACAGCTTAGAATGTCCCAAGAGTGGTTTTCTCAGTCATTTACATTTGTGAAAATACTATCACATTCTTTCGATCCAAGTTTCCATGGAGGTGGGTTGTGTCTTTGGTCTGCTTGAAGTTTCATATGTTTTTAATCTTTAAACAGATCTTAGTTACTTAGCTTAATAAACTGGAGTGGAATTCTATGGCATCAGTTTAGTTACTTATAATTTGTGAAAGACCCCACACAGTTAAGAGTACAGAAAATAAAATATAAAATCCTACTGAAATCAAACATTTGAAATGTATTTAGAAAATTTTAGAGATTTTGCAAATATTTGAAATATTTGGGATGAAGAAAAGATTTTTTAACAATAAGTTGAAATCACTTTGCACTCAGACTACTAAGGAAAAAACTATTTTCACAAACACATCTTTAGCAAAAATATTTAATTAAAAACTCTAATTTTTGTATACAAAATACTTGTAGAAAAGTCTGCAATAAAAGTCAACCAAACTTTGTGAAGATACACATGCAGTGCCAAAAGTTATAGAGCAAAAAGTTAACATGTGCAAATGTGTATATTAAATGTAGCCTGAAGCAAAACAATTAAAATAATATTATACGTTTTTCATACAAAAAACTCACACTATTCATTTAAATATTTTTATTAAAGATTTGTCTTGAACTTATGGGGTCATAAGCTGACTTACACTCTGGCTACTCTGAATGCAAAGTTATTTTCATGATAAGATTAAAAATATTCAATTTCATTTTATAATTTTCGAAGTTCATTTGTATAACCTCTAAAACACATTAAATTAAGATCATAATTTTTTAGTGAAACCATATTTTATCCACCTTATATCTAAATAGCAACTGTCCATTTTAACAACCTTGTAACCATTACAAAATAAAAATGGTTGGTTGGTTGATTTGTTGTTTTATGGCACAAAACAACCTAGGCTATCTGTGCCAAACATCCAGTAAAAAGTTAAAATTAAAGTAAAATTAGGAAATTCATAAAAGGGAATTTAAAGTAAAACAAAACAAAAATAGAGCATAAAACCTATGTTTATATCTAGTCTACAGCATTAAGAGAAAAATTACAGTAACACAAATGGTAGAGGACTTTCTGTAGCATAGCTGTAATTATCATAAATTGCTAGGAAGACTAACAGGTAAGTACAAAAACCACTGTCAGTCACCTGAAGTTGGCCTTTCCGGTCCTGGTTCCGAGTTATCTGATGTTATGGCCATTTCCAAAAAGTAAAGTAAATTTAAAAAATTTTAAAAGACTTAAAGCAAAATTTTAATAATAACTCGCCAGGATAACTAACAGGTAGTTTAAACAGCAGCGTTAGTAACCTGAAGCTTTTTCCTAATTTCAAATCGAACTAAAAGGAATCTCATTAAAAAAAGGTCTAATGTATAAATTAAAAAACTTAAATAGCATTAAAATGATTGATGGCTTTTACAAAACTAAAAACATTTCCAAGGTGCAGAGTGTCACCATCACCAATAACACTGTCTAACGTTATGGACAAACCTTGAGACAGAATATGGTGAAAATGGCACCATCGTTGAGAGTCATAACGACAGGAAGAAAGTAAAATGTGGTTTACTGTGACTTGAGTATCAAACAGATTACACAATGGTACATCAGTTTCAGATAAAACAAAACGATGAGTTAAAAAACTGTGACCAAAGCGTAATCTGCTTAGAACAATTTCCTCTTTCCGATCCTTATAGAAGCATGAAGGCCAAAGTCCAATATGGGGTTTTATTTAAAAAAGCTTGTTGTCATGTTGCTCATTCCACATCCACTGCTAACTGGCATGGAGCCGAGCCTTGAATACAGGACCAAAGTCCACATATGAAAAAGGCACAGCAGTGATAGTGCCACAGCAGATATATTTTACTGCAGCATAAGCAAGCTCATTCCCTTCCCACTAATACCAATATGGCCCGATATCCAGAAAAACTGGATAGAAGTAGATGTTAAAGATAAATGGGCCAGTCAGTTTTGAATATTGGTAAGAAAAGGGTGTGATCTAACATAAAGCGATTCCAGGGCTAGTAGATAACTAAGCAACTAAGTAAAAATAGTACAGTTTGAATACAGCTTAGCTTCTATGTGGTCCAGGGCAAGAGAAATAGCATACAGTTCAGCAGTGAACACAGAAGCTGCAGAGGAGATTCTGCACGCAATCACCGAAACACAACAAACCATGACTGCACCCACACAGTCACCTGATTTTGAACCATCTGTATAAATAGGAGTTCAAAAGGATGGTTCAAAAGATGTTCAGAAAATAACAGCCAGTATTTCCAATCAGAAGTGTCCGCCTTTCTCAGATGACTTAAAAACAGGTCACATTGAGAGACCGTAAGCAGCTATGGTTGGATGAGCTGAAAAGTGGATACAGCATTGTTATCCAAAGACAGATCCAATTCATCCAACTGCAAAGATATGAAGGCCAAAAGGAGCAATGCCAGATCATCTATTCTGAAAAATTATGGCCTACCAAGGAAGGAAAACACAATCCCAGGTGGAATGCTTTGGTAAGGAACGAAGTTTTGAAACATATAGTAAAAACAGTTGCAAATGGAGGAGGTGCAAAGAAGGTTCATAAGACTCTACATATAAGCTCTGTACTGGGGAAGTGCAGAAAGCCCCAGTATAGAGCTGAAGTCCTTGATGATGAATGGGGTCCAGCATCTTTAAGGCCAAAGACCAGTTATCCATAGTCGATTTTCAAACGAATAAGAGCATGACATATTTGTAGCACAGAATACTGATTTGCTCCTCAAGTGGTGGAAGAGAGGACACAGAGGACATTCAGTGTTCTTGTACATTTGATCCATAGTTGCTTGATCTGATGAGCCCCAAGAATTTGGTCTCACAGACCACAGGCAGCAAAACTTCACCGATACAAAGTTTAGAATCAGGATGAATACCCTGTTGGCAGAAAAAGTGCATGAAAGTGGTTTTAGAGAGAAAGAAGTTAAAGTCGTTTACTGTGGTCCTCTTCAGTAAACAATTGAGGGCAGTCTGTAGCTGTTGCTCAATATACCTCATGTTTGACAACTGACAAGAAATGTGAAAGTCATAAACATAGAGCCCATTTGCAACAATGAGAGGGAGTTGTTCAGTGATGGCATTAATCTTTATATTAAAAAGTGTGACACTCAAACACAGTGCTGAGGGACTCCAAGTTCCTGTAGAAAAGAATGGAAAAGTATCAAACCCATATGAACTTGGAATCTACTGTCATTAAAAATATCTTTAATAAGAATTGGCATATGGCCATATTACCCATATATATGGAGGTCTCGCAAAATACCATACCTCCAAGTTGTATCATAAACCTTCTCAATGTCAAACAATACTGATACAAGATGTTGTCATTTGAGAAAAGCTTCTCTGATGGACGTTCCAAGTCGAATCAGGTGGTTCGTGGTGGAGTGCTGTCATCAGGACCCACACTAAGTGGGTGAGAAGAGGTTGTTTGATTTGAGGAACCAAATGAGACAAGCTATAACCATCCTCTCTAAGGTCTTACAGAGACAGCTCGTCAAAGCAACTTGATGGTAATTTGATGGAATCTTGGGATCTTTCCCAGGCTTAGAGAAAAGAGGGACAATAGCCTGGTGCCAGGCATAAAGAAAAACATTTTCCTGCCAGAATCGGTTAAAAATAATCATAAAAATAGCAAGAGAAGCAGGAGATAGATCTAGAGAGGACAGAATTTATACTGCCCACTGACCTTTCAAATCTTGTCCCAAATAACTTTGAAATTGGTGGTCGAATATATGCTGGTTGTGAACGTAATCCAAGATTCCTTCTGGCTTTCATGTCTTACACACTAAGCATGTGCATAGGCATGCTGAAAACGATGCAGTGCAACAGTGTGGGATACCTACAAAAAGTATCCAAGGCCCATTTTTGGGCCTTCCATGCCATGTGGCTGGCAGGATTCCACCATTGATGAGAATATCAAGGTTTTAGGAATACACTGAGCAACTGCTTGTATAATACAGTCAGTTACTGCTGCCACACAGTCATCTATTGATGGCTGACAGATAATGGCAGGATCAAGTTCTGCGAGAACAGTGAAATAGGGCCAGTTTGCTTGATCCAGCTTCCACTGGGTCACGCAAGTGAGAGGCATAGACCATAGCCAATCTCTCTCAAAATTTATTAAAAAATTATCACTGCCTCGTGGATTATTGTCAACCCTCCAAGAAAAATGGGAGTATAGTGAAGGGGTGCCAATTGAGAGGTCAATAGCAGTAAAGGACTGACTAGGTGCATGAAAATAAATAGTAGAAGAACCAGCATTGAAAAGAGAGAGGTTGTGATCAGAGAGTACATGCTACATGGAGCAACCTCTCCTTTCAACATCAGCACTTCCCCAAAGGGGATGATGTCCATTAAAGTCCCCCAAAATTAAAAATGGAGACAGCAACTGTTCAATGACAGCATCAAGGTCTGAATGATCATAGATCTCTCCAGGTAACAGGTAGACAGAACAAATAGTAATGGTACGACCCTAGGAAACACAGATGGCTACAGCCTCCAAGGGTGTGTTGAGTGGCAAAGACAGGGTGTGCACATGCTAGTCAACCAACAATGCCACCCCTCAATGCACTTGTTCATCCCACAGCCTGTCATTTCTGTACTAAGTAAACTGCTGAAAAATAAGTGTATCGGCAGATTTCAGAAATGTTGCATTTAAGGAGACACATACAGGATGTTAGGAAGCAATCAGTGTTTTGATGTCATTCAGATTAGAACATAAACCTCGACAGTTCAATTGTATTAAGGTGGCCATTTTTATTTACGTGTAGGTGAATTTGGTGGAGAACCCTTCTGTTTATGACCACATCTTTTTTCTTTACTGTCTTTATTCGAAGGAGGTCAATCAGCCTCCATGAATCCTGCCCTAGGTCGATTGGGCATGTCTTTGCTGTTGGAAGAGGATTCCAGTGACTGAGGACGTGAATGAATGACTGTTTGGTATCATGGGGTGCGAGAAGAAGATGTATCCAAGGAAATGCCTGTACCAAAAACCAAAGGGGATCTTGGGGTTTGGTGGAATATATATAAGGCATCAAAGTTGATTCATCAACCTTTTTAACAATGAAGGTCAAAAGACTTTTCATTCGTTTTGAAAACAATTCTTTTGGATGCACATAGAGATCTGTCTGCACTCCCACTGTAGTAGTGGAATGGAATGCAGCAGCATATGTCCAAGATGAAGTGGTGGACAGCAACTTCTGAGCCTTAGGATAAGCAATGTTATGAATCGTTTTCAAACGCTGCACCTCTTCTTCCTCCAACCATTTAGGACAAGAACGAAAGTAGGACGGATGAGAGCCATTGCAACAGATGCAATGAGAGTCCGTTTCACACTCATAGGCATCATAGTCCTTGCCACCACAACGAGCACACGTCAAGGAACCACGACATGACATCATTGAGTGACCGAACTGCTGAAACTGGAAACACTGGAGAGGGTTTGGAACGTATGATTGTACTCTCGAATTAAGATAAACTGCCTTGACAATGGGAGACAGATGTGGTGACGTAAATGTCAGAATGAGGACATTGGTCGGCATCATAATTCCATCTTTGCGAGTGGATATATGCTTCACTGCAGAAACTCCTCAGGTGGAGAAACCAGTGAGAATCTCTGACTCTGGGATGTTCTTCAAATCTCTCTCAACAATAACTCCTCATGATGAATTCAAAGTAGCATTAGGAATAACCTCTATAGGTATATCCCTAATTGCCTTTGAATGCAACAGGAGTTCACTGTGTTAAGATGTGGATGTTTCCACAAATATGTCAACAGATCAAAGCTTCTTTACTGACTTTGGAGAGCCAGCAAGTCCCTCTAGGCTCTTCTGAATGAAAAACGGAGACATTTGCCCTAAAGGTTTGTCTGAAAGTGAATGCAATATAAGAAAATAAGGTACAACAGGTGGTACAGATAGCGAGAACTGCTGCTCAGAATCTTCAAGACATGGTCCTTTACCTACAGACTGTTTTCTCACTATTTTATTAAAATTTTTAATTGGAGTGTCCATAATAAAAAAAAAAAAGGAAAATTTCGGTGCCCACTGACCCCACCCACCATGGAGCCCTATGAAGGGACACACTATAATGTCAAACAAGGACACTGCAGCAACACCAGGGTTTCGTGAGCACTATACCCAAACACCAGCATCAGATATAATGTCCACAACACCTGTTGAGAACACCCAATACTGGTACGTGGTTGACCCTAGCTCAGGTGGAACAGCCGACTGACCCAATGGGGGCCACCCTCAGACTTTCCATCTACAGAAATTCAAAGCCAAAGTGGTGGGTTAGGGTTGGACCCCTCAACCACTAGGATCCTCTACTCTCCTTCACAGGTTGCCATGCACGGCAAACACATGGGTGGATGTTTAGATCATAGAGGAGAAAAACTGAAAGAACAGGAGGTCCCCTCACCAAATACAGGGGGAAAATAAAAATAAAAGAAACCTAAATTATCCATTTTTCTTTAAAGAACTGCAGATTGTAACAAATAATTGCAATTATTTATCTTAAGCAGCTTCTGACATGTAAGCTTCCATTTGTTTTTGTTTTAATACTCTTAGAATCATGTGTAACTTATCAATATGCATAAAAACTACACATCTATGAAACAAATACTTCAAATTATGATCACAGTATTGAGTTAATGTTTGAGTGAGGAACTTAATGAGCTAAATAAATAACAGAAACAGTCATGTGAACTTGGATTGTTATAATTACAATATTTCACTTCACAGTATTGAGTGATAGTAACATTGAAAAAAGCAGATGCATTGGAGAAAACATTAGAGACTCGTGATGGTAAGGAGCAAGTTTGTAAGCAATATTAAATTAGTAAATTAAGATGGATAAAATATTTCTACAGATGAAGAGAATTTCATAGACATTTAGCATTAACTTTGGTGTCTGTCTCAGTAGTACATTGTTTTTCTACAGTTGAAGTCTGGTTCAATTGGGATGATTTTGACACTGTTTACAGAGATATGTTGCATTTCTTTGAAAGTTCAAACAGTCCTTTAAAATGTTCTTTAACCCTAACATTCATGTCTTTTTGTGTTTTTTTAGTATTCATTTCATTATTCATTAGTATTTTTTGTGTTCATTTCCACCATCCAGTTAGGTTTTTTCTTATGTATTGAAAATAAAAAACTGTACTAGTTATAAAGATTGTTTTCTTCTTCCTCTTTTAAGAGATAACCAATTAACTTACAAAACTTCATGTTGGATTTTGTTAGTTTGGTTGTTTGATGTTTCTGTATTTTTAACTTCTTTTGAATAGCTGTATTTTTGAATGAATATTTCAGAACCTTTTGATAACTCATAAAAAATAAACTGTTTGCATAGCATATATTAAACACTATTTGCATAAAACACTCCAAGATTCCTAATTTTTGTTGTATGGAGTGTGAAGATTTCCATTTAACCCTCTTGCTATGTGCACAAACTTTCACAGAATTACATTCAAAATGTAATTAAACAACTTTCTGATAAATTTACTCTGGTTTAGTTTGCATAAAAGACTACACATCTATCAAACAATAGCTCAAGTTATCTCAGCAACATAAAGACACAAAGTTCTTATTTTATATTATAACTTTCGATATTAGTAATTTGAGTTCATAATTTGTACAAAACTATAGACTTAGTATTTTGATATCCTAAACATCTAATCTTAACCAGTGCTGCATTCAACATATGTTGTGACTCACTAAAATCTATATTTATATGTGTTCTTTTAATATTTACTTTGAAACAATGCTGCATTCAACATTTGATTCAAACTTATTGGCATAAATTCATAAAATAGTTCAAAATTTTGAATGCAAATCAACAGATATGATAGCATGGCCTTTGCCTGTTGCAAAAAAGGTTAAAACCTAATTTTTGTGTCATGAGCCTATGGACTTATTGCTGAGCCACCCTGATAGTGTTCTACCTAAAAAGACGTTTGAGTAACAATATCTATTTTGATAAAATATATTGAAGCTACAGCATTTTGTTTATTTTATGACGTTACACCGTTTCCTTACTCAGTGAAAACTAGTGATGATGGAAAGACCGAGAAAGAATATATTTTGGCATATACTTTTTAATACGTAACACAAGGACACTCCTTAAACAAACTGCATACTAAACATCACTTACTTTTTATTTATTTTCTCTTCAAGACGGACTTTCCAGTCTTTAATTCTCTCTCTTACAAGAGCTTTTAGTGGAGCAATATAAACCACCTAGAGAAAAGTGTGAATAGTGCAAAATATACTACATAAAATTTGACACAACAATATCTTCTATATAAAGTTATACCATCTTTTCTTCTGCAATCTTACTTCTAAGAAAAAAACTCCTAAAACAATAAGAAAGACAATATTGAATTTAATGTGGTACTGTACTATAAAATTCATTTTACTAACACTGAAATGACAACTAAAAAACGTGAAACAATTTTTGCAAAATTCCATCACCACATACACATATAGAACATCTGCATTATTATGAGAAAAAAAATCTGCTAGGTCATATCTCATGAATCAACAATAACTAAAAAAATTATAAACACTTAAAAGTAAAATACACATTATTATTATTGTTATTACCAACCTTACTTCCAGGATATTCCCTGAAAAGTCTAAACATTGCAATTTCTGCTGCAATGGTTTTCCCTGAGCCAGTAGGTGCTCCAAGAAGAACATTACTGTCTGTATAATATAATGTATGAAAAAGTTGTGTCTGAATTGAGTTAAAATGAGAGAAAGTGTAAAGATCTTCTAGTTTAGCATCATTAAGAGCTTCTACGGGAAGTGGCTGCAGATCCAGAAGGCCTATAAGAAAATAAAAGGAACACACCTAAGAGATTAGAAGCAAAGTACAAAATAGTCTTTAAATAATAGAGAAACACATGTATGCAATAATCCAGAAATTATCTCTGAGTGTTGACAGGATTAGTATTATCATACAAATAAAGTAGACAATGTTTCTAATAGCAAAACATAATGGCTGGAAAAAAAAAAATTAAACACTTACACACACACACACACACACACATATACACAAATTCACTTGCCAAAATCTCTGAATGTTCATAACATCACCTCTTTTTGTAAGTCTTACCTTACTAAGCACATCTACTGCTGTTAAAAAACAGCAGAAAATTATGTTCACATATTTCTTTTGCTATATATATATATATATATATATATCATGTGTGTAACATATTGAAGCATTTTTCTTCAGAAACCATACGAATAATAACAAAATTAAGGAAAAATATATCAATGAAACTCCTGGAAAATAAGTAACTTCAGCAAATTTCAGAAATGAAATGGTAGCTCTTCTCAAGTTTCATCAATGTGGCATATTAAATGAGACAACTGTGCTAAGATAGAGATGTTTTTCAACTTGACTGAACACACACACTTCTCAAATTAATTTATCAATGGGAAGTTCTGATACATTTCTCAGTTAAATATGAAGCCACTGAATGACAAAAGATGGGAAGTAGAACTGATCCAATTCTTGTTCTACAATGCCTGCTGAAAAGTCTACAACATTCCCCCCCAGAAAATACTTCAACAACAACAACATCAACAACTTTCCTCCACAAGCTGTAGAAAACATTATACACGCACACCTAGAGAAAAAGCAAATTCAACTAACAAAAGTAAATATACCCCATGATTAAAAAAATTATGAAACCATATGCTGCTGCATACCATACATTCCCACCATCACCATAAAAATAACCAACATTTGGCAAAAACTAGTAACAAAATATGACATTCCAGTTAATACCAAATTTATTCAAAAACCAGGCACAAAACTAAGGTCTATACTATGTAAAACTACACTGACAAACCCAACACCAACATTATTTATAAAATACAACATGATAACTGACATGACTTCTGTACTAGAGGAACAAGCAGAAAAATGGAAACCAGATTCAAAGAACACAAAAAGTCACCTTCACACATTTTTGAAAACTGCAAATCACATAAACACAACATAACCATAGAAAACACCCAAATACTAAATAAAGAAACAAACATAAACAAATGCAAAATTAAAGAAGCCTTACTTATACAACTTAAGCCCAAAATAAACACCTTTATACCTATATTAATACATCCAACATCTAAACAAGCCCTGTACATTCCTATATTGAATTACACAACTGCCTTCAAACATGTGGTCAGCTATCAGTAAATAACCCTTTCTTTCTTTGTGAACCTAACGATGGTCTAAGAACATCGAAACGTCGTTCGCTCTTCTACATAGTGCTTTCTCTACCCAAACCAGCTGCTTTTACATGTAATCTTCTCCATAAGTGGGTTTTCTCTTCAACATAGATTTATATATATTTTAGGTCTATAGGATACTCAATGCAACAAATGATCAATGAAAACAAGATTTACAAAATAACTTCTGTATAAGAGAGTTAAGACGTGAATCATCTTTCAAGCAAAACTTGAAGACGAATAAAGGATAAAGATTGGCAGATTAATCAATTATTTATGAGTAGCAATTACCCTGATTAGTGTTCTATAGATTATTGTTATCAAAAGAATCAACTAATCAAAAGTAGTAGTTCTAGTTATTACTGTTTCAATTATTCCAACAACTGGTTTATCAGAAGTAGGTATTTGATTATTTCAAATATCCAAGAAATCAAAATATTGCTATTATGTTTGTTTAATGTTAAGTATAGTTACAGAATTGGTGGATATGGATATTTTTTTATGATCTAAAGGTCTAGGGTTTGATTCCTAATGCCAATAAATTTACTTGTCCTGTCTTTGCTATTGAAAAGCTACTAAGACTATCTGCCATTGTCATTAGTTAGTTCGCAACTGCTACCTAAAGGGAGTGTGTATCTAGCTTGTAGCACTCACCACCAACACTCTGGCTACTTAAACATTTAAAAAAAAAATTACTGCTTGATTACATCCTCATATGTTTCTAACTTGTAATTATTCTTTAATGTTGTGTAAGCAGACACAGAACTGGAGAGGGGCTAAAGGGGTACAGACTTCCATATATTACTGATTCAGAAATTAGTAAATGTATTCTTTAATGTTGTATAAGGTGATGCAATCTAGTGGATCGGACTAGGAGGATGAAAAACCCCACCATTTCTTCAGAAATTAATAACTGTATTGTTCAGTTTTGTGTAAGTCAACACAAATACCACATAGTATCAAAATCAAATATAGGATGTCAATGTCTTTATTTGATTGATATATTTATTACCATAAAAGCTTTTCTGTCAGATTTTCTGAAGTTAATACAACTGGAGTCTACAAGAAATCCAATTAACTCTTTCAACACAGGCTTAGTTGATCTGATCAACTACATTTACTCCTTTTACTCACTTAGAAGTCTTTATAGATTGGATACTTTTACCTGTTAATATAGTGAATTAGGCATATTTTTAATAAACATTACAAGTCTTTCACATGCAAAAAAATCATTTTATAGTGAAGTATTTCTAATAAACTAAATATATACAGTATTTTTTATTAGCCCACTTGCGAAAAACAATTTTCATGTTACATTTAAAATACTTTTCTTCATTTCAAAAATCTCAAATTTCATTTGTGTCATATAAATACATACACTTCCTAAATACATTTCAAATATTTGTGTTCAATAAAGCTTATTTTTTCTCTATTCTAACTCAATTTGACCAACCTTGTGAGCACCAAAAGAGAAAAAAACAAAATAAATCTAAATTGCCCTTTTTCCTTCCTATAACAAATTCATATTGTAATGTGAAACTACTTTTGTTTATCTTAAGTAACTTTAAACTTATAACAATACAGATTTATATATACTTATATGTCACTGTTTTACTGTTCTTTGAGCAATGTCTAACTAGTATTCGTGACATGTGCAAAAGAGATTGCCCATATGGAAAGAGTTAACAACTTCCTTAGGTGTTTGATCCAAATATCACAAGATAAACTTTCAAATGAAAGAGAAAATTGATAATACTCTGTACTAAAAACAATATAGAAAGGATGCGACTAGTGGATGTAGTGACTTCATAAAGAAATAAAATTAAAGGTTATGAAAATTAAACTTTGCTTTAACAATATTTATGTTATAATGAATAACATATATTAAATTCTGTAACTTAAAGTGAGGTGGTAAATAAAATAAAGGGGTAAGACACAGAGAACAATATCACAATTCCCATACCTACGAACATTGAGTATTAATTTGAATATTCCTTATAAAATTAAGATCACAAGACTATTTTCATTTACCAACTATGTTTACATGCCAGATTTATTGATTTACAATAATAATAAAAATGGTTTAATTAAATTTGTTAAATAATGATATAAAATGAAATATGTAATTCAAATACATGTACAAACTTCATAAACAAACTGAGAAGATTAACTAAACGATCTGTTTAAAGTGGCCCATGTAAAGAAAGTGGTGAAAATAAGCCCACTGATTTCTGAACAAAGTTTAGAGATATAGCAAATCACATGTAAAGATGAAGCAAACAATTCAGACAGCTTTACCATCTTATCTTTAAAACAAAAGCATAAATATGTACAAATTCATGTTCATTAATAAATTGTAAAGCTATATATAGCACTAGTTCACATAACTAAGCAAAACAACTTAACAGTTAATTTGTGTACACCATGTAAATAGTGTGTAGATATAAATTAACTCACTTGTGTGAGGTGGATGCCTTTCTGGAAGAATCAAGTGCTGAAAGGATACTGGTGTTGTAGATTCAGATCCTAGCCAACGATCAGAAATAGCTCGTACTAAGTACTGACTTGGAAGAGGCTCATATACTGGAATGGTAAACACCAAATTCTGGGGTTCTTTCAGCACAGTCTAAAAGATGAAAATAACACTTTCTAACAACATATGAAATTTGTAATGATGTAACAGTTTTTAAACTTAAAACTAACAATTGCAAAAAACACTGCACTTCCTTATTTCCAACTAGTAAGATGTTTATCATATACAAATACATAGGTATATAAATAAAACCATGCAATGTTTCTTCTCTCTACTTAGGTCATCATTAGGCATAACAATAACGATTAAGTGAAGCTGAAATATACAAGATCAAACAAATGTTTTAATTGTTTGAAGCAAGTAGAACAATGAAATTAGCTAACAACATTTATACTGACTATCTAGAAACAGTATCAAAGAGAATAAATTTTATAAAATATATCTTTTTAAACACACATTATATTCATAAGGTTATTTATTATAAAATCATTTTATTGCAATAGTTGAATTTAAGCAAATTAAATGTATAGAAAAACTGAGTCAAAAAAAAAAAAGACTTGTTCTATGAATATATTTTCATTGATTTACACTTGAAAGATGAAATTACTATTACATGTATGGCACTGAACCCAAAGTAGAGTAAATTATCAGATGCTCAGTTTCATATCAGTAATTCTGGATTGCTGTATTAGGTGAACTTAAAGGACATTACTTATGTGAAGATAATACTAAATGTGTATGTGAAAGTGACTTTAGATATTCTGATATAGGCAGACTTGCATTAACTATGTGTATTTACAGATAATATAAAATCAATGAGAGATAAGCAGAAAATCTTTTTAGTATAAAGGACAGTTTTAAAATAGTGTTAAATTTTATCTGTGGGAAGAAATATCTTGTTAATGTCTCAAATGGTTTAGAAAATATGATATATTGTTGTTGATTGGTTGATTTAGTGTTTTATGGCAAAAGCAGCAAGGCTATCTACTCCAAATGTCCGGTAAAAAGGTAAAAGTAAATTCAGTAAAATTCATAAAATGAAATTAAGGTAAAACAAAACAAAGTTAGAAAATAAATAAATAACATAACACCAATGTTTACATTTAGTCATCGACATACAGCCCATTTGCAACAGTTAGAGGGAGTTATTCAGTTTGGCATTAATTTTTATACTAAAAAGTGTGACACTCAGAACACAGCCCTAAAGAACTCAAAGTTCCTTTACAAAAAAACAAAAACATTTTGAACCCACATGAACTCGGAATCTCCTGTCCATTAAAAAAATTTCATAAAAATGGGCAAATGGCCATAAAACCCATATATCAAGGTCATGCAAAATGCCATATCTCCATATTGTATCATAATCCTTCTCAATGTTAAAGAATATTGACACAAAATATTGTATTTGATTAAGGCTTCTGTGAATGATGTTTCAAGTTGAATCAAGTCATCCATGGTGGAGCACTATCGTCAGAACCCACACTGGGTGGAAGAGAAGAGGTTGTTTGATTCGAGAAACCAAAACAAGATGAGCATTAACCATCCTCTCTAAGGTCTTACAGAGACATATAGTCAAAGCAATTGCACAGTAGTTTGAAGGAATCTTGGGATCCTTCCCAGGCTTGGAGAAAGGCAGGACAATAGCCTGGCACCAGGCATCAGGAAAAACATTCTCCTGCCAGATCCAATTAAAAACAACCAGAAAGATAGCAAGAGAAGCAGGAAATAGATGGTGCAACATCTCATTGTGTATATCATCAAGTCCAACTGATGAACTGCCATACCGATGAAGGACCAGTTTCAGTTCCACCAGCATAAAGGAAAGATTATAGTCATAGAGACAATCAGTTCTAAAGGAAAGAGGTGATTGCTCTGCCCAAGTTTTGATGGCCAACAAGGTGGTAGAAGAGGCAGAAGTGCTACATACCCAGCAAAAGCTTTCATCTAGAGAATCGGTTATGCTATAAATATCAGTTACTTCCTGGCCATCAGAGAGCAAGATCGAGAGGGGGACAGAGTGATAATGCCCACTGACCTTTCGAATCTTGTCCACAATGAATTTGGAACTGGTGAAAGAGGATATGCTGGTTGTGAACTTAATCCAAGATTCCTTCTGGCATCAATGTCTTACCCATCAAGTATGTGCACGAGCCCGCTGGAAAGCAATGCAGTTTGAGAGTATGGGATATCTACGGAAAGTATCCCAGGATCGTTTTTGAGCCTTCCGTGCCATGTAACAGGCAGGATTCCACCATGGACGAGAATATCGTGGAAAATATGTCAATGTTTTAAGAATACATTGAGCAGCTGCTTGTATAATACAGTCAGTTACTGCTGCCACACAGTCATTTATTGATGGCTTACAGACAATGGCAGGATTAAGTTCTGTGACAGCAGTGAAAGAGGGCCAGTTTGCTTGATCCAGCCGCTGCCTAGGCACAAATGTCGAGTGGCATGAACAGTCTCTCTCAAGATTACACTGGTTTACAAAGAAATTGAGGCAAGCACAAAAATAGCTGTTTTAACCTAATTTGGGGGTGCTGAATTCAGATTTGAAATCCGTTTTTACTCATCACCTCTAGTTTTTTAGATATGCATACTGTACATTTTGTACACCTACTGTACATAAAGGCATATATGCATTCAGGGTTAATTTCTAATATTGTGTGACTTATGTCTTCTTTTTTAGTTATTATGCAATAAATGTAAGTGATGGCATTACATTATATATATAGATAGCTATATATTAAGACGGATTTTGGCAGTTAAGCGTAGCCAACACGTCTCAATCAACAGCCAGTAGTGCACTGGCAGTCAGCGCAGGAGGTTGGTGTCCCTCGACAATTGTGTTACACAATCTTTTGGGTATATATTTGTATTACAATTTCCAACGACGCACATAATTATTATTGCCTTACATATGATTTAATTTTACTTTGTTTTTTTTTCAGATTCTCCAATGGCTTCAAGCTCGTCAAAATACCGAGGATGTCTCAACAAGGCCAATTTTTTCTGCTACGTGTGTGGGAACTTCACGACAGTTGCACAGCGTCGAACCATCACTTCCCTCCTCAGAACTGCCTACTTTCATTATTTTGACTGTAATATTGGTGATCAGGACAAATCTTGGGCTCCACACATCTGTTGTAAACCCTGCTACAATGGACTAACTGCTTGGTTTAATGGCAAGAAAGCGGCTTTCAACCTTGCAGTCCCGATGGTTTGGAGAGAGCCACGAAGCCATGCAGATGATTGTTATTTTTGTCTAACAAATATAACTGATTTCAATGCATCTTCTAGAAAAAAGATCAAATATCCCAACCTTCCATCTGCTATGAGACCCGTTCCCCATTCAGATGATCTTCCTGTCCCAACACCTCCAGTAAATAAGGATCTTCTTTCCTCATCAGATGAAGAAATGCCTCCAAGGGAAGATTCTGCCAAGTCAATCTCTTCCGAAGATATTGACTCTTCTTATTCAGGAACAAGTGGCAATGAGCCACACTGGATCACGCAAGAAGACCTGAATGACCTTGCTCGTGATTTGTATCTGTCAAAACAGCAGTCAGAGCTCTTGGCTTCTCGGCTTAAACAGTGGAACCTAGTCCAGGAAGATGTAAGGATCACCAGTTTCAGGAATCGGAACAAAGACCTTGCTTCATTTTTCGACATGGAAAACAAGTTGTGCTACTGCACAAATGTACCTGGCTTGTTCACTTTCCTTGGTTTGCCACATAATCCTTCAGACTGGCGTCTTTTCATAGACTCTTCCAAGCGAAGTCTCAAGGCTGTGCTTCTGCACAACGGGAATAAATATCCCAGCATTCCCACTGCACACTCTGTCCACCTAAAGGAGTCCTATGACGATATGGAGCTTCTTTTAGAAGCTGTTAAGTACAACCAGTACCAGTGGAGTCTGTGTGGGGACCTCAAGGTCATTGGTCTTCTTATAGGTATGCAAGCGGGCTTCACAAAGTACTGTTGCTTTCTCTGTCTCTGGGATAGTCGAGCTGTATCCCAGCATTACAAGCAGAAAGACTGGGGGGTCTAGAAGCACTTTCGTTCCTGGCGAACACAGCGTCAAAGAGAATCCTCTGGTTGACATGAAGAAGGTGCTTCTTCCTCCTCTTCACATCAAGTTTGGTTTGATGAAGAATTTCGTGAAGGCCATGGACAAAAATGGTGCTGCCTTCCAACACTTGTCTACTGTGTTCCCAGGTCTCAGTGCTGCTAAGCTCAAAGAGGGCATCTTTGTTGGACCTCAAATCCGAGAAGTGCTGAAGGATACTGATTTTGAGGAGCTTCTTACCTTAAAGGAACTGAGAGCATGGGAAGCATTTAAGTCAGTCTGTAGTGGCTTCCTTGGATAACACACGCGTACCAAATTACCAAGCCTGTATTGAGAAGTTGCTAAAGACTTATGAGGATATGGGATGCCAAATGTCACTCAAAATTCATTTTCTCCATTCCCACCTCAACTTCTTCCCTCCAAACCTTGGAGCAGTGAGTGATGAGCACGGAGAAAGATTCCACCAAGACATTACGAAGATGGAGAGCAACTACCAAGGCAAGTGGAACCCCAGCATGATGGGAGACTTCTGATGGATGCTCTTGCGTGACATTCCCGGAGGCAAAATACACCAGATCATCTAAGAAAACACACTTCTAACTGTCTGCGGTACTATGAATTGTGTACATTGTGTCATCCAAGTATATTTATTCCGTCAATGTTCTTTGTCTATCCTGTTTTATCTGTAATAAGCTGCTGCAACTGTTGAAATAAGCACATATATACTCTGTATATACTAAAATGAGACTATTTAAAAGGCAGAAAACTAGAGGTAATAGACAAAACTGTTTATAAATTTGAATTCAGCACACCCAAATTAGTAAAAAACACCTATTCACATTCTTGCCTCAGACAAAAAATATTTTTTTGTAAACCAGTGTTATAGGAAAATGATCACTGCCTTGTGGATTATTGCCAACCCTCCATGAAAAATGGGAAAATAATAAAGTGGAGCAAACTGAGAGATCAACAGCAGTAAAGGACTGACTAGGCACATAGAAATAAGTAGAAGAACCAGTATTGAAAAGAGAAAGGTTGTGATCAGAGAACATATGCTCTACAGAGTAACCCCTCCTATAAATACCAGCACTTTCTCACAGGGGATAATGTCCATTAAAGTCCCACAGGATGAAAAAAGAAGAAGGTAACTGCTCAATAAGAGCATCAAGGTCTGACTGATCACATGTCTATCTGGGTGACAGATAAAGACAACAAACAGTGATGGTATAACCCAAGGAAACATGGATGGCTATGGCCTCCAAGGGTGTGTTGAGTGGCAAAGAGGATGGGCACATGCTGATCAACCAATAGTGCCACCCCTATATGCACTCATCAATCACACAACCTGTCATTTCTGTATAAAGAAAACTGCTGAAAGGTGACTGTATCAGCAGGTTTCAGAAATGTTTCTTGTAAGGAGAGACAAACAGGATAGTAGGAAGAAATCAGTGTTTTCATATCATCCAGATTAGAACATAAACCTCAACAGTTCCATTGCATCAGAGTGACCATTTTTATTTACATATACGCAAATTGGGCAGAAGACCCTTCTGCTTATGACCACGTCTTTTTTCCTTACTTTCCTTGAGAGAGGTCTATTTACCTCCATGGATCCTGCCCTACATCGATTGGGCAGATCTTTGCTGTTGGAAGGGGATTCCAGAGACTGAGGACGTGGACAAATGACTGTTTTGCATCTTGGGGTGAGAGAGGAAGATGTATCCGAGGAAATGCCTGTACCTGGAACCAAAAGATGTGGATCTTAGGGTTTCGTGGAATGTATATAAGGGACAGAAATAGGTGTCGAAGTTGATTCATCAACGTTTTAAACCATGGAGGTAAAAAGATTTTTCATTTGTTTGGAGAATGATTATTTAGGAGGCACAGAGAGATCTGTCTGCACTCCCACAGTAGCTGTAGAACAACATGCAGCAACATTCGTCCGAGAGGAGGTGGTGGACAGCAATTTCGAGCCTCTGGATAGGTGATGTTATGAATCATTTTCAAATGCTGCACCTCTTCTTCCTCCAATCATTTAGGGCAAGAACAAAAGTAGGATGGGTGTGAGTCATTGCAACTGGTGCAATGAGGATTCGTTTCACACTCACAGGTATCATGGTCCTTGCCACTGCAACGAGTACACATCAAGGAACCACAACACGATGTTTTTGAGTGACCTAACTGTCGACACTGGAAACATCGGAGAAGGTTTGGAATGTATGGCCGTACTCTGCAGTTAAGATAACCTGCCTTGATAGTGGCAGGCCAAGGTGGTGACGTGAAAGTCAGAATGAGGACATTGGTCGGCACCATAATTCCATCTTTATGAGCAGAGATACGTTTCACTGCAGAAACTCCTTGGGTGGAGAAACCAGCAAGAATCTCCGACTCTGGGATGTTCTTAAAATCTCTCTCAACAATAACTCCTCACGATGAATTCAAAGTAGCCTGAGGTGTGACCTCTATAGGTATATCCCCAATTGCTTCTGAATGCAACAGGAGTTCACTGTGTCCAGATGTGAATGTTTCCACCAATATGTCACCAGATCGAAGCTTTTTTACTGACTCTGGAGAACCAGCAAGTTCCTCTAGTCCCTTCTGAATGAAAAAGGGAGATATTTACCTTAAAGGTTTGTCTGAAACTGAGTGCAATATAAAAAAACGAGGTATAACAGGTCGTACACATGGTGAGGATTGCTGCTCAGAATCGTCAAGACGTGGTCGTTTACCTATGGACTGTTTTTCATTATTTTATTAAGGTTTTTTAATTGAAGTATCCATAATAAAGAGAGGGAAATTTCAGTGCCCACTGAACCCACCCACCTTGGAGCCCTATGAGTGGATGAACTACAATGTCAAACAAGGACACTGCAGCAACACCAGGGTTTCGTGAGCACTATACCCAAACACCAGCATCAGATATAATGTCCATAACACCTGTTGAGAACATCCAACACTGGTACTTGGTTGACCCTAGCCCGAGTGGACCAGCCGACTGGCCCAAGGGGGGCCACCCCAAGGCTGCCTGTCTACAGGAATTCAAGGCCAAAGTGATGTGTTAGAGTTAAACCCCTCAACCACCAGGATCCTCTCCTCCCCTTCACAAGTTACCACACATACAGGAATCCTAATGAAACTTAGGAATTATCCAGTGTGAATATTTCCATGAGCATTTAAATTTTTGTTCAGGAATGTCCTGGTTAAGCTTCCAATAATTTTTTTTTATTTTTATGACATCCATTATACAGTAGCATTTCAAGGAGAAAAACAACCTCAGAATGTAAAATAAAATGAGCTGAGCAAAACAAAAGGCTCAAGTTAGTAATCATTTTGATAGATTAATCTTCAATCTTTCAAGATGATAAACTATCTAACTGGGTGAGCTATCCTGTGAATATTTTCATTTGATATATAATGACAGTGAAAACTTTGCTCACCTTGAATAATTAACATGCCTATGAAATTAAAATATTCTTTTCATCAAATTCTCATGTATACGTTATATAAATTATGCTGTATGTTTTCAAAAAAATTTTGAATTTTATCCTTTGCTCAAAAACTGATACAGGTATGATCAACTCAGAAAAAATACTACTTTAAAGTAGCCCATGGGTATTCTTTCAGATTTAATATAATTTTCTATTAAATATAAACCAACTTTACATACAAAATGTTTATTTTAAAATGTAAATACTCTTAAATTTATTTATTCTTTTCTATTAACAGCATTTTCAAAATTTTTAACTGTATTTTCTGTTGTGCCTAATTATTGTATTTTGTAAAACCTAATGATGACCTAAGTAAAGGATTGAAACGTTGAATGGATATATACGTGTATATGTGTATTGGTTTGTGTGCATGTATATGTAATAAACATCTGAAAAGTTTGAAAAAATGAGGTGTGATGTTATTTTAATTTCCATAGTTCATTCTTTTCTCATAAAACTGGATTCCCTCCCAGAAAGTATGTAACCAATATAATAATTAAAAATATTGTTAAAATTCACTTTTCGATTTACAAGACTGTTTGGTTCAGAGTTTTTATTTAGTTTGTTTAGTGGTTTTGTGTTTAATGATTGTTTGGTTTTTCAATTATTTTAAAAGTGACAAGTTTTGTTACATAACTTGGTTCAAGTCATATGTTTTATCTGAAGTTTAATTATTTTTTATGCCTTTGTAATATTGTTACCATCATTTATTTGAAGCTTCTACATTTTTTCATCATGTGCAATATTGCTTTAATAGAGGACACCTGCCACCTGTTATAAATACATGCAGATACAAAGACTGAGACTGAGATCTGAGACTGAGTGAATGGCAGTTTAATTGTGATGAGTCATTTTTAAAGGGGTTAAAATAAGTAAGAAAACATTAAATTTGTGAAAGTGAAGTTAGACAGCATGATTATTAGTTTACTTATTATGGCTAATATCTGAATACAGTTCAACAGTTTAACAAAAATAAGGAGAATAGCTTGTCTTGTCAAACAGTGTTCTGAAATAATTGAACATAAGTATGTGAATTTTGATAAGAAAAGAGAATTATTTAATTTTAGATACAACTGTGATAATCAAAAAAGTACATATATTTGCTCACATTTATTGCCAAGATGTCACAAACACTTACCATAAAGAATCCGGCCCCATAAAACATGACATTTGACAAATCAGTCAGGATTATACAGTGATATATAGCAGTGAAAGAGGGCATGAACAACAGCTGAAATAAGTAGGCCTTAATACACAACAGCAGTGGTGGTGGTAACAACAGTGTAGACATTGCAATCATCTTATAACCATGTCAACAGGTTTTGATATCTGAACTGAAAGAGATGAATGTTTTTGGCTAAATGATAATAAGCTAAAGGAGCTGGTTAAACAACATCAAGAGTGACAGAGAAAGAGAAGAGCAGCAACAGAAGAAAAAAGAGATGAAGAAAGACTACAAGAAGAAAGGAACAGAGAAAGATTGAAAGAATAAAAAGAAGAAAAAGGAGAGACTGGAAATATATATACAGAGAATAAGAGTAAAAATTGAAAAATTATTTTTTTCAGTTTTGTTTGGAATTGAGCATAAAGCTATACAATGGGTTATCCGTGCTCTACCTGTCAATGCTAAGTGTGAAAATAGTTTTGAGGGACTGGCAGACCAACTGATATGTGAACAGTTCATATATCACATAAATGTGCTCAACTGACCTTTTACTGTTCCTAAAGGACAGAGCATCAAAAGATGTGGAAAAGATGATCAAGCTGGCAAAACAGAATATCGAAGTCCATGGAAGAGATATAATTGGCAAGTCCAAAAGTGCCGAGTTAAAGTTAAAACCTGTAATAGTTGACAAGAAGCGAAAGTCTACCAAAAGCAACAGTATGTTAATGGACAGAAGGGGATAAAAGATGTCATGTTTGTTATAAAATGGGACAATGCAAGAGAGTGTAAGTTCACTACCAGCAAGCAAGTAGATGTGTATGGTAAGAAGAAGAAAAGAATGACTGGCACCATGGATGCGACTGCCAGAAGAAACCAAATAAGACAACTTGTGAGATTTACTAAAAGAAGAAATGACCACTGCCATGACCAGTGCATAACTCACGACTAGCTCAAGTTAGCAAATAGACAATAGTACCAAATGTGATTGTTACATATATTGAAATGCTAAAATATCATAATATGCCAATATGCGAAGGCTAAGTTAAAATCAAGAAAATATCAGAATTAAAAAAATTGAAAGTCTTACAAGACCTGTATGTGCAGCAGTGCAGCAGTCTAGTATCTAATAACAAGATAATAGGCAAGGTGTGTACTAAATGATAGGACAGTGAGAAAGTTTTCACAGTTAAAATAAAATGAAAACTCCATGCTATGTAAAAGACCTTAAAGCCAAGTGTATGATGGTACCAGTATACAATTTGGTGATAGAAAATATATCAGGTGGTAAGAATTTGGGGTAACTAGGCAAAAAAGCTGCTGAAGCAACAGCAATCATCACAAAAGCTCAAAGTAAGAAACAAAATATCAAGCCTCTTACAGTCTCATCAAGTGACATCCCAAATGGAGATTCACAGGAGCTGAAGAAAGTACAGACAAAAGAAGTTTCTCTGCAGAAACTTTGGAACAGTGCCTGAGAGAAAGCTAAACACAATATAAAATTGAAAGAGACTTACAAAACAGAGCACTACAAAGCAGTACTAATTCAAACATATCAAAGCTGTTTTACAAGTGAAGCTAAACACATCAAAGGCAAAGAAGTACTTACATAACAAGAAGGTCAAGGATCAACATTTTTAAGTCAACAAAAGGTACCAGTTCTGTTATTCAAAGCCAATAACAAACTCATCCAGCAGAAAAAAGGACCTTTCACATTCCAGAAAGTGGTCCACAAAATGCAAAATAAGGTGAAAGTGGACAAGATAGCCTAGAGATACTATTGAAAGGGAAGACATCACAGGTGCAATAATTAAGGTACAGATGGATGTGACGTGTGGTTGCTATAGAAGCAGGATCTGAAGACAGTGATTTTGTAATGAAGAATAGAGACTTACTAGGCCTAAGATCACTGAGTGGAGATGAGACACGCACAAGGATGTCAACATAAGTTAAGAATTAAATGGCAATAAGAAAAAGGTACAAGATCTATTGTGCCAGCATACAGATAAATCATGAAAGACAGACCTAAGGCAACACAAAGTTAAAATGAAAACAAGGGACACTATCAAAGTAAAAGCCTACTGAAGGCCCTACATGAAAACACAGAGGAACTGCATATGTTGGTGCAGACTATATGAGAAAACAGAGTGAATGAACTGAAAGCAGTTTTTATACATAATGTAAAAAATATATAGTAAATACTGTTTTTGATATACAAGACTGTCTAGTGTAAACATTAGTATTTAGTTTATTTTGTGACTTAATATTTAATAAGTGTGTAGTTTTCATGATAGAAGTATTGAAGGTTGATAGTTTCAAAAGCCTTAGTTATGACAAATTTTGTTACACAAGTCTGTACAAGTCATACATTGTGTATGCTGTTGACTGTTTTACTAGGTTTTAGTAGTACTTGTGTTACATTATTCAAACATTTAGTATTTTTCTTGCCAAGAAAGTATTGTTACTTCATAGCATCTCCTAAGTTATAGAAAATTCCTGGCTCAGCTAGGCAAGATATATCTCACAACCCAACAGACAAACCATGTAGGATAAAAGATTAATGTAGCTTTACTAACAAGAAATTTTAAACATAGCATAAAAATATATGTTGTGTAAAAGGACATTCTAAAGTAATTGAACATGTCTGTGTGGACTTTGATGAAAAGGAGACAATTATTTAAAGTATGAGATACAACTGTGTTACCCCCGAAACTAACATAAGTGAATTATTCAGTGATAATATTGTGGTGAGAGTAGATAAAAGTTTACTCGTTTTGTCAGTTTAATTCTGAAGTAAATAAATCAGCCTGTGTGGCCTTTTGACAAGAAACTAAGAATTATTTAGATTTTTAAATATAACTGTGATATAATTCATTATAAAGAATTTTTACATATGTTTGACTTGTTTTGAATATATTATTTTATAACAAGTGGATTGTGCTGAAAGTTAACTGTTGATATTTAATACCTACAAGTCACAGACATCTACTGTAGAAGAATTCTCAGTAAACTCGTGTTTAAAAACCTTGACAGAAAGAGACTGACAATTTAGCTGTGACAAGCAATTTATATAGAAGTTAAAGTCAGACAGAAAATAGAGATTTATCAAGCAGAGGACCAGACATATCAAAACAGTCCTACTGAGGAAACTAAACATATCAAAGGCAGTAAGAAGTACTTTATGACAAAAAAGCCAAGGAGAAAAAATTTTACTTTTGCTGCATACAGCCAATAACAAACTCACCATGCAGTGGAAAAGACATTTCAAAGAATAGAATGTTTTCAACAGAATGGACAATAAGATGAAAGTGAATTAGAATAACAAAACCTACTATGAGAATCTACTGAAGAGGTGCTTTGAGAAAGAATAAAACTCAACAGGGACAACTACTGAGGCAAAGATTGATACTGCATGTGTGGCACAGATGCATAACCAGAAGATAGTAACTTTGTTATAGACAAAGTACTAAGACCACTTGGTGTAGAAAAGACAAGATCAAAGTGAAGACAAGGGATCCTGTCAGGGTGAAGCCCTACCAGATGTCCTATGTGAAAACATACCAACAAGGTATCTACAAATGTTGATGCAGACCATATGAGGAGACTTTGGGTATGAACTGAGAACAAACACTGTATATAGTATAAAAAATATTGTAAATATTTTTCTTGAAGAGGGGCTTATTGTTAGGTATACTACACTACTTGGTTTAAGAGGTGTGATTCAATATTAATGACTGTTTGGTTTTCCTAACAAGTGTGTTAACTGTTACTTATTCTGAAAGTGATGGTTTTAACATGCTTTATGACATAACTTGATACGAGTTGTAAGTTATGTATGAAACTTAATTATTGTATAAGTTTTCTTAATATTGTTGACATCATCTTAGTCATAGTTTATCTTGTGTGTAATACTGTTGTTAATGGAGGGCGAAAGACTTCTAGATTTTTCTCTTGCCCATTATAAATATGAGGCAGATTCAGAAATGAAGTAATGAAAGCAAAATAAGAGAGAAACAATTAGACAGACATTTGTCAGTTTAGACATGAGCCTGATTTATACAGTTAAAGTAAGTGAGAAAATATTAACTGAATAAAAGTGACATTAGACTTTATGTTATTGTTCAGCTATAATGAGTGACATCTGAACACAGTTTCACAGTTTAACAGATAT
This sequence comes from Tachypleus tridentatus, assembly GCF_004210375.1. NCBI lineage: Eukaryota > Metazoa > Arthropoda > Merostomata > Xiphosura > Limulidae > Tachypleus > Tachypleus tridentatus. The sequence goes on along the minus strand of NC_134832.1, from coordinate 9,951,134 downwards.
GAGGAGGATAATTTGTCTTGTCAAAGGGTGTTCAAAATTAAATGAATCAGCAAATGTGAGCTTTGATAAGAAAAGCAAATTATATTCTTCCAGTCCATGATTCAGCATAATGTATAACCTCTTTAGGGTATATAAACAGAATCATCTATTACAGCTTATCATTTAAGCAATCATAATATACAGTATCAAAGAAGTCAAATTCCTTGTAGCCATTCTCAAACAGGTAATATTTAATGCATTTACTGTCCTGTACTCATTCTCATTTGTTAACAAGATAAAAGTCTATATCCACCTAATAAATATTTTAGTTAGCTTTTATGTAACTCCATTCACAAACAATTAACTGGATGAGACACCATCAACATTTATTGGAAGAACTTTCAAAAAGAAACTTTGTTTATGATTTAACTAAGGAACAACTTAAACTTTAATTACTCAGGCTGTAACATATCAAAAGAAAACATTCACAAAACGATTGATCCAGTTTTAGAACTTCATTCATGTAGGATAAAAGATTAACATAGCTTTACTAAAAAGATATTTTAAACATAGCATAAAAATATATGCAAGTTAAAATTATAATCAGACTACTTAAAGATGTTCATGATATAATACTAGAAAATAAACATTGTTTATACATGTTGCAACTGTAATATTATTAATTTTTTGTAAACATATTCATAAAATATTTATTTTTATTTTAATTTTCAGAAAAAAAAATCTGCATTTACCATTATATCATTGCCTGACAACTAGAACTTAATAAACATCTGACAAGTTGGAAACAATGAAGTGTGGCATTTTTTTTGTTATTATGATAGTTCCTTTTCCATAAAACTGTATTTTCTTGCTGGAAAATCTTTAGCTAATTTACAAAATCAAAGATGGTTGAAATCCATAGAATTATAATGTTTTTATTAAAACAATATAAAACTTAATCTAAAACTTCATAATTAGATTATCTGAAAATTTATAAAACAATTACATTACATGTTGAATGCTTTATGAACTGCTAAGATACAGCTGGTAAAGTGTATTATTTTCTAATAATTTTATGCCATGAAATTGAAAAGAAACAAGAAGAAAACAAAAACATTCTACCATTGTGAAGTTAATAAATTTGAGAAAATACTTAACATAAAATAATAAAACCCTTACTTGCTATCTAACTGCTAACTTGTCATTATACATGTACTTATGTATGTAATTAAAGATGGTGATGATACTGAATTTCAAACAACTTTGTCTAATTATTAAATCTAGTCATAATATTCCAGTGTTCAATGTTATTATATATCATCCAAATTATAACTAATGATATACTGTTGAAATTAAAAAATGATTACATTTAGCAGCCAATATATGGATAATTAATTCATTTCTTCTAACAACCAAAGTACTACAGAAAGAATTATACAACATTTTGAATACTATCATTTGCTTCAAAATGTTTTGAAAAATTATTTTTCTTGGTGTAAAACTAAAACATGTTTAAATTCATTAACTAACTTGTAGTTGTTGTTTTAACTTATAACAAGCCCAGCATGGCTAAGCGTGTTAAGGCGTGCGACTCATAATCTGAGAGTCGCGGGTTCACATCCCTGTCGCGCCAAACATGCTCGCCCTTCAAGCCGTGGGGGCATTATAATGTGACGGTCAATCCCACTATTCGTTGGTAAAAGAGTAGCCCAAGAGTTGGTGGTGGGTGGTGATGACTAGCTGCCTTCCCTCTAGTCTCACACTGCTAAATTAGGGACGGTTAGCACAGATAGCCCTCAAGCAGATTTGTGCGAAATTCAAAACAAACAAACAAACTCATAACATGTCCATGTAAAAATTAGGATTTTCTTTTTAACTTTCTTCTCATGGCAAAAGAACCTTTGAAAGTAATTCTGATGTTGAACACCAAAAATGTATTTTTAAAAACTTCATTGCAGATCTGTTGCAATTAACATAGCAAAAAAAAAAAACTTATCTTTGATATTATCATTTATGGTGTTCTGTGTACACCCTTATAAATATTTATATACTTCTCAACATATATGATGATTTATGAAAGAGTAACATAAAATACAGTAATGTATAAAACTAATAATTGCACTAAACTACAAATTAAACAAAAATAACAACAATTATTAGTTTTCAAACATTCTAACTGAAAAATAAGAACTTACTTGTTTTTTGGTCAACATAAAATACTCTGAATGATATATATAATCACTTTCTGGGTCTTCCACCCAAATCCAGAAGGCCTCATTTTTCCCATGAATTTTATCATTCCACTGGAAATCTGGAGTTATTTCTAATGTAATTTTCAGTACACTCCTTGTAATTGGCTGAATTATAGGCTTCAAAGTCAATAATGGAATTTGTTCAAGACATGCTTTTACTAATTTTCCCATTCGAACATGTTTAATCATCTGACCTATAATAAATAAAAGTATGTATGTAATACAAGTTGCCAACAATTGAAAACAAATTATTAATGTTACATAAGTTAAAAATAATCTAAAATACTTTTTCAGTACCACAACACTAAAATACTAAACTGCCAAGTGCCACAAAAAGTGTTAAGCTTCACATACTAGAAACGTGAATATTAAAATTCAAATATTTCAACACAGGCTCGACTCATTTGACCAGCCACATGACCTCTTTGTACTCATAGTCTTTATAGTTTTGATACTACTAACTTTTAATATATTACTAAAATCTTTTTAAAATTTGGTAGACTTTCAGTAAACATTGTTTTTCACATACAAAAAAATATTTCTTAGTGAAGTATTTTTTAATAAACTAAAAAAATATCTGAATATATTGAGTATTTTTTTACTAGTCTGTGTGCACAGAGAATTTCATGTCAAAATTAAAAATACTTTTCTTCAACTCAAAAATCTCCTACACATATTCTAGATATAAAGTTCTTAGCCAGGTCTTCTTTTTTTTTACTATTGATTGTCAATCACATTTAACCCTACATTTTTGTATGCTAATGGTTGCAATACATTAAATAATTTTTATTTAATTAAATAATGCATCACATGTAATAATAACACTGCACAACAATTTTTTTGAAAAGTTTTTGCTGATTGTGACAGGTACCTGGTGGGTATGCACAAATATAGTTTTTGTTTTGCTTCATCACTTGTTCTCAGGAACTCTCAGAAATAGACAGTTAAATGTTTACAGGCAATAACGTATTTAACTGCATTTATGTTTCTAATGTGCTATTAAGTTCAACATAATTAAAAGTGTTTTGTTCCTGATTTTTATTTGTATTCAATGTCCGATGCATCACATTGCAATGTCCAACAGTAGGATTCCAGTTGCCTTGATATCGTTTCTCCATGATAGCAAAACTGAAAATTTCTATGAAACGATACGTGATGGGTAAATTTGGATGTGATTTTTGTGATCAGCACCCAAAAATCTCTAATGAACACCCAGCAGTGTTCAAGAAACAAAAACTTTGTTGTGTAGTGAAATCAAACTCAAGACCCTCAAATTTTAGTTATGATTAAAAAATGGAAAAGGATTTGGTTTACATGTTAGCTAATTTCAATCAAGTGAGGCAAATGGGTTTGCACACAATAAAACTTATTGACTTCTGTTCAAAGAATGCTACATACATACATGGTTCAGAACTAAAAATTACCCTGTATTTTAGGATAGCTGGTATAGGTATTAACACTTTTACTAATAAAAGAAAACAATGTTTCAACCTTAAGTCATCTTCAGGTTAACAATAATAATGACACAAAGTAAAATATGTGCCCCATAATTTTCTACATCTAAAATGGTCACATGCATTTTAGCTGAGGTTGTATGCCAACCCTTTTATTGAACATTTCAAGATTAACTATTCAAATAAAAAATTTATGTTAATAATTTAAGAAAAACTTTTAAAGTAAAACAATAGGGTGATTTTTCTGATGACTTAATAAAGGTTTTGCAGTACTAAAATCACTTGATTCGTGCATTGTCATAAATCTTATATCCAAATATACTGCACAAAAACGATAACCTCAAGGTAAAGCAGTTTTATTTACAAAACAAATGCAGATGTGATATTAAGATTTTGAAAATTGAGTGTTTCAATAGGTAATAGTAATACATGTTTTACAAAATTCTGTTGGACAAGCAGACAAATTGCTGGAAATAAAAAGCTAAAATGTACTAAGGCATATAAACTGTACTTATATTCATATTACAAACAACTAAAGAAGTATTCTCTGAAAACCAACAGTCTGTTATACATTATGGATAAATTAATGGTGCTTTTTTTCTTTTCAATTTCTACACTAGTCCCTGGCCCTACAAAGTTATTTTAGTAGTTGAATATACACTGACTAGCAACTTTATTGGGAATTTAACACAATATCAGGTTAGATTGCCTTTCACCAAAATGATAGCCTAGTCTTAGTCTGGAACAAACTCCACATATACTGGAAGGCATATTAAGAAGTTAGCCAATTCATCAAGGATTATGATCTGAACTGGCTCATAAGCTGAAGCAAAATCATAGTATTTACATTATATATCCAAGTTATTTACTATTTCCATGGTTATTAATGAATACCATATTCATGCATATGAGTGTATACCAAATCTAATTTGTGTTTTAGCTGAAACACACTCATGCTAAAACCATTATAGGATTTCCTTAACTTCAAAGCTTTTCTAGGTGGGCACAACAATTTTTTTTTAGATTACTGATCAAATCACACATATAATGCCCACATAGTAAACTCTCATATTTTGTCACTCTAATTTAAATATATTTCACTTTAAGTGATGACTTAATGATGTCTAGCTGTTTCCTTTCACTCTAGTTACTTGTTGTTCATTCACATTAGTTTGATATACACTTTTTTGTAGCAAAAATAGTTGTATAGTAGTGGTGCACAGTAAAATGTTTACAATTTGCAGACCAGCAGAGTATGTTATGCCTTCCTCAGTTATTTTAGAATGGAAAAACTAATAGTGACAACATTTGCATAAGCTCTAGGAGTGACAATGCTGTTTTATGTAGAGACACTGGGTTACTCTCAGTATATTTCCTGTGGTGTGGTAGTTCCTACTTGGACATATTGATTAACGTATTTAGTTTATAGAATTTTCCTTATCTTTATTATTTCTAATTTTATATTTCTATTTATTAACTATAATGATTACTCTATATTAATTTTAATTTTATCATCTTCCAATATAAAAATTATTCCATATTGTTAGCTTAGTTTATGAGTATGGACAAATTTCAAATTCAAAAATTTCATTCTTCTCAAACACAAAGGAATAAGTGCACTTCTTTTATCTTCATTTTAATTACAATACAGGCAAGTTTATACTTGTAGATACAGAATAAACAATTTCTGCATATTGGTGTTTATGACAGTTAATGCTAATGCAAAATGTAGAAAGAAGAGTGCAGTACTTAAGCAGTCATATTTAACATAAATTAACTATCCTTTAACAAGTTGTATTTGTTCAGTGATTCAAGTGATGTTATTATATGGTAAATATAATCTTTGAAGTTTGAAGTTCATTCCCACAATGAAAGTATATAAAAATTGTTGAATAACAAACATCATCTTAAACGTTCTATAAAAACATACCTATTTCAATGGGATCCATTTCTTTCAGTATATCAATAGATATTTTTTTGCTTTCCAGTTTTGACAAAATCTCTGGACCAATATCTCCAAACTGTCTGAGAGGGCTTTCAAATGGCCATATCTGATGTTCCAGTACCTTACTGAGTGTTAAAAGCCGGCCAGCCATGAGAGACCAGTTTTTTTTTAACACCATTTCAAACAGTGATCTAACAATCCTTACACCATTCTATATTTTTTAAAGTAAACAAAGAAATTAGAAAGTAAATTGTCACTGATCAAAGTCAGTTTCAAACCAAAAAAAACTGCAATTTTCATAAGAAGTTCATAAAAAAAGAGTATTGCAGTCAGAAGCTTGCATAAAAAAGCCAAAGAAATCATTTTATGCAAGCTTCTGACTGCAGTACTCTTATATTTATAGACAAGCAATGGTTACTACTAAAAAAAATATATTTTTCAGAAAGACATCACTTACCTGTACCACATAGGCCATATCAGAAACTAAAGAAAAAGAATTAACTTGTCCACGTGATATGTGAGTCTGAATAAGGATGTTCACTTTCCCATGTGCATTTTCACTCCCTCCTTCAACATTAAACCAACAACTATCATGTATATGATGATCCAGTTCATCCAATTCATCAGCTCGAACCTAAAAAATAAAAAGTTTATGATATTTATTACTGGCTACTGTTACGAGTAAATAATGTGAAAGAAATTAGTCTACAAATAACCCATGAAGATAAAACTAAGTAATCATAATGGGTTTGTACTGGATTTTATCCCTTTGTTTTTGTAAAGGGATCATATAAAATTCAAGAGCCCATCTGGAGAAGGATGCATGTTCAACAATAAGTATGGCAACTCTAAGCTTTCTTAATGTATTCTCACAAAAACTGGTAAGATTTTTATTAAAAATTATAAGTACCTTGTAAACAAAGAATTACATTATCATTAAGTCTTTCTACTAAAAATATGTTAATTACCTATTGTAATTATTTGGTCTTAAACTTTGCAGTGATTTTTCATTTTAAGTACAAAAATTCTTTTACTTAACTTTCAATTTTTGAGTTTTATTTGCATAACTGCTAGAATCTCCAAAGAGAATATCATTTTTTTTCAGTTAAAATAAATATTTATATTTCATTTTTCATTTTGGCTACCATATCACTAATTATAGATATTATCATCAACATACAATGTAATTAAATGTTTAAAATTACAAAATAGTAAAACATGCATATTTTGTAATTATTTATAGTATCACTTAATATATCTTCTTTTGGTTAAATTTGTAATTTCAGATCTCTTCCTTTTCACATATAGTTGATTTTTACTGTTTTGGTTTCCTTTCCTTCACCATTTACTATATATCTTGACACAAGCCAACAGTGCCTTCAGGGCATATTACAGTATATTTTGCAGAGATACAGAAGTCTTCAGCATAATTTTCTTGCACTCATAATATCATAAGCCTTCACAATGGAGGTAAACTTTGAGATATATTTAATATGTTTAAAACTTTCAATTATGCATTTTAAAACATAAATAATCTATAATTAACTCAAATATAAAAGTAAAACCTAAATACAATTAACTGTCTCTCTGACTATAACATATTTAGTTAATAAACAACATAAGCACTATCTTGGAGAAAATAGTCAACAATACTTCCAGTAGTTGCATTTACCCAGTTACGAGAACTCTGTGTCAATTGAATAACAAAACAATGGAATATCAGACTATTTTTTTCTCTTCTCCTTTCAGGATATAATTTTAGTAAGAATCTATAAGAAAAACACTCAAATGGCATTTTTGAACTAAACACAAATAATTTAAATTAACTACATATCTTTTAAAAATGTACAAACATACAATACACTCCACATATAATAAACAAAAGATAAATGTCTCAATAAAAAGGTTACTATATACCAGTACATATATTAATGGATAACTTAAAAAAAATAAGTATAAAAACTATATTTTCATGTTTTTCATTTTTAATCATGTGATGTACAATGTAAAAGATAATTTTACAAGAAATATTTCATACATTGTCTGGGCACCACTTTAAACAGATAAAATTATGATGGCAAATGCAACTGGCTGTGCAAAACGAGTAGCAATTAACAAAACTATGAAAACTGCTTTTAAGGCTTACAGAAAATACAATATAAATAAAATGTAGGAAATTACATATTAAATAAAATGCATTTCTATAACAAAAAAACAACAAATATAATTAGAATAAAATTTTAGTTTAAAAATGAAGTTTGACTAATTTTATTTATTTTTTAGCATTTTAAAAATACTTAATCCGTACATGGAGTTTATTATATGTATTTAAGATAACAATTTCTTAAATTAAAAATGTATTTCCAATAATACTTACCTCCAACAATACAGCTATAATTCTACTTCTTTGCTCATCTAAGACCATCTTTATTGGTCTCAACTTTTCTCAAGTGCTCTTGTATTTTATTCCTCACTAAACTGCCCTTGCTAATATTTGTCACATGACACTCTCCAACTCTGTTAATGCACCCTCTATTCTGATACTGTATATAAGCACATTATTCAAACAATATAAAGTTTTTCAGACTGAATCAATCTGTAGTTTCTAACACTGGTTCTTAGTGGGGAAGAAGGGTGGGAGAGTGTGAAAGGAGGTAATAGTTATTATAAACACATTTTCCATTTAAAAAACATGTCTAACTTCAAAAACATAGCTTTGCTTATTCTTCAGCTAAAATCCAACAATGATAAGGTAGAGGGGTTGGGGATGCCAACAGAGTATTAGCACCCAAGTGAGGGAACTGCACTTCGTTCAGAACAGGTTTGATTTTAACGCAAAACCTAATTCATGCACTGCAGGTGGAATTTTATATGATTCATTATAATTATTTGCAAGGAGGAATAACTTTTGTCCACCACTCAGTGACTTAAAAACTGGGTGTGGTAAGGACTACCAAGCTCCAATAGTAGTATCAGGAGATAATATCAGGAGAAAAGCCACATTGAGCTATATATTTGGTCCATTGCAGGAAATCAAACTCTGGAATTTGGCCTTGTAAGTCCATAAACTTACAGATTTTGTAATGAAAGACATGTACCAACTGGAATTACAAAAGAAATGCAACATACTTCAAAAGTGACATTCTGGTTGCCTACCTTCTCAAGACCATTGATGTGTATTTATATGTTGTATATAAAATAATTTTGATATTAAAGAATTATTTATTACAATATGTATATTAGTACATGGGTCACGTAGCATGCATCATTTATAACTTTGAATTACAAGCCACTGGAAAACAACTAGTCAGCAACAATCTTCTGCTATTTTATTTATATATATTTTTTTTTTATTTTACTTGAATATTTACTATTATTATCTATTATTCTTTTCACACCAAGTTTTCCAGTTTAAATAAGAAAACATACTTCTGATATAAACAACTTAAGATCAATACTAGTATTCTCTCCTTAATATTATAATAAGAGAAAAATAAACATAAGGCCTGTCTAGCATTAGCAGCCTGAATAATAATTAAAGGAAATATCTTATGTGAAACTTGTTGGATATACAAAGTAAAATATTTATGGTGTTGATGTTTCACCAGATTAACCTGACATCATCAGGTATAACAACTATAGGGAATAAACATGTATTGTGGATAAATACAAAAACCACTGGATAGGTCCATTAGTATCTGATTGCTTAAGCCTACAAAGACTGCAGAAAACATAAAAAAAAGATGTTGTAAATAGTCAAACAATTATTGCTATTGTTTGATACATGAAGAAAATTGATCAAATTAATAAATAAGACTGGAAATTACATCAAATAAAAATCTGTGAAAGGCTTTTATACTCAAAGGTTGCCAAACTTCAAACACTATGGAAAAGTAATTTAAGTTCAAACCCCTCTCTGGTATCATATATCCTTCATAGACTTGAAACTTCCCTTATAAATAAACAATGTATGTTTCTTTGTAAAGTAAAAGAAGTCACAAACTATTAAAGAATTTATACAAATCAATTTTCTTTTATTCCAAAATAATGGTTCAAACATTAATTTAGATTTTACTTGGTACTGTGTATTACCAACTATTAGAATGTTAAAATTCTTACAGTGATCAAGTACAAATCAAGCAAAACAGTTTCAAATAATGTACATTTTGACATCTGTTTGAAATGTTAGTCTAATATATGCTAGGCATTTTTATCTTATTGTGTAATGTTACACGTTTGTCTTAAAAAGAGAAAAGATGAAGCATGTCTATCCAATTTCAATTTCAGATATTTTCTACAGCTGGAAGACATATCAGAATATTTATTAATTTTAACTCTAATCTAAGTATTTTGTTCTTCTTACAGTCTCAAAACTATAACTTTCAATACACATTATGCGTCTTCACAAAATTTGGCAGACTTTAATTAAACAATACAAGTATTTTGTACACAAAACAAACTTTTTAATGCTATGAATTTACTAAAGATTTGTCAGTGACTACAGATAATATGCCTACGTACTAGTCCAAGATCTTAATGATTTCCATGTTAAGAGTAAATATGTTTCTTTGTCTCAAAAACTTCAAATTTTATTTACATAAACTCTAAAGCCTCTTAAATAAATTTAAAATGATTTTCCAGCATAACTTTATATTTTATGTTATTTTGTCTACCCTAACCTCATTCAAGATTGGATAATTCGACTAACCTCATAATCACCAAAACAAAAACTGAAATAAATCTACATTATCCTTTTTTTCCTTCTATAATGATTTCAAACTACATGAAACTACATTTCTTTATCCTAAACAGCTTTAACACCCATAATAGTATGCATCTATTTATACTTAAATTATTTTCTCCAACTACTATTTGCACCATCCATAAGTTGTAAATCATTTGGTAAATGTGCAACTTAGATTACTCTATCAAAGAACATTACTTGTGGGTGTAATTTTATTATTATTTACCTCACTTAATCTAACCCTAAAATTAAAACCTTAAAAACTAACATTAAAGGTTTCCTGTTTTTGCCTTTTAGTTACTTTTATAACAACAAATAAAGAATACATATAAAAAACAAGGAAAAGAAGCACCTGCCTGGACTTATTTTTGTATCGGTTTTTTGCTTGTGTCTGTAGATGACATTATTGTACAAAATGATTTTTACTTAATTAAATAATGTGTTAAATAATACAGAATAATAATATGCAAAAAGCAGACAATGTCCCATGACTATTGCAATTTTGTTTCCCTTTATAACTATGCACTGAGAGCTGTTCAAGCTTCATCTAAGTGCATCAGTGTGTTTCCTGTGGAAATAAAATTTGAGTTGAAAGTGAAATTGGCAATTCTATTTACAGAAAACGTGATGATTCATTATATCATTTGATAAATGAAAACCATTGTTTTATACTACATTATAAATAACATAGTATTGACCAGCAGAGAGAACTGCTGGTTGTTTTTTTTAAAGAGACAATGTCATGGATTGGTATGGTTGTCTATTTCAGGGCTCTGTAACCAAATCAGATTGAAGACTATAAAAGTTAAGCACTGCCTAATCAATTATGATATTAAAATTAAAATTATGTTAACTTTTGTACTTGAAGAGTGGTAAATAAATTACAGAAGAGGAGATGCAGAGAGGGAGAATGTCACAGTTCTTACATTTGGGGAAATACTAGTTTTTAAATATTGCCTCTTCAAAGTAACAATTAAAACTTGTGTACTATTAACAAGCTCCTTATGAGACAATGGAGGAAAATTCTGTTGAGAAAAAGTATCCAATCCAGTTTTACTTAACTTGAACTGAAATTTCTGGGACATGTTTATTGACTAAAAAGAAGGTATTTCCCATATTCTTTTAGCACTGTGCTGTGAAAGTGCTTTCAAGTAGTAACTTGACTGATATCTATCAGTACATCATAAGCTTAAAAGCCAAGCACAAGCAGCACAGAAGTCTCCAAATGACATGCATAGGTGTTCAGGAACAATTTAGATTTTAGAAGCATACTCAGGGCATCTTAGGATTTTAAAAACATTGCTTTTCAGCTTGAAATATCAAAATCAGGATGTATTTGATGTTTTGTGATCAAAATCATATACTGAAATGATATTATATTAATTCTATAATGTAGCATTTCCTCTACCAATCACCGATATACAAATGTAAACTAAATGACGAAATCACCTTCATTTCAAATCACACAATGATCATCAAATGTCTAATTTACACAAAACTAAAAGGAGAAAGGGGTGACTGACTTTATAAAAGTGAGTTAGACTTTTCACATTTAAAACAGTACAAGTTTAAATTATTTTTAACTGTTTTATGCAGTGTCTTCAGTCTTGAATAATAAATGTCAAAAAACTGGGCAAAGTAAATTCAAACAAAAACATAGCAACCACTCCTCAATGAAAGAAAACAAGAATTTTACTTGGTAATTTAAAAACACTTAATTTCAGAACTTTTTCAAAAATATCTGGCATAAATAAAGAAGTAATTTAAAGTATAATTATCATACAGGCTACTCACTACAGCCTTATGATAAGGATCTTTTAAATGTTTTGTCAGGTGGAACTTTAATACAATCTTTTCAAAATAAAGAAAACTTTAAACATTATTAGCCTGAAATAGCTCATTTTCATATGTAACAAAGAAGAATGCAAGAATCACATGAATGAAATTGTATTTATTTTCATACTTGAATTACAGCCAATAATCTGACTTGCATTTACCTGGCTAACTGTTCAAAGACTGAAAAAACAACAACTGTTAACATGTACCACTATGTCACATTTATGAGAAAAGAGTATAGCCCACCTTAAGCTGGTCAAATTCTTGAGCCTGTGACAGCATACCCAATATATCAGCTTCTGTCATGATGGGTTTTAGTCGTTCATTGAAAGTTTCCACAGTGGCATATTTGATATAGAAGTGACTAGCAGTACGACCCATGTCGGTAGCATGCAAGTAACTAGTGCTTTCCTCATATCTGATCATATGTGCCTTGTCTAGTTCCTTTGCTGCAGAAATGATCAGTTCTCTCCTGATGTGTTCAAGATGTGGATCATTCTATTTGGAAATAGAAATATACGTTAATACAATGAGAAAAAAAACAGTCACTACCTAAAAACATTCCCAAGTTATCCAAAAGTAAAAGTACAAAAACAATAGTATACCTGCTTAATATGTATTTCACATCCCAGAGAATGTCCAAATATTAAAAAATAATGACAAATTATAAATATCTCTGTGAAATTTACAGTTTAATTAATGCAACTTTAACAATCCTTGTAAAAATAATCTCACTATGTATCATATAATTAATAACTGCTAAAAAAAACTGTTTCTCATTTACTTAAAAAAAAAAAAAAGACTAAATAGATGAGATTCAAAGAGACAAGGGTATTTTGGGGTTTTAGAACTTTCTGAAAAATGTTTTGTTTTTTTATACTGTTAGCCTACTAGTTCTTACTTCTCATTACATTACCTCTAATAAAACCAACATAGTTTTAAAAGTCTTATATTTGTCACAAATAATACATATGTTCTGATATAAACTAATAACTATTGCCACCTATGTTTTAAAACAAACTCAAGTTTCATGAATGCAACAATGTTAATTTGATTTATGCAAATTAAGCTTTCAGTTCTTTCCAGATACATTACAATATGTCCACTACCTAATTATGCTACCAACAACACAGTAAATACAATATACTTTTACAACTGTGTTACATTCATTATATTCTGGATACAATACATTTAGGGAAATGCCTAAGTAAGTCCCTAAAAGCAAACTAGTTTGATTATTAAATTCAAATTTAGTCAAATATTTGAATAAGTCAAAAACAAAGAAGGAAAGTAAAGTTAATACCTGAGGCAGCGTGTACTTGAATCCATAAGCTTGTGGATTTTGAGACAATCTGACATACAAGTATGTGTATTTTAACCATTCCACTGCTTCATCTATAGTGGTCACTGTACCCAAAGAAATCTAAACATAAAAAATAAGTGCTAAAGATGCTATTTGATCTTTCAAACTAAAACTTGAATTAGTTGCAAATGCTTAAAAAAATAACAAAAAGTGGTTACATGTTAAAAAGTTTTAGCTCACCAACACAGAGATCATAATTCTAATTTAGTATTGTTAAACAATTTCTGCCAAAACATAACCAAATTCATTAAAAAAAAAACACTGAATATGGAACGACGTATACACAAAATTCTTTTTTGTCATGCATAAGTTTGAGGTAGTAGAATTTTATCTTCAGTTATCAGTCTAAATCCAGATACAAGAAATTTTTACTTTTGCTTACAGTTATTTATTAACTAATACAATCTCTAAAAACAGCTAGATGAAAATTTTAGAACATATGTAATGACCCAAAGTCTCAAAAAACTAGTATAAAAAATACATTATTTTCACAACAATATTAGGATGTGTGAAAAAATGACAAATTTCAAATTTGTAACTAGAAATAAAAAAAATTAAAAAGCAACGTTATTAATTAAAAAGGAACCTAGGGAATCTACACACTCTTGCCAACAAGAAACAAAATAATTTATGCCATGATGATAAAACTCTGAAGTCCTATAACTCAAAAATTCTTTAAATCCATTCTCTACTGCTGCTCTGTTAAATTTTTTGCCCTGTAAAATGTTGTCCAAATGATTAAAAGATTTATAATCAGTGGGCAACACAGCTGTAAATTAAAGAAGATGAGGCATTGCTTTGTAGCCTAATCACTGAGCTTCTGGAGTGTAATTTGAGCAACATACAGCCAAGCATTATCATAAAGCGAGATTGGTCCTCTTTGATTGGCTAATGCTAGTATTTTATCATGCAACTTTTTATGCAATTCTTGATAGCAAACCTCTGCAGTGATATTCTGGCCCTGGTTGAATAAGCTGTAATGGCTGCAGACCACCATACAGTGACCATAATCTTCTACTCGTACAACTTTGGCTTTGTGAAGTGTTTTGGAGCCTTGTCATGGTTTAACCATTTCTGTTGTAAAAGATCTACCTTTCATTGCAGGTGACAATTCGATAAAGAAATGGGTCGTTTCTGTTGCACAAAATCAGCACAGAGCACAGCTCAAAACATTGATTTTTCTGATTTTCACGGAGTTCACGTGGAATTTACTTATCAAGCTTTTTCAATTTTCCAATTTGCTCGAGATGGTCAAAATAATGGTAATCCCAATACCCAATTCTTGTGCTATTTATCAAATAGTTTGGCATTTCTTTCCACTGATGCTCTCAATTGGTCATTTTTAACAGCAGAGAAACATCCTCTGCCCTCATCTTCAAGATTCACATCTCTTTTAAGAAACTTTTAGAACCAGTGCTGTACTGTATGTTTGGAGGTGATTCCTTCGCCCCATGTATGGTTGATATTCTGAGCTGTTTGCAATGCATTATGACCGAGTTTGAATTCATGCAAAATAAATTATGCCCAGCTTTTTTTTTTTTCCCCCATCATTAATTATAAATGTTTAAAGTATTGGCAATAAAGTTTTAGAAAATAATAAAACCACTAATAAACAGAAGAAAGATTTAGTTTTTCAATAGTATATATGCATTCAACAACTTGATATAAAGTGAAAATCAAAGGAACAAAAATACATTAAAACAAAGCTAAATAACACTAATATTTGCATTAAAAAAACACATGGCCAGCATAACTTTAGCTGTAGTGGTAAGGAATTTCAAACAAAAAAATACCAAGAAAATGAAACATTGAAGATTATATTAAAGCTTACAGATCTGTTTTGTTTGCAAACATTTATTGAATGTTGTTTTATATATCACCATTGCTGTTTTCATCATTCTTTAATTGGTTGATGTATCATATTAATATTTCTACAGTTCATATATAAACATACATCCAAATATGCTGATTGTAGCCACCTTGACAATTACACGTTGAGAGTTTCCCAAGGCTTTTTTTTTAGTTTGGATTCTTTTGTCATCCATTATACTTATATTAGTATTAGTTTTGTCTCTATATTAACAACCCTTAAGAACTGGGAATATCAGGACATGTTATTCAGTTTTGAAATGTCCTTTGTGGGAGGAAGACCTTAATTTTTTTGTCTTTAGTAAAATATTTACTTTTATAATCATACAAGTTAATTATAAATTTCTAAAACCATTTCCAATTTTATCAGTATATATGTCAGTTTCTAGAATTTTTTAAATCTAGGTATTTGTAGAGGGCATTTAATTTTTTAGTTGTCCTTTACTCACCCAAGTGAACTTATATTTTTTAGAAACTAAAAAATATGTATCACTGATATCAGTTACTAGTATATATTTTTTAATAATTTCAGTAGCTTCACATCATAAAGATGTCTCCAGAAGAGGAATATTCATTGTATTTAATGGCAATGGAAGAAGTAATATGAATCAGCTTAATCATGATGTCCTAAAAACATAGGTTCAAGAAGTCTTTATAAAACTGAAATAAAAACCCTTAAGATATTGTAACATTTCAGAAAGATACCTACATGTCATACCCCAGCCATGGAGTGCTACGTGTCCATCTAATATATAAGAATACATAAAAGTCAGTGTCAAAAGTGATTCGCATATACAAACTCCCCACTACTACTTCCTATTCACTTTGTGAGAAGGTCCAAATTAGTACACCTGAAATTTGCCATTATGGGAAAGATGGACAAGAGAATATGAAGAGAGGTAAATATAACAGGAAAATGTTAAGTTTCAAAATGCAGCTATCTGTAGTCACATCTTAGCTAGAATCCCACACCAATAAGGTGGGGAACCAGAGAGGACAAGATCCACTTAGAAAGCAACTGCATAGAAAAAAAGTGTGCCAAAATGAGATGGCACACTAGTGGAGTCTGCATTACATTACTTCTGGAACAGGTATACTCTTCATCTGAACAACATGAAATCTAACTCTATTCCTGGGTAATTAAGACCTACCAGCTGCAGAAACAAAAATCTTAATCTTGTTTAAAGAACATTACTTCATCAAGGTCCTAACCAAACAGATGAGGCCCAACTGACATAACTGGAATTGTATGGCTGTGGACCCAAACCCAAATCCAATGCATAATGGCTAGAACATGAAGACCACTTTGTAGTTGTTCTCATTTAGTAATAAGGTATTACTGGAACCCAGTGTAAAAGTTACAGAATGTTGCATATCAAGCAACTGAGATTATATAAAAAACAAAAGTAAAAAAGCCATTGCCCGAACATGAAAAAGCTCAAAATGCAATAACTTTGAATTGCGGGGCCTATCTTGCCTCACTCAATCTGAAAAAACAGGGATTACATGCCCAAATTCTAAGGGGGCAAGGAAGTATCTTCTACCCTCAGAATTACAAAAAGAATATTGAACAAACTAAGTCCAACCAATGGCACAGGAACTAATACTCCAGTATGCAGAATTACAAGGAGTCAAATACCTTCTTTCATGTTTATCGAAACATAAAGAACAACTAAAAATAAAAGCTGTACTCAACTCAATCAGGTAGCAAAAAGTCATCTCTGAACCGGAACGATGAAAACGTGCTTCATCCTGCTCCTACCATACATGAGAAAACCATCCAGAGTTAATGGTAGAACAGCACCCAGTTTTGCCCTCTTCTACTTGAGTATAATAATAAGTTAATAATCACTTAGGAAGAGTAAATCTCTGTCCACTACTCCAGAAATGGGAGGATACTCGCAATGAGGAGCCCTGAGACAATGCTCTAAAGAGAGTATAATAGGTAAACCATGTTCCACCCAGAACATGACAAGCCAGGAGAATAATCTGATGATCATGGGCTCAAAGGAGAAATCTAATATCTGAAAACACAGAAACCTGGAGTAATGGCTCACTTGCTTGAAAATGTAAGAAACCACAGTAGAACCATCCGAGCGAAGCATTACCACTTTCTCACACAATACTGTAAAATTCTAAGATTTAGCTCACTGAACTGATAGAAGTTTTAAGACAAATGTGGAAAAAATTCCTCATTTGTTCAAGCACATTCAAATTTCATATCCCCTCTGCAAGTATTCCGTCCCTGGAGAGAAGCATCTGTGAAAAAAAACCAAAAAACAACATATTTCTGGACAAGAAGCAGGAGAAAGACACCTACTGTCCAATAATTTAGCCAAGATCAAACAAACTGGAAACCAATAGGGTAATCCAGTCTATCAGTGCAAATGTTCCACTGGTCCCATAACAACCACTTTAGAGACCCATGTGGGCCTGAATTAAAAGAATGATTGATTCTAAAGATGCTCACCTCCCCAATAGAGAACTTCATGTACTGGTGGAGGAAAAGACAACAGTGTTAGAAAAAAGGCCAATTTCATGACCTGAAGGTATAGAGGAGATTGCTTGGCCCATTTGAAACTGGAATCGAAAAACACCCTAAAATG
The DNA here is from genome assembly GCF_004210375.1 of Tachypleus tridentatus. Taxonomy (NCBI): domain Eukaryota; kingdom Metazoa; phylum Arthropoda; class Merostomata; order Xiphosura; family Limulidae; genus Tachypleus; species Tachypleus tridentatus. The sequence goes on along the minus strand of NC_134832.1, from coordinate 9,933,086 downwards.
GATGAGGTACTACCTGGGAGGAATAGACATCTTCATTATGATGACAAACACAGCTCTTGGAGCAAAACGTAAAAAAACTAAAATAAAGTTCTACCAAGTGGCAGGAAGAAGTGACAAGAAGACAAACATCCATATAATGATGTGTGTGAATGTTTTATGAGTGAAGATGACAAGAAAAAGACCTGAGTATACATCAAAAGACATATGTGACAGATGTAAGGCCAAATGATATAGTATGAAACTGAAAAAAAAACCTTTAATTTGTGCACAAAATGGAGATCACAACATTAAATATTCAAGATCAAAATATAAAGATAAACATCAGTGACACCAAACTTGACATCCATAGACTAGATGCAAAGTATTACCAAAGGGAAAGAACTGACTTCATCATAACTGAGAAAGTGAAAGGAAATGATGAAGACAAGAAATGTCAATGACAGGTTATCAATATCCTGTCATGTATAGTACTACAAACAAATGAAAAATACAGGAAAGTATCCAGTAGAGAACTAGAAAAGGCAATAAGACCACTGTTGAAAAAGAGAAAGGAGACAAGACACATCCATTCTACAATCCAGTTTCAATGCAAAAATCAAATGTCTGAGGAAAGTTTTTGTTTTGTATTTTTAGATATCCAAAAGATTTTAACAAGACACCAAGGAGAGAGCAGAAACTAATAGCCTTCAATATATTTCACCTATTTTGGCCATGATACATGTTTTGGAGTCACACCTAGCAATTTGCTGTGTCCACTATGTGTATAGAACCACAGATTCCAGGGGTGTAAAACTGGAAACTTACTGCTGACCCACTGGGGAACAATTTACCAAAGTATTGGGTTGAGGAATAATTCGTGAGCGTTTTTTCAAGTTAAAAAAATATATTCATAAATGAAACGCTTTGGCAAAATATTTCATATCATTCGGTAGATAATTTTTTGCTGTAATAGATGGTGTGTTTGATTTTCATATGTCTTTAATTTTTGCTTTCATTTTCAGCTCGTTAAATGGAATGTCAAGTGGACAAAATCGAGCATTTTCGACACCATCTGCTTTTCGCATTAATTTCTTGCAATTTCGTTTAAAACAATGCATACTATATACCTAGGTATTACATGAAATAAAGTATCATAATAAATGTTTTGGGTGTAATGTGTTCATGCATTGAAGTATTGTATATTCTTGCATGTAATGCTTGAATGAAATTATTTAAAAACGCTCACGAATTATTCCTCAACCTAATAAATAAATGACTAAGATCCTCTAAAAACTGAATAGTGGCATAAGGTCTAGAACCTCAGAGAGAATTTAGCCTTTAAAAATCTAAATATGGTTTCTCCAAGTGATGGAAAGGTAAGGGGAACTGATTTGATAAATGGGGGAGACCAGGCATGGCAGCACCCTCTCTCAATTGATCAGCAATGTATGATAAATGTAGAAGAATCAGGTGATCAGCTGAATTACTTTCTCCCTAACAAAGAAGAAGTCATCAGCTAAATGACATATGGTCACATTAGATAAAGTCTAAATTTGCACCAGCCTGCCCCTTACCCCTTGGCAAGCTCAGTCTCTGCTGAGCAAAAAGGAAAAGAAAGATGGGTCCTCACATAAAACTTAAATTCTCTGTACAAAAATGATTATATGACCTACATGGACCCCCAATTTAGAGAAACAATCTTAGCTGAATCAAGCCCAAGGTTAATGAGGCACTTTGTGGTGAATGACAATGGTGTAAGCATTTCTATCCTCAGTGGCTACATTTGTTAAGAACATTGTCACTGCTTCACTCTCTTTATATATCTTATATATTCTCATAAATATTTTTGTATTGACAAATCTGTGCTCTCATCCATCATTATTACATGTGACAGATTGAAGGATTTCTTCTGTAAGTGACCACTGAATAACTGTACTTATACATGACTGTGTATCATTTACTGTCACATAACTTAAATTCTTGTATTTCATATTTGCTCCATTAAAATTGTGTAACTCAAATGAACTGTTGATTTTATTAGATGGCAAACTCCTCCTTTGATACATAAAAGATTGGACAAAACAATTTATTGTCATCATCTGATACAGAGGCTGAATAATCTTCCTTGTCAACATCACTGTCATACATATTACTCTTGTCCCCAGATTCTTCAATAAGCTTTTCTCAGCCTGCTGTTATGAAGACAGCCCATGCCTCTCAGTGCTGTTCTTCTGAATATAAGGTGATTCCTCATTCACCCATGTTTCTCACTTTTCTCTCTGTGCACTTCAGTCTCTTATCTACCCTTTCAACAACCACCACTAACCATGAAAATTTTTTCCATTCAAGACTCATTTGTCTTTTCAGAAAAAATAGTTTCAGTGTTTTTTCAAGTTTAATTGCCATGTTCAGTGCAAGAATCAATGAGATCATCTACAGTTTTGTAAACAATCTTTGTATTGTCTTCAATTTTATCAACTTGAGTGAAAAAAATTGTCCAGTGAGATAGTATTTGTTGCATAATTCTTCTTAACTTAGTAGGTTGCACACTAAATTCCAATGAGACAACAGTTTTTGTTATTCATGTATTCTGAATGCTTGATAAAGAAATAAAAATCAATAAGCTCTTACAAACTCTGATAGCATCACACTGACTACTTTCATTAAAACTGAAGGTGTGCTGAATAGCGGGAAATAATTCGCATGTGATAAATTAGCTTACATAAATTTACACCAGATAAAGACAATGAATCTGTATCAGCTGATATTCAATACATTTTATGAGGAAAAATGTTTGAATGTGCAGTACACACCCTTATCTGGAGCTTTGCAATAAGGAAGTATACATTTTGAAATATCAGACAAAGGTAAAAATTACATTGTACAGCCATGTACTACATTTACAAAACTTCACATGGTCAAAGATTGTCACTTCTAAAATGTATGTAGCTCCAAGTTAGTTTTTATGTTATCTTCATGTTTAGAAGATATGTTTAAATTTAGAAAAGTCTAACTGGTAGAAATATAAAATGACATTTATTTTAATATGTACAAATATTCTAGCTCTTGTAAAACATAATGGTTACAGTAATTCAGGGACAGAGAACTTGTTCCCTGAAACATTTTTTTAAATATCACAGATTTCATTTGATGGTTTTTACAGGTCTTACAAATTATTATATGGAGGTAAAGAAAATGAAGCCTCTTTTTAAAATATTCATCTAGATCAAAGGGATGTATAATGAAAAACTATAATTATTTCCTTTTTTTTCTTCCTATTAATTACACAAACACACTGACAAAATTCATAGGACATTTAAACACATTCTTAAACAACTTCTCTTCATTTACTTGTACTGTACATACTTCATAAATTAAATAAAATAACTTTCTTTAATAAGAAAATAAAAATATTTTATGATTCATGATCTAAAGGGTTTTTTGTCATTATATAATCTTTCCATATTCATATATATGTAAAAATAGCTGGTATGGATTGAAAAAATTCCATGTACAGGAGCAAACAATGTTTCGACCTTCTTCAGTCATCGTCAGATGAACAAGTGGGTTTTCTCGTCATTACAGATTAATACTTTCCATATTCAGATATACTAAACAAGCGATTTCTCACAAATCATGAAGTACTTAGTGTTTAATAAACATCTATTTACCACATGGTCGAAACTATTTTAGGCATAACGTCAAAACATTTAGTTTCATTGATATTTATCAAGGTATGCAACAGATGTTTTCACTAGAAGTAATGATTTTGCTTTATAAAAGAAAATATGGCTTCTCAAAAACTATAAAGTAGTGTTTTCCTATAACCTTATTTTTTATTATTTAAACTAATTATTCAGTAATGTATTCATAACTAATTCCCTACATCATTCATTAACTTTGTATAAAGTAAAACTTAGCTCCTAAATAATGATAATGTGCCTTACACCAGCTATAAGAATTAAAACAAGTCCTAACATGCACAAATATCTAAATACAGTACATCTTATTTCAGAAACAATCTCATCACAACACAAATGTATATTTGTGTCACGTATACAAGATGTAAATCAAAATGCTTATAATACACAATTTTAATGATATAGTATCATAATGTTCAATGTGGCAAACCCTGCTCAAACAGTTGTGAGAAACTGTACAGAGGTTAAAACAACTTGATGGCAGCTCAAGATGGATACCTAACTAGAGTATGTTGACTATTATAAATAATTGCTATTCTTTAAACATAAGCCATGGCATAGTGGAGCCAAAGTGAATAGCAGCAACACTATGGCATGTTTTCAGTCTCATATTTTTCAGCTGCTATAAAATGGAATTAATATACGTATTTAAAACATTTCCTCACTATAATTTGTTTATAAAAACAACATTAATTAACAGCAAACACACATTAAAGCTGACCACTGTAAAATTTAATTGAAAGTATTTAAAAATACACTTTGTCAAATAACATGCATGTCTTAGTAAAAATGTCATTACAAGTTTTGACAAAGAATTTCACTTCACCATGAATGTCTGCTTTTATTCCACATCAATCAACAGAGGTTTCAGACAATCAGAACTCTGACAAAAGTATTCTTTGAAAATTTGGTAAAGCATATAACAGTACTGGCGTTACGTGTGGCTCATGTTACACTAACAAATTACATTACCAACAAACTACTGCAAGCTTCTTCCATGTGCCTCACAAAAATGTTTTTTGTTATTATTTATTTTACCTAATCTAATCTTAACTAACTTAAAAAGATCCTTCTTTTTTTACATCCTAGTTTATTTTTATTATTATACAAAGAATAAACATGAAAAACAAGAAATAAAATACTTAATCAATCTACTTTATTTTTCTTGTTGTTGACTGCAAAAGAGAGTTAACCCTAATTTTTTAAAAACAAATGGTTATAATTCATTAAAAATTTTCATTTAATCAAATAATGCACTAACTAACATAGGCTTAAAACATACAAAAGACATACAATTTCCTCAACTTTCAAAATATGACTTTTCTAACTATGCAACAAAAGGTTTTTACATATTTAACCAAACTAGTTGTTAACTTTCTCACAGAAATGTGTTTGTACTCTGAGCAAAACTAACATTTAACTGTTGAGAACATAATGTGATACAATATGTCATTAAGCAGATAAAAACTTGGCTTTCAGTTGGGTATAAATAATAGAGAATTAAACATAAGGTAGAACTATCAATGAATTCTAAAAAGAGAGGATGCTGGTGTGTGTGGCCAGAGGGGTCTGATTTTCTATTTGATAGCTCTGTAACCAAGCAAAATTAAAGGCTGTAAAAATAACAATTTGTTTGAGCAATGACAAATGAGAGAATAATTTAGGTTAAATTTCATATTTATTGAAATGGTGGTAGATGAAATGTAGATGAGAAGAAACCTACAAGTGTGCCACACTAGGAAAAATTTTAAATACTGCCTTATAAAATCAAAACCTTAAAATTTATATACTATTAAAATATGAGTTATTAGCTAAGATTTTATGTCATACAAATTCATATAGCATGATTAAAAAGTAGTTTAATTAAATTTTGAATGTTATTTACTTGAGCCTTGTGTCATGCACAGTAAAGAATGCCTGTGATGTAAGCTTAATGTATTACTTTTTGCTTTACAGCCTCACATTAGTTGTAAAATTATATTACAATTCAAAAATATTTATGTTATTACCTTATTTTTGTTTGTTTTTGCTTATATTTAGGCTAATACAAACAGATATTCACATTTTGAATTTGAAAATGTAATAAGTTGTAACAGTTCAAATAGTTTTTGTTTTTCAAATTTGCAAAAAAAAAATTAAGACACTATACTAGTTATATTTTTTTGACACTATAATAAAAAACAGTATCCTTTAGACGAACCACAACTCTCATTTAAATGTCTAAATACATCAGCAGTTTTATGTATGTAATCATCTGCAGACTTCCTTCATGAGCACAATGCATAGGTCCTGCTGCTCTAGATATTTATTTAAAAATAAAAAATTCTTAACAGACATACATTTGAATAATCAGTATTTGAATTGTAATCTAATATATTAATATACTTCTGTTTCTTTTTACATGTCATTTTACTGATAGACAATTTGGCTGACTACTGTACTTTTTCATTCTTAAAGAACACTAATTTACATTCTTTTACTTATTAAAATTAAGACAAAATGCAGTCATGCAATATGAAGAATGTGTTTTGACTTGCATCCTGAGAGATAAGCTACTTCTGTTGCATTACTTTACCTTTGCTACTTTATTTCATGAGAATCAATATGTGCCTTGTGTTTGTTGAGCTTCTTATAAAAGAGAGAATTAAATTGGAAAGATCTTTCCTCTATTAGAGCATAAAATATAGCTCAAAATAGCAAAACTTATGGTTTTACTCTCAAAATACACAAATAGTTATTTGTAGTACTTCAGCACTTTTGCTGACTACTATAAGTATGTGTAGTGAAGTGATATATAACTTTGTTCTTGGCAAACTAAATGCTTATTAAAAAGCACTTGTGTTTTATGAATAAGACATTTCAGTTGGAAAACTATGTATGATTGAAAAAAGCAAAACATTTCATGAATAATCACTTTTAATATTGTAAATAATAATACTTATATAAACCAAACTGATAAAAATGAGGCTTACACAATACTAAAAATATCATATTCTTATTTGTTAATTGTTTAATTATTTGTTAAATTTGTTAGTGTAACGTGAGCCACACATTCCCCAAGTGATTTACAACTTATAATGGCAGAGATAGTAGTCAGACATAGTTCAAAGGGCAACAAAACAATAACATTTAATTAGAAATAAATATATAATGTTATGAACTAAGAGATATTTAGGATAAACAAACGTATTTCATGCTACAATCTGAAGTCATCCTACAAAAAAAAAATTGTAATTTAGATTTATTTCAATTTCTGTTGCTGGTTACAAGGGCATTCAAATTCACTGACCACCCACATAAATAGTGTAAAGAAAATAAAAATATAAGGTTTTTACCAAAAGCAAATGACTGAAATGTATTTAGAAGGTTTTAGAGATTACACAAAGGAAATTTAATATTTTTGAGATGAAAAAAGTATTTTTAATTTCAACATCAGAATCACCATGCACACGGGCTATTCAAAACAAATGCACAAATATATTTATGAACATGTCTTTTAGTTTATTAAAAATACTTCACTGAAAAATATTACTTTGTACGTGAAAGACTTACAATATTAACTGAAAACTGACAAATTTTGTGAATATATATTTATACTATTTCAAAACTTAGTAGTATTAAATCTTTAAAGACTTTAAACAAGCACAAAGAGGTCAGACAAATTAACTGAGCTATGTTGAAAGAGATTTAAAAACTTTCTTTCACTTACAAAAAAGAACACATTGTATAAAAATCATTAATTTTGAAACTTTTTAGAATAAAGATAAGTTAATAAATTTTGAATTTCACACAGCTCACTCTTTAAAAATTGTCAAGCCTCAAAAAACTGCACATTTCTGTACAGTTTATGAAAATCCCACATATAATACTGCTAGTCCACCATTCTTTATATAAAAGCAGGTTTACTAATGTTGTTAAAAGACATTTAAAATGACAGTATAAAATCATATTTAACCTTCCACATATAAAATCATAGACAAATTAAAGCTGTGAGCAGGACATACCTCAGCATTGAGATTATCAGCTAAATTTGTAATGAAATTACTCTCAATTGGGTACTGGTTCGTTAATAGTGACAAATAATGGCTCAGTTTATTGTATGTTGTGATAATTACTCCATGTCCGGTTTTGTCATACTGGGGTCGTCCTGCACGTCCAAAAATCTGCATCACATCCAGAATTCCCAAATCCACAAAAGAACCATGTTTAGAATCATAAATTTCAGTCCCCTTTCAAAACAGCATATATATAAATATATATTAAAAAAATGACACCTAAAAAAAAACCTGCCACACAACAACTAAAATAGACAGACATTAAACATGAAATAATATAGAACATTAATTTAAATATACATAAAAAAGAATAATAGTTAAAAGAGCAAAACTCAATTAGTCATTACTTCTTCTCATCACCACAGTAATCACTGGCCTTGGACATCTACACTCTCTGCCTCATGATCCATCCACCAGACATTTGCCAAATCTCTCTGCCAGTAAATACCAAATGTCTTTAAAATTTCTCTCAAGCCCACAATTTCAACAAAATCCTTCTTTTATACAAGCAGGGAAAGGGGGATAACAATATGCTTGAATACTCCACTTTACAAAAGTGCAGGATCTTTCTTTTAAAAACTAAATACTTGCCATGAATTTTTGTTCTTTATTTTATTATTACAACAACAGATTATACAAGTTATGTTGCAGTGAGGTTAGCTTTAAAATATAAGAGTAATATATTTCACAGAAGTCAATAATCTGACATTTTGCATATGATCATCTGTAAAATTTCATTTACTGTATTACAAGTTATAGCATGAAAACTATAACAAGCACAAAATGGATACAAGGTTGTTCCCTGTGACTAAGCTGGTAGTGAAAGAGTTTTAACCCTTTCCAGATGGGTCACATCATATATGTTGACTCACATTCAAAATTTTTTTGAATTATGAATTTATGTCAATAAGGTGGTATCAAAACTATAGATCATGATTCAAATTTTAGTATTATACATTATTCATTTACGTAATGTAAAAGTAAATATTAAGAAAAACACATCTAAACACCAATTTTTGTATGTCACATAGTATGTTGAATAGAGCACTAGTTCGAACTAGATGTTTGTGATGTCAAAATACTGAGTCTATCACTCTATCATTTCATATGAATTAGGAACTCAAAGTACTAATATTGAAAATATAGAATATAAAATAAGAACATCCTATCTTTTTTGTTTGCTGATATATTACTGCATTTACTGAATCAAACACAATGACCACTCTATAACACGTGAACAACTGAATGAATGCTCAGCGTGTGCCCTTTGTGGTTTTCTAAGCAATTTTCAAGCATTGTGACATTCTCATACATTTAACACAAAAACTTGACATTGGAAAGCTCAGTCCTTTGTTACTAAGCTTGATAAATTATAGTAGAATTATATGATACTGACAGAGTAATTTAAGACTGTTTAGTTATTCATCTGTATGTATGAAACCTAAATCATCTCATATTCTCCAAAAGCAAAATTTTAAAAGGCTTAACAGCCTATGACAAAGAGCAACCAAGTACAAAGGTTATAAGTGGAAGGGATAATTGTTTGCTTTACTTCTTTATTTACTGTTCTATGTTTCAAGGAAATAAGTTTAAGGATGTATATGTAAATAATAATTATATGCATATATAATATATAATAATTGAAATGTGACTATTTTACCAAATATTAGTCCACTAAAACACAGCAAGACATGTCACTTTGTAAAGACTAAAGGTCAGTCTTATATTATTGGATGTGGTAACATGAGTGCACAGGCACTGTGTAATTGTTGCTTCTTTAGTGTTAGCCAGGCACAGCTGAAAGTTCAATATAATATAAATAATAAATGTGTATATATAAATGTATAATGTTATGAGATTTAAGTTATTTAGTATAAACATTTATGTTTTTGTGTAATACTCTGTAGTCATTTTACATTACTGCATAACATGTTTTTTGGAAGTTAATTATTTTTAACTCTCAAGAATACGTATCCAATAGAAGCTTCTCTGTAAACTTACCTTAATAACAACAGCATGAGCAGGAAGATTGACACCCCAAGCTAATGTTGATGTACACACCAAAACCTTAATTAAACCTTCACTGAAGTATTTTTCCACCAAATTACGATCAGTTCGTACCATTCCAGCATGATGTATGGCAAAGCCATAACGGAAAAGATCCTTCAACTGATGATTCCTGGACTTGTTTATCTAAAGCATTAAAATGAATTAAATAGAATAACATCACACACAACATAAATCCAATAATGTGATAAAATAAAAAGTGCCATCTTTAAGTAATCAAAAGGAATGTAGCAAAATAAATTTAGCAATATTAAGTTTACAAATAACATATTATGTAACAAATGTAATGAAATGCATTCAGTACTGTAATTAAACAAACTTCACTTGCAATTTTGTCACACAGAAGGCAAAAAAATCAGTTAATTTAACCTGAATCTTGGCTTTTAGTTAGTAAATTAGTTAATGTGTCAAAATGTAGGATATGTAAATCTCTAAGTTTTTCAAGAAAAGTATCTTCTATAACAAATATCCTCTTTTTAAAAACTAATTTTGAAGTACAAGCAAAGTCAAAACCAGAATGGCATTTCCAATAATAAACTTGCAAAATTAGCTAAGTTGATTCCAATTACAGATCTTGGAATAAGAAATATTATTCTTGCTTGTTTGAAGTAAATACATACCATAAGGATGTATTTGAACAAACAACATAAAAGCAATGGTAGTTTCATTCTTCAGCATAATCAGTGGGATACACTAATTTTAAGTTGCTACTACTTTAGTAACTTACACCCACAATGTTTCACTTTCTGTTGCCTTTCACAGCTAGTTGTGGAAAGGTTGTTACCCTTAAGTTTCTTAAAATTAGTTTACATTAGTAAAAACATTATATTTTTTTAAAATGCTTTCAGTAAAAGTATTTGTAGCATTAATTTCATTGAGTTAAATTTGTATATGTAAATTTGTAAACACAAACACAAAATTACAATTAGCTTTATCAACTGGGGTAATAACATTGTTTTCATCTTCTTTTAAAGGCATGAAAAATACCTAACTTATATCAAAATAAATTCAATGTTCTTAATTTATGAAATTAATAAAGTATACTTTCTTTTCAAAAAAGATAATAGGATTATTTAATTACTTTATAGTTATCAATATTTTTCTTCAGATCTTTTGAGAATTCACATTTTTTTTTGTTTTAACATTCTATATTTAGTACTTTTTCCAGAACACTGATTGTAATTTATCTTTGACAACTTACAAATTTTCTGTAGCTATATACTTATGAAAGGTATCTTTAAAAACACTATTACTACACTTAAATTCTTCATTGAATTTTTTGTAGTTAAAGAGAAAAGATTGTATATGTTTATTATATTTAAAACTGACTATAGATTGAAAAGATCTTATGGGAAAATATCTTCATAAATAATTTCATGGATCAAAAAAGGTAAATATAAATCATCATAGACTTTTTGTTTAAAATCAGTTACTATACACAATTTCTTTTCTTTACCGAAAAGTGTATATAGATATACAATAACACTTTAATCTAAATTTAATTTGATCTATAATTAGTTCTTTAATATGAATATTTCTAAACACAAAATTTGACAGATATTTGAATTTTGTATTTGTTAGTTCAAATAGTTGTTTTGATATAAATTTCACCAGATTAAAAGATTTGTCAAGCACAGAATCCAAACATTTACAAAAACTTTAAAAATAAATTACTTTCTTTCAACTTTCACTTTTATTCCCATTTTTATTTTGTTTATTTCTACAAATATTTATTTCAAATAAATTTCTGATACAAGAATCCTTACTTATAACTTCAGCAGTCAAGTTTACTTGCTTGCAGGTAATACTTCGTGAACACTCAATTGAGCTTACAGTTTGCTAGTACATAATTTTCAAGAACGTTAAGCCAAGAATACCAGACCAATTAAAACAAAATGTATTTATATGACTGGAACCTACACATTTATTGGTTACTGTTTAAGCATGGTAATATACGAAGCAAGATGTTCATAAGCACTTACATACATTTACACCTGTACCAGCACTAAAATTCCAACCACCCAAGAAAGAAGATAACTTGCATCCAAATACTTAGGTTTATTGGACTGGATACAACTCTGTCATACAGAATCGTATCATAAATATTTTGTTTCACTTTCATAAAGCAGTTTAGACAATTTTTGTTGCAACTACTGTATTGTAAAGAAAACAGTCATTCTATCCTATGGTGTTCTTGGAGCTGGAATTTGAACAGTTTCTGCAGGATGCATCTGCTTACTGGATAAGCCCATGGACTATCTATAAAGTCATAACATAAACATTATATAATACTTTAGACAGTTGTCATTGAAACCATTATACTGTCAACATGTTGGTATATCATACCCCATTATGTTTACAAACCAGGGAAAGTTCCAGGAATTGTGCAACAAAAGCTTATTTGATACAGATCATGTCAAAATAAGTAAGAAGCAGCAATTAATTTCTTTACATGAAGTAGGTTTCTACTTCAGCTACTAACAGTAGATAAACATAGAAAATAGGTGTGAAAAGATTAGAAGAAACTCTCAGGAATTTTAGTTTAGAGATTAGTGTTCCCTACTGATAAAAGATAGACAATACTATTCATTTTGTTTCATCTAGTTTCTAACTCAGGTCCTAAGTGTAAAATTACTAAGGAAAACAATAGTAAAGGTGAGAAGTATAAATTCTTCGAAGCTCTGTGTTCAATGTAGTAATGATATTATACAATGTATTTTGCACATTGCAACATTTATTTTCATTATGCAACACGATGAATCAAGTATAATTTTACAGCAGAGGAAATGAGAGATGAAATGTACATTTTTAATTAAAAGAATTTTAGATATTTAAGTATAAGGTTATTTATGTTTCACATTTTCTTCATTTATATTATAACAGTAACTAAAATGATAAAGAAAGAAAATTAATAAAAATATTCATAGTCTGTGCATTATGCTATTTAATAAGAGAGTGTGAGCTGCCTGTGTAAAGCATGATTTTCAACTTGTTACAGGGTATTTCAAAGGTCAATAAAACAATTAAAGAATATAATTAGATATATATACCGATATGATAATTAAGCTATTTACAATTAATATTTGTGGTTTCCTGTCACAATCTGCAATCCTTCTAGTATAAAAGAAAGGGTAATTTAGATTTCCTAATTTTTATGATGGTTACAAGGTCATTCAAATTGACAAATATAAAGCTTTATTGAAAAAAAAGTTTGATAATTATTTACCAGAATATAGGAATTACGCAAACAAAACTTGACAACTCTTAGACAATGAAATGTATGTCTAATCTTATAATCAAAATTACATGTTGAATAGTTAAGAAGCAATTTTATGAGAAAGTCTTCAATTAAAAACAATTAATTTCAAAACATGATACGTGTATGAAAGCCTTATGATGTTTACCAATAACCTGCAGAAATTTATGAAGATACTAAAAATTATCAAAAATTACAGTTCAATTACTCTCATAGATACATTCATGGTCATAAGATGAGTAGGTTCCACCGAGCCCAAAATAGAAGGGTTAACATCATTAATACTGATATAGTATTCCACTATCATTAAACCTAATTAAGGCTAAAATTAGGTTCAGATTATTGGGAATTTAACATAACATTATTTAAATTGGATATTATTACAAGCTTTTTCTTTCTGAAGAGTTGAGAAAGACCTTGTAGCAGAGGGTGTTGTATGCTAGCTACTATCTTTTTGTATAGTAGTTCAAAACTAGAAATAGATAAACCTAAAATATTTCTCAGCTATCATAACATATATGTATTACTTACATTGTTCTATACATTTAGAAAATTATGGTGTAGATTTAACTTCCTTTATTTAAGTTCAGTTAATCAGTTGTTTTTTTACAATGATATACACATACATTTCTTGGTCCCCCAGTTCTGTTTTGTTTGTTTGTTTTTGAATTTCGCACAGAGCTACTTGAGGGCTATCTGTGCTAGCCGTCCCTAATTTAGCAGTGTAACACTAGATGGAAGACAGCTAGTCATCACCACCCACCGCCAACTCTTGGGCTACTCTTTTACCAACGAATAGTGGGAATGACCATCACATTATAAAGCCCCCATGGCTGAAAGGGCGAACATGTCTGGCACGACAGGGATGCGACCCCACGACCCCCCAGTTCTAGTCACTGGAAAAAGAAACTTTTTATAATGTATACAAAGATTGGTTGGATAGTTGGTTGGTGGATCTAGTGTTTCACGGCACAAAGCAGGTAGGCTATCTGCACCAAACATTTGGTAAAAAGTTAAGAAGTAAATTTAATAAAATTCGTAAAAGGATATTTAGGTAAAAACAAAACAAAGTTAAAAAAAACACAAATAGCCTAAAACCAATGTTTACATCTAGTCTACAACGTTAAGAGATAAACTACAGTAATTCAAGTTGTCAAGAGCCTTCTGTACCATAACTGTAACTGTCATAAATCACCAGGAAGACTAACAGGTAAATACAAAAACCACCATCAGTCACCTGAAGTTGGCCTATCCACTCCTGGTTCTGAGTTATTTGACATCATGGCCATTTTCAAAAAGGAAAGTAATAAAGAGGTTTTAAAAGCCGCGTAGAAAATTATAATAATAACTTGCCAGGATGACTAACGGGTAGTTCAAACAGCAGCATTAGTCACCTGAAGATGGCCTTTCCTGTCCTGCTTTCAAGTTATTTAATGTTACGGTCAGTTACAAATTTCAAATCAAACTTGATGAACTGTGATGTTTAAAAGAAAGCCACACTAAAAGGATGTAATATATAAATTAAATAACGTAAATGGCATTAAAAAGATAAATGGTCTTTAAAAAACTAACAACATTACCAAGGTGGACAGTGTCACCATCACCAATAACACTGTCTAACGTTAACACAAACCTTGGGACAGAACATGATTAAAATGATGCCATCGTTCAGAGTCATAACAACAGCAAGAAAGTAATATGTGGCTTATGGTGACCTGAGTGTTACACAGACTACATATTGGTGCATCAGTTCCAGATAAAAGAAAACGATGAGTTAAAAAATTGTGACCAATGCGTAGTCTAGTGAAGACAACTTCCTCCTTCCAATCCTTACAGAAGCAAGATGGTCATGTCCAATATAGGGTTTTATTTGGAAAAGCTTTTTTTCGCGTTGCTCACTCTAAGTCGACTGCCAGCTGGCACAGAGCCAAGCCTTGAATACAGGACCACGTATTGGACAGGCACAACAGTCATAGTGCCACAGCAGATAGAGTTTGTGTCGGCGAGATCATTCTCGCAAATACCAACGTGGCCCGGTATCCATAAAAACTGGATAAAAGTAGATGTTAAAGTGAAATGGACCAATCAGTTTTGAATACCAGCGACAACAGGGTGTGAATCAACATGAAACAATTCCAGGGCCAGTAGAGAACTAAGTGAGTCAGTATAAATAGTGCAGTTTGAATACTGCTTAGCCTCTATGTGATCTAGGGCAAGAGAAATGGCATACAGTTCAGCAGTGAACACAGAAGCTGTAGAGGATATTCTCCACACAACCACCAAAACACCAGTTTGAAGGAATCTTGGGATCCTTCCCAGGCTTGAAGAAAGGCAGGACAATAGCCTGGCATCAGGCAACAGGAAAAACATTCTCCGGGCAGATCAAATTAAAAACAACCAAAAGGATAGTAAGAGAAGCAGGAGATAGATGGCGAAGCATCTCCTAGTGTATATCATTAGGTCAACAGACGTACCACCAGACTGATGAAGGGCCAGTTTAAGTTTCACCAGTTTAAAGGGATGATTATAGTCATAGAGACAATCAGCTCGAAAGGAAAGAGATGATTGCTCTGCCCAAGTCTCGATGGCTAACAAGGTGGAAGTAGAGGGAAAAGTGCTGGATATCTGGCAAAATCTTTCACCTAGAGTATCAGCTAGGCTATGGGTATCAGTTACTTCCTGGCCATCAGAGAGCAAGATCGAGAGGGGTACAGAGTGATATTGCCCACTGACCTTTCGAATGTTGTCCCATATGACTTTTGAACTGGTGGAAGAGGATATATTGGTTGTGAACTTAACCCAAGATTCCTTCTGGCTTTGATGTCTTACCCATCGAGCAAGTGCATTGGCCTGCTGGAAAGCGATATGGTTCAAGAGTGTGGGATATCTACGGAAAGTATCCCATACCTGTTATTGAGCCTTCCGTGCCATGAGCCAGGCAGGATTCCACCATGGATCACTATATAGTGGAAAACACGTCGAGGTTTTAGGAATACATTGAACAGCTGTTTGTATAATACAGTCAGTTACTGCTACCACAGAGACATCTATTGATGGCTTACAGACAATGGCAGAATCAAGTTCTGTGACAACAGTGAAAGAGGGCCAGTTTGCTTGATCCAGCTTCCACTGGGGCATGCAGGTTGGGTGGCATTGACCACGGCCAGTCTCTCTCAAGGTTACAGGGAAATGATCACTGAAAAATGGGAGAATAATGAAGGGGAACAAACTGATAGATCAATGGCAGTAAAAAACTGACTAGGCACATGGAAATAAGTAGAAGAACCAGTATTGAAAAGAGAAAGGTTGTGATCAGAAAGCATATGCTCTACAGAGCAACCCCTCCTTTCAATATCAGTACTTCCCCACAGGAGATGATATCCATCATAGTCCCCCAGGATGAAAGAAAGAGACGACAAATGTTCAATGAGAGCATCAAGGTCTGATTGATTGTATGTCTCTCCGGGACAGATAGAGAGAACAAACAGAGATGGTATGACCCAAGGAAACACGGATGGCTATGGGCTCCAAGGGTGTGTCAAGTAGCAAAGACAGGGTGGGTACATGTTGATCAAACAACAGTACCACTCCTCCATCAAACAGCCTGTCATTTTTGTATAAAGAAAACTGCCAAAAGGTGACTGTATCGGTAGGTTTCAGAAATGTTTCCTATAAGGAGAGACAAATATTTCCGTGGTAGGAAGCAATCAGTGTTTTGATGTCATCCAGATGAGAACAAAAACCCTTGACAGTTCCATTGTAACAGAGTGGCCATTTTTATTTACATGTAGGCAAATTCTGTTTCTGACCACGTCTTTTTTCCTTACTGTCCTTATTCAAGGGAGGCCTGTCGACCTCCATGGATCCTGCCCTGAGTAAATTGGGCAGGTCTTTGCTGTTGGAGGGGGATTCCAGTGACTGAGGACGTGAACAAATGATTGTTTTGCATCTTGGGGTGGGAGAAGATGTAGTCAAGGAAATGCCTGTACTTAGAGCCAAAGGATGTGTATCTTGGGGTTTGGTGGAATGTATGCAAGGGACAGAGATAGGTGTCAACATTGATTTGTCAACTTTTTTAACCATGGAGGTCCAAAGACTTTTCATTTGTTTTGAGAATGATGCTTTTGGAGGCACAGAGAGATCTGTCTGCACTCCCACTGTAGTTGTGAAACGAAGTGCAGCAGCATACGTCCGAGATGAGGTGGTGGATAGCACTTTTTGAGCCTCAAAATAAGTAATATTACGAATTATTTTCAAACAATGCACCTCTATTTCTTCACCCCATTTAGGGCAAGAACGAAAGTAGGATGGGTGAGAGCCATTGCAATTGATGCAATGAGGGTCTATTTCACACTCGTAGGCATCATGGTCCTTGACATTGACAAGAGCACATGTCAAGGAACCACAACATGACGTCTTTGAGTGACCAAACTGTTGACACTGGAAATATTGGAGAGGGATTGGAATGTATGGACGTACTTTGCAATTAAGATAACCTGCCTTGATGGTGGCAGGCAGATGTGGTGACGTAAATGTCAGAATGAGAACATTGGTCGGCACCATGATTCTATCTTTCCAAGTGGAGATATGCCTCATTGCAAAAACTCCTTGGGTGGTGAAACCAGCAAGAATCTCTGACTTTGGGATGTTCTTCAAATCCCTGTCAACAATAAATCCTCATGATGAATTCAAAGTAGCATGAGGTGTAACCTCAATTGGTATATCCCCAATTGCCTTTGAATGCAAGAAGAGTTCACTCTGTTGAGATGCAGATGTTTCCACCAATAAGTCACCAGATCGAAGCTTCTTTACTGACTTTGGAGAGCCAGCAAGTTCCTCTAGTCCATTCTGAATGAAGAAGGGAGATATTTGCCCTAAAAGTTTGTCTGAAAATGAATGCAATATAAGAAAATGAGGTATAACAGCTGGTACACATGGTGAGGATTGCTGCTCATAATCTTCAAGACATGGTCATTTACCTATAGACTGTTTTCTCACTATTTTATTAAGGTTTTTAATTGGAGTATCTATAATAAAGAAAGGGAAATTTCAGTGCCAACTGACCCCACCCACCATGGAGCCCTACGAGGGGATGCACTACAATGAGAAACAAGGACACTGCAGCAACACCAGGGTTTCGTGAGCACCATACCCAAACACCAGCATCAGATACAATGTCCACAGCACCCGTTCAGAACATCCAACACTGGTACTTGGTTGACCCTTGCCCAAGTGGACCAGCTGACTGGCCCAAGACTGCCCGTCTACAGGAATTCAAGGCAAAAGGATTGTTAGGATTGGACCCGTCAACCACCAGGATCCTCTCCTCCCCTTCACAGGTTGCTACACATGGGAAACACGTGGGTGGATGTTTAGATCCCAGAGGAGATAAACTGAAAAAACAGAACCTTCCCTGAGAGGTCCTCTCACCACATACATGAATCCACACCAACAGATATACAAAGATGAAAGTATGGAAAATATTTAGCAACATCTCCAGTAATCATTACGGGATTCCCAACTGATTTGTTAAAAATGGATGTTTTAACTCAATTCACTGAACTCTTATTTTGTTTATAATAAAAATATTTACTCATTTTATGCTCTAATGCATATAAATTGCAAGTTCTGGACAATCTTATTCCTGTACACAGTTGTTCAGTTGCTGGTTTGTTTTCTAGCTTTTTCTCGGTATATAGGTCATTTTGTGATAACGTCATTATGAATCTACACATACTATAACTTTGAATATACCAATTTTATCTTAAAAATATGGCGAGCTTTCAGTAAATTACAAATCTGTTGTACACGAAAAATGTTTTAATAAAGTATATTTACTACAGTTTTATGCAAATATAGTTTTATTCCTGCAAAAGTTCAATTAATCTGTTTTTGTTGGGTTTTTTAACCCTCTCTCTTGGTATACAGGTCATTTAGTAACTAATATGCAATTATGAAATTATACATACTATAAATCTGATATTACTTAAGTTATCTTAAAGAAATTTGAGTATTTGTAAACACCACAAGTGTGTTGTACACAACAAAAAGCATTTTAAAGAATAACTTTACTAGATTCCTAGGCAAATTACAAGTCATCTGAATGAAATATGAATGAAATGTTGAGAATAAAACATACTTATTTTAATTCCCCACAGTTTTCATATTTTATTACAATAACCTCCAGAATCCTTTAAATAAATATCAAAAGAGTTTCTACTAAAATAAAGCAGTAAATCACGAGGTGAAACCCCAGAGCATGTTATGGTAAACAATCTCTTAAAAAGTTTTTCTTCTCAAATAAAGCACTAAATCATGAGGTGAGAACTTAGAAGAGACACAAATGCTTTGAATCCAAATTGAAATGATGATATTGATATCAAAAGTATGATCATCCACAGTACATGGAGATTGAAGCATACATACCCACTCAAAATTGCAAGTGCTCCCAAAAATTACTTGCATGAGCACCAATATCTAAGAAAGGAGGAAAAACTAAAATAACTGACCCAAAGTCTAGAGCCCAAGAAGAGCAAGGATGGAACACAGAAACAGGAGATGAAAACAGAACATAATATACCTGAATAATCAAAACCAGCAAAGAGATAATGTCTGGGTAAGTCCATCAAAATGATATGTGATTAACAGGCATATTCAGGAAGGGTTAAAAAACTACCTGAACCCAAAACTTCCCAATTACTGAAAACCATGATATGACAATTGTTGGTTTATTTTGTTTGTTGCATGAAATTTGTCATCACCCAAAGGACCAGATCCATCATTTCATGAGCCAAGAATCATGGTTCTGATCAGCTAGGCAAGGGTAGTATTTCTGCTGTAGCTACTAATATAGTCATGACCACTTAGAACTGCAAATGCATAAATCACAGAAATGAAAAAGAAGAGAAGATAAAATAATTTGTAACTCTCAAAAAAGAACCAACATGGAAAAGAACAATGTATTTAATGCAGAAATATGGAAAAAGCAAAACCTAGTGGATAAGTGAATCAAGCTGGTGGTAAAAACATTTCTATTTAATAAGATTCCAACTGAAAAGTGGTTAACAGCTGCAAGATTAGAGAGAGTGCTAGTTACAATAGGGATAGTGTCACACTCGTGTTGATGGAGATTTGCTGCATAATCATTTGTATGTGAAGATGCACAAATAAGTGAAAGTATCAATACTAGAGGCAAAGAAAACATTTGTGTTGATAGAGAGCAGTACATGTCAAGAAAGCTTTTTGTGAGAGGAGGTAAGATATTGTGATGGAAAATAATTTTTATAAATGTATTATTAAGGACAATAAAAAAATTCCAGAAAAATTAAATTT
Source organism: Tachypleus tridentatus (assembly GCF_004210375.1). Classification (NCBI taxonomy): domain Eukaryota; kingdom Metazoa; phylum Arthropoda; class Merostomata; order Xiphosura; family Limulidae; genus Tachypleus; species Tachypleus tridentatus. The sequence goes on along the minus strand of NC_134832.1, from coordinate 9,912,696 downwards.
AGAAATTAAAGTCTCAAAAACAGGTAAAAATATAAAAAATCATATGTTTATAATTCTACATATATGTAACACATCTTTAAAAACACATAAGAAAACTTCAGACACTATAATAAACCTAAAACCTGCAGCAATAATTATAAAGTTAGATTTTATTTGAAATCTGAAAACCCAGGTAATACTGTAAAAAGATGTAGGTATACTTTTTATGCAACTTAAACATTTCCAGTTGTTTCTAATATTGCAACAAAAATATACCACACTTGTTACACGTGGTTCTATAATGAATTTGTATTACAAATAAAATGTTTGATAAAAAAGATAATAAACTGTAGTTCTTTTCAATTAAAATATTACAGTAATGTGAAATAAATATCTAGTTCTAACCTGCTTTTCCACTGCACCAAACTGAGGGTTCTGATCAGCACAGAATAAGTATAACTGTCCTTTATTCTGTGCCATTTCTTTCAGTATTATGGCAGTTCTGACAGTAGCATTTCGAGCATGAACGAATACCATCACCTTAAAAAAACAACTTTTGACCATTAAAACAGTGTAATTTTTTTCAAAAAACCATAAATATGCTTGAACTTCAAATTATCCAACAATCTCGAAAATCAATGAAATAAACATCTTTCTTGAAGATGAATGGTGGGAGATATGGATGCTTTGGGATTATTATTTTCTCTTTGAAAAGTACTTTTCAAGTTGATTTAGTGATATCGTTGAACATGTATCTTGATATTGTTTAGTAAATAATAAATAAGCAACCTATACAACAGGCATAAAACAAGTAACACATTAATACACAGATGAACACTTCTCACAGATGTAAGGGAATGAGTCTTTCTATTCAAATTAAGTAAGATTTCAAATGATTGCAGCAAATGTAAAACCATAAAAACCTGTAAAACTACAATTAATACTTCATGAAAGAAATGTAGTAAACTCATAAAAATATTTTTGTTAAATGTTTCAATATTTCAAGTTTTATACTACAAGGTACAAAACTTTGTAAAAAAAAAATAATTTAAAATTATTACACTGAAAGATAATGACACCAATTTCATTTAAACATCTTTACAGTTGCTCAAAAGTAATCATTGGTTTTGACCAATTTAATTTATCAAACTCTACCTGATGACCATTCTCCACTGTACTGGATACTTTTTGATAACAAACCTCATCCATTTCTTGTAGCTGCTGCAGTGGGTTCTGGGATTTAACACCAATAAAAGTTAGGGCAAGAGGTACAGGTCGAAACCTTCCATCAAAGAAAAACAAACCAGTATGTGGTGTAACACAGAGAAATTTAGCCACATCCAGATAGTTGGGCAATGTAGCAGAGAGCCCAATAATTCGGATCATACTCTGAGAATACTCAACCTGTTGTCAGAGAAATATTTTTGAAACATACAATTACAGAAAGTCACATATAAACCACTCATTTTTAATAAATTGACATGCACATAGGTTTTACTAAATATATAACTAAAATACAGAATTAAACAAATTTTACTGGGATAATAAAACATATCATGCATGCAACTCTAAACCAGAGTTGAAAAACATTTTCTAATAAAATCAATAAAGAGAGTTCCATCAAAGTAAAAACTGAAAAAAAAATATCTGAAATATCATTTTAAAAAATTGTAAATTTAAGGTCTTATAGTAACTAAAAGGTTATGATACTAAAAGTAAACTTGACCTGTCAATTTATTACCTTAACAAAACTACTTTGTATCATAGTTATGTGGTTTCACACATAGTGCTAGAGTAATTGTTAATGTGCGAGATTAAAAAGAACAATTCTTAGTAGGTATGCAGCTTTCAGAAAGTATTATAAACCTCAACTAGACTGTACAAGAGTAATTTTCAGTAGCTAAAATCTCAACTAAAGATTGTTAAATATAAATTCATAACTTTACTGAGTATTCTTTACTGAATAACTAATTACCATATTTAAGTGTACAGATTCTAAGTACAAAGAAAGATATTAATTGTCACTAAATTACTAAACATACTTTTTAACAGGTACAAGTTTAAGGAGATAAATATGCAGGCCTAAAAATCAGCAATTACATATAATTACATACACTGCATTTCCAAAGATGCCAACTATTTCAAATGACTGAGCATAACGATTGTAGACAGAGCACTATATGATTTGCAGCAACTAGGCCTGACCAATGTCTCTAAGCTGTTTATTATTATATTATTATTATAACTATTATTATTTATTACTGCTATGGATTGCTCATTTATGACTGTGTTTTGTGTATTTAATAAATAAATTAAAAAAATTCTTTTGAATTTTTTTTCATATTCTGAATTCTTACTCATAAATGTCGTTATCTGCATCGTTTTTGTCATCACCTCAGCCTTTTGTTGGTGAGATGCCGATTGTGAATGTCTGGAACAATCATTTATCCCACCATGCGACACACAAAAATGGATGTGACAAACTCCACAAAACGCATCACTGTCACTGACTTTTGTTGCAATGACTGAATAATTTGCACTATACTCTTTCCTAAACTTTTGATTCACAGTTTTAGTCCTTTTAAATTTGCCAGAAACAAGACAATCTGGTGAACGAGGCCTCTTTTTTTCCATCTTGTGAATGATCGCATTGGTGTTTCTATGCTGCTTAGAATACGAGAAATACCCACTGACGTGAGACCTGATTGGCTGACAAGCACTGATGGCGTAACTACGGATTCCCCCTCGTATCCAGATTGGAAAAGAACCACACTCAAACTATTTGTAGACGTCGGAGATACAAATATTTTTTATTATTTCAAGCACAAACATGATTATCACAAGTAGCCATTTCAACTATATCTTTTATTTATTATCAAAATTTATTTCTATCTCTCTGGAAATATTCTTTTGACTCCTTTCACGCCCTGGGAGAACAATTTATCACTTTATTGTGTAGGCCTATATAATATATAACAATTTGGGAGTTGCAACAAGTCGTAACGTATACACCAAAATCGTAATGATTACACTCAAATCGTAATGGTTGACATCTCAGCATTTCGTGATAAATACCAAGTAGAACAGCAACTCTGTCAATTTATTTTTTTTACTTATAACTTCAAAAAGTAGATTTTATGGAAAATAAAACTGTTGATAAATAATTAAAATACTTAATATAAGAAGTCCCTTATCACTGAATTCAGTACATTGCTATAATTGTAAACAACAGGCATTATGTTATCTTTTTTCTTCTTCCCCCCCCCCTTTTATGGTCGTTACGATTCTCACACACAAATAAAAGGTTGGTTGGTTGGTTGATTTAGTGTTTTATGGCACAAATGCCCAGTAAAAAGGTAAAAGTAAATTCGGTAAAATTCATAAAAGGAAATTAAGGTAAAACACAAAAAAGTTAAAAAAACAAATAAATAGCATAAAACCAATGTTTACATCTACTCTACAACATCAAGAGAAAAACTACAGTCATTCAAGTTGTAAATGACTTTCTGTAGCATGACTGTAATAATCATAACTCGCCAGGAAGACTAACAGGTTAAGTACAAAAACCACCATCCGTCACCTAAAGTAGGCCTTTCCAGTCCTGATTTCGAGTTACTTAATGTTACAATCACTTTCCAATTTCAAATTGAACTAGATGAACTATGATTATTAAAAGGGAGCCACATTAAAAAGTGTAAAGTATAGATTAAAAAACTTAAATAGCATTAAAAAGATTAATGGCCTTTAAAAAACAAAAAACAGTGTCACCATCACCAATAACACTGTCTAATGTTATGGACAAAACTTGGGAAAAAAACATGCTTAAAATGGTGCTGTCATTGTGAATCATAACGATGACAAAAAAGTAAATTGTGGCTTAATGTGATCTGAGTGTTGCACAAACTACACACTGGTGCATCGGTTCCAGATAACAGAAAATGAGTTAAAAAAATGTGACCAATGCTTAGTCTACTTAGAACAACTTCCTCTTTTTGATCCTAACTGTAACAAGACGGCCAAAGTCCAACATTTTTTATTTCGAAAAGCTTTGTTTCACATTGCTCACTCCAAGTCGACTACCAGCTGGCACAGAGCCGAGCCTTGAATACAGAACCATAGTCCATGTATGGGAGAGGAACAGCGGTGATAGTGCCAGAGCAAATAGACTTAGCAACAGGGTCGGCGATATCGTTCCCGCAAATACCAATGTCTCCTGCTATAAAAAAAAAATGGATAGAAGTAAATGTTAAAAAGAAATGGGCCAGTTGGTTTTGAATATCAGTGAAAACAGGGTGTGAACCAACGTGAAGCGATACCAAGGCCAGTAGAGAACTAAGCGAGTCAGTATAAATTGTGCAGTTCGAATACTCCTAAGCTTCTATGTGATCTAGAGCAAGAGAAATGCCATACAGTTCAGCAGTGAACACAGAAACTGTAGAGGAAATTCTGCGTGCAACCACCGAACATCAACAAACCATGGCAAAGCCCACACAGTCACCTAATTTCAAACCATCTGTATAAATAAGAATGGAAGGATGGTTAAAAAAGATGTTCAGAAAATAGCAGACAGCATTTCCAATCAAAGGTGACTACTTTTCTCAGATAACTTAAAGATAGGTCACAATTGGGGTCTGTAAGATGTCATGATGGGACGGGCTGACCAGTGGATTCAGCAATGTTATCCAAGAACAGACCCAATTCATCAAACTGCACCTGGATACAAAGGCAATGGCAAAAGAAGCAATGGCAGGTCGTCTGATCTGAAAAAACATGGCCCATCGAGGAAGAAAAACACAACCCCAGGTGGGATGCTTTGGTGAGGAACAAAGTTTCAAAGCATATGGTAAAGACTGTTGCAAACGGCAGAGATGCATAGAAAGTTCATGCGACTCTATGTATAAGCTCAAAACTGGGAAAGTGCAGAAAGCCCCAGTGCAGAGCCAAAGTCCTCGATGATGAATAGGGTCGATCCGCTCCCTAAGTGGTGGTAGAGAGGACAAAGAGGATGTTCAGTGCTCTTGTGCATTTGACCCGTAGCTGCTTGATCTATGGTATAAAGGTTAGCTTACAGTCAAAGATAAACCCCCAGGAATTAGTCTCAGAGCCCATAGGCAGCACAACTTCCCTGATACGAGGTTCAGGATCAGGGTGAATACCACGTTGACAGCAAAAGTGCAGACAAATGGTTCTAGAGAGAGAGAAGATAAAGCTATTTGCTGCGGTCTACTTCAGTAAACGATTGAGGGCAGTCTCTACCTGCTGCTCAACATACCTCATGAGATGTGAAAGTCGTCGACATATAACCCGTTTGCAAAAGTGAGAGGGAGTTGTTAAGTGATGGAATTAATCTTTATACTGAAAAGTGTGACACTCAGAACACAACCCTGAAGGACTCCAAGTTCCAATAGAAAAGAACGGGAAAATGTCGAACCCACACGAACTTGGAATCTCCTGTCCATTAAAAAGTGTTTAATAAAAATGGGCAACCCATATATATGGAGGTCTCGCAAAATGCCATACCTCATTGTAGTATTATAAGCCTTCTCAATGTCAAAGAATATTCGTACAAGATGTTGTTGTTTGATAAAGGCTTTTCTGATTGACGTTTCAAGTTGAATTAGATAGCCCGTGGTAGAGTGCTGTCATCAGAACCCACACTGGGTGGACAAGAGGAGGTTGTTTGATTTGATGAACCAAACAAGACGAGCATTAACCATCCTCTCTAAGGTCTTACAGAGACAGCTTGTCAAAGCAATTGGACAGTAGTTTGAAGGAATCTTGGGATCCTTCCCATGCTTGGAGAAAGGCAGGACAATAGCCTGGCATCAGTCATCAGGAAAAACATTCTCCAGCCAAATCCAATTAAAAACAACCAGAGGATAGCAACAGAAGCAGAAGATAGATGGTGCAGCATCTCATAGTGTATATCATCAGGTCCAACCGACATATTGTGAGATCAATGAAGGGCCAGTTTGAGTTCCACCAGTGTAAAGGAACGATTATAGTCAAAAAGACAATCAGCTCAAAAGGAAAGTGGTGATTGCTCTGCCTGAGTCTTGATGGCCAAGAAGGTGGAAGAAGAGGCAGAAATGCTACATACCCAGCAAAAGCTTTCACCTAGAGAATCAGTGATGTTATGGATATCAGTTACTTCCTGGCCATCACAGAGCAAGATCAAGAGTGATATTGCCCACTGACCTTTTGAATCTTGTCCCATATGACTTTGGAACTGATGGTAGAAGATATGCCATTTGTGAACTTAATCCATGACTTTGACGTCTTACCCATCGAGCAAGTGCATTGGCCTGCTGGAAAGCGATATGGTTCAAGAGTGTGGGATTTCTACAAAAAGTATCCCATACCTGTTATTGAGCCTTCCGGATGAGGATATAGTGAAAAACATGTTGAGGTTTTAGAAATACACTGAGCAGCTGCTTGTATAATACAGTCAGTTACTGCTGCCACAATAGCAGAATCAAGTTGTGCGAGAGCAGTGAAAAAGGGCCAATTTGCCTCATCCACCTTGCACCGGGGCACGGGAATCGGGTGGGATTAACCAATGCCAGTCTCTCTCAAAATTATAGGAAAATGATCACTGCCTCGTGGATTATTGTCAACCCTCCACGAAAAATAGGAAAATAATGAAGGGGAGCAAATTGAGAGATGAATAGCAGTGAAGGACTGACTAGGAAATAAATACAAAAACCAGTATTGAAAAGAGAAAAGTTGTGATCAGAGAGCATATGCTCTACAGAGCAACCCCTCCTTTCAATATCAACACTTCCCCACAAGGGATAATGTCCATTAAAAACCCCAGGATGAAAAAGGGAGACAGCAACTGTTCAATGAGAGCATCAAGGTCTGATTAATTATATGTCTTTCCAGGTGACAGAAAGAGAGAACAAACAGTGATGGTATGGCTCCAGGAAACACGGATGGCTACGGCCTCTAAGGGTACGTCGAGTGGCAAAGAGGATGGGCACATGCTGATCAGTAAACAATACCACCCCTCCATCCACTTGTCCATCACACAGCCCATCATTTCTGTATAGAGAAAACCGCCGAAAGATGACTGTGTCGGCAGGTTTCAGAAACGTTTCCTGTAATGAGAGACAAACAGGATCATAGAAAGTAACAGAGTTTTGATGTCATCCAGATTAGAGTGTAAACCACAACAGTTCCATTGTATCAAGGAAACCATTTTTATTTATGTACAAGGGAATTGGGAAGAAAACCCTTCTGTTTACAACCACATCTTTTTTCCTTAGTTTCCTTATTCAAGGGATGTCTATCGACCTACATGAATCCTGCCCTGGGTCGATTGGGCAGGTCTTTGCTGTTGGAAGGGGATTCCAGAGACTGAGGATGTAAACGAATGATTGTTTTGCATCTTGGGGTGAGAGAGGAAGATGGATTGGAAGAAATGCCTATACCTGGAACCAAAAGATGTGGATCTTGGGGTTTGGTGGAATGTATATAAAGGACAGATAAAGGTGAGAAAGTTGATTCAACTTTTTTAACCATGGAGGTCAGAAGATTTTGCATTTCTTTAGAGAACGATTTTTAGGAGGCAAAGAAAGATCTGTCTGCACTCCCACATAGCTGTGGAGCGATGTGCAGCAGAATACATCCGAGAGGAGGTGGTAGAACATCAATTTTCAAGCCTCAGGATAGGTGATGTTATGAATTGTTTTCTAACGCTGCACCGCATTTTATTCCAACCATTCAGGGCAAGAACAAAAGTAGGACGGGTGAGAGTCATTACAATTGATGCAATGAGGGTCTATTTCACACTCGTAGGCATCATGGTCCTTGCCACTGCAACGAGCACACGTCAAGGAACTACAACACGACGTCTTTGAGTGACCAAACCGTTGACATTGCAAACATTGGAGGGGGTTTGGAATTTATGGCCATACTCTACAATTAAGATAACCTGTCTTGATGGTGGCAGGCAGACTTGGTGAGGTAAAAGACAAAATGAGAACACTGGTATGCACCAGAATTCCATCTTTCCAAGTGGAGATACGCCCACTGCAGAAACTCCTTGGGTGAAGAAACCAGCAAGAATCTCCGACTCTGGGATGTTCTTAAAATCTCTCTCAAGAATAACTCCTCATGATAAATTCAAAGTAGCCTGAGATGTGACCTCTATAGGTATATCCCCAATTGCCTCTGAATGCAACAGGAGTTCACTGTGTCCAGATGTGAATGTTTCCACCAATATGTCACCAGATCGAAGCTTTTTTACTGACTCTGGAGAACCAGCAAGTTCCTCTAGTCCCTTCTGAATGAAAAAGGGAGATATTTACCTTAAAGGTTTGTCTGAAACTGAGTGCAATATAAGAAAAAGAGGTATAACAGGTGGTACACATGGTGAGGATTGCTGCTCAGATTCGTCAAGACATGGTCGTTTACCTATGGACTGTTTTTCACTATATATTAAGGTTTTTTAATTGGAGTATCCATAATAAAGAGAGGGAAATTTCGGTGCCAACTGAACCCACCCACCTTGGAGCCCTACGAGTGGATGAACTACAATGTGAAACAAGAACACTGCAGCAACACCAGGTTTTCATGACCACTGTACCCAAACACCAGCATCAGATATGTCTCCAACACCTGTTGAGAACATCCAACACTGGTACTTGGTTGACCCTTGCCCAAGTGGACCAGCTGAATGACTCAAGGGGGGCCACCCCAAGGCTGCCCATCTACAGGAATTCAAAGCCAAAATGGTGTGTTAGGGTTGGACCCCTCAACCACCTGGATCCTCTCCTCCCCTTCACAGATTGCCATACATGACAAATACATGGATGGATGTTTAGAACCCAGAGGAGGTAAAGTGAAAGGAAAGAACCTTCCCTAGGAAATTCCTTCACCACACCAAGGGGCACAAATAAAAGAATATATAAAATGTATGCACGACATTTTTATGTAAATTCTCCAAATAATATAATGTGTTGATATTTTATCTGTTAACTTATATAATTTCAAAAAGTAGATTTTATTAAAGAAATAAAACTGTTGATAAACAGTCAAAATATTAAATACGAAATGTCATGACTGAATTACTGTACTGCTATAATTCTCAACCATGATTCCATACATCTGATTCATTAAATCATTTTTGTTTTGCATTTTTGTGGTCACTATGTTTGTCAAAACACAAACAAAATAATTCATAAAATGTTGCATTTATAACATTTTTTTGTAACTTCTCTAAAGAATATCTCGTGTTAATGATATTTCATATTTTAACCTAAAAAATTTGAAAAAAGGTATAATGCATTCAAAGGGTTACTGGTTTACTAGTGAAGGAACCATTATTAATTACCCAATGACTGTGCATATGTTAAATGGTTTACTTTCAATTTTATTTTTCATTTCAGTTAAGATTCTTTTGCCTAATCTTTCAGAATCATCCATGAATATTTTCTTGGCTTGAAATTTACTATATGATGTTCGACTTAATTGGAACTTTGTAACCTTTTCTGCACAAACATAAAGAAAAGGTGCTGCACATCACAAAATGTTTAGTAATTTACAATCAAAATTTAATTAAACTATTTTTGTTTATGTTATACCAATTGGTATGGCATAAAATTGTTGCTAATAATCCATACTGTAATAGTACATATACGTTTTAAGTTCTTAATTTTACTGAACAATATTTTTAAAAAATTGGAACTTCCCTAGTGTGAGAAATGCAACACTTTATCACTAGACTTGTATTCTTCTCTATTTTATGAACCACCCCTCTAATGAGTAAAAAATTATTATAACTGGCTTTCTATAAAATCTTCTTTGCTCAAACAAGCCACAATTTTTATAGCCTTCAATCTTGTTTTATTACAGAGCCATCAAACAGAAAATCTAACACTCCTCTTGCCACACCAACCTATCACATCCTCTCTTTCAAGCTTAGTTAAGTGTTCTTATCATACACTTGTTACTAAATTATTTATTATCAACAGAAAGCCAAGATTTTCATCTATCAGTTGACACATTATATTACATAGGTTTCTGATTACAGAACTGTAAATTTCTGTTTAAAAGATTTGTTACCACAGGAAGCATATCAACTAACTTGAACAAATTTTCACAGCTCTTGTCACATAGTAGAAAATCAGTAAAATTGTTATAGTTATAATGTATTGTCTGTTTTTGCTTATTATTGTTTTATGCTCTATGGTGCATTACTTAATTAAATAATTATTTAGCACACTACCATCATCGGTATAAAAAAGCACATTAAGTGTAATCGATAGTTAACAGTGTAAAAAAAATTCAGGTAAGTACTTTATTTCCTGTGTTTCATTGTATTCTTTATCTGTTATTATAAAAGTAACTAAAGTGTAAAAACAAGTATTTCTTTAACATAAAATTTTGAGACAACATGGGACATATTGGTCCATTGCAGCTGTTCCACATTTAACAAACTTAACTTAAAAACATACTTAAAGCCAGCCCTTATCTTTTATATACTTAACAAGCCTTTTTTTAAAAATGTTTAAAGTTACTGCCTCTACAACATGTGAAGGCAACTCTTTCCAAAGACCACACATCCTGTTAGAAAAATAAAACTATTTTAATTGAACATGATTCCATCACTGCCAAAATTTATACTTGTTTCTTCTAGTCCTACTATTCTCACTGTTAAATAGAAAAACATTGATGCATCAATACTATCAATTCTCTTTAGTCTTAAACACCTCAATAAGATCCCTCTTAACTCTTCTTTTTTCAAGGTTAAGGTTAAATTAGGTAAAAAAAAAAAACTTTTCACAAGGCATGCAAATGAGCAGCTTAAAGTAGCTCGTGAATAATATAACTCAACGGTATAACATGAGCTCCACTTTCACCAATGATATGAATAGTGGTTAAGACAGGTTTTAACAGGGAGTAAAACAATAAAATTTATATATAAATAGATGTAAACAGTTATGAGTTTCAAAGTTCAGATTAACCAATTTTAAAATATAAAGTTTCACTAGAAACAAATGTTAAAATATATTTTGGAGATTTTATAAATTATGCATATGAAATTTAAAATTTTTTCTGATGAAAAAAGTCTTTCGATTTTAACATGAAAATGACTTTCCACTTGGACTGGTAAGAAAAAAAAAGACTGGACAAATCTCTCGACTTTATTAAAAAGTAGCTGGAGCATTCATCCCTTGAATGCAAATTTCGTAAATTTATCATGAATGAAAGGTTATCTCAGGAGAAGAAAAATCACTTAATTGTAAACAATGAAAAATGCTCACAGAAACTGCAAAACATAAAATGTGAAACTGACATTTGCATGTATCTCAAAACAAACTCAAAAAACTTTCATACCAAATTTGATGAGATGCAGCAAAGAGGATCACAATTGCTGGTAAAAAAATGCAAAAATGCCCATAAAACCTGCAAAACACAAAGCTGAAAATACACACATTAAAAGTTAAAAATACCAAAATTATAACAACTGTAAATATGTACAGTGTGCTCACATGGTTGGTCAATTCAACTGAGCCCATGTAAATTTGAAACCAAATATAAATCCAGCCATGCCAGTTGTACAAGATAAATAAAAATTTTGAAATTTAGAAAACTGAAAATAGTAACTATAAGAAGAAGTAAGGAAAGGCTGGAGTTACTGTAGATGTTCCTTACTCAAACTGTGTTACAAACCCCAATTTTGGCTCCATGCTGTTTCCTAGAATTACATTTGTGAAATCAAAATATATATTTGTAGTTTTAGAAAATAGTGGCTACAATATTTCTAGCATCGTTTACTTACTTTTTAAAAAATGAGGGCATGAATGAATAACTGTTCCATATTTCAGGGTCAAAGAAGGTGGACCTAAGTAGATGTCAGAAGACTGGGCTTAGGGAAGTGGGCCCAGGAAGTAACTAGAAGGAACAGTAGGGACAAAGACAGGAGTAGATGTACACTTGTCATGGAGGGCAAAAGACTCTTGATATGGTTTGAGAATGACTATGATGGAAGCACAGAAAGATCACTCTGCACTTCCACATAGTATGACAGCATATGCCTGAGATGGGGATAGGGACAATAATTTCCGAGCCTTGCAATGAGAAATGTTGTTAACTATCATTAATTGCCATAATTCTTCCTCCTCCACCTTCACAGGGCAACTAACAGATGTGGAAGCCACAACAGTTAACATAGTGGTTCCAGTTGGCACTGGTAGGGATTGTGGTCTTCTCTACCACAATGAGCACACTTCAAAGAACCATAACATGATTCATTTGTACATCCAAACCCTTGGCACTGTAAAAACTGGAGAAAATTAGAAATGTATGGTCATACCTTACAGTTCAGATATCCTGAACTTAAATAGCATAAGAAAAAAAGCCAATGGCCTTTAAAAAACTAAAAACATATCTAATGTGAACAGAGTAACTACCGCCAATGACACTGTTCAGCATCAGGAACTAACCTGTAAACAAAATACGTCTAAAATAGTGCCATTGTCGACAGTTGTAATGATGAGATGACAGTAAAATGTGGACTATTGTGACCTGAGTGTCACACATACCCCACAATGGTGCAGTCTCAGGAGAAACAAAATGATGAGTTAAAAAACTGACCAATACATAGTCTAGTTAGGACAAATTCTTCTTTCCGATCCTTTTCACATTGCTCATTCCAAGTAGACTGTCAACTGGTGCAGAGACAAACCTTGAATACGGGACCATAGTCCATGTATGAAACACTCACAGCAGTGATAGCACCAGAGCAAACAGACTTAACTGCAGTGTCAGCAAGATTGTTCTTGTAAATACCAATGTGGCCTTGTATCCAGAAGAACTAGATAGACGATGGAAAGAAATGAAATAACTGGTTTTAAATATCGGCAAGAACAGGGTGAGAACTAACATGAAGCGATTCCAGGGCCAGTAGAGAGATAAGCAAGTTGGTATAAATAGTACAATTTGAATACTGCTTAGCTCCTATGTGATACAGGGAAGAAGAAATGGTGTAGAGTTAGGCAGTGAACACAGAAACTGTAAAGGGGATTCTGTGCGCAACCACCAAACCACAACAAACCATGGCAAGGCCCACAGAGTCACCTGATTTCAAACCATCTGTATAAATGGAAATGGAAGGGTGGTTTAAAAAATATTCAGCAAATAAAAGAAAGATGGTACTTCTAATTGAGAGTATCAGCTTTTCTCAGACAACTCAAAGTAAGGTCACACTTAAGAATGGTAATAATAAGCCAATGGATACAGCAATGTCAACTAAGGACAGACCCAATTCATCAAACTGCGCTTTGAAACAAAGGCCAAAAGGAATAATGACAGATCATCTGTTTTGAAAAATCATGGCCAACTGAGGAAGGAAAAAACAACCCCAGGTGGGATGCTATGGTAAGGATCGGAAGTTTTAAAGAATACAGTAAAGACAGTTACAAACAGTGGAGGAGTAGAGAAGGTTTATGAGACTTTGTGTACAAATTCTGAATTCGGGAAGTGTAGAAAGACCTTGATAATAAACAGGGTCCAGCACCTTCAAGGCCAATGTCCAGTTCTGATCAAATGAGAGCAAAATATATCTTTAGCACTGACACGAAATGTGGAAATCATTGACATAGGGAGTTATCCCCGTGATAGCATTAATCTTTATAATGAAAGTGTGACACTCAGAGCACAGCCCTGAGTGACTTCAAGTTCCTGTAGGAAAGAACTGGAAAGTGTTGAACCCACATGAACCTGGAATCACATGTCCATTAAAAAATTAATAAAGTGTAGATCTAGCAAAATGTCATACCCAAAGGTCAAAGAATACTGACATAAGATGATGTCACTTGAGAAAGGCTTCTCTGATGACGTTTCAAGTCAAATCAGGAGGCCCATGGTGGAGTGCCATCACCAGAACCAACACTGGGTATGCAAGAGGAATTTGTTTGATTCAGAGAACCAAACAAAACAAGCATTAACCAACCTCTCTTACGTCTCACAGATACAGCTCAAATAAATTGGACAATAGTTTGAAGGAATCTTGGGATCCTTCCCTGGTTTAGAGAAAGGTAAGACTATAGCCTGGTGCCATGCATCAGGAAAAACATACTCCTTGCTATATCTGGTTAAAAACAACCAGAAGAATAGAAAGAGAAGCAGGAGAAAGATGATTTATCATTCTAAGAGTGTATGTCAGGTCCAATCAATATATTGCCAGACCAATGAAGAGCCAGCTTTAGTTCTGCCAGTGTAAAGGGGCAATTATAGTCATACAGATGATCAGATTAAAAGGAAAGAGGCAATTGCACTGCCCAAGTCTTGATGGCTAAGAAGGTGGAGGATGAAGCAAAAGTGATAGATGCACAAGAAAAGCTTTCACCGAGAGTATCTTAAACATCAAAATGAGGACACTGGTTGGCATCATAATTCAATATTTGAGAATGGAGATACGCCTCACTGCAGAAACCAGTGAGGATCACTGACTCGGGGATGTTCTTCAAATACCTCTCAACAATAACTGCTCGTGATGAATTCAAAATAGCATGGGAAGCAACCTTGATGGGTATATCCCAAAAGGCCTACGAATGTTGAAAGAGTTTACTGTGTTCAAGAGTGGACGTTTCCACCAATATGTCACTAGAACAAAGCTTTTTGATTGACTTAGGAGAGCCAGCAAGTTCCTCTAGTCCCTTCTTAATAAAAAAGAGGGAGACTTTTGCTCTAAAGATTAATCTGAAAGAGAATGTAGTATCAGAAAAATAGGTACAGGTGTTGATTTGGTTAAAGATTGCTGTTCAGAAACATGTTTTTTTCACTACTTTATTTTGATTTTTATAGGGAGGATCAATAATAAAGGAAGAATACTTTGGTGCACACTGACACAACTCACCATGGAACACTACAAGAGAACACACTACAATGCCAAACAAGGTAACTGCAGCAATACCAGGGTTTCGTAAAAACTATACCCAAACATCAGCATTAGACACAATATCCACTGGGAGATTCCATCACCATATCCAGGAATTCACCTTCAAGAGCAGTACGAACAAATTAGGAAGTATTTAAATGGAGGAATTTCTTAAGGATTTGCCATTATGTTATTTTGACTAATATAATTACAACAACTTTATTTTTTGCTGTCAAACATGATGTCACAATTTCAAGGATTAAATATAGTGACAAGACTAGTATTACATAACTAGTATCAGATTAGTAAGAAGACTTTCTCAAATATCTTCCAGTGTACCTGTCTGAGTGTTCTGGCAATCAATGCTTCTAAAACAGGGCCTCTATCACTATGAAGAAGATGAACTTCATCAATAATTAGCAATTTAACTAGCTTAACAAGGGCGACGTCTCCAGTTGACTTTCGTGTCACTACATCCCACTTCTCAGGAGTTGTAACCAGCATCTACAGGATCAAAAGTTATGTTACAAAAATACCAATTTATTTCTCAAATATGTGAAAGTAATAGTTTAAAAGTTTATTTGACCATTTAAACCTCACTGCTCAACATTTTATCAGGCCTAACCTTGCATTAATAAAAATTAGTAACTCATAAATATCACAGACTCTGAATAAAATGTTAAAGATTTGTTTAAGGTTAAAATAGAGATAGAAAAATACTGTCTATTTGTATTAGTTAAGATGCTTTAGGTGACTTTCTATTACATCATTTCTTCAAAAACAATTAACCTAGCACAAGATGTCATTGGGTGTAATGTGTATAATTAATTAATTACATCCAAATGAAACTAAATAAATAAACAGAATCATGAGGAAGAACTGCATTAAAAACAGCAAATCCCAACCTCTGATTAATTATATTATAACCATAATTTTTTAAGCCATAAACAAAACAAATTAACATGAAACAAAATACAAAGCATATTTTTAAAAAGGATCCTAGGGTACAAGCTACAACATGGGATTATAAAACTATCCTTGGTTTGGAGGTAACTGCTGAAGTAGGGCCCACACTGCAGTGGGGATACACCATCTATCAGTCTTAACTTCCAATCTGATAGTATCTCATAAAAAAAATTAGAAATTAGGAGAGCAAGATGAGAATGCTCAAGCCCACAACATCCCACATCTATATCACCCTTCACTGCCTACAGAGAGTTGTGGGAAGGTGACTGCTTTCCCAAGTTAAAATAAGAAAAGCATAAAAAGATGAAAAATAAATTTTAAAAAATTCTATTAAAATTATTTACAGTTAAAAATAAAGTCATTTAAGAACTTGGCACTACTTTATGCAGATGTACACCTTAAGCTGCATATAAAAGTATGACAGTCACAGTAAACTATCACTTTACTGATAGTTCATTAGTGCCTCTACTATACTGAAGAGAGGAATGCTAGCTTCAAGAGGTAAGTTTTATCTTACTTAACCTCAAATGGTAGTACCTTATTATAATTTTTTATTTTTCATCTTTTTATGATTATTTTTTCCAGGACTGTGGATGACCAAGTTCAATATTGCCAGTAACTATTTGCATGTGTTCTACCAATTCTTACCAATCTTTTCTCATCATCTCCATTCCCTGTGCCTGTATATACACCATTTAGTGACAAATCGGTTGTATCAACCATACCAGATTCTCCCAAAAGAATGACTGTTTCATCTAGGTTTTTATTGTGGGATTTGCAACTCACTGAAACACTCAGCCACTGGCACTTTGGTCTCCAGTACCTAATCTTTTGGCATTGGCAATAGAAGCATTCAGCCAAGACTGGAGTGAATTGCACCTATATGTCTACCCAGAATCCTAGCAATAATTTTTTCAACACATGGTTATGTTCTTTTGGTAGTGCTGGATTGGCTAGCTTCACTGAGGTTTCTGCTACTGCAGTACTTTCAAGAGTGTCCACTTCTTCCTCTTCCTCTTCAGCTGTCTCTGTCAAGGCAATTGTGATTTATCAACTTATACCCCTCCATCCTGAAGCTCAGGCTCCAGGTGTTGAGATTGCATAGTCCTTCATACAGCACTGGGATAAAACTTCTAACTTGCCTTGCACAGTTCCAAGCCTGTATCATCCCACTTTGGATATTTATCAATGGAAATGTCACATATATTGTGAGGAGGTTAAAGCCATTTCATCTAGATGTACCAACAATAGTTCAAACATAGCTCTTTGATAATAGTTTCACATCTTCTGCATCTGAACTATACTGGCTAACTTCAGAGATAGAAAAGCTTTAAGTTCTCCATGCTTTCTCGCATTTCATTTACTTAACTGAGATATAAAAGTGCTGTTACATGCTCTTTCTCAACATCTGTTTCAGCCCTCACATGATACCATGCATCACCTTTCCCTTAATGTTTAGCTTTTGTTGCTGCCAGCTTTGCACATAAACAGAACATTATCATTCAACAGATGTCCTTCTTGACTAAACCCTTTTCTCTGATTCATCATGACTGCTATTTCTCACTGTTATGACCAATCAAATCTAAATAATTTATTATGTTCAATGAAATGTGTTACGTTGCCTGCTTTATCATCTTTGGAGGTGCTAGATAACTTTTTACTTATTATGATTCTTCAGTTTCCCAAGGTTTATCTCTGGTTACTTTATTTAGGTGGGTACAAAAATTGATCCATATCACTTATTCTGGACTCCATTTGGAGGTGAAGAGATCTGTCAGTTTTCTATGCTCTTTGTGACCCAGTTGAACTGCCTATTGGAGGACAATATGTTGGCTGGTATGTGGATCTTCCCTCATACTTCTATCTCACATTACTTGCATGAGATCATGCATCAGGAGGGATAAGTATTTTTCTTACTAATCATGTTACATCATTTCTTTCCAGGGTTCCTTGCCTCTTTTTCACAGTAACCCACTCTAGAGTGAGTGTTGCCCAATCATATGTGCTTTCATCAAATAAAATCAACACTAGAACCCACTAATGCAATATACTTTATGTAGAATGCAACAGGATATGGAGAAATGAGGTGTTTCATAAGAACACTTAGAGGCAAACTGTGCTCTGCTGGACCACTGCTCATAAACTATCTGAATAAGTGTAAGAGGATCTTGCCCATTCCTACCAATAATTGCATTGAATAAAACAGAGGCTGATTTGATTTTAAATTGCAGTGTTCCTCAGGACTCCCCAGCACACAACCCATTTGCTACAGGCTGGGCATAGTATGCACATGTTAAGTATTTGCACTACAACTTTTGATACAGCACATGCATTTCCACATAATTTGGTAGATTTTTTAATAAAGATTACAAGTATTTTGTAAATCACCAGATTTTTTAATGAAATATGTTTACTGAATATTTCTTTGTGAAAATATTAAGTCTGTTTTGTTACTAGTTTGAGTGCAATGTGATATCATGTTGAGATACCAAGCCTTTGCTAACATTACGTAACTTGCACTGATGCAGTCCACTTGCACTCATCTTATGTATTCAGTATTGACCGTTTTATCTGGACAAGTATTTTGTAATATACAGTAATACTTCAATTATTATACATTATATATGTATATAGATTACTACAATTTAGAAATAAATTAAGCTTATTTTTCTTAAATATAGAACAATGAATCAAGAAGTAAAGCAAAAAATTATCTCTTTTCACTATGATCTTGTTGTTGTTGCACATAGGTTGCTTAGCCTTTTAAAGTTTCACACATGGAGGATATCAAACATTTTTAAGTTTATATATATATATACACACACACACACATATATACATATATATGTGCACGCACGCAGCTGAATAACCAAAAAAAACTCATAAATAACTACACTGATACTATAGAAATCTACTATAATTTATTAAGCTTATAACTAAGATGTATTTGGACTCAAAAAATAGGGAACTTTGAGAAGACTAAAGACACACCCTACTTCACTGAAATCTTGGATCAAAAGAACGTGGTAGCCTTTCCACATATTAAAATGACTGAGAAAAGCACTCTGGGGACATTCTAAGCTGCTGCTTGGTTATTCACATGTCATATGCTGTAATAAGAGTGTGTAATGGACAGTTTTCAAAAATGGAAAGTTCGATGGGGCCACCGTGATTGATTCAGTACGTAATCTTTATCTCAGCAAAATAAAAAGTTGCAAAGTTCTTATTTTACATTACAGCTTTTGATATTAGTAATTTGAGTTCCTAATTTGTACGAAACTATAGGCTTAGTATTTTGATATCCCAAAAATCTAATCTTAACCAGAGTGGCATTCAAATATTACAGACTCACTTAAATCTATATTTGGATGTGTTCTTTTAATATTTACTTTTAAGAAATTAACTCATATATAATAATAAAGTTTGAATTATAATGTACATTTTGATTTCCAACATATTGACCTAAATTCATAAAATAGTCCCTCAGTTGAGTGCTGTTTATTCCACATCTCATGATTCTAGGAGCAAGTGGAATTTTCACTGCCCATATGATTGGAGATTGAGAACAAATGATCATAATTCCAGAATAGATGAGTTCTATTTCCTTAAGTTGAGTGTGACATGTAGGATCTTGTTATTCTGAGTTTGGGTGTTGCCTTTCAAATTTCTTCAGGTTGAGGAGAGGGTTTATCGGCTTCAGTGTTGCTTACATTCTTGTTGTAATTCCAGTGACTTTGAATATATTATTTTATAGCTATAGGTTGGGATCTACTCACAGTTTGTAGCTGCATACATACGATGGATTGAGAGTCCGAGCTACCAATGTGGTATGTATAGACCACTATAATTCCAAATCTGAACAATGGGGCCTTGACTACTTGATTGGACCTGACAAATGGTGATGATGAACAACATCAAATTCCACCTGCAGTTTATGACTTAGGATCCAGGTGAAGAGTGTACTTGTTATGCATGTAGGGCAGATCCCCCAATAAAACAATGGCCTCTCCATCTTATCAGCATGAGATTGTAGCTGTAATGTGAGAGAGTAGGTGAAGCTGACATTTTCTGAAATCTAAAATCATTTCCAATAACACTTACACTCTTCCTCTCCATTAAAAGGTGTTAGAGACTGTGGATTGGATCAGTATGGAAAAAGTGACAATATTATCTGAAGGAGGTACTTACATTCAGTATCAAGATAGATAGTGCAAACATAGGTAGAGAGTGTTACAAGATAAATATTGCCATGGGCAGTTAAGCGGGGTATAAAAGATTGGAACAAGCAAGAAAAAATCAGACCAATGCTTTAGATGAGCAAAGGTAAAGAAACCCTAGCAGTTGAGTAATAGCTGTAATGTGAGTAAAAGTATCATTTGAAACACATTTTTTATTTAAGAAAATGTAAACTTTAGTATAAAGCAGACTATAATTGACTATTATTGATAGAAGAAGGGGATTTGAATTTCCCAGCTTTGGTTTACCCACTCCTAACTGTTGTTCCACAGATATCATTAGAGGAATTATTATCTCTCAATTAAAAATACTTTAAACAGTTTGTAATTACAGTATTTCCTTTATATATAATTTATTCAAAAATGAAAAATAATGGTTATTAGAATTAATTTATTAAAATTTTTATTTAAAGTAGTTCGGTACACTGGGATGGAATCATCAATTTCAGGTAGCTATGCTTGTCTTAGCTTACCTGGTTTATACTTGAACTGTACAAATCTTTCATTTTGTTTAACCTTAAAATGGTGGTAGGGGTTTGGTTTGAGAAAGGGTTTGATACACTCTTCCTAACTTATGTGCCAGAAAACTTTGTTCCCCTTTAACCATGCTTGAGGGATTGTTTGGCTGATGTGCTGTCTTAAAGAGAAGGATAATTTACCATTTGTGGTTTTGGTGAGCAAGAACTGTGGAGAAGACCAGAGGGGTCACTAAAGCCAGTCACAGCAAACTGATTTGAGGTGAGCAGAGAGATCCAGCCATTATTCAGGTACCAAGTTTTCTGGGCCAAGAGATTGTTTACTGATTTCTTTGTTAAAAAATGAGCAATTCCGAAGTTTTGCTTATGAGATTGTTATTAGTTATATTATTGGATGAGGGTTAGAACAACAAGGCTGTGGTCTAGAGACCCCTTTCAGGAGGTGGGTGGGGACTACAGTCCAATTTCCAAAATTTAGGTGGGAGGGAGAACCAAAATGCCTGGAGAAACCCACCTTCATATGATGGATGCAGAATATTCTCTCTGTCCTGTGCTCAAGCTGTAATGGAACACATAATAATTAGTCAAGAAAACATGAGTACATGAAATTGTGTCCTTTTTCTCACTTAGATTAAGGTGTGTTTGGTCAAAGCGCTTCTAATTTTGTGTGAAGTTACAGTCAGATTATTTCTGGACCTTTGATATAGTCCATATAACAACTTGAGAACATGAAACTGTCCTTGTTTTATAATTGGTGGAATAGATTATAGGGTTAAGTGTGTTTGGTCAGAGCACTTGTGATTTTGAGTAAAGTTGCTGTCAGATTATTTCTTTTTTCTGCCTTTTTATATTTGAGTGCTAATTCCATTAATGTGATTTTTAAGGTGGAGAAATTGCTGATTTTGTATATTTATTTTTCTGGGATGTAATTTGGGATACTTAAGAATAATCATAGTTCTTTGTTTTGTTATATTTTGACTTTTTAGGTAATGTGGCAACTATATTCTATGAGCAGGTGGATAGAGGTTTGTATACAAGCAAGGTTTTGGTGAGTGTTTACCTGTTGTCATTCTAATTAACATCACTAGTTATTAAATAAAATGGTAGAGGTAAGGAGCTCTGTAGAAATTTAGGATTCTTTATTTCTACTATAAAATATTATTATTATTACTTTTAGAATTTTTGGGTTGATTTTTTTATCTATGTTAAAATTATTAAGGGTTACTACCTTTCCACAATTGCTTGCAGACATCAAGAGGCAGTTGCAGTTAAAAATATTGTGAGCTTCAGCTCTCACCTCCTAGCTATTAACTGATTCTTTTTAAATCCTGGTTTTGAATTTTGCCTAACAGATGGAATATCCCAAACACATTTGGATGCTAGTATCACAGGTATTACCCATTAAGACTAAATGATGACAACAAAGAATGAAGGCATAATTTTTAATTTCAATTATATCACAAAGTTTTTAGTTTATAGTAAGTTTGTTAGTGTCTTATAGTGTAGGTTTTAATTGTCTATGAAAAATTAATGTATTGCCTAGCATTACATATACTGATTTTTTATGGATATTTATATTTATCTGGTTATATATGCACACACCACAGTTGACCTAATCACATCTTGTGCCAAGTCAGTTTTTTTTAAAGAAATGATGTAATATAAAATCATCCAGAGTATTAAAATTAATACAAATGTATAGTATTTTTATCTCCTTATTTTAACCTTAATCTACAACCTTTTATTCATTTATGTAACATGTTCAAAAAAGTAGTAACATATCTTTCCTTTGACCAGAGGCAAAACATAATCCTAGCACTGACCAAAGGCTTTAAATTACATAACTCCACTACTTGAAATCTGAAAATTAACTGTCAATACAATTGGTCAAGAAAAATCATGAAACATAGGGTGAAACTGACTAAGGTAATTTATTACTTTCCCATGGCTTACAAATAATAGAATACAACTACATGACAACTTAACATTCTAACTAACTTCAAGATAATTGAAAGAGCCAAGAAACTTTACATTATTATGTAGCTGTGCAAGGAAGAAAGGAAATATATAGTAAATATAGTGTGGAAAAAGAAAATAATCCCAAGATTTAGATAACATAATTTTGATTTTGTCAGCTTTAAAAACATGCAGTTAGTTGAATTTTACAATTGTTGACATCACCAACTTCTTAAAAATTACCATTTACAAACTATTTGAACCTCAAATGAATAATTTGCAGTTTATATTCATCCAATGACAACTTGTATCTGCTCAGGCAGGAACCTTATCAAAAAAAAGGTTTTGGCCATCTTAATAATTCTAACTTGAGGCCAAATTCAATAGTCAGGGCTAAAGGTTTTCATTTTTTGTTATTACTCCATCCAAAACAAATGCTAATAAAACCTACATCAAAAGAAAATTTAAAATCTTAACTTTTCAGTCAGAATCTTATACTAGAGTAAATGTGTGAGAATATGTAGAAATAATTCTTCAATTTTCTAGGTAATCATTTTCCCCCTGTAATTCCCAGAAGGTATTGGTTAGAAGAGGATAAACATCATATGCATTTAACATTTTTTGCTGCAGGTTTATGGCTAAATTTATACTATTATCACTACAGATTTTATAATTAAAAATATATCTATCCTATTATTTAACCACTTTTAAAACTAATGCATAAAAATACAGAAACTAATTGAGAAAGACTAAGAGTTCTACACATTTTTACTTCATTCCAAAAAAGTAGTTATTTTTACAATAAATCTTCAAAATGAATTCCTTTTAAAGACTTTAACATATACCTGAGTCTGTAATATTTCTGTCTTAGTCAGTTGCATGTCACCTGTAAGTTCTCGTACCAAAACTCCTAGTGGTTCTAGTCTCTTGCTGAAGTTTCTCACCATCTCTGCTGCTAAGGCTTTCATTGGGGCAACATACACAACCTGCCAATAATCATTACAAAACAAAAACACTAGACAACAAAAGTGAGCCGAGCCTCATTATACTGCTTCATTACTTAAAAGTATCACATTCAGTAAATTGCAGAGCACAGTCTAAAAAATGTATTTTACTTGACAGCAATATCTTTTATAAAACAGAAAAAAAACATATTTAACTAAATCTGTTTCTGAAACAAAGAATTTTGTATTTAGTTATTTCATCTTTAAAAGATTCTTAACCATATTCTATGTATATTTGATTAATTCAAGATGTAACTTCACAAGTCAACTAAGTTTCCTTTGCTTTAATTACATCTGATAGTGTTATTCTTCGATGGTATCACAAATGTTCTCATGGGATAGTTCTTTGTAAAGTCTGATATACTATGTATAAATGGATAATGAACTTTTCCAGTGGCATTTCAAGTGATACCTCATGGAAGGTCATACCTTATTTTCAGATGGAAATTATCAGTTATCAGCAGCACAAGTGCTCTAGAAAAGTTAGCATGACCATTTCAAATATATATATAATGTTATAATTTCTCAGTTTGAGGCAGAAAGAGATTTTTTAACAGACAAGCAGCTTGGACTATCTTTCTAAAAACCTTCCAGTAATGTGCCATCATTTGTGTACAGACATACATATATACACACTGTCATGACCCTGTTCAATGGGTTGCGTAAATAAAAATGTTTCACTCAATTTTAAACTTTTGCTAATCTTTTTCATTCTGGAATATATGATTATTCTTAGAAATCAGGGCACTTGAGAATACTGTATACAGAAGGCTGGTAAATAACGTAAGTAGAATTTAAAAAGGCCAATGGCCCTTAAAAATTTAAAAACACAAGTAAAATAGACACTGTCACCATTGCCAGTTACACTGTCCAGCACCAGGAGTAAATCCATGGAAATGTGTATAAAATGGTGCTATTGTTCATAGTTGTAATGACAGTATAACAGTGAAAAGGGGCTACATGGTACATCAGACCCAGATAAAATAAAATTATGATTTAAAAAACTAACAAATGAATAGCCTTCAAAGGACAACTTCTCCTTTCAGATCCTTATGAAAACAAGACAGCCAAAACAAGAAGGTTTTATCAAGAAAAGCTTATCACAACATTGCTCATTCTAAATCGACTGCCAACTGGCACAAAGCTGTGCCTTAAATGCAGAACCGTAGTCCATATACAGGACAGGCACAACAGTGATAGCACCAGAGAAGACAGACTCGGCTACAGTGTCAGCGAGCTCATTCCTATGAATACTGACATAGCCCAGTTATCTGGATAAACTGGATAGAAACGGTAGATCAAAAAAAGGGCCAGTTGGTTTTGAATATCAAGAAAAACAAAATGAGAACAAATGTGAAGTGATTCCAGGGCTGGTAGAGAGCTGAGAGAATTTCCCCTATGATTTTGGAGCTGGTGGTGGAGGATATGCGTGTTGTGAGCTTAATTCCAGATTCTTTCCAGCTTTGAGGTCTACTCTATCAAGCATGGGCACAGGCCCATTGAAAAGCAATATGATTTCAAAAGAGTGAGATACCCATGAAAGGTATCCTAAGCCCATTTTTGATCCTTCTCTGCTATCTGGCAGGCAGGACTTCACCACAGACAAGGACACTATGGAAAACATCTATGTTTTAGGAATAGATTGAGCAGCCATCTGGACAATTCAGTCAGTCAGTGCTAACAAGCAGTCATCCACTGATGGCAGGATCAAGTTCATAGAGTGCTAGTTAACTTGGTCTAACTTCCACCAAGGCAGGCTTCAGAAATTTTTCTTCTACTGAAAGACACATGGGATGAGAAGAATGAACCAAAGTTCTGTCACCCACATTAGAACAAAAACCTTGACAGTTCTTCTGTATCAAAGTGACAATTGTTACTTAGGTGGAGAAGAATTGGGTGGAAAGAGGTCCATGTTATTTTTTTTACTAGAATGAAGTCTCTTGATCTCCTTGGATCCTGCCCTCGATAGAGTGGGCAGGTCTAGATTGGTGGGTGTAGGTTCCAGCAACAGAAGGCATGAATGAATAATTATAATCATTCTGTACCTTGGGGCATCTCTGAAGAAGAAGGACATGAGCAGAGCCCAGAAACTGGGGCTGAATGAAGTGGATCTGGGGAGCCACTGGAAATAATGATGGGAACAGATACAGGAAACTATTTTAACTAAGGAGAGCAAAATGGCTCTTAACATAGTTGGAGAACAACTCTGTCAGAGGTATGGAAAGATCTGTCTGCACTCCCACTGTAGCAGTGGAACATAGTGCAGCAGCATATGTCCAAGATGCAGTGGGGGACCAGCAACTTTTGAACCTCAGGGTAGGAAATATCGTCCACAATTTTTTTTGTTGGACCTATTTCTTCTCCATCCATTTAGGGCAGAAACAAAAGTATGAGATGTGGGTATCACTACTGTTGACACAGTGAGTTTCCAGGTTATACTTATAAGCTTTGTGATCTTTGCCACCACAATGAACACACAAAGAACCATGACAAGAATGATTTAACTACTGGCACTGGAAACATCGGAAAGGGTTGGGAATATATGGCCATTACTTACAATTCAAGTAACCTGTCTTGACAGTGACAAGTAGACGTGGCTATGCAAACATCAAAATTAGAATGTCTTTAGGCAACATTATTGTCCTTATGAGTGCACCACAAAAACACCTTGGCTGGAAAAAACAACTTGCAAATATTCCTTAAATCCCTCTCAACGATGTGATGTAGTAGCAAGTGGAGTAACCTCAATGGGTATATCCCCAATGGCCTTCAAATTTAGGAGAAGTTTGATGTGTACTAGTGTAGATGTTTCCAACAAAATGTTGCCAGAGCACGACTTTCTAACTGACTTGGGGAAATCAGGAAGCCCCTCTAATCCCTTTTGAATAAAAAAAGGAATACATCTGCCTTAAGTTCTCACACAGTGAACAAAGAATGAGATATTAAGGTATGTAATCTAGCTGTGATGGCAACTGTGCAACAGATTTGTCATGTGTGGTCATTTTCCTTTTTTTTTTTTTGTGGATTGGGGTATCCATAATAAATAGAATAAATTTCAGTACCCTATAACCCACCACACCACAATGCTAAACAAAGACACTGCAGCAATGCCAGGGCTTTGTAAGCACTATACCAGAACACTAGTATCAGACACAATGTCTGCAACATCCATTGAGAAAGACCAACACTGGTACTCAGTTGATTCTTGTCCAAAAAGACCAGCTGACTGATCCCAAGGTTGCCTGTCTACAGGAATTCAAGGCTACATTAGCATGTTGGACAATACTCTTCTCCCCTTCAAAGGTCACCATGCCTGGCAAACATGTGAGTGGATGTTCAGATCCCAGAGAGGGTGAACTAAAAGTACAAAACCTTTTCTGGGAGGTCCCCTTACCACACATAGGAATTCATCTCAAAGGAAGAGTACACCTGATTTGTTTTTATTACTCATCAGCATCTCTACCAGCTTACTTTTAAACTGAAATTCTTTTAAGCAGGATTAGAGTAAATTGATCTATGACAGAGTGAGCATGGGCAAATGCTTCAATCATTGAGGTTTGACCTCATCAGTCCAAAACTGTAATAAAATCTTAAATCTGTCAAGAGATTATAAAGTTATGAGCTAAAAGTTTACACTTGATAAAAAGAAAACTCAGAACCATTCTATGAACCACTATGCAGCTGCTAAAAACAACTATTTTTCATATCAACTATTTTATTGTGTGTCTATACAAATGCGCACATGCATGCACACACACACACTGATACCATTAATATCTGCAAATAAATATATACTACAAATGCCTTCAACAAGAGAAAATTGTTAAAACAGTCACTCATTTAAAGTAAAATAACCACAGCAAAACAATATCCTATCACTTACTAAGTGATTTCATGTACAAATAAAATTTGAAAAAAAAACTAAAACCAAAACTAGCATATATCATATTTCACATTTTAAAAACAAAAAATATAATATACAGACAATGTTTTGCTTCACTCCTTACATTGCATTTGGGCTTATTAATTAGAGATTAAATACAGATACATCATACATCTCTGACTGAAACTTTAGATGCTGGTGCACCACTTTCTAGTGGCACACTTTACACTGGAAAAGTGTGAAATATTACCTTATGAAAGTTACACCACTGATTACAGTGTATTGTTTATTATTGAAATAAGTTTTAAATAAAGTTTTACAAAATATTCTTCACTTCCTTCACCTTTCAAAGTTAAATTAAACAGATGTTTGTAATTAAAAGTCAGAGATTAAATTAACAGGTTCAAATATGACGTAAATTAATATGTACAGAGGTTAATTATAATATTCTAAAGCTAGCAATGCATAACAAGACAAGATTTATTTATCTTCAAGAAACTTTATTTTATGTACAGCATAATCTACCAGATAAAACATATTACTTTTAAAGTTATCTTTCTGTGTGATTTTCCACTTTAATTTTACAGAGAATATTCAACACAAAATAATATTATGAACTTTTTTCAGGATACTAATCATCACAATCTGTATAATGAGGTTATACATATATTAAATATATTTCACAACAACTAACTGTTATCTTTCATCAGGACAATTCACTAAATGTACTGAGCAAGTTTATAATTAATATTTAAAAAATGTACAAAAACAAACCTTAAATTTATCTTTTTTCAAGACATTTCCTTCCATATGCTGTTTAATCTGATGGAGAATAGTTAACATAGCAACATTGGTTTTCCCAGCACCAGTTGGTGCACAGATCAGAAGGTTTTCATTTGTATGATATGCAGAAGGAAAGACAACTGACTGAATGTGGTTCAAGGTTTTCATGCCTCGGAATCCTAGTTGACCAAGCTATTGATAAAGTGTATGAATAAATTTATTATGCTGTTTTGATAATTAAAATTTTTTATTCATACAAATAATTGAGTTAATAATTTTCTATAATATATGAAAAAAATATTTTTTTCCCTAAAAACCACTATCAATGTAGGTTTGTAACATAATACAAATGTTTAATAAAGCATGCACATTACCATTCATACTGGTTTTTGTTTTTGTTGTTTTTCAACTAAAAAAATCTTGTATTTAGTCATCATTTTTGGAATAAAGAGTATAAAACATTCATATTTTCCTAAAGAACAAAATACAAGGATTTTATTCATCCAAAAATTTATATCTCAATACCCAAAATTAAATTTTATTTTAAAACAGGTATGTAATTACTTTAAAAAAATTCAAAGTTTAACTCTTTAGCCACAGCCATTTGTTTCTTCACATCACAATGCTTTAAAGAATTATATTCAAAATGTATTTAAATTACACTATTTTCATGGTATAGCAAAAAAAGCATAAAACATACCTAATAATTCATATTTTAATAGTATATAAGTTTTAAGTCCTTATTTATATAAGGCAATATCAGAAACAAAATCTAGAATTTCCCCAAGTGTGGAAACTGTGACATTTGCTCTCTAGATAGCCCTCATAGCAGGATTGAGTCTGATTGTCTATATGATATGGAGTTGATCAGTGTATCTGTTATATGTAGAAAAGGCAGACCATACAAAATGCTACTATGTGATCCAACAGGTCTAAAATGGCATTCTCTTTCAGTAGTTTTAATAGGAGTCTTTGAAGTTTCTTTTTTCTTTGGTTGGTGGGATCTCTACCTAAAGGTCTATATTTGCTGGAGTCATTTAAGATGGCATAGACTTTAACAAGGTCATTTTGTTTGTTGAGAATGATTATGCCATTTTCTTTGTCCAGATTCAAAAGCATTACATTCAAAATATTTTAAATCACCTGTTGTATGTGTGTGTGTGTGTGTGTATATACATATATATACTTTATGCAATGCAATACAATAACTCTTTCAGCACAGGTTTGGGTCGTGGAACTGACCTCATAACCATTTTGTGCTTGTTATAGTATTCAAGCTATTACTTTTTAAATTAGTAGGCAAATAATCAGTAAACATTGCAAGGTTTACATATGCAAGATATCAGGCTCTTAAGATTTGTTAAACAGTGCCTTTTTTATTTTTTCATATTGCCTATCTAACATGTAAAGTAACTTTCGTTTTAAGGTTAAAAATACTTCTATGTATCAGAAAACTTTCAAATTTCACATGCAATAATCTCCAAACAGTTTTAATAACAATTTCTTAAGAAAAAAACTATATTTTAAATTACTTTCACTTACAAATCTCTATGGGCTTGATCAATATGGTCAATTTTTTAAGCACCATATAAAATTAGGAAATGAATATGACTTTTTCATTCAAGAATGACTACTGATTATGAAACAACAACATAAATATACAGACTAATAAGCTTTAATAATATTACACATGTATAAAGATTTATGATTTTTATTATATTGACCTTTCAGCTACACCTGACTAACAATACAAAAATTACAATAATGTAGCATACATTTCCTCATATTATCCTATCCAAGTATGTAAAACTGACATATGTTTACAAAGTGGCCTATCTTTCACTAGACTAATATTTGGTAAAATACAGTCACATTTCAATTATAAATTGTATATGTATACAGATTATTTACAAACACATTCTTATACTTTTTTTTTAAAACATAGAAAGTACATAAAGAAATAAAGCAAACAATTATCCCTTTTTACTTACAACCTTTGTACTCAATTGCTGCTTGTCTTAATTTGCTAAACCTTAAGAAATTTTGCATGAGGAGAATATGAAATGGAATAAATTTTTTAGGCCTTATATATATATACACACACTTACATAATAAAAAAAAAATCATAAGCCACTTCACTGATACTGCAGAATTCTATTATAATGTGACATATTTAACTTATCTGTACTTGTATATAAATAAATATAAAATCACAAACATATTAGAGGATCAATTTACCAGCATGAAATTTGTTATATTTGAAAATGTCTGAAAAAAAAATCACTGAGGGGACATTCTGAGATTTTAACTGGTTATTCAGGTGTCTGATATAAATAGAAAGAGGTGAGCAGAGGCCAGTGCATTTGATTCATTAAATACAGTGACAGCTCATCAAACACAAAAGATAAAATTTTATTTTATATTCTAGCTTGTCAATATTAATAACCTGAGTTCCTAATTCATACAAAACAGACTTTGTATTTTGGCTTCACAAGCACCTAATTTTAATTTTAACAAGTGCTGCATTCAACATACCATGTGACATACAAAAATCAATATTTGGGGTGTTTATTTAATATTTATTTTTAAATTAAAAAATTAAATAATACATATGAAAATTTGAATTATAATGTACAGTTTGATACTATACTTAAGGAAAAATTCATAAAATAGTAGCTGAATAAACATTTGAATGCAAGCCAAAAATGCAAAGACATGGCTCTTGACCAGTAACCCATCTAAAAAGGGTTTATTGTTCATAGTTGACTACAATCAGTACTACAAAACATTAATCAACTGTTCAGATGATTCAAAGAAAAGTTACATTTGGCAATAGTAATAAGCCACTATAGAAACAGTTACTCAATGAGGAGAGTAATATAATCCAATGCCAGACCTAATTCATCCAGTTGTGCCTGAATACAAAGGACAAAAGAAGGAACTTACAGAGCATGTCCTATAGACAAAGAAAGACATAATTCTAGGCAAAGTGCTATAGTAAGTATCAAAGCTTGGTAGTATACTCTAAAGAAAGCTGCTAATGGCAGAGGTGAAGAAGGTTCATGAAACTGGAGAAGTAAAGATAGCCCACATACAGAATCAAAGCCCAAAATGATTTGATTCGGTTTGTTTTGAATTTTGTGCAAAGATAAACAAGGGCTATCTGCACCAGCTGTCCCTAATTTAGCAGCACAAGACTAGAGAGAAAGCAGCTAGTCTTGACTACCCATTGCCAACTCTTGGACTACTCTTTTACCAACAAATACTGGGATTGACCATCATATAATAATGCCCTCATGGCTGAAAGGGCCAGCATATTTAGTGTGATGGGGATTCAAATTTGCCACCCTCAGATCATGAACTGAATACCTTAACCACCTGGCTATGCCAGGCCCCCAAGATGATGAATGGGATTCAGAATTTTCAAGGCTGATGGCCAAGTTACTACCTAGGAGATGAAAGAGAAAATATTAGGAATGTTCAGTGCCCTTGTACACTTGACACATAGCTGTTTTATGTGAGGAATGAAATTAAGTTTCTAATAAAAGCACCAATAATTTTACATTACAGACCATTGGAAGAACAACGTCACAAAGACAAAGCTTAGAATTGGGGTATATATCCTGCTGGTGGCAAAAATGCATGCAAATGGTTTAGTAAAAAGAAAAAGTAAATACATTTGCAAGATTCGCTTCAACAAGTAACTGAGAGCACTCTGAAGCTGCTGCTCAATAAACCTCATGTCAAACAATCAACATAATGTGTGGAAGTCAACAATATAGAGCCTATTTGTAATGGCAGGGGAAAGTTCTGTAGTGATAACATTAGTCTTGATACTGAAAAAAGTGACACAACACAGTCCTGAGAGGCTCCAAGATCCTATGTACAACAATGGAAAAGGATCAAATCCACATAACTTGGAATCACCTGTCCAATAAAAAGTTCTGAATAAAAACAGGTGAATGGCCATGCAAACTTTATAAGTAGAGATCCTGCAAAATGCTGTACCTCCAAGTAGTATCGTAAGTCTTCTCAAAGTCAAAGAATATTGAAACAAGATGTTCTCTCTCTTGAAAAAGATTTCCATGATCAAGATTTCAAGTCAAATCAGGTGGTCCACACTGAAGAGCTGTCAACAGAACCCATGCTGGATGGGCGAGAGAAAGTTCCTCAGGAAACTAAAAGAGATGGACATTAACCATCCTCTCTAAGACTTTACAAAAACAGTTAAAACAAATGGACAGTAATTAGAAGGAATCTTTGTATCCTTCCCAGGCTTAGATAGGAAGGGCAATAGCCTTGTCCCAACAATAAAAAAAAATATTCTCCTACCAGATCTGGTTAAAAACAATCAGCAAAATAGCAAGAGGAGCAGGAGAGAGATTGCGCAGCATCTGTTAGTGAACATCATTTAGGTTTGATTTATGTACTGAAAGACCAGTGAAGTACAAACTTTAGTTGAACATACAATATGGAACAACCTCTCCCATCAAAATAAGCACCACCCCTGATGTGATTCTGTCCATTAACTCCTCCGCAATGAACTTGGTACAATATGTGAGTTTGTATACATATTTACACATGTTAAGTATTTACCATACAACTTTTGATACAGTATGTGCATCTTCACAAAATTTAGCAGACTTTTAATAGAGATTATAGGTTTTTGTAGACAAAAGATAAGATTATTTAATGAAATACTTTTATTAAAGATCTGTGTGTGAAAATAGGCTGCTTGGTTACTAGCCCAAGTGTAAAATAATTTTATGTTATGATTAAATAACTATTCTTTGGCCCAAAAGTCTTAAATATTATTTGCGTACCCTCTAGAACCTCCTAAATACATTTCAAAAGTTTTATTTTTGTTTTTTTTATATTTTGTTATTTTATATACCATATGTGGGGTTTGTCAACTGATCAACCTCATAACCACCATAAAAAAAATTAGGAAAATATATAAATTATGCTTTTTTCAAGCTAGAATGACTATATATTATAACGTTCAGTCTAAATAGCTTAAGTCTCATAATATTATACATTTATTATTTATTTTATTGACCATCTAGTTGTGCCTAGCTAACATAACTTGCACTTACATAGTGCACATGCATTTACATCACTGTATCCAATAATATAAAAGTGACCCAGTCTTTGCAGTATTTTGTATTATACAGTAACATTTAAATTATATACAGTGGAGCGCCGTTAAGCCGAGGTATTTGGGGGGTCAACAGGCTTAACCGCGGCTTAAACCTTTGTGACTGAAAAGCCGAAGTCGCCAACAGCTCCGCCGAGGAGCCTCATCTAAGCCATTGAGTGATCATTATATCGGATTATCAAATTAAAAATAATACTTTAATTATTTATCACTTTTTTCACGGATTTACCGCGGATTAACTTTAATGTATGGAGAGGTGTGATTCGGTAACAATGGCGGCCTCCATAAAGCTGACATAGAGAGCAGATAAGGTAGATTAACGGTCGATTTCTATTTTAATATATTTTATTTATTTCCCAAATTAAAGCAAATCCTTTTTAAATATCCCCTTGAAGTTATAAAGCTAGGATTAAATTCGTAAGCTGCATTTTTACACATTCTTAAATTAGCGATGAGCCTCGATTATCCTCGCTCACAAGACTTGCCACAGCGGCTTAAGCAATTTCGCGGTTTACTGGTCCGCAGCTTAATGGCGCTCCACTGTATATGAATAAAGTATAGAGAAAAGTGCTGAAAGGTGATTGTACTGGTAGGTTTCAGGAATGTTTCCTGTAATGAAAGATGCATGGAATTATGGAAATCAATCAAGGCCTTAATGCCATTCATATTAAAATGGAAACCTTGACAAGTTCACTGCATAAAAATGGTCATTTTTACCTAGGTGGAGGAGAATTCTTCTGTTTATGACTATATTGTGTTTCTTTATTAGAAAGAGGCTTGTCAACTTCCATGGATCCTGCACTGGGTCAGGTTGGTAGGTCTTTGTCAGTAGACATTGGTCCAAGTAACTGAGTATCTGAACATATTTGTGTTCTGCATTTCTGGGCCAAAGAAGATGGACCTGAGCAGACACCAGAAGCCAGGACCAAAGGTAGTGGACCCAGGCAGTCACTGAGGAAAATGGAGGGGGACAAAAACAGGAGCAGACGTAAATTTGTAAACTCAATTTTCAACTGAGGTCAAAAGACTCTTCACACGATGCAAAAAAAGACTCTGACAGAGATACAGAAAACTCTGTTTGCACATCCTCTGTAGTAGTGAAATGTAGTGCAGCAGTATATGTCAGTGACAGCAACTTTCAAGCTACCAGATAAGAAATGTTGTTAACCATTTTTAATCTTTGTACCTCTTTCTTCTACATCCACTTAGAGCAAGATCTATTGTAAGAGGAGGTGGGAACCACTAAAATTAACAAAGTGATGGTCCAGTTTGCACTAATAAATGTCATGGTCTTTGCCCCCAAAACAAGTATGCATAAAAAAACCATGACAAGATACCTTCCAATCACTGAACTGATGTTTCCACTGTCAGCAGAGAAGCTTGAAAATATGTGGTCATACCTTACAGTTCAGATAACCTGCCTTGACAGTTGCCAGTAAATGTAATAATGTCAATGTCAAATTGAGAACACTGATAGGCATCATAATTCCTTATTTGTGAATGATAGTTCATTGCATTGCAGGAACCCCTTTGTTAGAAAAACCAGCAAGGATCTTTGACTTAGGGATGTTCTTCAAATCCCTCCCTATGAGAAATTCAAAGTAGCATTAAGAGTAACCTCAATGGGTATATCCCCAACAGCCTTTAAATTAAAGAAGTTCACTGCATTTTGGGAGAGTTATTTCCACAAAGATGTCTCCAGAACTTAACTTCTTAACTGACTTTGGAGAGCCACAAGCCCCTCTAATTCTTTCTGAATAAAAAAGGGAGATATTTGGCAAAGAGATTTGTCTGACAAAGAATGCAGAATGAGAAAATGGGATAAAGGTGCAGAATGAGGTAAGACTGCTGTTCAGAATCTTCAATATGTGGTCATTTACCAATTAGCTGTTTGTTTTTTTTACAATTTTATTTTTAGACATTTTAGGAAATCCATAATGAAAGGAGAAAGAATCAGTGCTCACTGATCCCATCCACCATGGAATCCAAGGAGATGCATTAGAATGTCAAACATTCCAGTAACGACAGGGTTTCATGAGCAATGTACCCAAACAACAGCATCAGACAAAATGCCCACAACCCTTGCTGAGAATGCCCAACATTGGTACTCAAATGATCCAACAGGACCAGCTGAACGACCTTTGGGGGTCATTCCAAAACCACTTGTCTATGAGTATTCAAGACCAAAACATCCTGAATGTCAAGAAACACTCTCCAACCAGAAAAAATAAGCCTCTATAGTACGTGACATTCCAAATGAGGAAGAGGAATACCTACAGCAGTCGGTGTTGGTCTGTAATGGAAGAGAAAGAGCAGGAAAAGCATCTAAAGTATTCAGAACAAGACTCTATTAGTCTATCAAAATGCACTAACCATGTCTCCAAAAGAGAGAGCCCTTTGCACAGCAGAATTAAGAGAGAAAGGGATGCTGCATATGAGACCTGCCACAGATAAACCAAAAATTTATATAGGTGTGAGGAAAAATTGCTTCACTTTGAAAACCCAATCATCGTTGCAGTATTTTGAATTGTGATTATGTAAGAAGCAGTCATACATCTATATATTAGTAGAAACAAAGCCCTTGGAATGAAAGAAACAGGCAAAAAATGGAAACCCAAGGAGGAGGGAAGGAAACAGGATTGTGATACAATGAAGGAAACGAATAAAAGTAAAAGACCAGGCATACTGACACAATTTTCAAAAACCATGCATCAAGTACCAAGGGCCTCTAAAAATATGGGCAAATTGTAAAAATCAGATCCCCACTAGCCCTGACCCATAAAAAATGGTCAGGGTAAAACAAATACAGGAAAAGGTAATCAAGTTCTCAGGTAATAAGAGATAAGCAATACCAGTGCTATAGATCCATATAAGGGAAGAGGAAATGATGATAATTAGAAGCATTATTGTCCGTAGTATGTGGTAATCCAGCCATATCCACATTTGTACACAAATGACACTCAAGACAATTCACATGAACCCCAATATCCAGGGATGGAGAAAACACTAAAATAAATGACCCAAAGTCCATAAAACTTACTGACCCATGGGAGAATTTAGGACCAGGGACATTTTCTCACAAACTATTTTTGGGAAATTACCATTTCTTTTTTCTTCATAGTCTTATGAAATAATTGTAAAATGGAAACCAAACAGTACTAAAAAGAAACCTTGTGTATATGTGAAAATTATTAGCACTTTAATGCTGGATTCTTTTACAGAGATCAGCATAATAATATTATAAAAATATATTTACTCCAATGAGATATATATGGCAACCTACCATAAGTAGCAAATGTAAGAAAATAGCCACATTTTAAATTTGATCATGACACTTACTAAAACTCTTAAAGTATTTTTAAAAACACACTTATGCTACAAATGTTTCTTTTAGTAATGTATACAATGCTTACAAATTTAATGAGCTGTTTCCTAAAGACCTTGAAGCAACTTGAACCATCTATCCAAACACTGCCAATTTAAAATCAAGACAATATTTTTTGTTTTGTTTTTTACTTCATAAAAATTTGAAGAAAATGGGGATATATTAATAAATCTTTAAATTTATCTTTATGGCTGATCTTCAACTAAAATTGTTCTCATTAATTGCAAAAATTCATTTATGATGAGCTAAGCATCTATATTCTAACATACTTTTATAATTTAGAATAACAACCAATGAAGAAATAAACACTACTGCACTATTTTCAAATGCTTAAATTTTATATATCTATTATAAATAATTTATGAATAGTTCTATTAAAAATTGATTTGATTTTTGAATTGTACCTCATCAAGAGAAGAAACAGGAATTAGCTTCTGTCCCACTTGGGCAGGAGGTTGACCAGTTGGTGGTATATTCACCTCTTCATATTTGGAATTTTTGATATATTCAAATCCCCATGGAAGGGTCATCTAATATAAATATAAATTAATGACACAAACCATTTTTCTGTTTTCAAGATATACAGTAATACTTCTCTGATCTTATGCAAATCATATAATTTGGTAATAAAATAATGACATTTTACAATCAGTGATAAAGTAATAATGCTTTTTCAAACATACAAATATTTCAATTATAAATAGTAATTTAGCCATTTAGTCAATTTATTCATACACATCTTTTGAATAAAATAAACATGAAAGTGTTCAATAAATAAGGGTATGCACTGTAAGAATATTTTGATGTCACTATGTTTGCTAAACCTAACAAGATTCTTTTTTGTGTTCTCATGGAAAATTTCTGTAGCTTTCAAAAAGCTATAATTTAACAAATTAAAATAACATTTTAAAATAATGGTAATAATGGCCTGTAAAAAAACTAAGTGCACAAGAACAATGCAACACAACAAAATTTAAACAAAAATGGATAACATTCTCAAGAGATGACAGTTTCTTAGCAAAAGTAGATATATTCATAAGAATTTTCACAAAAGAGACAAAAATATTGACGTTTTGTTTCAAGAAGTGCAATAAATAAAATTTACACTTTTTTCATTTATTCTACAAACTAAACATCAGAAAATAAGAAAACAGTAACTGAAAAATACTAAGTTAAGCTGGTGAAACAGAATTGGCTTACAAATATAATTTACAAATTTATGGATCATAAAAAATAAAAAGATTAAAAACAAAACTCTAAAAGAAACTGCTTTAAGGAATAAAAGTTTAAAATAAATTACCTTTTAACTTCTAAACTGTTTTACACAATAATGTATCACACAGGCAATGTAGTACATAACAGACTGAAAATGCAATAAAGAGTATTCATTTTCTCCCTACACATTTCCATAAAATTATTAAAACTACAAATTTTTTGTTAATGAACACAACCTTTATTTCCTAGCATTATTTAAAAGTCAGAAGTAATTAATATAACAGTAACCAGAGACTTCTAGTAGGTAAATTTTAACACAAGTTATGCACTGACGGTGAATCTAATAATAAACATCATTGGTATTTTCAAAAAAATAATCAATTAATTGAAACTCCTGTTTTCAGTTATTTCAAATATCCAAGCAATGGAAACATTCCCAATACATCTGTCTGTGGTTTAGCAAAAAAATCATAAAGTGAATGTGTGAGGGTGTTTTGTGATTTGAGGGATCCAGGTTTGATTTACATTACCATTAAATTTACTCGTTATATTTGTTATTGCAAACCTAATGAAGCTATCTGCCACTGCCAATAATTTTGAACTACTGATTAGGGGGCAGAAAACTGAATGGAAGTATTCACTGTCAACCTTATAGCTACTTAAGTATTACATAAAATGTAATTTATTTTTTCTTTACACAATGTTAAGTTTATAATTACATAACTGCACATTTTAATGTTGTAGGTAAATAAGCATGAATTGAGTATAAAGGTCCAAGGGATTTAAAAACTCCACTCCATCCCTTCCATTTATTTCTTTTCATAAATTAACAACTGAAATTAAATGAATAATAAATATTTAATGTTGTATATGTAAACCCAAATTTAGGGTATCTAAACACACTTCTTTATTTTTCAGAGATTAAAAACAGCTAACAGTATCAAAAGGAAATGTTGCATGCCAGTATTATTATTTGGTCTGCAATTACTTTAAAAGGTTTTTTCTTCAACTTTTTTGAAGTCACACAATCTGGAGTCTACGGCAATCCAGTTACAACCTCAGCTAATAACTAATGTTTCAAAACAAATACACCCTCATGAATATTAGTTAAACAATGATGTGGTAATGTTTGCATCTTAACTTTTTCCAGAAACTCTAAAAATGTTTGTGACTTTAGACTCTAATAATGGAATCCAGAACAATGTCTCACCAGAGCAAAAAACATTACAAAGATACATTAGATGTTTCCTTGGGGGGTTAGCCATGACTCTCCTGCACAATTAGGGTTGATACTACTGCCTCATCCTTCCTCAAACTCTCTACAGCCTTCCAAAATGATGGATGCTTGTAGCCAACCAATGCTCTGAAACCATTAGTCCAAGCTTTACAGAAAGTCGTTTGTGCAGTCTTCCCCAGCTTTTGCAACTGCATGAACATTCCATAGAGCCAGAGGGTATCAAGGAAATATTCAACACATTATGGAAGGTACTTTGTTGCAAAAATTTAAAAGTTACTTTGATAAAGTACAAGATCCATCGTTTGAGAAAAATTATAACTGTAAGACATGAATGTCTTAAACAAATGAAGTCAATCACCAAAATGTCTCTAATTTTTATTAATATTCAACAAGTTTTTTGAACAATGTTTCAATTGTAAGCATTTTCTCAAAGTTTTCTTTATATAAACTGAATAATCATATTTTTTTCTTATGTTCAGACAAAACTATATTTTTCATGTCTTTTGTATTTCCCAATCATTTTTTGAAAATTTTTAGTCTTGTATTTGACTGAAAAATGCATTTGACAATCGTTTTATTGAAATAGAACCAATTCTTTCTAATGAAACGCCAATTTTATGCAACAAAGTGTCAAATTTTTTCAAACACCATGTAATTTCTCATTTTGAAAAATATGCACTATAACTACCAAATTACCTACCTAATTTGATTCTTACTTGGAAATAAACATACTTTTGAAGTAATTTTCCAAACGTAACAAAGTTCTCTCTTTGAAACAAACACACCTAAAACTGCAAACAAACTTTCAAGATGTTTTAAAACAGTAACAAAATAAATACAAAGGTAGACTATATAAAAAAAACTACTTGGGTGAGACACTGTCCTTATACCCTAACAATGCTATAGTTTTAGAAATTTTTTGTCAAAGTTATTGTTGCTTTTCATAATTTATAGTGCAAATCTGAAGAATTTAGACATTCAGGAAATAAAGTTAGGAAAAAAAAACTTTCATTCAGCCAATTCATCATTATGGCTTTAACAGGACTAGCAGTATAAGAACTGTTTACAGTTAGTGTTGCTTAAAACATCTGTAACTCTCATACACTTATTATAAAATCAAGTTTTTATCAGTTAGAAGACAGTACTCTCAAAATAGGTGTTTGGATACCATTGACATCTAAAATAAGTGAAAATTCATGTGCTATTGCTGTATAAATGATAATTTAAAAAAATAAAATAAAGCATCCTGTTTATGAGTACAAAATGTGAACTTAGTGAGAGACACTTTTGTCTGCAAAAAAAACCAAGAACTATGCAATCTAGTTTTTCTTAATTTGAACTAAAGTTTTTTAGACATTTTTACTGGTTACAAAAAAGTATTTTCCATACTCTTTTAGCAATGTAGTTGTGAAAAGTACTTTGAAGTGATAAGGTGACTGAAATCCATCAACACATCACAAGCTTAATAGCAAGGAAGTCTCAAAATGATATGCAGAGGTATTCCTGAACTGTTTAGAACCACCTTGGTAAATTTGTGCATCAAGCCAATTACACTATTATGCCTGTAACTAGTTTCAGACTGTTCTTGTTTGCTCATCCTACTGTTGACTATCATAATAATTCAACTTTCCAAACTGAATCGCAGGTGAAATTGTTCATATTTCAATCAAAAGCTAAACATAAAGAGGTGATAGCTGAAACATAAAAGATTGACAATTGCTTAATTAATGATGCTGAGAATGTGGCCTACTTTATTGAAGTATGAATTTACTCCCAGCAGGTAGACCTTTGTAACAACTAGTATGCTCTATTTCACTTGGAAGATTTATCAATTAACAAATGAAAACTTGTCAAAGTTGTCTCAAAAAGGTACTTAAAAAAATCATCCTCTTTTGGAGTTTCCAGATTGAAATTATTTTTAATATTCAACAAATTGTAGTGTGAGTACACTCCTTAACTCCAGAGTGATGTGTTCATTAAAAGGTTTAAAGTGTTTAACTAATTTGAACAATTCCATGAAATTGTGAGCTTTCTGATAATTTTCTTAAAGTTACATTTATCAGTAGTGTTAGGATAGTTCTAGCTGGTTCCCCCTGGAGTATCCACATTCAGTAATAGTTTTTCAAAATGTGGATCTTTATTAATGTTCA
This sequence comes from Tachypleus tridentatus, assembly GCF_004210375.1. Taxonomy (NCBI): domain Eukaryota; kingdom Metazoa; phylum Arthropoda; class Merostomata; order Xiphosura; family Limulidae; genus Tachypleus; species Tachypleus tridentatus. The sequence goes on along the minus strand of NC_134832.1, from coordinate 9,871,382 downwards.
ACATGATTTGAAATATCTGTAAATCATGTTTGAAAAATGTTTAATAAAAGTACATTCCATACAGTTAGCTTTCAGACGTCTCTTTTTCATTTTTGTTTATGAATGTCAGTATTGTTTGTCAAATATGTATTGATTTTTGGAAGCATTGTGAAATATAATTTTGTTTCCAGTAGTGAAATAAGTATTATGTATTTAATTTACATATGATGTAGGTCTATAACCAAAGTAACTGCTTTAAGAATTTTATTCTTTATATTTTTAAGTGTGATAATCTCCACCAACATATATATTATATATAAATTTGTTTAAAAACGTCACAAAATAATGTGTTTATTTTCATTAACAAAAATTCAGTAGTTTTAGTACAGTAGTCTTCAAAACTGTGGAGAAAAACCCATATTAATTGCATTCGTTACTCACACATTGTTAAAGGTTTGGAACTACTCTGCACGTATGATACATTTTCATGAACAGTTTAGGATTATTAAAACAACTTACTTCTAAGTTATTATACTTAAAGACAGGACTTTCTCCAGCTTTTTTTTTTTTTTTGCAATAAACATTTAAGGCAACTTGATATGATAACTGTATGCAGTTAAACAATTTTATATAGTTTCAAGATCACTTGAATGGATGAAAAAGAAAATCTTCTTACAAAGTTAACATAGTAACAAATATACAATGTTCGGAGAAGGCTTTCCATTGCACAAGTAGTTTACTTAAACATAATATAAGAAACATATGCACAAATACACACAGTGAAAAGCAAAGGCATCATACAACTGGAGATTACTCAAGGATCAATAAAGTTATCTTGTTGATGTTTGGTTCTTTGTTTAAAATTGCTATATCTTTACTTGATATACAATGGTTTTGAGTTCTAGTTTGTAAATGTGAATCTTTTTATTATGCTCAAAAATAAAATAGTCATCAAATTAGATAAATTTACTATTTAGTTAATATGGTAGGTGATTTCAAAATATTGTTATGACAAATCTTTAAATCATTTTATTTATCCTATTTCCAAAATGTGCATAAATAAATTGGTTTGCTGGCTACTTAATTATTTATAATTGTAATCATGACATGTTTTAAATAAAAGTATTATTACCCTTATCATTAAAACAAAACATATTTTAATTACTTAATTTTCAGCTAATTTGATTTACAAATCAATGTGAGGTTACTACATAACCAAAAACAAATAATGAAGATCGTATGGTAGTATTTAGCTGACATTAGCGATTCATCTACCAAGTTCAATATGCTGATAAAACGCGTGGAAAACTTTTTTATATATATATAGCCCCCTGCTAGTACAGCGGTATGTCTCTCAAAACCAGGTGTAATTTAAAATAACTTAGAAAGTCAATTCAGTGAAAAAATAAATAAGAATATTAATATCAAGTTAGAATAAGACAATAACTGAAAAAGTTAAAACAGCATTTTTTTTCATTTTTCTTGCTTGTATCACTTGAAATTGACATATTATACTAATTGATGAATGAGCTCATTGTTTAACCAATTAGGAAATACAACTAATCACCAGGTTATACTCTCAAGCCCAAATCTTTGGTAGTAATGGTTATAAAAAGGAAGATGAAGAAAAAGGTAAGATTAGAGATCAAATTCTCCCAGAATGAAAATCAAATTATATAATAAAGGAGAAGATGGACCAGGAACTGGAAATCAATAAAGCATCAAAAGATGAAGCAAAGCTTTTGCAAATACATAAAGCACATGACAACTGAACTGTTGAGACAACCAACAAAATAAGTATTAAGAAAAAACATTTCTCATTAATTAAAAAAAACCTGTGTTGTTGGGCTAGCTGCAGAATTTGGGAAAAAAAAAAAGCAACCAAACAAGACAGAAATAAAAGTAGACATATCTCTTGATGACCATATTGTTTGGTTCTTCTTTTTCAAGTCAATGGTCAGCTCTATATAGCTTTTTTTATTTAGCAATTAATATTTGTCCTTATTTTTGTCAGTTTATTCTTTTCATAAGATGGAACACGAGTTCTAGGTTATAGAGTGCAATCTAAAGCTTTATAAATTCTGCATAAAATAATAAAATTGAGCTAGAGATCATGAAGACTGTTTTGCTCTATCAAATTATGAGATTATGATAAAATTATAGCTACTGCTAGATCAAGGTAGGTGTATGTTTACTGAAAAATGATTATGAATGAATGAAAATAAAAATTTTGATTTTGACCATTTTCCAGTTTTTGCATATGCTATGCTTACTGAAGAAAGACGACGATGAATGAAAATAAACAAAAATCATGATTTTGGCTTTACCAGTTTTTGTATGTGCTATGCTTACGGAAGAAAGATGACAATGAATTAAAATAAGAAATTTTTATTTTGACTATTCACCACTTTGCAATGGTCTGGATAGCTGAAAAGTAGCAAACAAATACATTGAAGCTAGATCAACCATGCCAGGTAGTTTTTTTTACATGTAGCTTCTAATGAACTGTATGTGTGTTTATCAGTTTACATTCATTCATTTCATATGTAATATAGAGGTTAGCTCCCTAAAGACAGACTGTATAGTATACATAGAATTGAATATTACTACATGTTACAGTCATCTAATGTTCATCTATTATTTGCCGGTAATTCCTGCTTCATTCTGTACTTAAGCTTTTTCAAGAAACACCATATTTCTGCAGGAAAGCTAACTCCAAAAGGTAATAATAGCATTGTTTACACGAGAATTATGATGTTTTTTTGCTTAGATGAATTATAGCAGTTAAGACATTTTAATACCCTTATAACCTTCCCACTACCTTATTTAGTATTCTGCAAAGGGGGTGGGTGCAATAATACCAAGTTAATTCTCTTGTAGGCTGGCAAGAGAATAATAATAATTACCACAGGACATTTAGAGCTTGTACTTTCTTCTCCTCATAAATTTAACATGCTTGCTTTTTTGTGCATTTTTATGTGTATATGACCTTAGCAATTAATAGAAAAAGTTTCAGTATTGTTCAAGAGGTAATAACATCATTTACACTATAATTGTTTTTTGTTGTTGTTGTTTTCCAATTCTGCATACAATAATAAAATAGTAAAAGATCAAAAAGACTATATTGCTCTATCACATGATGATAAAATTATAGTTACTGCTAGAACTAGGTAGCCATAAGGTGTGTTGAAGAAAGAGATAATGAAGAAAAATAAAAAATCTTAGTTTTGGCTATTTATTGCTTTTCAACTTTCCTGATTGAAAAACAAATAGAAATAAAAAGTGGCAAAATCAAATGATTTGAAGGAGAATATGAAGTGTATGAATACTAAATTTGGACAATTAGTGATATTTGCTAATTCATCAGTTAACAGGCTTATTAATCAATTACACTCGATGCCTCAAATAACATATACCATGTCTCCAACTACCATTCCAAACAAGCAAAATTAAAATAGGGTGTACTAGTTTCATAGTTTTTTCAAGAACTACATTATTCTATAATGCTATTAATCTTATTTTTCCTCACCTTTTTTCATTATGTAATTATTTGAAATACTTCACTATAAATATTTTTTGACATAGTTTGGATATTTCCTTCTCTGTCAATGAATTGTTAATGTTGACTAAATACCATAACATGGCCACCAGCAATTTGTCTATAAATCAAATATATTGATAATTATATAATGAAAACATGTTTTACTGTCACTAATGATGGTAATAATTTTTATTTAAAACATATCATAATTGCAACTAGAAATAAAACAAGAAACAAATTAGTCAATTTACCTAAGTACCTTGTCTGAATCCAATAAACAAAAACATATTCAATAAAATTTTCATCATCAGAATATTTTCCAGTCATCAATGACACTTATTAAATAGTACACTTATTTCAACTTGCCTGATTTCAAAACACTCGTGTTTATAAACATTTCAAATCAATAAAACCATAATGTGTTTACCAAAAAGAAAAATATTGTAGTTTTTATACAAAAAACCAAACATTAGTAAAGTTCCTTTATTAACTGTTGAACCTGGATATTCTTTACTATACATGACAGATATTCTTAGTGTCTTACATACAAAATTTTATTAAACAACTTTTTGTCTATGCTATATCAACTAGCATAGCATAAAATCTTGGCTAACAATCCATATTTTAATAGTATACAAGTTTTAAGTTCTTAATTCTAAAAAACATTGTTTTTAAAAATCCAGATTTTCCCCTAGTACGACACTCCTGACATATTTTCTCTTGGCATCTCTATTTTTCCCACCACTCCACAAAAAGAGTAAGAAATTAAATACAAATTACTGTCCATAGAATCATTATTGCTCAAGACAAACCATAATTTTTATAGCCTTTAATCTGTTTAATCACAGATCTATCAACAGAAGATCAAACCCTTCCTGCCACACCACCTGTCACATCCTCTCTTTCAGAATATGTTCATAGTTCTCTCTTATGTTTAATTATACATAACAAATGGAAAATCACAGTTTTCATTCACCAAATGCTGTGTTCTGAACAAATAATAGTCAATTTCACCCAAAATACAAATAAAGTTCCAGTGAGAAACTCAATAATTAAATTAAATGAATTCATAACAGCTCTTGTCACAGAGTTAGAAAGCCAGAAAAATTGTAAGTAGGAGAAATAATCTACTTTTTACATGTTATTAATTCAAGCTCTTTGATCCATTATTTAATAAATAAAAATTATTTGTGCATTATACAACTAATATGAAAAAAGAAAGTTTAATTATGCTTGACATTCAACAACAAGAAAAAAGAAGATTGGATGAAAAAAAAGGTTAGTTTAGATTTATTTAGATTTTGTTTGGTGGTTATGAAGTCAAATTGACCAATCCTGTTTTGAGTTAGGGTAGGGAAAATGAGAAAGAAAATATAAAGTTTTAATAAAAAAATCATTTGAATTGTATTTAGAAGGTTTCAGGGATTACATAAAAAAATTGAGATTTTTAAAATGAAAAAAGGTATTTTTAATTTTAACCTAAAAATCATTTTGCACATGGACTATTCAAAATAAATACTCCAATACATTAATGGACAAATCTTTAGTTTATTAAAAATACTTCATTAAACAATATGATCTTTTGTATGTGAAAGACTTGTAACATTAACTGAAAAAATGCCAAATTTTGTGAAGACATACACACTACACTGAAAGTTGGAAGTTTTAAATCTAAAAAGACTTTAACCTTCTTTGATAGATTGTTTAGGCAGAGTATTCATGATGAAACTTTGTAGAATGGACAGCAACTCCCTGTTGTGGAGACACAAGTTTAGAGGACATTTCAAAAGTCTTCTGCCTTAAAAACTTGAAGACAAAAAGGCAGAAGACTTTTAAAACATTGTCCTCTACACTTGTGTCTCCACAACAGGGAGTTGCCGTCCATTCTACAGTTTCAACTTTAGCCTTTTCGCTACAAGCTCTGTAGAATACACACAAGTTTGTTTAACATTTGCACTAAACCTTTTGATACATCATGTGTACCTTTCACAAAATGTGGTAGACTTTTAATAAAATTACAAGTATTTTGTGTACAAAAATGTCAGATTTTTTAATGAAATATTTTTAGTAAAGATTTATTTGTGAACATAGAGTCTGTTTCATTACTAGTCCAAGTGCAAAGTAATTTCATGTTATGATTAAAAAAAACTATTCTTCATCCAAAAATTCTCAAATATTATTTACATAATCTCCAAAACCTCCTAAATACATTTTCAAATGTCTGTTTTCAATAAGACTTTATATATATATATATTGTTATTTTCTATACATTAACTGTGTGGAGTCTGTCACTTGACCAACCTCCTAACCATCTTAAAAAAATATATAAATCATGCTTTTTTCATGCCAGATTGACTGCTATTATAACATAAAACATAAATGTTTAGTCTAAGCAACCTAAGTCTCATAACACAATATGTGAACATTTATATTTATTATTTTTTATTATATTGACCTTCCAGTCAAGCCTACCTAACATTACATAACTTGCACTTACGAGGTGCATGTGCACTCATGTTATGTATCCAGTAATATAAAACTGACTTTTATTCTTTCCTATCTTGACTATGTTTTAGTGGACTGTTATTTTTAATATAGGCTAACAGACGTACGATATATACTCTTCAAAAAAAGAAACACAAAAGGCATATTTTTGTTATCTTAAAGAAAAATACATGTAATAACGTTACAAGCTCAGAGTATGTGATGTTACACGTGTTAAGGCACTGATTGTCAGACCAAAATGAAAATAAAAGTTGTGCACTTTGAAAACGTAGGAAAACATCGGATTTTTCGCCAAAACGCATTCGTGTCCAATAAATTTGTTTGAGAGATCTGCATGTTCTGCAAGTGCAACATGTGCAAAATCCCAATAAAAGTGACGGGTTCTCGGTTTCCATAGCTCAGTATTAAGCCACCGACACGCAATACAGTTACGCCAAGACTGACTGAAGCACAACGCAACAACGCCATTGGTCTCTTGGAAGCAGGTGAATCTCGATCAGATGTTGCCAGAGCTGTGAATGTCCACCCAAGCACCATCACAAGGCTATGGAATCGTCACCAACAACATGGATCAACTTGTGACCTTCCACGATCTGGCAGACCTCGTGTGACCACGCCCGCACAAGATTGCAATATCCGGTTACGTCACCTTCGGGATAGGACCATCATTGCTACGTCTACTGCCTCAACCATACCAGGGCTGCGTAGGATTTCTGATCAGACCGTACGCAACCGTCGACGAGATTCTTAGGCCCCATGTGCAACCCATCATGGAGAACGTCAACGACGTTTTTTCAACATGACAACGCCCGTCCTCACACAGCCCAACTCACCACTGTCTTCTTGAGACACCACAACATCAACGTTCTTCCCTGGCCCTCCAGATCACCAGATTTAAACCCCATCGAACATCTTTGGGACGAGTTGGACCGACGTCTGCGACGACGACAACCTCAACCGCAGACTCTACCTCAGCTTACAGCAGCTTTGCAGGCTGAGTGGACAGCCATTCCACAGGATGTGATTCGTCATCTCATCGCTTTCATGGGCAGGAGATGCCAAGCAGTTATTGATGCTTACGGGGGGAATACTCGTTATTGACGTTGAGTGACGTTAAACTTCACCTAGTGAGCGTGGACTTCGCCTTTGCAGATTTTGGATGTTCAGCAGTGAATGTGCAAAGTTTCACAGATGTCATATAGAACTACCCGGAATAAACTTGTTAACAATATGTCTCAAATTTTGCCTTTTGCGTTTCTTTTTTTGAAGAGTATATTATAAATATTGTACTAACATCTACATACATTTTTATGTAAATTAAACAAAATGTAAACTGTTTATAAACAAGTAACCAAAAATAGGAGGAGCAGAAAGTGTTCGTACATTTCAAAATGTGTGAAAAAACCGATATTCCCGTAAAAATTGTGTTTAGTTTGGAGAATAAATGACATTATACCATTCCAGAACTAGACACTGAATTCATAATTATTGAAATTCAGTCAGCAAAAAATTTACTTCCAGCAATTTAGCGCCATCTCCGTCATTATCTGCTTGGTCATCATGGCAAACAGGAAACAACTGTCCAGTGACTTAAAAAACCGAATTATTGTAAAATACAAGTCTCAATTGTCTCTTTCTGGTAAGCTACACAACTTAATGTGCCAAAATCTACTGTTCAAAGCATAATTGCCAAGTATAAGCTTACAAGATCAACTGCTCACCTCTCTCATTCCAGACACTCCACCAAAATTCTAGATAGAACCAAGAGGAAGGTTCTCAGAGAAGTTAGTATGAACCCTCATTTAACGTAATGGCATAAAGAAACTGGAAAGGAAAACTGGGGTTGAAGTAAGCACCTCTACAGTTACAAACATGTTATGCTCTTCTGGGTTCAAAGCATGCCATCCTCATAGTACTCCATATTTAAAGCCTGTTCATTTAGAAGCACGATTAAGATATGCAAGAAAGCATGTAGATAAACCCTTTATCTATTGGAAGAGTATTCTTTGGTCAGACGAGACTAAAATCGAGCTTTTCGGCCACAATGATGTTTGCAATATTTTCTGTAAGAAGAGGGAACGAAATCTTCCAAAGAACATAGTCCCTACAGATAAACAACGAATTGGCTTGATCATGCAATGGGGTTCCGTCAGCTCTTCTGAATGATGCTCGGAACTTGCGGCTTGGGCGTCATTGAATCTTCCAGCACAACAACGACCCTAAGCACACATCAAAATATGTGCAATCCTAGTTGCAGAGAAACCATATAAGCGTTCTGGAATGGCTATCGCAGTCACCCAATTTCAACTCAATTGAAAACGTTTGGCATGAGTTGAAGAGCAGGGCTCATCAGCGTCATCCAAAAAACTTACAAGATTTGGAGGCCTTCTGTAAAGAAGAATGAAAGAAAATACCAGTCAAGTACTGTTAAACGATCATGGAGGGCTATGAGGAGAGATTGCACCTGAAAGGCAAACTGACTCACGACGCAGGGGTATGAACACTTTGTCCTAACTGTATATGTACATAGATTATTACTATTTAAAAATAAATTAATCTTATTTTTCTTAAAATATAAAACAATACATCAAAAAGTAAAGAAACAATTATTACCTCTTCTCACTACAACCTCTGTTCTTGTTTGTTGCTAGGCCTTTTAAAATTTCACACATGGAAGATATCAAACTAAATTTGTTTAGGCTTTATATATAATTGAATAATAAAAAAATCATAAATAACTGCACTGATACCACAGAATTACCCAATAATTTATTAAGTTTAGTAATTAAGATGTATTTAGATTTTAGAAAATATGAAACCTTGAACAGATTAAAGACACACCCTATATCACTGGAATCTTGAATTGAAAGAACATGGTAGCTATTTCACTGAGTAAAATGGTAGAGAAAAGTATACTGGGGACATTCTAAGCTGTTGATTGGTTATTCACGTCATATATTGAAGTAAGTGGATATAAGAGTTTATTTTCAAAAATGGAAAGAGGTACGTTTGATTCAGTAAATAAGACATATCTCAAAAAAAAAAAAAATGTGAGGTTCTTATTTTATATTCTAGCTTGTTAATATTAGTAATCTGAATTCTAATTTGTACAAAACTACAGACATTACAAATATCAAATTTTGAGCAGTGCTGCATTCAACACACCCCATGACTCACTAAAATCACTATTTAGGTATGTTCTTCTGACATTTACTTTTAAATTAAGAAATTAGTTTGAATTATAAATAACAACTTGATTTCAAACTTATTCACACAAATTCATAAGATAGTGGTTTAATAAAAGTTTGAACGCAAGTCAACAAATGCAATGACATAGCCTTTGACTTGTGACCCGCTCTCAAAGGGTTAAATGAGTACAAAGTAGTCACCTGGTTGTTTTTTTGTTATTCATATTTCTCTATCTTGGTAAGGTACTTATACCTGGTGATGACAAAGCCACCTTCAAATATGTACACTTATTAGTGTTAGACATGTAATAAAATTTCATATTTTGTCCATTAAACCCTTATCCAAAGTGCACAACTTTATCTGATGTCTTCTCATTGAAGAAAAATAATTTTGTAGAATGAAACTTCTCATAGTTATAACTATCTTAAAAAGTTTGAAAGCCATTATAGAATGAATAAGAAAAAAATAAAAAGTATTCTTAGATAATAGAGTATTACTGTGTGAACAAGTAACAATGTTTAAGTTCTCCACACTAGTTGCAGTAATGTTTCATTTTTACAGTAAGGAGTATGATCTCAGTTATCTTTCCAAAAGTCAGTTGTAAAACCTGTAACCAATTTTTCAATGTTTTTTCCATGAAAAAGAAACTTAAAAAATTTAGAAAGTAAAAAAATTATATGGATATATATTCTGTAAATGATTAGTTTGGCCAAGATATGACTTACCAATTTCAAAGTTTATATTTTTATTTCCAGTATGACTGATAAAAAAAAAACAATAGAAATCAAACATTTCAAGTTTTTAAATTAAAATTAAACAATTATAATTATTTTTAATAATTTTTGTTGTATTTCAAATTTTGGTAAAAGTTAAGAAAAACACTTAAGATAAATATTTATGTATATTTTTAATTTAAAACAATGTTTTGCCTTTGCAGCTTTTGACTTTTATTAAAATATTTAATTATGTTACAACACTGAAAAACAAATTATTTTTTTACCTTGTGATTTAAAAAGTCACACCACTTGCATTTTATAAACCAACATAACTTTTCACATCTTCCTCAAGAGAATTCTAACATTTTAACATTGAAGAATTAATTTGTAGCATGCCCATGTTATAAGAGCTGTAGATGTCATAAATAATTCTAGCTTTACAATGAAACAAATCTGAAATCTAGACATGTTGTTACCATCTCAAAAAAAAGTTTGAAAATTTACCATATCAGCATTTATTTCGATATTACCATATTACTGAAAAAAAGACAGTTATTGGATGAGGTCTTAAATAAACTGTAGACTTCAACTGTCTTGATTTCAGAACACCCAAAAAAGCTTTTATGGTAATTAACAACTCAATCAAATAAAAATACTAACATCTAATACATCTTCTCAAACACTTTATTTTAATGTAATAACATCTGGTTGTTTATTATTAATTTCTTTAAAAAATGGAAGAGGTTCACATACTTCCTAGATGTACATATACTCATAGATCATTAAACAATATCATAATTAATTTTTGAAAAAAAATTTAAAAATGGGAGAGATGTTTGTGGGTCACACAAACCCATACCCTAGATTTGCATCTCAATTTATAACATTACACAATAGTTATCATTTAATAAAACAGATATACTGTAGACCCCTATACTGCTCTCCTGGATCAATGTTTGTTTACAAAATAATATCAAAATAATACTTGCACAATTAGATTGGATGGTTTGTTGGTTGTTTAGCATTTACTGGTGCAAAGCAACTGGGCTATCTGTGCCAAAAAACTGATAAAAAGGCAATAAAGTTAAAATGAAACAGTCTAATTCTCAAATTAAAATCTTAAATAGTGTTAAAATGACCGATGGCCCTTAAAAATGTAAAAGCACAAATCACGTTGCCAATGACACTGTCCAATGTCAATGATTAACCCATGGAAAAATATGTCAAAATGATGACATTGCTCTCAATTGTAACGATGCCAACAACAGTAAAATATGGGCTGTTGTGACCTGAGTGTCACGCAGACCACACATTGATGCATCAGTAATAGATAAAAAAAGTGATGAGTTAAACTGTTTCCAATGTGTGGCCAAGCCAGAACAACTTCCTCCTTCAGATACTTATGGAAGCAAGACAATCATAAAGCAATGCAAGGTTTAATCTGGAAAAGACTTATCATTTGCTCACTCCAAGTCGACTGCCAACTGGCACAGAGCCGAGCCTTGAATATAGAGCTGTCAGTCCATGTATGGAATAAGCACAGTGATAGTACAAAAGCAGACAGACTTAGCTACAATGTCAGTGAGCTCATTACCACAAATACCAACATGGCCTGGTATCCAGGAGAACTGGATAGAAGTAGACAATAGAGAGGAATGGGAAAGTTGGTTTTGAATATAGACAAGAGCAGGGCAAGAACTAGCATGAAGCAATTGAAGTAGAGAGCTAAGTGAGTTGATATAAATAGTACAGTTCACGTAATGCATAACTTCTACATTATTAAGGGCAAGAAAAATAGTGTACAATTCAGCAGTGAACACAGAAACTGTAGATTGGATCCTGTGTGTAACCCACCAAATCACAACAAACCATGGCAGAACCCATGGAGTCACCTGATTTTGAACCATCTGTATTAATGGGAAGGGAAGGATGGTTGTAAAGAAGTTCAGCAAATAGAAGACAGTACTTCCAACTAGGAGTATCAAATGGAGTAATAAGTTAGGGTACAAAGGGCTGACCTGTGGAGACAGCAGCATCATCCAAGGATAAGCCAAATTCAGCCAAATGGGTCTGGTTATGAAGGACAAATGGAACAATGACAGACTATTTATTCAGAAAAAGCATGGTCCACTGAGAAAGTTAAGGATTGAAGATTTCGAACATACAGTAAAGACAGCTGCAAACAGCAGAGGTGTAGAGGAGGTTCATGAGTGAAACTGTGTATAAACTCTGGACTGAAGAAGTGATGGAAGGCTTTGCTTCTTCAACAAGCAATAAATGTAAAAAAGAAGGAATATAATTGTTAATATGAGACAAAGAAATTTACTCCTCAAAGTATAGAATATTCATAAATTTTACTTCTAGCATATTTGTAAAGCAAAGTGTCCACCCATTATAAACAAAATAATCTGCAGAATTTATTGCACATTAATTCTAGAAATAAATAATCTTATAACACCAAAATGTTTTAAACACTCAGCATTTTACTTTACAGTTCAAGAAGTGTAAAGCAAAACAATGAGTGTAATTAAATAAAGGTTACAAGGTTGTTTATTTCTAGAATTGTACAATTAATGTCTTCCATACAGCAGTTTGAACTACAGAAATTAATTTATTCCATGTTTATATCTGTTACTAAACAAGAATAACTTTTATAACTTGCACTTGCCACTATTTTTTGTCATTACCTAATTACAATACTTCCCAATTGAGAACTATAATACTGTATTCCAACAGAACCAACCAAATCAAGTGAGACTAACTCACTCTTAATAAATGAGAATGTTCACTATTCGTATAATATTTTTCCAAAATATTCTGAAACTTGTTAAAAATACTTAGCACAAAATGGTCAATGGACTACTGAGAAACATCACAAAATCAGAGGGGAAAATTTCACCAACGAGGCTGTTCTATTTCTTATGGACATTCATATATTTTAAAATCCAAGTAACTCAAAGAATGTGAAATTCTATTGAAAGCAGTGGTGTTGATTATGGAAACAAAAAGTAAAGAAAACAAGAGCCTTACATGGAACACTGATAGTATTTAAGTGTGGCATTTAAGCCTTTTTTCAAATGTTTAAAACAGCAAACATTGTACAAGAATATATAGTTTAATTTTATTAAAAAATGCAAATCTTTCCAATCGTTTTATATGTATTATCTGCAAACATTGTACTAAACAAAATCTAGAAGAACTTCTTTAAATCCTTACTATTATTTTATGCTCTGTACCAGAAAAAGAATAATATACAAACATACACACACATATTTCATCTCCATTAAAACAGAAAAAACTCACTTTTACTCCTCCAACATATCCAGCAGACAGTTTAGCTTCAGAATAGGAATCAAAAACATAAGGAAGATTTTTTGGGTGACCAATCACTGACTTGTGTGAAAACAGTGGCCTCCTTTTAGCAGATAACAGCTGCATTTCCCTGTCAGTAACATAAGGAAAGTCTGATTATTTAAAAAAGAAAAGAAAGATAAAACTTCTGATTTTTAAGACAAGAGAGAGCTAAACAGTGATTATTTCATTGATAAATCAGTTGAAAAAATGTTCTGCACTGGATACAAGGCATTTGAAGTTCACATTGCCTCAATACACAAATAACCCTTACCTCAGATTGTTATAAAATTGTCACTACACACCAGTTCTTCTTGCTTTAGGCTAAAATTTTACATAATCAACACCAATTTTCTTGCATGGTTGGTGTAAATATTCAGAATCAAAATTTCAAGTCCCTAAGTCATATCCTTTTAAGATACAGGCCATCAACATTTGATCTGATTTTGCTACCTGACAATATTCAACTGGCTACATCTTTTGTTGCATTTCAAGAATATGAAAATGTATCATTCTGAAACTCTCAAAACCTATGCCATTCGTAGTCTAGGATATAAATGTTTCTGTGTGGATGAAAAATGAAAGGTTAGGGTGGGTCAATAGCATTAAGAGACACCTAAAATGCTTAATGACTATCACAGATTTTACCATTACTCAAGTGATCTGACATATATACACTGGTGATTAAAGACTGTCGGTGTGTTCAGGTCTCCAAATTAATGGTGCCCTCCAAAATTTATATACTCTATTCCAATGTTTCACTACATGTTGAAAAGTTTCATCCTGAGCAGAAGAAAGTGAGTTTCTGGGTGTCCAGAAAATCAGTGTCAAAGACTGATTTGATTAAGACGCCACACCACAATCTCATATTCTTGAATCGCTGCATAAATGAAATTCATTTACTTGACATCAGAAAATTTATCCAGCTGATGTGCCATCATGATCTGTTGGTTAAGTTGATATGACTGACCTACATCAGGGTTTTCATACTATAACTTGTAATATGTTTAGTGTATCTTCATGAAACTTGACAAACTTTCAGTAAACACTAGCTTTTCATGCACAAAAATTTCAAAAATTTTTAATTAAGTACTATAACTCAAGTTTAGTCAGCAAGTATAGAGTCAGAGTGTTGACTGCTCCAAGTGCAAAGTAATTTTCTCATTACGCTTAAAAACATGTTTCTTCATCTGAAAATTTATTAATTCTGTCTTTGTAAAAACCTCTAAACCTTTCAAATAAATATCAAACAATTTTTTACAATAAAAGTGTTTATCTTATTTGTTTTTTTTTCTACTCTAACTTTGTACAGACTTGGTAGGTTTGACTGACCTTGTAACCACCATATAAAAATGACTGCAGGTTGTAAAAGAAAAGTAATACTGTTCTAAATAGCTTAATCCTTTCATCACTACATGATACAAACCATAGCACACAACAATTCTATTATATTACATTTCAAAAATAAAAATAGTGTATGAAATTGTTTAAAATCTAACAAAAAAGTTTGTATCTTCATGAAAATAAAATACTTAATCTGGATTTCTACTACTCTTTGGAACAGTTTATATGCAAGAAATATTCCACATGAAATATACAATGTTTGACTTTACAGTTTTCACATTTCATTTGTATAATCTGTACAAACTCATAAAGGAATATTAAAAGTTTTTATATTTCACTGTAAATTTTCTCTACTGTATAACAATATTATCATCAACACAGTGCAATGAAGTTTAAAATTAACAAAGAAATATATAAATTCCTCTCAACTATTTGAAGAATGGTTTCAAACATTTCTTGCTATGTGGACAATTTCATGTTTTTGTTTTCTCACATTGCCTATTATTAATTTTTGACTTTCCTTTCAAGTTCTTCATGTTTTACTTTTTATGACAACATATCAACTGATGCTCACAAAGTTTTATGAAATAATTTCAACAAACTTCATGCACATATTTGTTGCAAACGCAAGAGAGTACTTACACATACATTATGTTTAAGCTTTCACAATCTAAACATGAACAAGTTAAACTTATAAAAACAATTATGAATTAAAAACAAAATATGAATTTTAAAGAACAAATAATAGATAATTAACTATAACATAAAAATAAATCCCATATGCAATTTAACTGTTTACCAATCAATATGTAAAATATGAGAAGGTAGAACCAAATAAGGATCCCACATTCAACAATGGACTGAGCTTTATATTTTATATTAGAAAACTACATAGTGCTAAAGACTCTTCTCTAAGTAACCTAAGAAGAGAGATACCTGCTATTTCTGTTAGTTATTAGCATTCCATTCAGCTTCAAGCTGTTACTTAGAAATGCAGCTGAACTTAGAAAGGATTTGCAATAGTCTTTGATGGGTGGGGGATGTTCAAATGTTTCCAGATGGCAGTGAAATATACCTGAGTAATGGACTTTGACTGTTTAGCATAACAGTCTATGTTAGCAACTCACAGTTGTTTGTTGAGAATTGTAACAGTGAGCAAATCACATGACAGAAAAAACTGCAGTTTTAATGCTGTTTTACATTTCTTTTTAAAATAATGTAACACAACTTATGTAATATAAAATTTTAAATTACAATATATTTGAAAATAATAACTTCATTTATAATAAAGTAGTTTAAGTTTTGAGATAACAAGTACCAAGGCAGAAAGAAATTTCAAAATGGCTATAAGAACAAAAGGATTAAAGCTCATTAAAGAACAATTCTGTTTATATTTAAATTTATTGTTTTTTACTATTTGGACCATGTCTAACTAAAAATACCACCATACAAATTGTAAATTATTTATTACTGTATTTAATGATGCAACACATGTTGTCTTAACCTAACCTCTTACAACCTAATAATTTTTTTATATACATTTTATTTTTATAGCCATGAACAATGAATATAGAAAAAAAACAAGTAACATATTACACACCTCTGACCTAGTTTTTTTGTCAATTGTTGATGAAATCTGTACCTACTTTCTATAATAATGGTATTAGCACACTAAACAATTTTTATTTACTTAAAAATGCACCTGAGAACACAAAATAATACCATTCACAGATTACATGTCTTATAACTATCATAATTAAAATGGTTTTCAAAGTAGGACAAAAGAGCCTTAAATTAATTCCCTTTTTTTGCTCAATCCAAACACCACAGGATAATCTTTTAAACTAAAAACAAAACTGACAATACTCTGTACTGAAAACAGTAGTATTCTGCATGATAAGTTAAAACTTTTAACTTTTCATTGGTTAAAAGTAAAATAAAAATGTCAGAGAAAGAATTACTGGTAACTCGTGAAAGAAAGGATGTGACGGGTGAACACAGTAAATGGGTCTTATTCTCTTGTTTCTTGGTTTCTTGCTTTACCTTAGTAGTATATATAATGAATAATTTTGCATTCTGTACTTCTCAAAAGAGTAATAAATTAGAGGAGAATATCTAGAAAACATCTGTCACTATTCTCAAACTAAGAAAGACTGAGGATTTATTTAAATACTTCCATTTAAAATTAACCCTTCCCATTCAGGTGATGGTCGAAGTATATAGCCATATATTGTAGACTTATGTTCAAAATTTTATCAAACCACAATTTTGATTCATTTGCTCAAATTGGAAATAATATTTTAGTTTATAATTCAAATTTTAGAATTATATATTATTTTATTTTTTAATTCAAAAGCAAATATAAAACCAAATAGCTAAATACTGATATCCAAAGGTGACACCCATGCAAAGAGCAAAATACTTCTTTTCATCTGACAGTTTCACATCTTTTTCTATGATCTCTTTAATTTTTTTTTCTGTGAGGCATTATATTCTATTTCATCTTATCTACTCTAATACTAACTGTTTCAAAATCATCAATGTATAGTGAAATGAAGAGATGAAAAATTATAAAACTAATACTATTTTCTTCCTCTCCATTGACTTCTATACTGAGAAGATTGCACCAAATTAATTATTATAATAGCCTGAGCTTCTCACCTTTTATTTAAACTTATGATGTTCACAGTTTAATGTAAATACTCTTTAGTGTAGATACTTCTGATGCATAGTCTAATTTTTATAGCCTCCAATACTCTTTGTTTATGGATATATAAATCAGAAAATAAAATCCATTATTCATTCTTTTCTATCAAATACTCTATTTCATAATTGGCCAACAACTTTCTTCAACATTTTCTATTACCTCATTTATAACCTATTGAAACAGTTTTAATTTATTAAATGATGTACATTGCTACCATGTTCACAGAAGAAATTTTATTTATTTCACCTCAGACAGTGATTATTACCAAGTTTCAATTGAAGAACTATAGGAATTATTTCACTTATGCTTTAATTAGAAAGCAAATTAAATTATATCAGTAGAATATTTTTTGCTTTGTATGTGTTATTATTTTGTGTTCTTAAGTGCATGTTTCAAAATAAATAAAACTTATTTTAGTTATAAATAATAACATTACAAGGAACTAGGATTATATTTCTGCTGAAAAAAAAAAAAAATGTCACCATAACAAAACAATTCCACTAAAGTTTTTATAATTGGAAAATTGAAGGATGACTCACAGTATCTATATAGACGTGAATCTGCTCTTCCTCTTGGTCATGAAAAATGTGAGGTTGATTAGCAAATAATCTCAAAAGTAATTCTTTGAATTTCATGCAAAATTATTCAAGAGCTATCTGAACTAGTCATCCCTAAGAGAAGACTGTTTTGTCAACTCCACCCCCTGTCAAATTTTCTGCCTACTCTAAATGAATTATATAATTTATCATTACATTATAATGATTCCCTGGTTAAAAAGGACAAGTACATTCAGTGATGTGATCTGAACCCTTGATCTATAGATGTCAAGTTAAACACCCTTCCATCAGGCCATTCTAGGCTCTCTCAAAAGACAGATGGGAGGAGCTTCTTTTATGGGTTTGGGAATGTTTTTGGTATCTCAGCAAATCAAGAATGTAAGAAGTTCAGACTTTAAATTATTGCTTGTAAACAATGTATAGCTTGTGTTTCAACTTGGTTGGAAACTGTAAAAGTTATAAATTTTTAAAGTTTAGAGACAGGAGCTAAAGTGCATCACAGCACAGGAGAATCAACAACAACAAAAAATTTTAAAGGTATCTTTTTAAAATTAAAATTTAAACAAAAATTTGAATTATACCTTATGTTCTAATACTAAGATCACTGATATAATTGATGACAAAGTTGTTCAGTTAAATTTTGAATGTAACACTACAAAAGATCATGACAAGACCAGACACAAAGGGTTAAGAAAGTGATAAATTAATGATCTGTACCACTTTTAAAGTTAAAATAAGTAATATGATACATGTTTTACATAATTTAATTTTTAACACATAAATTAATAAATAATTGTAGTTTTCCTGTGAAAATAAAATCTAATGAATAGGATGACTGGTAGGGAATGTCAGCTATGAGTCAAATGTTCAAATTAAAAGCTGAATAATACTGTCAATAATGAACTGCAGAACATTAACCAAGGCTTTAACCAACATTCAAGAACCAGTTTCCAAACATTTGATACATTTAAGTTTCTTAATTTTATCCTCTTGTAAAAAGCAATGGACTAAAATATGCAAAAGCAATTCACATAAATCACAATAAAATTCAACTAAAATAACTATTGCCTCTTAGAAGAAATCATTACACGTTATCACACATAATCCATTCAAATCAGATAAAGAAAATATTGAATCCAACAAGAATATAAAAAATAACAATAAACTGATAAAAGTTTGTATTTCAATATGACTATTTAAAAGTTTTATTCCAAATCAATTTATTTGCTGTACATTAACAATTTAATTTTAGTTAATGAAGATTACTTGAGATCAGATTTAATGCAAATAAACATTTAATACCACTCTTTTTATTTGACCATGATTCAATTGCAGCTTCCACAATGTTTACTTCTCCCAATTTCACAGTATTTAAATTAAATTTAAAGGATTTTCCAGTCACAAGAGAACAAAATTATACATTGACAACTGTAAAAGTGTGTACACTTTTTACAAGCTGGCAAAGAATGATTAATTTATACTTGTCAAGAGACATCAGTTGTTGTTGTTTTTTAATTAATCACAAAACTACACAATGGCCTATCTGTGCTCTGCCCACCACGGGTATCAAAACACAGATTTTAGAGTTGAAAGTCTGCAGACATACTGCTGAGCCACTGGGGGGCTAGGGACATCAGCATTTGGCTTGTTATATTTTTAAACACTTCATTCTATATTTAGTCCCTTAGGGATTTTCAAGAATTAGGAGAATGCATAATAATAGTATTCCAACCACATTATACATGTCATATCCATTGCTGATGCATTTCACTCAATCCAGAGCTTTTCAGGTCAATTGGAATACCATTTATTTATTGCAATTTGTGAGTACTTCAGTTTTGCTAAAAGAACAAATAAAGCTCTGAATATAAGTTATAAAAATACTGACCTTTAAATTATCTTCATAGATGCAGCAAACTTTTCAAGCGGGTCAATAACCAGCCAAAATAAGAAATTGGTACCAATCATGTTGGATAAGCGTGATGATTTGGCATGAAATACTCCCCAAATTATATCAAGAATACATGAAAATTAAGAGGTAACACGGAAAAATACTCATACCTTTGATCTCTAAGATACTGAGGATCAAATATAAATGTATTATCATCAAGATTTCGTGCCTGGTCTCGCTGGATACGTCTATCTTCCTTTTTGAACTGTTTCTTCAACTGTCGTTCTTTTTCAGACTTTGGCAAAATACAGTGGGTATGCATTATATGGCAAATTTTGGTTCACTGAACTTTATTACTATGGGTTTTATATAATTCTACACTTAAACAAATGAGCTATTCTTTAGATTCTTAAACTTGAAAGTAATAATACATGTTTAGTTAAAAACTGCTATTGACTGACACTTAGTTGGTTATATTTTAATGTTTACAAACAGTTGACATGTATCTTTACTTCTATAGTATATCTTTATGATTTTTCTTTCCTGTATGAGTATTAATGAAAATTTTTAACTTTAAAAAATTAGATTTTCTAAAAACTAATTATTATTAGTTTATTTCTTACAAGTTCAATATCTTCAACTAACATATTTTTCAGTTATGGAATTTTTTGCAAGCAGACTTTTCTACCCGACTGCAATGGCACTATAATGCCAATTATGTAAACTGATTGAACTTAATGCTTCACATTTTACCAATTAGTATATTAAAATATGCTTTTCTCCAATAAAATAAAACATTTTCATCTATTTTCAAATGAAAAAATATAGTATTTACATGTGAAACCAATGTTTTGGGTTTAGCAAACAAAATACACTGATTTTTGTGCATAATAAACACAATCTTACCAAAGAATATTTAGCAAAAGTAAGCATACAGTAATTACACGTTACAGAGCAGACTTAGGTAATTAGAAATATTTTCTAATCAATAAATCAATGAACTCATTAATTAATTAGTATAATTTATCAACTGATAAATTAATTTATGGAACATTAATAAATATAATCTCTGCTGACAGGTAGCTGATTATGTTACCTAGATCTACCAGAGTTTAAAAAAATTATTTTAATTTTGTTTTGTCATCAAAACCATCTAAAAGTTTAAACCCATAGCATATTAAATATAAACTCAACACTGACTAATAAAACCTCTCATAAGCTTTTCTGAGTACAAAACAACCCATATATTGGATTTTGGGTCATAACTAAACCTTTACTCAGTTACCAAGAGAAAATTTAAAAAGTTCAGACCCTATATTTATTAATTTGTTTGTTTTTTATTTTGTTTAATGAAATATTAACAAAATATATCACCTGAATTGTAACTTGGCATCCATAAGCAGATCTCTGTTTAGTATTTGACATCACTCCTTCTACAGAAAAGTTGAAGCCAATTGATCTTGTTGTTACAATCTCTTTCCTATGCTTTAGTAGAAGCTGTATCAGATCAAGTCTTTCAACTCCCAAAAGCTCAAACAGCTTAAATAATACAAAACTTTAATAAGCTACATCATTTTCTTTTCAAAAGCTAATATCATAAATCTAGAATTTAAATGGAAAATATTTAATAAGGAATTTTATAGCTTCAATGCTTCAAAATATTAAAACAGGTCTTTAAGAAAATTCAATTTTTAACATCAATTTAATGCTGTCTATAACTAATATTTACAGGCATATTTTCTTGCACTTTTTTTAAAGGCAATATTAATAAAGGAATTCTTCACTCCATATCACTAAAGTTTAAACAATGATGTACTTTTCTCACTTTAAATTCCTTTTGAAAATATTATTTAAATTAATAAATCAAAGTTACAAAGCTGACTGGTTAATATTTATGTGTTGTTATTTTGAATGAATATGACCCAAATTCTAAAATTAACATTTTTCTACAGTGAAAAATGTATATCTAACAAATTATTTCCTCCTCTCACATAATATCTTCTGAGTTGTACTGCCCTCTAATAATTGCACATATTTTTGTTCACCACTGTCACTGATACTCCCACATCCCCTCACATGTTTATATGCGAGGCAGTTGCATGATAGCATTTAAATGAGCATATGAATAACCTTCCAACAATAAGAGTATGACACAACTCTCAGCACAGGTGACTCACTTTATGCAACACTTAATCCAATATTACTTCAAGATTGAGCAACAGAAAAAGAGAGAAAGAGATCAGTAATGGAGAGCATGAGACATGTAATAATCTATTGGAAATACATTTTTATTGTTGGAAAATCTCAACTCCGATATTGTAGGTTATCTTCACTACCAGTGTAATATTACTTAGATGAGTCCCCTTCACAAGCGCCCAAAGAAAGCCCATGGAAGACACCTCAATTGAGAGCCCCCTTGTTAAGACAACTGTTGAGAAGTCAGAATAGATCCTATCAACTGGCTTGGAAGAGACAAAAGAAAGTGAATCAAAGCTTGACAGACAGTTAAAAAAAAATTAATATACAAAAGATGACTTGGCACAAAACCAAAAGCCTAAAATCTCCTTTGTATCCAGATATGCACCCCAACCCAAAGAAAAGGTGCACCTATGGATGAGGAGGAGGAGGAAGAAGAAGAACATTCACTGTGGTGTCATCTCTGTTCAATAATCAGGAAAGGTCCACATGAATGGAAGGAGGGAGATGGATAGAGGTGTCCAAGGGATCCCAAATGGGATTTCCTTAACCTTGGAAGACCTACTGAAGAGGCTGCTTGTGAGCTTGAACAAGGGGAATGAGGGCCTCCAAAAATGGCCACATTCCCCAAACATAAAAAACCTCTCAAGCATCTGGAAAATGAAAAGAGGAAATGTTCCAAACCTGAAGTTCCCTAGACTGCAGGCAAAGGAGAGAAGGGTGGGGCCAGCTGAGACAGGAATTGAAAAACACCCTGATATGAACAAGGTATTTAGTGAGGGAAAGAAATGACTTCTCTACCTTTACCAGCTGACCTACACATGCAGCTTCTCAAAAGAAAAACAGTGTGAATGGAAGAGGTGGTGTGCAAAGGAGCTAGTAGCTGCCAGTAATCCATGTAATGATGGAAATGAAGGGTCATGAATCAAAATAGATGGATAAAGACCTTGACCACCTGACAAAATGTCAGACTGAACAAGAGTCCAGAACTATTAGATGCACCCCAAAAGCTAAACAAAAACCTCTGATAGCAGATATAAAGGGAAAAGTTTTTAGTGGTAATTTGTTAGACTAACAGATGATAATAATAAAGGTCAACTTTAAATTTTTTAATAGTTTTATTTTATTTTAGAGAATGGAACAACCAAGATGGATCATTAGGTCCCTTGTTGTCCCTAAATATTATATGTTGTGTTAAGATAGGGTCAAGTTTTGAATCTGTTACAACATAATCAGATCTTTGCAAGATATTTTTGTCAAAGCAAAACAAGACTATTTAAGTCACAAATACAAAAGATCAATAAACACAGTTTTAGTTAAATATTTTAACACATTTATAATTTGTTTGAATCAATATCAGCACCTAATTACATTACTTTTTTTAAATAAATGTTTGAATAAATAGAAAATAGTGTAAAAGTTAAAATGTTTTCAAACCATTTTGAGAAACTAAAAATATTTTTACTGTTAGTTCATTCTTCGTAAAAAAAAGAATCACCAACATTTAAATATATGTACAAACATTTTATACAACAGATTATATTGAACAATTATTCTCATATAATCAGTAATATCTTTTATTCGCCTTTATGGATATATCAAAATGTATACTGGATTTTTTAGTCACAAATACCATATAAGTAGAGGATGAAATGTGAAAAAACACTCATACCTGAAAAATGTGAAAAATGTATATCTAACAAATTATTTCCTCCTCTCACATAATATCTTCTGAGTTGTACTGCCCTCTAATAATTGCACATATTTTTGTTCACCACTGTCACTGATACTCCCACATCCCCTCACATGTTTATATGCGAGGCAGTTGCATGATAGCATTTAAATGAGCATATGAATAACCTTCCAACAATAAGAGTATGACACAACTCTCAGCACAGGTGACTCACTTTATGCAACACTTAATCCAATATTACTTCAAGATTGAGCAACAGAAAAAGAGAGAAAGAGATCAGTAATGGAGAGCATGAGACATGTAATAATCTATTGGAAATACATTTTTATTGTTGGAAAATCTCAACTCCGATATTGTAGGTTATCTTCACTACCAGTGTAATATTACTTAGATGAGTCCCCTTCACAAGCGCCCAAAGAAAGCCCATGGAAGACACCTCAATTGAGAGCCCCCTTGTTAAGACAACTGTTGAGAAGTCAGAATAGATCCTATCAACTGGCTTGGAAGAGACAAAAGAAAGTGAATCAAAGCTTGACAGACAGTTAAAAAAAAATTAATATACAAAAGATGACTTGGCACAAAACCAAAAGCCTAAAATCTCCTTTGTATCCAGATATGCACCCCAACCCAAAGAAAAGGTGCACCTATGGATGAGGAGGAGGAGGAAGAAGAAGAACATTCACTGTGGTGTCATCTCTGTTCAATAATCAGGAAAGGTCCACATGAATGGAAGGAGGGAGATGGATAGAGGTGTCCAAGGGATCCCAAATGGGATTTCCTTAACCTTGGAAGACCTACTGAAGAGGCTACTTGTGAGCTTGAACAAGGGGAATGAGGGCCTCCAAAAATGGCCACATTCCCCAAACATAAAAAACCTCTCAAGCATCTGGAAAATGAAAAGAGGAAATGTTCCAAACCTGAAGTTCCCTAGACTGCAGGCAAAGGAGAGAAGGGTGGGGCCAGCTGAGACAGGAATTGAAAAACACCCTGATATGAACAAGGTATTTAGTGAGGGAAAGAAATGACTTCTCTACCTTTACCAGCTGACCTACACATGCAGCTTCTCAAAAGAAAAACAGTGTGAATGGAAGAGGTGGTGTGCAAAGGAGCTAGTAGCTGCCAGTAATCCATGTAATGATGGAAATGAAGGGTCATGAATCAAAATAGATGGATAAAGACCTTGACCACCTGACAAAAAATGTCAGACTGAACAAGAGTCCAGAACTATTAGATGCACCCCCAAAAGCTAAACAAAAAACCTCTGATAGCAGATATAAAGGGAAAAGTTTTTAGTGGTAATTTGTTAGACTAACAGATGATAATAATAAAGGTCAACTTTAAATTTTTTAATAGTTTTATTTTATTTTAGAGAATGGAACAACCAAGATGGATCATTAGGTCCCTTGTTGTCCCTAAATATTATATGTTGTGTTAAGATAGGGTCAAGTTTTGAATCTGTTACAACATAATCAGATCTTTGCAAGATATTTTTGTCAAAGCAAAACAAGACTATTTAAGTCACAAATACAAAAGATCAATAAACACAGTTTTAGTTAAATATTTTAACACATTTATAATTTGTTTGAATCAATATCAGCACCTAATTACATTACTTTTTTTAAATAAATGTTTGAATAAATAGAAAATAGTGTAAAAGTTAAAATGTTTTCAAACCATTTTGAGAAACTAAAAATATTTTTACTGTTAGTTCATTCTTCGTAAAAAAAAGAATCACCAACATTTAAATATATGTACAAACATTTTATACAACAGATTATATTGAACAATTATTCTCATATAATCAGTAATATCTTTTATTCGCCTTTATGGATATATCAAAATGTATACTGGATTTTTTAGTCACAAATACCATATAAGTAGAGGATGAAATGTGAAAAAACACTCATACCTCTCATTAATGGTTAGCACTTTGCCATAAGCCAAATATATATACATGCCAGTCATGTTGGTTGCTTTGTCTAAACTAAGTACAGATATGTTGCAGCATTAATGCTTTCAAATTACTCTTATATAATACAGTTGGCCATCTACATAAAGTGGAAAGTCAATCTAGTGTATGGATCTATTTTTACTATCACTACAAACCAGAATGTGACTGTGTTCCCACACATTTTGACTATAAATCTGGGTCTTTATTCAGATTTTAGAATGTTATATGCTTACAGAAGCTGTTTATTCATTATGGGAAATCAGATTTGAAGTTTTAATAATACTAATTTACTGGTCTCATTCCAAAATAATACTTTCACTAGCAAACAGTACCATTAAAGTTTCATAGGTCACATAACACAGGCCTACAATAGTTTTATTATTTTGAAATGTTTATATGTTCTACAGTAATTCTTGTACACCAAATCCAAAAGTGATATCCATTTTTCTCTATTACATACAGATTTTTTAACAATGTCATATGTTCTTTCACACAAATAAATGATTTTCATTGAAATCTGATTACATTTTGTTGTGCTTAAAATATTGACAACCACTGGCTATAGTTTCTCTAGACCAATTGCTAGGTATGTGTCTTGTTAATCATTCTAGAACTCACAAGAAACACACTACTAGTATATAAATAGTTAAAAGGCAACATGGTGTGTCATTGACATTTTTTTTCAATATTACTTATTCACTGCTATAGTAACAAGAAGTTGTGTAAATGACCCAAACATATTCTTTTATACTTGTGGTAAATTTGTTGTAAAGAAACAAAGACAAAACATTGAAGAATTTGTCAAATAAACCATATTATATGTGTTTGGTGACCAAAATAAATCATGGGCTTCACACAAAGTTTGCACCATTTGTGTCAAAGAGTTGAGACATTGGACTAAAGGTAAGAAAAAACCTTTGCCTTTTCAAATTCTAATGGTGTGGCACGAGCCTAGAAACCATGAAGATGACTATTTTTGCTCATGTAACATGCAAGGTTATACAACAGATAAAGGGTTTGAAAGTACAATGAGGAATGTTGAAAAAAAGAAACATGGAGTACTTTTAAACATGTTCTTGACAAATTTTTATGAAACAACAAGGACATAAATTATGAAAATACTGTCAATAACATGCTCCATAAATTCAAAAAGTTCAGTTGTTACATGAGTTGGTGGGTTAATTTCTTAAACTTGCATACTGATTATTTCTCTAAGAATCTTGATGCTGTCAATAAAGAAGGGGAAAGACATGAAGGAATGGAAAGGAGGTATCAATAAATGTGAAACATCAGCAGATAGCTCATTACTATTGGTAAATGAAACAAGATTCTCCAGGATAATGCATAAAAGAAAAACCAGAACATGAAAATTTGAAGCTAAAAGAACTTGATTTCAGAAAACAAATCAAAATGCATATGCATTTCACAACGTTTTTCCTATATTTGTTTTAATTTTTATAAACAAAGATGATTTTAATAAAATGTTCGTTGTTGTAAACAAAATAATGTATTATAAAGAAAAGATTTTTCTTCATGATTTGTAAAAAATCCTTAGATGATTTAGAAAAATTAATATCATGATTTTGAAATCTGTGTAGCTGAATTATGGAATATGTTATTAAAACCAAAGCAACTTTTATGAAGTCTAATTTTGCAGGCTTGCATAATTATTCCAATGTTGACCTTTAAAAATTAGTCATCAGTTGTAAATTAACTGAACAATTTCAAAAATTATTTACGTAATCCTAGATTCTGTAGAAAAGTAAATAATTCAAAGAAATGTTTAAGATTATTGTATAGATTTTTATAGCAAATCATTTTATAGTTTTTCTTTAGAATATATGAATAAAAGAAAGAAAAAGTGTAAAACTTTAAAAAGTATTTGATGGTCTTTGTAAATAATCAAAAATTTAGCCCATGTTAAATTTTGGGCTTTTAACAGATTGCTCCTGTCTGTTTCTAGTGGGACAACAAAAGACTTCTGTACTGAGGATTTTTTTCAAATTGAACTCAAAGTTGTAATATACATGTGCAGTGTCTCTCAACAAACTGCACAGAATGAATGATGATGTCACATATGCAATAATTCATATGCAGAAACAAGTACAAAGGAAAAATTACTGCAGAATTGTGCTTACCCACCCCACCCCCAAAAGTAAGACTACACAAATAATAACTTTAATCTGAGAAAGAAGATCTCATTATGAATGAAAAAGGCAGCAGTAGTTCATTAATAACAAAACTCTACGATGTCTACAATGCCTAAAATACTCTTGAAACATGATCTCAAGGTAATGTTATAATTCTGTTTTGGTATGTATAAAATTGAATTCTAGTTGACAGACAATCTCTAAGTATAACCTACATCATTTTGAAGTTCATCAATTGACTTTTCTGATATCAATATGGTTAATATAGATGAAACAATGTTATCAACCGTAACCCCAAGTAAATTGCTAGGAAGATCTTCATAGTACTTTTTTACTTCCTGCTCTAACCATCTTTTATCAAAACAAAGCATTTTCTTTTGTTTTTTGCTTTCTTCTTTAATATTATCTTTTCTGACAGGCTTCTCAAGATCTAAAGTAAAACATAAATCCTGCCTTTCTGAATCTTCTTGATCCCAACTCAGAATTAAGCCACAATTTTCAAATGGCTGATATCTAACAAATCTGATCTTATATCCAAATTCTTCAATGTCTTCTTCACCATAATTATTCTGTTTCAGAAAACAATTTTTTTCTTTATCTGATAACCAGGAAAGCATCTTTCCAACAAGTTTACATGCCAAAATTGCTATAGAAGAAGAAAAGGATCCAAACATTATTTGAAGCTGAAGCATCTGCTTATGACCAATCAAGGTGCAGTCCTGAAAAACTTGAATGAGATACACAGCAGCACTCTCTATCATTTCTTCAGAAGACTCTGATCCAACTGTACAAAAAGAAAGATAAAAAATATTGGGTCAATTGAACATAATGAGGATTTTCACTACAGTAACAGATCACGTATACATTGCTGATCTGTCATTCACAAATATAGCATTACAGTTGCTTACTTATGGCATGCACTAACAAGTATACTTATTTTTATGTTAAAACTACATTGTACACTCGTGAAATTTATAGATAAACATTATGCATCAGTAACTACACTGAATACAAAAGTGATCATGATGGCCAATAAATTAAGAAGAAATGCAGAATGGAGTTTACCAGCTTTAAAAACTACTCTGAATAGTCACCCTCAAAGTTAAATACCCTAAGTTTAGAGGATTAAGATCCAGACTTTCAGTTATAAAAAATAACCAAGAATAGAAATTCTAAAACAAGGATATTTTAAACTTAGAGACTGTATGTGCATCTGAAGCATAATGGAGGAAAACAAGACAAAAAATCAGATCAGAGATACAGAAAACATGTAAGTATCCACATCACCCAGCATTTTATTTAACCCTTTTGCAATGGGTCATGGATCACGTTTCTTAAATTTCATTCCAAATTTTATTGTACTATTTTATAAATTATGGCAACATGTTTGGAATCAAACTGTAGATTATAATTCAAACCTTCATACTGTGTAGAAGTTAATTTCTTAAAAGTAAATATTTAAAGAACACATCTAAATATACTTTTTAGTGGATCACATGGTATGTTATGGAATGCAGCACTGATTAAAATTAGATGTTTGTGATGTCAAAATACTAATTCTACATTTTCCTACAAATTAGGAAGTCAAATTACCAATATTGGTAAGCTAGAATGTCAAATAGAAACCTTATATTTTGTTGAGATATGGCTTACATACTGAATCAAATATAGTGGCCCCATTCAACTCTTTATATTTTTTTAAAACAGTCCCTTATATACTCTTACTACAGTATATGACATGTGAATAACCAATCAGTAGCTCAAAATGTTCCCAGAGTGGTTTCTTCAGCCATGGTAATCTTTGAAAAGGCTACCACATTCTTTTAATCGAAGATTTCAAAGAGGAACATTGTACATTTAGTCTGCTTGAAGTTTCAGGTTTTTTTTTTAATCTAAATACATCTTAGTAAACTTAATAAATTATAGTGGAATTCTGTAGTACCAGTATGGTTATTTATATTTTTGGTTGTTCAATTGTATATATAAAACCTAAAAAAAATTTTCTTTGATATCATCAATGTGCAAAATTGTAAAAGGCTTAGCAACCTATATCCTGCAGCAACTAAGTTCAAGGATCATAGCTAAAAGAGATAATCATTTGACTTACTTCATTATTTATTGTTCTATATTTTAAGAAAAATAAGTTTCATCATTTATTTTTAAATAGTAATAGTACATAATGTTTAATAACTGAAATGTGACATATTGTAAAACACAGACAAAACAGTCACTTTGTAAAGACTAACAGTCAGTTTTTATATCATTGGATATGATAACACAAACAATATGCATCATGTCAATGCAAACTATGTAATGTTAGCTAAGTATGACTAGAAGGTTACTATAATAAAACTAATATATATGTAACATTATGAGACTTAAACTACTCAAACATTTGTACCTTCATGTTATAACATGTAGTCATTCTGGCATGACGAAAAAGCATAACTTTTATTTTCTTTCTTTTTTCTATGATTATTACGAGGTCAATCAATTGATAGATCCCACATAGTTAAGGTAGAGAAAATAATATAAAGTCTAACTGAAAATAAACACTTAAAATGCATTTATGATGTTTGAAAGATTACACAAATATTTGATATTTTTAGAATGAATAGTTTTTTTAATCATAACATGAAACCACTTTTCACTTGGACTAGTAATGAAACACTGAATATTTTAACCAACAAAAATATTTCATTAAAAATCTGATTTTTTGTCTACACAAAACCTTTTAATATTTATTAAAAGTCTACCAAATTTTCTGAATATACACAATGTATCAAAAATTATAGTACAAATACTTGTAACATGCACAATTGTGTACAAGAACTTGTGTATTATAAAGATCCCATTGCAAAAGGGTTGATGTACCCATTCTACATAAATATGGACAAAATGTTCATCAGATGCACCTATAAAAATGAAATTATTCAGCAAAAACGTTTTAATAAACATTTATAAAACAAGACTGTTTACTTCAAAATTTTCATAAAAATTCACTTGTGCAATACAGAAACTCCACAAAAAATTGTTCACATCAAATTATATTTATAATACAACTTAATCACACACACTTTCACTCAACTGTTACACATTTGCAGAGGACACAATAATGTGCATCACAACTGATAATGTAACAATGAACTTCCTTGAAGAGAAAACAACACTCATCCTACGTAAAATCAAATGAAGAATGTGTATTTTTTTAGAAACAGAAGAGTTTTTGCACTTAACATCTGTTTTATCAAAAGTTCAGTAACATCCTTGGCTGTTTGGAGAATTTTAAAGTTGGAGAGGGAAACTGGATACCATGTTACTGTGTCTATAAATAATACACATTTTTCCTTTGATTTAAATATATTCAATTCCATTATTTCATTTATGCTGCATACCTTTCCTTTACTCTTGTCCTGCTTTTTGTATTGAAATTTTTTACTTGTTACAAATCATATCATATTTCTGGTGCAATTACCACCGTGTTTATTTTTTACCTCTAGACTACCGAAGATGGAATTTTAAAGATTTTTGAAATTTTAAGAAATGCTTTGTACTACTACATTTGTGTTTTATTATTCAATTACATTTTCCAAAAAAGAATTGATTAGGAGTTCATTTAGGTACTCCATCTTCAGAAATTAATAAATTAAAATTTATAGAAATTTTAATAATAAATAATTAAACTTAACATGCATTAACAATAATGCAACTCATTATTTTTATAATATAACTCTATAAAATGGTCATGACATGCATTTTGACCTACTCATGAACACTGCAATACATTTCAATATTCACTCATTATATAATTAAACATGTGATTAAAAATTAACTAATTCTAGTAATATAAACTGGACTAAAGTTTAGCAATGGTTTCAAAATCTTAAATTGTACTGTATTTTTTAAAAACAGCCATTAGTAAAAAAATAAAAAAATTAACATATCAAGATAAATGAAGAAAATACTCTGATATAAGGTAATGTAAGAACAAATACTGCTTTGCATTATGAAATCATGGTAAGTTATTGATGCTTACATATTACAGAATGTTAATAATGTTATAAATCTGTGTCCAGGTAAGACCAAAGTAGACTAGAAGAATGATCTAATTACAACTTTCTAATACAATCAGAATTTATTTTGATACCCCCTGTATCTTTCACTATTTTGAACTTCTGGGAAGCATCTTATTAGTCTCAAATCTTTTGAGGCAATGTCATTTCATCAGAACTTCTTTTGAATGTTTATTTTGATATTAAAATTTTGTGTTTGAATTTTCTATATGCTTATCATCTCACCAATGATAACTGCATAGTTTATGAGACATTTAAATTCAGTAATCAATATTCTGAGTAAACTGCTTAACCTCATAAAGAAGGAATTCAAGTTGACCTAAGTAAAAATACTGATAGGTTTAAAATGAAAAACTAGTGGTATTATTACTAGAAAACAAAAACATTCTTTGTATAGCTATTTATTTTAGAAATACAAGTCAAATCATTTATTATTATTCACATAATCCCTGCATGCACCACAAAATTTACTTTTAAAAAAAAAAATAATTTGTAATCAACAATAGTACTGGTATCAGATTTTATTCTCTAGCTACTGGAGAAAACCTTAATACAACTGTATTTATGAACTAGCCAAAATTACTAATAATTGTTAAATGAAAACAAGAACCTAAATAAATGTAGGTTTTTGTATGTGGATCTTACTAAGTTCCTTAGCATAATTCTTCAATTCTTTCAAAGCTGTTGTAACTTCTACCTGCGAGGGATCAGAGAGGTTCTGAAAAGTTTGCCTCATGACATTCCAAGTCAGAGTCCCGTTTCTGGAAAAGCAAAAATTCTTAACATAGAATTAAAACAACTTGTTTCATTATTTGATTAACAGAACATTTTTATAATAACCAGGAATTATTTCAAAATGACATCATTTACTGACTTCAAAAGCTTTTAACTCAAATACACAAAATACATAGAAATGAACAAATTTATTGCCTCGAAAATAAGTAGCACCACTGTCTCAATAGAGTTACACAATAAAAGAAATCATGAATTAAATGTTTCAACCAGTTGCATTTTTAGTACTTTCTTGAGTCTTGAGGCTATTATAAACACGACATTAGCATAAAACATGTTAAACTGCTTGTAGCCTTGTACCTAACAACAAACAAACATAACAGCAATATTTTGGCCTCTTGGATGCTGAAATAATCTAAAATAGTTATTATCAGAACAATTTCAATTACTTGATTACTTTCTTAAGCCATAACACTAACGGACTAGACTAAATGGACTTGAATTAATCAAAAATAATAATGAAATATTATAATAGCATTACTTCAATCACTAAATAGCTGGAATCACTAAAACCACTAATTTCGATCAAATGATTATTTTTGTAACATTAACCCAATTTAGTCACAACTTCTATTTGTTGACATTGGAATAATCAAAGACAGTAACAATCTGAAACAAGTTGATTATTTTCATGAAATTCATTGATTTAATCATAATTTTTAATGAATATTTTAAATGATACTAATCAATATAATTTACAATAATTATATCAATGAACTGAGTTAATTTTCCAGCTCACCAAGCCAAGAATCAGAATTTCAAAGGCACCAACTTTTAAATGTAAACCAAAAGGACTGGTATACCACCATGGAGAACCATCTGCAAGAATGTGACAAAATTCAAGGTACCAAAAGAGAAGTCAGTTTCTCTAAAGGAGGAACAGAGAAGAGCTAGCCATAAAGCTGTAGATGGAAAAACATTGTTGTGAAAGATTTATGTTTGAAGGCTGGATGATGAAAAAAATGTTTTTATAGAGGAAAGGTAACTGAATACAATTCCTCTGAGATAGAAGAAAGAGTAATGAAACCCACAGCAAAACAGGTCAACATGGAACAACAAAGAACTAGAAAACAGTACAGTCAGATGTTGGCTAATACCAAAGGAAGATGACAAAGATTAGGGTAGATATAGAAAGAACAAGATTTCCCACGACAGAATCAAACATTCACTGATGGAGAAGTTGGATCCATAATTGGAAATCGTTAAAGCATCAGACGCCAATTTTCTATTGTCACAAATGAATCAATCACAGGACAACAAAACTGGTAGCACAATCAATGAAATGCTGAAAAATATAGGGTCACACTGTTGCCAGAAGTCAATGACCTCCAGAAAGAGAACTTACAAAAGTATTCCTAAACACCTGGCAAGCTTAAGAATAATATTTTAATGTAGCCATAGTAGTAAAAGGGTTCCAAAAAAAGTTGTGATAGTTAATATGTGCTGTCACATTTAAATTGTCATTGATACTAAAACATATTGGACTTGTAACAAGAACTACTGACTTCCTGGCGTGCACGCTCAACAACTCAAAGCTCCAACAGAATATGAGAATACTCCAATCATCCATATTTTAAAGAAAATCAATGGTATGGATCAACAGCTTATATTTTAACTGTACATGTTGATACATGAAGTACTAAAGTCAAAACTAGGATCATAAAATGATAAACACCTCCTCAGCATACTAAAAAAATGAAGAAACAGTCAAGAAGATTAATTAATCATGAAGAATAAATAAACATCTTTGATGTTCACTTTCATATCCATAAACTATGAGTATATTATCTCCTTATGTCTTATAATAAGACACAGAAAGTTGGGCAGTGGAAAATTACTAGTAACAGACATAAGCAATATATAAAAGACATTTGAAATCTAAAATCTCATTGTTCAGAGCATGAGCACAAACTAAACAACATATGTCTCTCAGTACAATTCAGACAAGACTACCTAATTTGTATGATCACTTCTATGGTGGTAAATTAATTAGATTACTTTTTAGGATAGGAGAAATGAAATAACTTATGTACCTTGTTTGTTATAGTGAATCATTATAATAAAAAAGTTTTGGTGTTAAAAAGAGGGCTGGGATTATGCAAAAGCTTAAGATTCAGTTGAAATACCATGTCAAAATTATTATTCAAAGAACTTTTAAACAAAAAATACTAAAAAAACAGCATGGGCCCTTTTGGCTCATCTAGGCTGTTCTACTCTGGTAGGTATACAGAAATTAAGTTAATATGAGTATTAAGATTTAAGATTCAAGTACAGAGCTAATGTTAAATTTAGTTACTTTTAGAAGCAACAGTTTATTGTAAGTTTCTTATTTCATTGTGTACAAATCATACATAATGTTTGTTTAATTCAGCTGCTCTGACATCATATTATTTGAGCCTACTAAATTTTTCTCATTGTTTTAATTGAGTAGTGTTGCATTCTGAGGTATCACAATGTGTGAAATGTTCGAGACTACTGTCGTGTTTGAGAGTTTATTAGTAAACACCATATAGTGGCCTTTTTTTTTTGAGTTAAATTAACACAGACTGTATGGTTACAAGAGAAAAGAAAAGAATAATTCATCTTATCATTTGTGTTCTAGGGTAACTGAATAAACCTGCATGTACTTTGACAAAAAGAAAGTATTTAAAGCTCTGGATAGAACTGTGGTAACCAACAGTATAACGAATATTCATACTGACGAGAAGCCCACTTGAAGTAAAAATGTATTCTCAAGGTGGCTGGTATGGAATTATAAGGCCATGGTCCCTATATCCCACACTGATAGCTAGGGCAATCAGATTGCAATACATATACATACTTATGAGTGGATCCCATCCTATAGCCCTAGAGTGATGCATTCTGAGCCACTGGAATCACAATAAGAAGATAAGCAAAATAAAAGTCTAAAAGGCATTATGGGAATTACAGGATCTTGTATGCCTTACTCAACTTCAAAAAACTGAACCCATTTGGTTTGGAATTACAAACACTGATCCTCATTACCCCAACCAATGGGACAGGGTAAATTCCCCTTGCCCCTGAAATTATAAGGATGATGTGGAACAAGCTATGCTCCACCAAGAACCCTTGATAGGACTGCACTGTATTTAGAATCATGAGAAAAAAAAGTACTGATCCAGTACTGGTGCAAGTAAGTGTCAGATCTGAGCCAAAATTAAGAAAAGGCACCAGTGTAGGCTAGTGCCTCTCCTGCCTACATCTATGAAAAAAGCATCCAGAGTTTGATGTAAAAGGGCCTCCAACTTTGCCCTCTTCTCCTAGAGTGAAGGAAACCCCCCCTAACCCTCTGGAGAAAAAGCCTCTGTCCACTGCCCCAGTGACTGGAAACCACTACAGATAAGGACTCCTTTTCCCCACTAGTATCAGGTCATCCTTTAAGTGATGTCTAATTTTAGGTTCAGAAAAAGAGAAAGGATTTCAAATGCTTTTAATGTTATTTAATCAATAATGTATGCTCCATTATTATTAATTACTTCCTACCAATGATTCAAAAGCTTTTGAATGCCACTTCTATAAAATTCTCGTGGTTTGGAGGAAAAGAATGTAGAGAGGGCAGTATTAAGGATATTCATCCCAGCAATAACTTCACCAGATGTATTTAGAGAACCATGAAGGGTAAGCCAAACAGACAAATCTCTTAAGAGTCTTAGACTTCAAGAGGAGTTTGGTGTGTTTTGGTTTTGATGTTTCAATCAGAATGTCTCCAGATCTTAATTTTTGAACAGATTTTGGAGAGCCAGTGAGCCCATCCAATCCTTTTCTGAATAAAAACATGGTAACATCTGCCCAAGCGACTTTCCAGATAGCGAGTGTAAAATGAGGAATCAAAGAACTGTCGCTTGGGGTTGAGTATTAGAGCACTCTAAACATGATCACTTACATATCAATGGCTGTATAATTTTAGCAATGGGTGGGTGAGAGGTGTGAAAAGCCAGGAAGAAGAGAAAATTTTGGTGTCTACTGACCCCACCCACAATGAAATCCTATGAAGGATTGCACTACAGAACTAAAAGCAAAAGGCTCAGCAGCAACACCAGTGTTTTGTGGACACTATCTTGAAATAACACAAGATCCACATCACATGGTGAGAATGTTCAATACTAGTACCTGGTTGACAGGGAAGAGAGGGGCACCTCAAGGCCAAAGTAGTGTGTTGGTGTTAGATCCCCTCCACTACCAGGATTTTCCCACACGTCACAAGATGCCACTATTATGTTACATATCATAACTTATTACTATTTCAAATAACCAGAAAGTTGAATTTAAATTAGAAGTTTATTAAATATTAATATATACCAAATTTAAAAAAGTTATTACAAATGATGGTTTATATAGAAGAGTTTACAAATTTACAGAAAATACTGAGTCTTATATCCAGTCTAGAACTGAATATTTTATTTGTGATCCACGTCCACAATGAACAAATTAATTGTGAGTTGATTTGTTACACCTCGCCTGAGCTAACAATGTCTTTCTTGGCTAGCCTTACACTGGTTAGAAGCTCACTTATTACTGAAAAAGATATTTAATGTCCTAGTAGAAATAATAATGTTAAACTAATTCACTGAAGTTGATAGGTTTGTAATGTTTGAAATCTATAAACGTTCCTGTTCAAATTCTGTAGTTTTCTGATTAATGGGTGTTAATCACAATTATAGTTTCCTAGGCCTATAGCACACTAACTGTAGCTGACAAATAATAATCTTCTTCTATTACTGTCTCCATTTTTTTTGTATGAATCATGTGAGACTCTTGGACATCCAAAGTTTGAACAAACTACATTTCAAAAAGCAGTCAACAATATACATCACAATAATCTGTGAAGATGAGAAAACCCACTTGTAGAGAAAAATATATGTAAAAAGAGCTGGTGTAGGTAAAGAAAGCTCTATGCACAGAAGCAAACAACGTTTTGACCTTCTTCGGTCATCATCAGGTTTGTTTGCTCCTGCACATAGAGCTTACTCTGCACAAAGCAACAACTTTTACATAAATATACATCACATGCAAAAATAAAACTAGAATGAAATAAGAATAGGTACTAAAATAAATGTATAATGGTAAATCTGTTAGATCACACCCAGCATACAGATGAGTAAATGTTCAGACCCCAGAATAGGTAAACTGAAAAGACAGAACCTATTCTTAGAGGTCCCCTCATCACATCCAGGCATTCACACCAAGAAGACTACTAGTGATAATATTGTTATCTACTGTTTGAAGATACTGCCTATCATTAATCCTAACCCAAGCTAAAGTATATATCATGAAACTGTGTGCTATAGACAATGCTTAACTCAGTAAAAGTGAGTGGATGCTGCTAGCACCTGGCAAAGAAATCCCAATTTACCCATTGAAAGATGAGAACATCCATTCACATTCATGTCTCTTTGGCTAAAAGTTAATCCAATAATGTTATTATTCACAAAAAAATTTTAATTGAATTTTTATAATGTTTTTTTTTTAATATTTTGTTAATTATCAGGAAATCATGAAAATTCTATCAAAATGTGCAAAAAATTACAGATTCAAAAAGTTAATTATGTATGCTTTGTTATATAACAATTTTTTAAAAAATCAAAAATCATTACTTCACAGAACCATTATAATATTTTTGATAAATAATTCTCTCCACACAAGCTCTATGAATTTAACCAACCACTTTACCTTTTGCACTCATAATTAAGTCTTTATAAATTTAACACTACTCAGTTTTGATATAGTATTTACATCTTCATAAAATTTAACAAACTTTCAGCAAACATTATAAGCCTTTCACACACAAAAAATCACTTTTTGATAATGCATTTTTAATAAACTAAAAAAATACTTGTCCTTGAATACATTTATTGTTGTTTTGAATAAACTGTGTTGAAAGTGATTTTCATGTTAAAATTTAAAATACTTTTCTTTACCTCAAAAATCTCAAATTTCAATTTTTAATCTTTAAAACCTGTTTGCTTTTTGGTAAAACTTTATATTTTATCTTTTATTTTTTCTACCTTAGCACTATACAAAGTTGGTCAATTTGACTGATCTTATAACTCCTCCTAAAAAATGAAATAATTCAAATTACCATCATTCTTTTTTCTAGAATAATTTCAAATGTAGTGTGAACCTACATTAATTTATCCTAGGTAGCTTTACAATAAAGATGAAAGAAACCTAGAAAAATGTATCACACTAGTTAAAATTCAGGATTTTCTAAAATATTGCTTTATAAAATTTAGAACTTAAACTTATATACTATTAAAAGATGACTCATTAGGTAAGATTTTGTGCTCTACTAATTGGTAAAACATAAATAAAAAGTAGTTTAAAATTTTAAATGTAAGACAATAAAGTCCTGTGTCATGTGCAATAGAGGATACTTGTGGCAAGAGGGATAAATTAACTATAATTACAGATGTAAAATTAAAAATCACAACACTATTTGGTACTAAATTCAGTAAAATTGGTTACATTCATATCCAAAATTGAAATTTATAGTTTTTAGTATCAGTGTACATTTGTTGCTACTTTCATTTTATTGTTTAACTGATCCCTTTGAACCATACCTCACTTGTGTAAAGTATTTGGCAAAAATGTAATTCACGTTACCCTATTAAATCACTTAAGGCAAGTGTCTCTCGTGACACTTCAGTTTTTACCTATAGTATCCTTATCTAAGATACAAGCTAATTTTTACATTACATTTACTTTTATAGTAGTAAATCAAGAATACGCATAAAAAACAGGACATAATAATTACTTGAGTTCTTCCCTTTCTTATGCTGTAGACTTGGAATAAACCCAACTTTTTTATGCTGCACTAAATAATTTTTTACTTAACCATTTCATAACAGGCTTGGTATAACATACACGGGTTTGTATACACACCTACACATGTCAAGCATTTATACTATAGTATTTGATGCAGCATGTGTACCTTCACAAAATTTGGTAGACTTTTAGTAAATATTACAAGTATTTTTTACACAAATATTAGATTTTTAATGAAATATTTTTACTAAAGATTTGTTTGTGAAAATATCAATTTATTTTGTTACTAGTCTGAGTGAAAGTGATTTCATGTTACAATTAAAAACTGTCTTCTCAAATACCTCAAATATTATTTGTGTAAACTCTAAGACATTGTTAATACATTTCAAGCTTTTGTTTTAAGTTACGATTAAAACCTATTTGTCTTTCCAAAAATCTCAAATATTATTTGTGTAAACTCAAGACATTGTTAATATATTTCAAGCTTTTGTTTCAAGTAAGACCGTATTTTGTCTGATATTTTCTCTACACTAACTATGTGGGATCTGTTGATCTGACTGACCTCATAACCACGTAACCACAGACATGAAGAATATGAAACAAAATATTTTTAGGTTTTATATATATATATAACAAAAAATCATAAATTACTATATTGATACCATAAAATTCCACTATAACTTATCAAGTTTAGTAATTAAGATGTATTTAGGTCTAAAAACAATGTGAAACATGGAATGGAACAAACTAAAAATACAAACTACCTCCTTGAAATCTTGATTCAAAAGATGGTGGTAGCCTTTTAACAAATTAAAATTGCTGAGAAAATCACTATGAGGGATTCTAAGCTGTCAACTGGTTATTCACTTGTCATATATAGAAGTGTATACAAGGAACCATTTTTAAAAAGGTAAAGAAGAGAATAGATACACTGTGTTTGATTTAATACATAAGCTATATTGCAACAAAATAACAAGACATGAGGATTTTACATTTTAGGTTATCAATAATGGTCATTTTAGTTCCCGATTCATATAAAACTACAGACTTAGTATTTTAACATCACAAATATCTAATTTTAACCAGCACTGCATTCAACATACCAAATGCCTCACAAAAATTGATATTTTAATTGTGTTCTTTTAATATTTGCTTTAAAATTATGAAATTAACTTATATATAATACTACAATTTAAATTAATTTACAATTTGATACCAAACTCACTGACATAAATTTATAAAATAGTTGTTCAATAATATTTTGAATGCAACTCAACATGCATGATAACAAGGTCTTTGACCCATGACCAGTTGCAAAATGGCTAATTAAATAATGCACTCAAGAACACAGAACACTTAATAACACATAAGAAAACAAACAATATCTTGTAACTATCACAATTTACTGGCTTTCTAACTATGCCCTAAAAGATGTTAAAAATTCAGCTAACCATGCTAATGTGTTTCCCATGGGAAGAAAGACTGAACTGGAAACATAAAATACTCTGTACAGAAAACATCATGAAAAAATAATTTGACTGATAAAAACTTTGGTTTTCTGTTGATCATAAAGTGTGAAAGAGAAAATGTGATATATTAGCATGGCAAAAGTGGCCTGATTATCCAGTTTATGACTCTAACCAAATAAGACTGAAGGTTATAAAAATTATGCTTTGCCTAATAACAACAATATTTTGATGTGTAACATCAAATTTTGTACTTGGAGTGGTGGTAAATATATTGAAGAAAAGAGATGACCCAGAAAGCAAATGTCACAAATCTCATACTATGGAAAACTGATAATTTGTTTTTAATATTACTTTACAAAACTAACAATGTAAAACCCATATATTTGGTTTATACTAAGTTTTGATGTTCTATTTATTCATATAACATAATAATAAAATTTAATTTTGAATGTAACTCAGGGAAACCTTATGGCATGCATATAAATAATCCTGTAAGTCTGTAGTAAGGGTTAAAATCTGATTTAGGTTATTAGTTAGAATATCCTAATATTTGCACACAGTCATTAAACCTAACTTACTTCATGTGGTTTATTTACCCACAAACAATTATACTGTTAACCATTTGAACGGAATGGAAAAACAAAAACTTACGCTATATGCCTCTCAGCTCTCTCTCTTCTTTTTTTTGCCAAGACATCCACTTCTTCATCAACTTCTCTAACTGAAGGATCACTTATGTAGGAAAACACCCGGAGTGCTTTTGTCAATCTTGGAAGTACCATTTCAGCAATTATAATGACTCTGTAGATAAATAAAAAACATTAATTATGTATACTTATCCGTAATTTGCTGTTACCAAAATTTAACAAAGCTCACGCTGTCGCTCGCCATATTATCCAATGGCTATTATTTTTGTTTTTTGGCAAAGAAAAATTGTAATTGGCAAATATACCGGCAAAACACTGTTGTTTACAAAATGCTAGACTGGTTCACTACATCAACATTTTTTTTAATGCAAGTATGCGGTAAGCAGATAAAAATCAATAACCCGTCTACATTCATGGAAGGTCATTGTGAGGATTGACAATCGTGTGAAAAATTGTTCAATCAACAGCGACCTAACGGCTTGACACGAATAACTCATTTATATGTGGTTGATTAGCGACGCTATAATTAAAGGACGACCACGAAGATTGCGATGGCTTTCACACCTGTAATTACATTATCTAACGTCACATGGCTTGGCCGGTAAGTTTAATTAAAAGCGGTTACTTGATTAGTACCATAATAAACACGTACTTGTAAAAAACTAAATGTTAATTAGTGGAAAGATTCTCTATAAATTGAGCCAATATGCATCAAATTCATCAGATCTCAAAATATATATGCAAAAACGGCTCATTTGGGTTCAAAAAATATTTTACATAGAAGAGCGAACGTTTCGACCTTCTTCGGTCATCATCAGGTTCACAAAGAAAGAGGCAACTGACCGGAAGCTGACCACATGTTTGGAAGGAGTTGTGTAACTGAGTGTCAGAATGTAGAGAGCAGTGTTAGATGTTTGAATATATTATTTTATTTTATTATATCAATATAGGAACAAAGGCGTTCCTTTATATTGGTTTATTTTGGGTTGAAATTGTTGAAAAGTAAGGCTTCTTTAATTTTGCATCTGTTTATGTTTGTTTCTTTATTTAGTATTTGAGTGTTTTTCATGGTTATGTTGTGTTTATTTGACTTGCAGTGTTCGAAAACGTGTGAAGGTGACTTTTTATGTTCTTTGAATCTGGTTTCTATTTTTCTACTTATTTCTCCAATATAGAAGTCGTGGCAGTTATCACATTGTATTTTATAAATAATGTTGGTGTGGTCTTTGTCAGTGTAGTTTTCACATAGTACAGACCTCAGTTTTGTGCCTGGTTTTTGAATAAATTTGGTATTAACTGGAATGTCATATTTTGTTACTAGTTTTTGCCAAATGTTGGTTATTTTTCTGCTAATGTCCGGAATATATGGTATGCAGCAGTATATGGTTTCGTGATTTTTTGATTCGTGAGATATATTTACTTTTGTTGGTTGATTTTGCTTTCTGTCTAGGTGTGCGTATAATGTTTTCTACGGTTTGTGGAGGATACTTATTGATGTTGATGAAGTATTGTAATATTTTGTCTAATTCATCGTTAATTTTATCTGGTGAGCATAGTTTTATGGCTGTGTTT
Source organism: Tachypleus tridentatus (assembly GCF_004210375.1). Taxonomy (NCBI): domain Eukaryota; kingdom Metazoa; phylum Arthropoda; class Merostomata; order Xiphosura; family Limulidae; genus Tachypleus; species Tachypleus tridentatus. Next base: position 9,828,273 of record NC_134832.1, on the reverse strand, counting down.
ATTTGGTTTCTTAGTAAGTTGAGTTTTTGTTTTGTTTCATGTGCTGAGTCCTAAGGAATGTATAATCCAGTATGGGTGATTTTTCGGTGGATTTCTGTTTTGAATTGTGTGTCAGTTCTTGTAATTTTGAGGTTAAGAAATGATATTTGATTGCTTTCTTCTTGTTCACATGTGAAGTTAATGTTGGGATGTATAGAGTTAATGTGATTGAAAAAATTAAGTATGTGTTCTGTAGATCTGAATCCCGCAACCGTGTCATCTATATATCTGTACCAGTATGGTGGTGGATGTAATGCTGTGTTAATTGCTTGTGTTTCAACTTGTGACATAAAAATATTGGCTAGAACTGGTGAGACTGGGTTGCCCATGCTTAGGCCATTTGTTTGTATATAGTTTTGGTTGTTGAACATGAAGTTTGTCTTCATCGTGGTGAATTTTATGAGGGTTGCTCGGAATGTCTATAGATGGGTTAGGATCTCGGATATAGAGTTCTCAGGCTATCTTGCAGGCTTCAGTGGTTGGAATTTCTGTAAAGAGGGATATAACATCGAAACTGGTCATTAAGGCTTTATGATTAAGTTGATTTGGATTAGACTTGAAATTAAAAGAGTCTTTGATGAATGAGCTGGCTGATGTTACATATTTGGAGAATGCCCATGCTATGTATTTACCAAGATTGTAATTAACCCTCATACACACGGTGGGGGTCAAAAATGGGCCCACTTGTGTTTAAGTTGTTATAGAAATATCAAAGGTGTGACTTTCGGGCCTAAAAATGTACCTAATTTAATCTATACTAATAACATACTATACTAATACATTTAACATATATTTTATGCAAATGGGATATTACACCCCTTGTCTAATGTCGAAATTCACGTTTTCCACATTGGGGGTCATTTTTGACCCCCGTTTAAAAAACTCAATAACATGTCTGGTAAACAATCAAATAATATATTGATATGAAATTTTGTGTTCTAGAACATTCTAGAACACTCTATAAATGTTCTCGAGCATTCTAAAATATTCTTATCTACGTTGCATAGAGAGCCCTCAATCGATGATGAATCAGGAAAACCTGAAATAATATCATACTATAACTCCACCAAAGGAGGAGTCGATACACTAGACCAAATAGTTAGATTCTTTTCCACAAAAAGAAAGACCAGAAGGTGGCCAATGGCACTATTTTATAACATTCTTGATGCTGCCACATACAATGCTTACCTTCTCTATCGGCAGCGCGCCATCCAGAATTCGCATCAAAGTACCAAAAAAGAGCAAGACGTGAATTTCTGAAGTTGCTTACTGATGAATTACTGCCTGAAGAAGATACAAATGAAGTGATCCCTCCAAAAAGACAAAAAGTTGCTGAAGAGAACGTTAGGAAATGGTGTCAAATATGCGCACGTGATTCAAGGAAAAAAACTTCTTCAAAGTGTATCAAATGTAGTAAAATTGCTTGCAATGACCATAAAGTTACCCAGTGTATGCATAAATTGTATAGAATAAATATTTTGTCCAAATTTATACTTTGCTTATATGAAAATAAATTTTTTTTTAATATTTTTGGTGGGGGTCAAAAATGACCCCCAGTGTGGGCAACGTAATTTTTTTGAGTGTGTGTGCTACGGTTAAACGATTCATATGTAGACATTATTGGTCGTAATGGACAATCTGGTTTAAGAGGTTTGGGGATGCCGTATATTTGTGGTGTGCATGACTCGGTTTTACGTAGGTAGGAATAAAGTGTTTGTGAAATTGTGTTGGCTTTTTTAATTTTTAGTAGTAATTTGTTTAGTTGCTTCTCGTGCGTCTTTGTTGGATTTGTGTGTATTGGTTTAAATTTGTTTGGTCTGATAGGATGTTCTTTATTCCTACCTACCCATGCCCATGTCAATTTATTTCCTAATACTTTAGCAGTTATTGCATTAAAAAAGATGTTGTAATGCATGAGGTAATTCATTTTTTATCATTTGTTTCAGACCACAGAGATGCAATGGAGGCGTCCAAGCTGTCTACAGTGATGACTGTTGGCCAGCTCATTCCCAAAAATACCAACATGACCTGATATCCAAAAAATGTGGACAGAGACAGATGAGAGAGAAAGATGGACCAGTTTGTTTTTGATATTGATGAGAAGAGGGTGGTGACTATCATGGAATGATTCCAGGGCCAATAGACAGCTGAGTGAGTCCATATATATTGTACAATTTGTATATTGCTTTATTTCAATATGATTTAGGGCAAGAGAGATGGCATACAATTCGGCAGTGAAAACAGAAACTGTAGGGGGGAGTCTATGTGCCACAATCGAACTGTAACAAACCATGGCAGAGCCCACTGAGTCACCCGATTTGGAACCATCTGTATACATAGGAATGGATGGATCATATGAAAGATGTTCAGCAAAGAAAGAGCAATATTTCCAATCAGGTGTATCTGCTTTCCTCAGATGACTCAAAGATAGGTTACAAATGGGACAGTAATTTACCATGGTGGAATAGGTTGATTTGAAGAAACTGCAATGTTATTCAAGGATAAATCCAAATCTTCTAATTGTGCCTGGATACGGAGACTAAAAGGAACAATGGCAGATTTTCTGTTATTAAAATGTGTGGTCCACTGTGGTTGGAAAACACAACTCCAGACAGGATGCTGTGGTAAGGATCGAAGTTTGGAAGCATACATTAGAGACAGTTGCAAACAGCAAATATACAGAAGGGGGTTCATGAGATTCCACATACAGACTTTGCACGGGAGAAGTACGAAAAGCTCCAGTGCAAAGCCTAAGCCCCGGGTGATGGACAGGATCCAACATTTTCAGTGCTGAAGTTCTGGAAGAACCCTAAACCACAGACCTATAGTCAAGTTTGGATCTGACAAAGGCACGATAAACTTTGAGCATGGAGTATCGATCTACTCCCCAAGAAATATAAGAGAAGACACGGAGAATGTTCAATGATTTTAGACATTTGATACGAAGTTGCTTGATGTGCAATATAAAATTTAATTTAAAATCAAATATAAGACCTAAGAACTTTGCCTCAGGGATGACAGGAAGTACATCATCATCAAGACAGAGTTCTGGATCTGGGTGGATTCCCCCATTTGCAACAGAAATGTATACAAACAGTTTTAGGCAGTGAAAGTTTAAAACCAGTTGCTGTGGTATCAATCAGTATCTGATTGATTGCAGTTTGTAGCTGCCTTTCAATAAACCTCATGTTTGATGACTGACATCAGATGTGAAAGTCATCAACAAAAAGACGATTTGCAACAGTAGGGGTAGCTGTTCACTGATGGCATTAATCTTTATAAAGAAAAATGTGACACTCTGAATACAGTCCTGAGGGACTCCAAGTTTCTGTGAGAAAAAATGAGAAAGTGTTGAGCCTACATGGACTTGAAATCGGTGTTTCATTAAGAATTCCTGGATGAAAAGGGGTAAGTTTTCATGCAATCCATACGAGTGAAGGTCTCGTAAGATGCCATATCTCCATATTGTATCATGAGCTTTTTCTAAAAAAAAAAAAAAACAGTAGCAAGATGTCACCTTAAAAAGACTTCTCTGACTGATGTTTCAAGGTGAATTAAGTGGTCTATCATAGAGCATTGTCTTTGGAACCCACACTGAGTAGGTGAGAGGAGATTGTTTAATTCAAGAAACCAAATGAGGTTGGCATTGATTATCCTCTCTAAGATCTCACTGAGACAACTTGTCAAAGCAATTGAGCAGTAATTCAAAGGAATTGTTGGATCCTTCCCAGGTTTCAGAATAGGGAGCATGATAGCCTGTTGCCAAGCATCTGGATAGACATTTTCCTGCCATATCTGATTAAAGACAGCTAGGGAGAATAGTAAGAGTTCTGGGAAAGGTGGCAATACATCTCATAATGTATATTATCAGGTCCGACTGGTGTATTGCAGGATTGATGAATTGCAAGTTTGAGTTCTATCAGTGTAAGAGGGCAATTGTAGTCATAGAAATGGTCAGTTGAAAAGGAAAGAGGCAGATGCTCCACCTGTGTTTTAATGGCTAAAAATGAAAGGGATTGGTTTGAAGAGCTAGATACACGAGAGAAGAAATACCTTAGAATATTGGCAATGCTCTGTGCATCTGCAACTTCGTGGCCATCAGATATTAAAATAGAGAGGGGGGCAGAAGTATATCTTCCACTCACCCTCCAGTTCTTATCCTATATAACTTTTGTGCTGATGGTTGAAGAAATGCTAGAGGTGTATTTAATCGAAGATTTCTTCTGGCTTTGACATCTAACTTGCCGAGAGTGTGCATAGTCTTGCTGAGATGCAATGCAGTTTGAGAGCGTGTGGTATCTTCAAAATTTATCCCGAGCACGTTTCTGAATTTTTCATGTTATAAAACAGGCAGAATTCCACCAAGGGCAGGGATGCCATAGGGAACATGTCGAGGTTTTAGGGATGCATCAAGTAGCAACTTGTATAATACTGTTGTTCACAGCTGCTATGGATGATTTACATAAGATGGCAGGATCAAGTTCCAAGAGAGTCGTGAAAGAAGGCCAGTTGGCCTTGACCAACTTCCACAGAGGGACATGGGTCGGGTGGTACTGATCACGGCCAATCTCTCGTAATATGATGGGAAAATGATCACTACCTCATGGATTGATCCCAGGAAAAGTGAGTGAGTAGCAAAGGGGAACAGACAGAAAGATCTATAGCCGTAAATGACTGACTGGATGCATGAACATATGTGTAAGAGACAGTATTGAATAGAGCCAGGTTGTGGTTCAGAAGCATATGCTCTAGGGCATGCCCTCTCATGTCAATACGGGAGCCACTCCAGAAGGGATTATGCCCATTAAAATCTCCCAAGATTAAAAAGGGGGTTGACAGTTGCTCAATGAGGGTACTGAGGTCTGATTAATTATAATGCATTTCAGGTGTAAAGTATAGAGAGCAAGTAGTGATGGTACAACCCAAGGAGACACAGATGACTACAGCCTCCAAGGGTGTGGTCAATGACAGGGACCGGGTGGGCACATGCATGTCCCTGTCCTACACATAGCCTGTCGTTCTGGTATAATGAATAGTGTCGGATAGTAACTGTATTTGTAGGCTGTAGAAATTTTTCCTGCAAAGGATGGCATATGGAATGATAAAAGTCAATCAGATCTTTGATGTCAGTCACATTTGATTGGAAACCTCGACAGTTCCATTGAATTAGTGTAGCCATGTGTAATTATTTCAGAGGAGAAGATGGTAAAAAGTCCTTCTGCTTATGCCCACATTTTTTTTCTTTAGTGGATGTGAGTCTATCGCCCTCTATGGATCCTGCTCTAGCTCAAATGGTCAGGTCTGAATTTATCAGTACACATACTAATGATTGAGGGTACGGACAAGTGGTTTGTTTAATTTTTGGGGCATCAAGAAAGGAAGATCCTATGGAAACATCTTGACTTGAAGAAGGTGAAATTTGGCAATGAGTAGAAAGTGTGGTCAGAACAGAGATGGAAGGAGACACTGATTTGTGAGCTTTGTTGATTTTGGGAAGTGTTTTATTAAGATTTTCTGATGAAGACTGTGTAGGGGATAGGGTAAGGTCTGTCTGGACTCCTACTGTAGTAGTAGAATAGGTTACAGCAGCATAAGTTCTAGACAGAATAGGTAATAATTTTTGAGCCACTGTGCAAGTGATATTGGTAACTGTCTTGAGACATTGTACTTTTTCTTCTACCCATTTAGGGAAAGAAGTAAAATTAGAAGGATGCGTACCATTACAGTTTATACAATGTGGTTCGAGTTGGCATTTGGTGGCATTGTGGTCTTTACCACCACAACGGGCGCAGGTAAAGGAACCACGGCAAGTTTGTTTTGAATGACCAAAGAGTTGACAATGGAAACATTGTACAGGATTTGGAATATAAGGTCACACCTTACAATTCGTATATCCTGCTTTTATTGTGGTGTTGTAAATGTTAGTATTAGAACATTTGTTGGTTCCAGAATTCCATCTTTTCAAGTGAAGATTCCACGTACTGCTGTTGACACCTGCGACAGTCCTTAAATCTCTTTCAACTATGACTCCTCTGAAAGTATTCAATGGGTATGTCCCCCAAGGCCTTTGATGTCAGGAGATGTTAGGAATGCTGTGATGAAGATGTCTCCCAAACGTAGCTTTTTTACTGATTTAGGAGAGCCAGCAAACCCTTCTGAATAAAAAATGGGGACATCTGCCCTAGAGGTTTGTCACTTAAGGAATGCAAAATTAAGAATCGCGAGACAAATTCAAGTGGTGAGTTAGGCTGTACAGATTCATCAAAGAGTGGTCGATTTTTGATGGTTTCAAGTTGTGTTGTTTTTTGTTTTGTTTTTTAGTATCCATAATAAAGAGAAAATTTTTTTGGTGCCCACTGACTCCACCCACCAGAACTGCTGAACTGTACACCATATCTCTTGCCCTGGATCATACTGAAGTTGAGCAGTGCTCTGACTGCACTATTTATACTGACTCCCTTAGTTCTCTGCTAGCCTTGGAATCCCTTCACATTGGCTCACACCCTGTTCTCGCTGATATTCAAAACCAACTGGCCCATTTCTCATTAACATCTACTTCTATCCAGTTTTTCTGGATACCAGGCCACGTTGGTATTCGCGGAATGTGCTTGCAGGCATGGCAGCTAAATCTATCTGCTCTGACACTATCACCACTGTGCCTATTCCGTACATGGGCTATGGTCTTGTATTCAAGGCTCCACCCACTCAGTTGACCCTAGCCCAAGTGAACCAGCTGACTGACCCAAAGGGGGCTACCCCAAGACCACCCGTCTTCAGGAATTCAAGGCCAAACTGGTGTGTTAGAGCTGGACCCTTCAACCACCAAGATCCTCCCCTCCCCTTCATGGATCACCATGCACAGCAAACACATGGGGGGATGTTTAGATCCCAGAGGAGGTAAACTGTAAGAACAGAACCTTCACTGGGAGGTCCCTTCACCACATACAGGAGCAGTGTAAAGGACTTACAGAAATTACTCAAAATAATGAACTGCATGGCAAATGTAAATGGGAAAACCAAGATCTAACATGCCAATTTGATGAAGAAGCATTTTGGGAAAGAAGAAGATCTAAGAGGTACAACTATTGAAACAAAGGTGGACGTTGCACATGCGGTTGTTATAGATGCAAAACCACAAGACAGTGATTTTGTCATAGAAGATAAGAATCTAATATGCCTAAAAACGCTGGCTGGAATTGAGACATACAAGGACTTCAACATAAATGAAGAACAGACTAGTGAGAAAAATAAAAAAAACATAAATGCATCATATTAATATATAGATAAATCAGGAAATACAAGCCCAAGACAATACAAGATCAAGTCATGGGATCATGACAAGGAGAAGCCCTATCAGAGGCCCTGTTTGAGAAGCTACTAACAAAGAAATTGCCAATGTTGGTGTTGGCTGTATGAGAAAACTTACAAGTTAAAAATAGTCTTTGTACATTGTGAAAAATATATTTTAAATATTTCTGTTGAACAGGGGCTGATTGTCATATAAAAAAAAACATTGTAATTCACTGATGTCAAGGCTTTTGAACGTTGTGATTGCAATCCATTAATGTCAAGGCTACAGAGATTTCTACAAGACCTAAATGGCAGACATATAGATAGTTTCAACCAGACAAGTGGAAACAGAGTAACAGTAAGGCCACAAGAAAGAGAAATTAGGTCTAGAAAAGCTCGGAAACAGAGTCGACCACTGTGGGAGTGAATGGCTTAACAGTTGATATGTTAGAATGCAATTAAAAGTATGAAAGAGATAAGGAGAATAAATTGTCTCATTAAAAGATGTTCTAAACTAATTAAACCCTCCTATGTAAACTCTGACAAAATGCAGATCATTATAGGCAGCATAAAAAACAAACAGCATTAGCAAATTATATATGGATGCTATTATGATAAAAAATATAAAAAATAATTTGGCTTATAAACTGAATTCTAAAGCAATTGAAATGGCTTCAATGAACTTCTAATGAGATAAAAAAACTATATTGTTTTAAATACAACTATGATCTCTATAGTGTAAAGAATTTTGCACATACATTTAACTTGTTTTGAACAAATATATTATTTGGAACACAAGTACTGTGTTTGTGTGTGTGCTCTTCATTTATTGTCAAATTTATAACGTTTTGGGACAACATAGAACCTATTGGTCCATCTCAGATATCCCACATTTTAAATTAAATTACAAAAACACAACTTAAACCTTGATCATCATCAAATATATACTTATCAAGCTCTTTCTTAAGCTCATTTGAACATACTGCCTCTACAACATCTGAAGGCAACCCATTCCAAAAACCAACCACACTGTTATGAAAATAAAATGATCTTATTTAAAGATGACTCCTACCCTATCAAAAGTATACTTGCATCCCCAAGTCCTCTTATTATCACTGTTAAATACAAACAAAAAAAATGATGATGCATCAAGACCATTAAATTCCCTCTACAATATTAAACACCTCAGCAGAGATAGCCTAGTTGCTTTGCACCACAAAACACCAACCAACCAATTTAAACACCTCAATCAGATCCCAACTTTTCTTTTTTCATGATAAAATAACTTGAGATTTTAGCCTCTCCTTCATGTGACAATTCCTCCATCCCATGCACCATTCTTGTTATCATTCTCTGAACTCCAACAGTCTGATGCCTTTCCTAAATAATGCAATATTCCAAATGTACAATGAAATTATAACCTCTTTACACTTGTGGTCAACATTTTTGTACATACAACAAAAAAAACTTATTTGTCCTACCACTAGCAACAGCACACACTTATAAGACTTTAGACTGATAAACTATTACACTAAGATCACTTTTCTTTCTAACACTGCTAACATTATTCCCATACAAATTATACTGATAATTTAAAGTATGATAGCCCACATGCATTATCTTGCAATTCTTATAATTAAAACCCACCTGCCATTTATTTGCTCAACTTATTAAATAATCTAAATACATCTGTAACTCAATAGCATCCTATTCACTGCAAGCAACACCATAATACTGTCTGTAAAGATAAGTAATTTACTGACCATTCCTTCATTTAGGTCATTAATGTAAGTCAAAAGGAGTTTGACTGAACTTCATTTATAACAATCTTCTGCTTTCTTCCACCCAGCCACTCTTCTATCCAATTTGCTATTTTATCCTTCACATGCACACTTTTTTTTTCACAAATCTTTTATGCAGCACTTGTCAAATGATTTTTCAAAATCCAGATACATCAAATCTATGCTTTTACTGTAATCTACATAAGCAATAACCTTTTCAAAGAATAGCTACAAAGGCAAGATTTTCCCTTAGTGAAACCATGTTTACTATCCAATAAAATTCTAGACTTAAAAATTACTTTGCAAACCATATTTTACGATGTAAGATTAATACGTGTATAACTACTAGGACAATTTTTATCACCTCCTTTGAAAACAGAAGTTTCATTAGCTAACTTTCCATTCTTTAGTACCTGTCCACTATTCAAAAACTGACAAAAAATTGTAAAGTGACTCACATACCCAATCTTTAACTTCCTTTTCGAAAATATCATTTGGCCCAAGAGCCTTATCTTTTCTTTTAATTTCTCAATTTTTTTTAACCAACTAAGAGTTAATGCAGTGATCTTGTTTCTATTCGTAAACTGTTCAAGATGTGGAATACTACTTAAATTTTTGTCAGTAAAAAAAATGAAGATAACCCTTCCATCTCATAAGATACTAGCCTTCCTTTATCACCCCTCAAGGATCCTATGCTCATTCTAACATTTTGATTTACTCTTAATGTACTTAAATAAATCCTTACTGTTAATTTTTACATTTTCACCAGTCACTTTAAATTTCTTATGCTTTTCTTTAATCTCTTTAAATCTTTGCAAGTCAATCTGGGTTTCTACTTGCAGCTATTCTTTACTTTCTGTAAGGAAAATGTTTACCTTGAATAGTTAAATCTTTTTTACAAATACCTCTGCTGCCAAAATCCACAACAGGTAATTCTTGTTGCATTTCTTCAACATCTGCCAATAAGTTACAGACCTAAGAAGAGTTACTGACCTAACACACCCACATACTTACATTACTATATACACTACTAAAAAGTAATGACAACTACGACATTACATTATCAGATAATTATTATATTACGTTTTGACAAATGATACTTTTGCCATATTAACAACTGTTGTAACTTCTCACTTTCCAAGCATTTCTTTCACTTTCTACTTTCAAAAAGCTTATCTTTTTCCATTTGAACTCTCACACAAGGTTAAAAATAATGCGACATTTCCTGTAGCCAAATCTTGTGTTTCTTAAAGTAATCGTTAATATTTGTTACACACACCACATTATATTTAGTATGTTGCTTTCTCTGTATTACATTTAACATGTAAAAATTTGCATGAATAGTTCAGGTGTTATTTCTTTCTTTCATTTGTTGTACCTTCAAAAACATCACTTTTTAACTGTACTGCATAAATTTAAATTTAACAGTTTATATAGTAGCATATGGAAACACAGATGCAACTCCCTTTGGATGCTATAACCTAGGGTAAGTTAATTAGTTTTCATTGGTCAAAAGACAGAATAGCGAGTAACAGAGAAATGAGAAGGCTGTCATGAGGTCTTCGGCAAGTTTCTAACCAATTTTTTGAATGTGGTGGTCAATCTTTAGAATATATTGCCTTCAGAAGACGTGAAATGGTATCCTCAGATAACATGAATTTTCCAAAAAAGTGGTACAGCAGGTCTGTAGAATAACAGTGTGTCAAGATATATACTGCAAAATAACTTTGTAACTCACTAAACACGAAATAAAGAGTGTGTAGCCAAAATCGTACAATCGCAGTAAGCAGATTTTATTAACTTGGAAGACAGTATGTGTGTGTGTATACTGAATAGTTGTATTTAGTTGTTTCTCTTTCTCCCTCCCTGCCTTAATGATACTGATCAATGTGTTGTGAAAACCACAAGTACACGTACATAAATGAAAAACTTTGACACAAAATGTATTTTAGTTAAATTTAGTAGACAGAACAACCTAGATGGATCAACAAGTCTACTGTTTGTAAAGTAGTTGCAGGGAGTTTCATCATTGGACACCACTATCCCTTTGTTGTACTAAAAGCAGAAAAAGAACACTGAACAACTGTCCTTTCTATGAAAAGTGTCAGAGGGGCAATATTTGTTACATAATATAATTCATCACAAAGAAATCTCTGATTTATAATGTGACATATTATGATTTCAAATAGCTGGAATCTTTAATTTAAAAGTTAGTTGAATGACAATGTGTATCAAATTTATGATCCTTGCCAACAAGATTGATACACACAATTTTCTTTTTTTAACAAAAACATGTTTTAATATACAAAAATTTTACAAATTCACAAACAATATTCAGTCTTCTATTTGGTCTGGAACTAAATACTTTATTGACAGTCCAGGTCCACAATAAGTGAATTCATTTTAAGTTGATATTGTTACACTTTGCTAACGCTACCTATATTTCTTGGTGGCCTCACATTGCTTACAACCTGAATTTTTACCAATGAATACATTTAATGTCCTCATGGAAATACTAACATCTGAAATCAATTCACTCAAGTTAAATAGGTTGTAATGTTCAAAATCTAAAAATGTTCCAGGCCAAATGTCTGTAGTTTTCCAATAATAGCCATTTATCACAATTATCACTTTTGAAGATTATAGTATACTGACTGTAATGACCAAACAATATTCTATATAACTGTCTCCCAGCTTGTCAATTTATAATATTAAGCAAAGTTCAAGAAAGTTTAGTTGGCTCAAGAACATCTGAAGATATGCTGGTGCTTTCATAAAACATATCGTTGATTCCTACTTTCAAAAATCTTCTACAAATTTAGATAGCAGGTGAGACTTACACAATACACATTTAAGAACATAAATTACACACATTTCTAAATATATATTAAACTGAAACAAACGTATATACTAAAATAACATTAAATCCATTACATATTCAATTAAATTCAAATCAATTTATTCAACATCATACGATAAATTCATGTATGCATGTAATGCTGACATGAAAAATAACATGAAACAACAAATAGATATTCAAACACATTTGTTCATGCTTATATATTTAAAATATTTCAGCTGACAGAGGAAGTCTAGTTTTTCACAAAATTCCCTCACAAAGAAAAACATTTCTGTTCTTAAGTTTTTCTCAGAGTGATGGATTGATAATGATACTGACAAGAGATTTTAGGAATTACAAAATATGAATAATTTACAAATAATGTATTCCTAAAAATAACCATTTTGATATGTAATTCTCTCTCTACAATCAATTGTTCAGAACTGCAGGATAAATATTTGGCTATTATACACATAGATAAAGGTATATTGCACTAAGTTCCATTACATATAAATAATCAAATATGAGATTAAAATAAAGAATTATCGCAAGTGTTGTTAAAGAAAGAATGATATTTTTTTTTTATCTGAACTTGAAATTTGGCATATAATGTTTTTTTGGTAAAGCGCATTGGTGGATACAAAGAACCAGTTTCCAAAGACATACACACCAACAATTATCCTTTATAATGAAAACTAGTTTGTTAGTTTTCTAAGTTATACCTTTTTGTTTATTGTTCTAGTTTTCCTATAATACATGGTCAAGAAAATCATTAAGTTGTATTTCTTCCAATTACCTCTGTTCCTTTCGTTAGATTGAAATCATGTTTGTTTTTTTAAGGGTGACATGACTGCATTGCTGTACACTAGACAAAAATGTAGTCAGTATCCTTCAATGGTCAGTAAGATAGCATTTTAAGGTTACAACTTCCACAATGAAACTACTTGGTGTAGGTAAATCCGATGTTACTGTGAAGTAAATGTTGAATTTAAACAACCTCATAGATGACTTCAGCCTGATCAGTTTGAAAAAAACAGTCCCAATTCAGTAAAAAATAAAAAAGCTCTTTCTCTATTTGCTCTCAGTCCATCAAGCATCTTTATTCTTTGTCTTCTTTTGCACAATACCAGCTGTTACTGTGTGCTCCATTATTTCTTTCCTTATTACACGACATATTAATTCAGCTTGTTTTTTTCTTTTCTTGATGGTGTGATGATTTGTACCATTAACTACATTTTTCTCAGGCCATACTATTCACAGAATTCTTCTTAAGAAAACATTTCTGCTGCTTATGGTGTTTTCTCAGTTACTGTAAAAGTTTTACATTTGTACCAAAAGTATACACTTTTTCTTACTTCTATTTATATATTATTGTTTGTCAATAAAGATTTCATAGTTTGAAAGTAATCCTTAAGAGGCTTTTCTATTTATTTTAACCTCTTCTATTCACTTACCATATCTTTACATCTATTTAATATTTCAACACACTGTATTTAAAGCTATTTTTCTTTTAGCTTATTGCAGTTCAGTCTTCTCTCTTCATTACAGTTACCATATTCTTCATTATTTGTCCTTTTTCATAAGATCAAATATTTCACTTATTTCTGTTTTCCCTCTCTTGTTCTGAGATAGTTTATTATGCCAGCCAAGTGATTTAATCTTTATTTCCTTTGAGATTCTACTTTTCCTGTTTGACAAAGCACTGAACCTAGTTTAACTGTAATTTTGAATTATTTTATTATTATTATGTCAGACTATAATATATCCATGTATCCATTATTTATAGTTTTTCCTTTTTATTTTCAGTTTAATTTTAAGACTAGCACATACTGGAATGTGATCACAATTATAGTTAGTGCCAGGATAAATTTTTACAGCCTATAATGCATTTCTGAACATTTTGTTGATTAAAATATGATCAATTTTATTTCTAGTATATTTTCTTAGTATGTACAATGGTAGTTTTCTGCTAAACTTTAAGGTTTACTCCTTTAGCCTTTGACCAAACAGCCTCATCCACAAAACGATGAAGGTTTCAACACATTAATTAGTCATACCTTTTTCATATTGGCTTAGGTTATCAGAGCAGTCCAATGAAGTAGGTCCAACCCATACTAGTTTTACCTAACCCTAGCAATCCCCCACTTTTTATGTTATCTCTAATGATATGTACATGGTAGTTTTCTAAATCTAAAAAGAGAATTAGGCATAACCAATAAAGCAATATGGTAATTTTGCACCCACTATTAATTTATTACATAATTATCACAACAGAAAGAGAGTGCAATGTTTATAACTGCTTCTCTACTACCATATACATCATACCTGAATCCCTTTATACTTTTACAATATAACTTCTTGTAACATCATCATCTCATTCATTATAAAACAGACATGGTGTTCTGTGTTTCAAAGTTAATCAGCTTCACACTTCATTTCATGTAGATTCTTCATCACTTTTTGTGAACACATAGTACTGTTATAGGATGTTTCCAACTGTTATCTTGTGATATCAGGTAATGTAATATTTAATAGTAATAATATATTAAGTACTTTAGGCCTCTTGTTTTGTCCCAGAAACATTGCCAACTTGGATGCGTAACTTCATATATGTATATATATGTTAGGGATGTGTTTTCAAGACAGCTGGTATGGGCATTAAAACTTTTGTTAAAGTACAGAACAAAAATGTTTCGACCTCACTTCTTAGGTCTTCTTCAAGTTAACAAAGAACATGTTTTAATGCCCATACCAGCCGTCTTGAGATATTTTTACTTTAGGTGGGTTTCTCTTCATCAGGAGAGATATGTTCTATTATTTGAGTATTTCTCGACATACTTGAGGAAAGAATCTTTGCAATGAGTAGTCACAAAAGTGAATTAAGCATGTTTAGAACTGAAAGAAGTAGTACTAGTGCTGTTATCGCTGTAGTAGTAAAGTTAATTATACTTTAGACATTTATAAATTACAATTAAATTGTAACCTAGCTTATATCACTAATACTAGTAACACTGATAAATATTAATTATATCACGTTTGTTTATTTTATTCAACTTCAAGGGAACAAAGGGACAAGATAATGTCACCATGTTACGTATACACAGAAACTAACCCTTACCTAGTTTTGACAGAATTAGAGCTGTTTACGAAAAAGATAAGCCAAGCTGCAGAACATTGAAACTGAAAGTTCATATTATTAACAAATACAATAAACTATATTGTAAATATATCAAGTAGTAAAATTTTACAAACAATGAAATGTAATAGCTTGAACCTGCTTACCATACAACAACCACACAAAATACCTCCCAATATCCTGTGAAGACGATTGAATAATAAGTTCTTTGCAGCTGAAAAGCGACATCTATTTAGTTGGAAGGCGAAATATTGTTACACTGCAGAACTTGAGTACATCAATACTAAAATAAAGGAAAACTATCATTAAAATTCACCTTTATGCTTATAAATAGTTGTTTGCCTAACCATTTAATACAAGGCCTTCTGTTTTTCAAATCATTTTTTCTGTTATCTCACAGAATAAGAAACGGAACAGTTTGTGCTATGTTTTCAAACCTTAATTGAGATTTACTGATGCCACTAATATTAGAGTAACGCAAGTAAATATTAATTATGTAACGTTTGTATATTTCTTCAATTTTAAGGGAACAAAAGAAACTATATAATGTATTTATGTCACCAAGTGAAGCACACACAAAAACTAATCCTCACTTGGTTTTGACTGAGAGTGAAAGCTATTTACGAATACGATAAATTAGCTAAGTTGACGAACATAAAAAATTCATATTACTATTAACAACTGCAATGCACAATATGGCACTTAAGTACAATAGACTACATCGTAAAGATATTAACTGTGATTATAGACAATATAATTCATCTACAAGTTTCTATTCTGCGATTCCTATAGATAAATAACAATAAGGGACCGTGCTACTTCCTTTTTTGTAGGTATGAATTACATATGAAAAAAAAGAATATGAGTTCTATAATGCAACACCACATGTACGATATGAATAATTAACGTTTTTAATGCCAAGTGTTTTGTTAAGAAATACTGAATGGCATATTTTGACAGCTATATTGTTAATATTATGATTTGTAAGATAGATAAAAACAAATGACATTAAAATGGTTGACATGGTTTACTTGTATATTCGAAACTAGATTATTAATACAAGATACCAGTAATACCATATAACTCGATTTGCCAACTTTTATCCACGCAGGACTGAGATGGACAATTTACTTTTATTAAATGAAATTGTCAATATCAAAGAAAATAAAATATATGAAGGTTTACCTTTTTAGCACTTTTCTTGCCTATTTTTGCATGGTTTGTTTGTTTATGAATTTCGCACAAAGCTAGTCGTCCCTAATTTAGCACTGTAAGACAAGAGAGAAGGCAGCTAGTCATCAACACTCACCGCCAACTCTTGGGCTACTCTTTTACCAACTAAAAATGGGATTGACCGTAACATTAAAACGCCCCCACGGCTGAAAGGATGGACATGTTTGGCGCGACCAGGGTGCGAACCCGCGAACCCACAGATTGCGAGTCGAACGCCTTAACCCACCTGGTCATGCTGGGCCTATTTTTGCATGGATCTCATTGAAACTTTGTATGGATTTTCTTGTTAACGAAACGTTGACAGTTATATAATATGAAATGAGGTCCAGGTCAAAGTAAAATCTTACATTTTAAAAATTTTACGGAAGAAGATACCCTCGGAATGCCCTAGGGTCGCTCGGCGAACAGAATACACTCTCGCAAAATCATGTCTTGCAACCATCAAAAACAATTCTGTGGAGAAGGGATGTTTTGGTCCTACACAGTGAAGATTACTGGGTTTCACATTTGAACATTAGCCCTTACAAGTGATTTCATTTTCTTTTTTACGGCAAGTTCTGTAAAGGTTATGGCTTGCATAATAAGGTTGCACTGCACAAGTTGTATATGCTGTTTCCCTGTAATACATATAGAACTAGTATTTTCTGGTTTGAATGCTTTAAATTATATTTTGTAATGAAAAGACGTTCAAAAGAAAAATCAGAATGATTGTTTGCTTATTAAGAGCAAAACTATACCATGTCCACTACAAGTATCAAAATTAGGCTTTTAGAATTATAAATTTCTAGCAACACTATGAGTTGTGCATAAAATTCTAAGACAATGTCTTATATATCACAACAAATATATATCATGATGTGTCCAACGTTTTATTTCGTTGTAGAAAGTTTTAACTTGATCAAGTTAAAAATACTTTGTACACTGCTTTCTAAAAAACTTAAACTAAAACTGTATTAGAACAACCAGATAAAACTGTATTTACTTTTCCTTGCCGGAGTGCGTGTTTTTCGTAACTATTGTCTCTTTAATAAAATCAACAAAATGTCTCAACGTCGAAATTAAAACATTTCCTCAGCACTAACGAAAATAACAGAAACATTCTATTTTCCAATAATTCTTCCACAGAGAATTATAATAAATAACAAAAGGAACTATGTAATGTATTAATGTTACCAAGTTAAGCACACACAAAATCTAATCCTTACTTGGTTTTGTCTGTGAGTGAAAGCTATTTATAATACGATAAATTAGGGTTTTTACTTGCAGCTATTCTTTACTTTCTATAAGGAATATGCTTACCTTGAATATTTAAATCTTTTTTACAAATTCCTCTGCTGCCAAAATCCACAACAGGTAATTCCTGTTGCATTTCTTCAACATCTGCCAATAAGTTACAGACACCTGCTGCAGAAGAGTTACTAGCCTAACACACCCACATACTTACATTACTATATACACTACTAAAAAGTATTGACAACTTACGACATCACATTATCAGATAATTATTATGTTACGTTTTGACGAATGATACTTTTGTCATATTAACAACTGTTGTAACTTCTCACTTTCCAAGCATTTCTTTCACTTTCTACTTTCAAAAAGCTTATTTTTTTTCCCTTTGAACTCTCACACAGAGTTAAAAGTAATGCGACATTTTCTGTAGCCAAATTTTACAATCTTGTTTCTTACAAGGTATAGTTAAAGTAATCGTTAATATTTGTTACACACACCACATTATACAGTATTTAGTATGTTGCTTTCTCTGTATTACATTTAACATGTAAAAGTTTGCATGAACAGTTCAGGTATTATTTCTTTCTTTCATTTTCTGTACCTTTAAAAACATCACTTTTTAACTGTACTGTATAACTGTACTGAGTAACAGAGAATGAGGAGGGTGTCATGAGGTCTTCGGCAAGTTTCAAACCAATTTTTTGAATGTAGTGGTCAATCTTTAGAAATAAAAAAAACTTTGACACAAAATGTATTTTAGTTAAATTAAGTAGGCAGAACAATCTAAATGGATCAACAAGTTTGCAAAGTAGTTGCAAGAATTTTCTACTTTGGATACCACTATTCCTTGTTGTTATTTGAAGTTTCTAAACAATAGCGAAGAAACATATATTTTAGGTATGTTTCTTAACAACATTTTTTTTTTCTATAAAGGCCACGAGAACTGTAAGAAAGACAACAATATTCTGTAGGAGAATCACATGTCGATTCTTCCGAGTTCGTTTAGTTTACGAAAGTTATTAAGAGTTCCAACAAAATTTTATCTACTCTGAAGTTTTTCTGAGAGTCGTTTGTTTCTCAGGTTTTAATCACTTGGTAGTTTTTGTACAAATACATAATTTTTAAGGAATTTCTTTAAAGAGTTGTGTTTACTACAATGCCACGTATTGATGTTATAATTTGGTAAAGAAGATTCAAGTGAAAGATCCAGTCATATTATATTTCTCAAAACTAAAATTCTTCTCCAGTGACTTGGAAATTGGAACAGAAAAAGGAAATTTTTGTAAACAATATCATGTCTTTCCGTGTTTGCAATTCTTATTCTGAGAAATTCTTCGGTACCGAGTGTTTTGCTGTGTTTATTTTAGGTGATTTTTGATCTATATATCACATATAATAGAAGTAAAAAGGCAAGAGAAATGAAATCAAAATGCCTAAAACATATAGTATTGTATTTCTGTTGGTCTATTTATCATTATCTGTAAACTTTATAATACCAATTTAGGTAAAATATAGGAAGATATAATATGTATATTTTCTTAATTTTCTTTAAGCTTGTTTGTCTAGTTTTCTTGATTTACGTGTATTCTAAAAAATTAAGTCTCTGGTTCCAACCAACGAACTTCATCCTCATATTCATCCTTCCGAAACTACGGCCCGGCATGGCCAAGCGTGTTAAGGCGAGCGACTCGTAATCTGAAGGTCGCGGGTTCGCATCCTCGTCGCGCCAAACATGCCCACCATTTCAGCCGTGGGAGCGTTATAATGTTACGGTCAATCCCAGTAATCGTTGGTAAAAAAGTAGCCCAAGAGTTGGCGGTGGGTGGTGATAACTAGCTAGCTTCCCTCTAGTTTTACACTGCTAAATTACGGACGGCTAGTGCAGATAGCCCTCGAGTAGCTTTGTGCGAAATTCAAAAAAACAAAAAACAAACAAACCTTCCGAAACATATTGCATTATGAAAAATCTTAACATTTTATATTAAATTAAATATCAATAAAGGTTCCATATGTATTACACAAATAGATTTTAATATAGGAACAGCAATAGAATATTTAACAGAGGTTTCAGTTCAAACGTTCAAACTCAATATTATCTGCAGTTGAATTTTAGAAATCGTATAATCTAGCCAAATTTTTCGAGAAAAGGAATTTGGAATTTTCTGCATTTCCTACATTTAATCGTGTCTACCTTGCTTCTCATTGCTATGGAGCATACTAATGTATACAACGATTAAAGGACACCTATCTATAACAAACTCACATAAACCCTTCTTATTTGATGTCATGTGATGTTGCTGAGCACTAAATTTCTTACTGAACATTTGCATGCAACTGTCCTGAGCTAACAAACGAATCAATTGATTATCAGTTATTTTTCTATTTTTTGCTAGACTTCTTTCAACATTGTTCGTTCTTTTCGTTCTTCAGCGTACCCGACTTTTATAACCTTTGAACAGTTGTTCAGCTTCTTCAACATATTCTCTCCTTAATTTGCGTTTATTTTATCGAAATGTCGATTTAAATGTCTTCTAGGCGACTAGGTTGTTTCTTGACGTTTCTATCACAGTATCTCAACAATATCGAAGAAACATATTTTAGGTATGTTTCTAAACAACAGATTCTTTTATATATGTGGAAAGTCACGTGAAATCGAAGAAAAAGTAGGATATTCTGTGGGAGATTTACATGACTATTCTATTCTGGTTCGCCTAGAGTACGAAAG
Source organism: Tachypleus tridentatus (assembly GCF_004210375.1). Lineage (NCBI taxonomy): Eukaryota > Metazoa > Arthropoda > Merostomata > Xiphosura > Limulidae > Tachypleus > Tachypleus tridentatus. Next base: position 9,807,997 of record NC_134832.1, on the reverse strand, counting down.
TTATTAAGGGTTTCAACAAAATTTCATCTACTCTGAAGGGATTTGTAAAGTTTTCCTGAATGTCGTTTGTTTCTAACTTGGTATTTTTTTTACAAACGTAGGTAATTTTAAACATATTTCTTTAAAGTGTTTTGTTTACTATAATGCAACGTATTGATTTTCTATTTTCGTAAAGAAGATTGAAGTGAAAAATCAAGTCATATTATATTTCTTAAAACTAAAATTCTTCTGCAGTGTCTCGGAAATAAATAAGAACATAAAAACGAAATTTCTGTATTCAATATCATGTCTTCCTCAGTTTGCAATCATTTGGCTTATTCTCAGAAATTCATCGGTTGGTTTCGAGAGTTTTGCTTTGTTTCTTTTAGTTGATTCTGTTTCCTTTAATCTAGATATCACAGATAATAGAAGTAAAAAGGCAATAGATATGACCTCATTTCTTTTTATTAAAGTATATTATAAGTGTAAGGAAATCAAAGTCCCTAAAACATATAGTATAGTAATTCTGTTGGTCTGTTTATCAGGATCTGTAAACTCTAACATACTAATTTACCTAAAATATAGAAAGATATAATATGTCTATTTTCCTAGTTTACGAAAGTTATTAAGAGTTTCTGAAAATTTTCATCTACTCTGTAAGAGATTTATGAAGTTTTCCTTAATGTCGATTATTTCTCAGGTTTTAATCACTTGGTAGTTTTTCTACAGACTTATGAAATTTTTAACGAATTTCATTAAAGAGTTGTGTTTACTGGAATGCAATGTTTTCATTTACTATTTTTTGAAAGAACAGTCATATTACATTTGTTAAAACTAAAATTCTTCTACAATCACAAAAAAAGAGTACGATATTCTTATGACAATCACACGTCTATTCTTCTTAACAATAGATTTTTTTTGTATAAAGGTGGAGTATCACGAGTACTGTGAGAAAGAGTACGATATTTTGTAGGAGAATCACATGTCTATTTTTCCGGGTTCGCCTAATTTACGAAAGTTATTAAAGGTTCCTACAAAATTTCATCTACTCAATGTTGATTGTTTCTCAGGTTTTAATCACGTGGTATTTTTGTACAAACTTATGTAATTTTCAACAAATTTCTTTAAATTGTTTTGTTTACTACAATGCAACGTATTCATTTTCTATTTTTGGAAAGAACAGTTAATATAAAGACCTACTAATATTTTATTATTATATATAACATCAGAAATTATATACAGTCATATTATATTTCTTAAAACTAAAATTTTTCTACAGTATCTGGGAAATCAGAACGTTGAATCTAAACTTCTTTATACAATATCATGTCTTCCGTGGTTTGCAATCATTGAACTTATTCTGAGAAGTTCATCCGTGTCGAGAGTTTTGCTGTGTTTCTTTCAGGTGATTTTCTGTTTCTCCTGACATAACACAGGTCTTAAAGATGTATACTAAATATCACAGAAGATAGAAGTAAAAGTTATAAAAGTTATAACGGGTAGATTATTCTGAGCACTCGACCAGCGAAAGTGAGTTTTCTCGAGATAGTCCTAAATCACTCGATCCTTTCATGCTGTAATTCTTCGAGTGCTCCCTCCTCCTTCTCTCTCTTTTCTGAGAAAAAAAAAAAAATTGAACCAATCATCAGGGAACATTTACGCCGTTCTGACCCACAGAACGAGGCGTGTTTATTTGGGATCTCTTTCTCTGAGGTGGACGTCTAGTCGAAGCGAAAAGTCAAGACAGACATAATCTTAATTTGTTTTATTTTACCTTTTATTTTTTCTCAATAACTCTTTGCTCCCCAGTGACATAGCGGTATGTCTGCGGACTTAAAACACCTCAAATAACTCCTGATGTAGTTTGGCGCTGAACTTTAAACAAACAGCTGATTCTTGAATATCCTTGGTTCACGCAAAATCTACATAAATGGGATATCAAGTGTAGGCTCCCCATTTATTTTTTGACAAAATCTGCTGTAATTAGCGAGATTATCAAACTGGTGTTTCCCAGTTGGCCAACTATAGCTTATCAGCTTGCAACTCTAAAATTTCTAGGTTCTGTTTAAATATTTCTTGACAAAAGGTTCTATTCCTTGCGATTGATATAGTGAAAATAACCTATTTGTGTTCATGTTTATCAACGGACATGCATACTTTTTGGCACATTCTACACTGATACAGTGGTAAGACTACGAATTTACAAAGCTAAAATCAGGCGTTCGTTTCCCCTCGGTGGACTCAGTCGACAGTTCGATGTGGCTTTGCTATAAGAAATCACGAACGCACATTCTATATATGTTAAAATATTGAAATTGGTTCCTTTCTGACTGAGTTTTCTACACGTGCCAAAATATTAAAATCCGATCCTTTCTGACTGAGTTTAAGAGCGAAAGTAATGTGCAAAATCAACTGCCATGTTAACAAGTAAAAATCTATTATATTATTTTTGTGACCCTTCAGAAACTAATTGCTTTCAAGTTGGATCATACTACAAATGTTTACTAAATTTCATCTAAATCCATTCAGCCGTTTTTTGAGAAATCTTGCTGAGAAACATACACATACACACACACACACACACACACACAGAAGTGAATATATAACCTCTGTTCATCTTTTGTTGTCGGAGGAGACATGTGCCTCTCTTATAATTACCAGGAACTTGGTTTTACTTGAAAATATCACCCTGTTCGTTGCATTGTTCAATTCTACTATGCTAAATATAATAATTATTTGATTTTACAATGTGACAAGTGATAATAAAACAACAAGTTTTTCTCCACTGTCATTGTCGACCCGATATAGCCAGGTGGGTGGATAAGGCACTCGACTCGAAATTTGAGAGTCGCGAGTTCGAATCCCCTTCACACAAAACATGCTAGCACTTTCAGCTGTTGGGGCGTTATATGTTACCGTGAATACCACTATTCGTTGGTAAAAGAGCAGCCCAAGAGTTGGCGGTGGTGATGACTAGCTGCCTTCCCTCTAGTCTTAGACTGCTAAATTAGTGACGGCTAGTGCAGATAGCCCTCAAGTAGCTTCGCGCGAAATTCAAAACATACCATCATAGGGCTGTCTTGTGAGTGGATTTGAAGCTGACATATACGAAATATATCGTGTTTAGGGTAAATAAAAAATAAATAATTTTCAGAAGTGTTAGTTTCACCAAGTGGTCTTATTGTTATAATATACATTGAATAAAACGTTATACAAAAGTAGAAATAGATATAAATATAATTTTTAAATAATTATGTTTCACTATTAAAACTTTAGAAATTCATTAAGTCCGATAGGTGGTCACTGATAGTGTTGCACATCATGGAGAGTGAGCGTGAAGAATTAAGTGTGGAAGAAATATCGATTTCAGGTTTATGTGATAGAGATTCAGCTGTACAAATCAACTTAAGTAAATACAGAAAGGCCGTAAAGATATATATAAGCAAGGTATATTTTATTAAAGTTAAAGCTTTCATTATTTAGTATTAGCATTCGAGGACTACAAATTTACATGATACAATTTAGGGCGATAAATATATTTTTATGACTTATCACCAGGCCTTGAAGCTTAAGATTAGTCAATACTAAAAACATTTGTTTATCTGTTCGTGTTATTTTTTGCTATCATCATTATTATTATTATGCACAAAATAGGTGTTAGAACTCAAGTTTTAAGAATTGTAGGCCCAAGTGATGGGAATGGTAATATGCATTTTTGTTTCCCACGCATTTTATTTTCAGTAGGTTCGATTTCACTCATTTGAATCTAGTAAGTTTTAAGTCAAAGTAATAACAATAATCATAGATTAAAATGACTTGGGTAATTGGAGAGTTAGAAAGGTAAAATAGATTTGTCACTAAACTGACTATTTTCACATTAGTTTTGTTTGTATTTTGATTTCCTTGATGATCAGTTTAACTTTCTCTGATACAAAAAGGAAAAAAAGTCAAATTGACGTTATTTTCTTGTTAAAATATCACCTGGAGAAAGAGGTCTCAAAGTAGCAGTGAATAGTATACTACTATCAATAATGTAATTTTAATGAATTTCCTTTTCATCTATGTCAGATTGAATAATTTTGTAGCTGTGAGTGATGTGATATTTTAAGAAATTTTTGAGGCAAGAAAACCTTTTTTTTTTGTTAAGAGGCCCATCATGTAACTTGTGTTTATCAAGTGTTCCAACTTAGTTGAAAAAAAGAAAAAAAAACTGGTGAAAATGAAAAATGCATGCATATGTATAAAATTACTGCTTTAACAGCTAAGTTACTAAGTTGATGATACAGAATGTTGGGATATAAAAGCAGTAGCTCTTAATTAATATTGATCAGCAAATTTGTTTTTTGAACTATAAAAGTAAATTAATATCTGTGACGTGTCTTCATACAAGTCAGATTTTAGACTAACATTTGCTAAATGTGAAATGATATATGAGAAATGTGAAAAAGTGTATTTACAACAAAAATTAATCAAACTACTACTGCTGTACATAGTATGCTTTTGCATTACTTCAAGCTATTCTAGCATATTATTTTTCCAGTATTAGTAAATAAAGTTAATTGTTTAAATGAATAAAGTATTAGATGTAATGTGTGGATAACAAGGGACAATTTGATACCTGAACCTGCACTTTTCACATTCAAAGAATGAGAAGTAAACATTTAGACAAACCTTTATTTTTGGGAAATACACCAATCCAACAAAATGGAGACAGTATTGAAAATAATGCATGTTCTTTCTCTTGTGATTTTAAAACTGCAGTGGAATAAATTGTTTGAATTCCAAGGATTTTTGAACATAGAATTTTTAAAATTAATATCATACAACAGATCTAATGTAGCATACATGTGTACAAATGAAAATAAGAATCTAAATAGGAAGGAGAATCAAATTCCCTTCTTAAAGTGTCATCCTTGAGTACTGCTGATAGCAACTAATTCTATTTCTTGGTCACACAGTGAGAAAGATAAAAATTGCCTTGTTTGTAGGTTAGTGTGTTTGTCCATAGGTTACATAGAGGTACCACTCCTCACATCTGTACTTTTTAAACATTTTTTTTGCATTAGATGTACTGAACATGTTAAAATTACTTATCTTGGGCTGCAATGCTCTTACTGGCTCATTATAAACAATTTAAAAATAAAAAATATGGTTATAATATAATAAATCAGAGGTTGGGATTTGCAATTTCTAATGCAGTCCATCATCATGATTTTGTTTTACTTGTGTGTATATATATATATAGCTTATTACTATTTAGAAATAAATTATTAAAGTTATTTTTCTTAAAATATAGAACAATAAATCAAGAAGTAAATCAAACAATTATCTCGTCTTGCTACAACCTTTTAACTTGGTCACTGTTAAACAGGTGTTTCTAAGCCTTTTAAAATTTTGCATGTGCAGAATATCAAACAGTTTTTTGAGGTTTATGTATACGCAGTTGAATAACCAAACAATCATAAATAACTACACTGATATCACGGAGCTCCACTATAATTTATTAATCTCAGTAACTAAGATCTATTTAGATTGAGAAAAAGATGAAACTTCAAGCAGATTAAAGGACACAAACTACTTTGAAATCTTGAATTGAAAGAACATGGTAACCTTTTAACGGATTAAAAATGGCAGAGAATAACCACTTTGTGGACATTCTAAGCTGTTAATTGGTTATTTTCATGCTGCATGTTGAAGTAAATGTTATATAAATGACTGTTTTCAAAAGTAGAAAGAGGTGAAGGGAGTAATTGTCTTTGTTTCAGTACGTAGACCATATCTCAGTAATATAAAAGTATATGAGGTTCTTATTTTATATTCTAGTTTGATAATATTGGTTATTTAAGTTTCTAATTTGTTCAAAACTATTGACTTTGTATTTTGACATCACAGACATCTAATTTTAACCAATGTTATATCTAATGTACTATGTGGCTAACTAAAATTTGTATTTAAGATGTGTTCTTTTAATATTTACTTTTAAATTAAGAAATTAACTTGTATGTAATATTAATTAAAGATTGAATTATAATCTCCAATTTGTTTCCAAACATATTGACATATAAAATAGTAGTTCAGTGTACTTTTAAATGCAAGTTAACGTAAGTGATGACATGGCCTTTGACTCGTGACCTGTGGCAAAAGAGTTAAGTCTCATATATTTATCTTTTTTTTGTTATATTGACCTTCCAGTTGTGCCTATCAAACTTAAATAACTTGCAATGATGCAGTTAATGTAAATTTGCTACGTTATCTAATAATATAAAACTGATCTTTAGTCTTTACAAAGTGACCCTGTTTTGGCTGTGTTTCACTGGACCAATATTTTGTGATATAGCATTACATTTCAATTATTATACATGATATATTTATCTAAATTATTACTATTTGGAAATAAGTTATGGAACTTATTTTTCTTAAAATTTAGAACAATAAATAAGAAATAAAGCAAACAGTTAACTTTTCTAGCTATGACTTTTGAAATTGGTTGTTGCTGGACATAGGTTGGTAAGCCTTTAAAATTTTGTGTCAAATATTATAAATAACTATACCAATACAATGGAATTCCACAATAATTTATTAAGCATAGTAACTAAGCTGTACTTAGGTCTCAAAAAGTATAAAACTTCAAGAAGTCTAAAATCACAATTGTGAATGATTGTATGCTCTTTCAAGTCTCCTCTCTTTAATGTTCTTCCCCCAATTTCACTTGCTCTTTTTGCTTTCTCACAAGCTGGCATATGGATTACCCCACATTACTTCATATCATGTTAAACTTTCTCCACCATCTGGCTGCTTCATCACCAGTAGCACACAACCTTCCACCATTGTAAAGTTAACTCTGCACTTTTAACAGGTGAGCATATTCATTTACATACTCCTTCCTAACCTTTCTTATACATTTGGATCCTGTTAGATGGCTAGTGCTGCCTCACAGGGTATACCACATAATAAAAAGTACTCAGACTATTTGAGTACAGACTATCAGAGTACAGTTAGTGTTCACTGTGAGATGCAATGTTCCACAAGACCACTAGATTTATGCTTGTGCCTATTTTCCAATTCAGTTCAGACTGTACCCATTTCATGGATTATCATGGAAAAGAAAATAGCTCCAAAGTTGTGCATCTGCCCATTTCTCTGACTAGCACTTGCTAGTTTTTAAAAATAGGGTTTCATGGAAACTGATGGTTAAGGATGATAGTATGCATGTTCTAACTTTACTATGGCCATCTGACAACTCCTATGCTAGCTCTCAGATGTTCATGTATCTTTTCTACCTTTTTTTTTTTTTTACATCTCTCAGGTTTCTTGGGCAAAATGTATGCTATGGATGAGACGCAGTCTTCCAGGGATGTTCTCCTATGGATTCCCTTTTGAAAGGAAGTTCATCTGGATAATTTCTGCACCAGTCCCTCCATTACTTCAGTGTGGGATTGTAACTCATCTTCATACAGGAGTGAGGGATCATATTAGAAGATTTTTTTTTTTATCTGATAATGTATTTTCAATAAGTATGCACCTCTATACATGCTTCTGTCTTTCTTCCCCCTTTTTCCCAGTGTGCTTCTATTGGTTTCCTTTTCAAAGAATGATAATTTTCATACACAGATGTGGAGGGAGCATTTGGACAAGGAGTTGTATAGTGCTCTTACTGTTGGAGGGCTTTTCTTCATGATATGACACTGCATAATTGTGATTTCTGTTTTTTTTTTTCATGAATTTTATTGTGAGAGTTTCAAAAGGCTGATGGAATGCAGGTTTTTCAGGCAGAAAAGCAGCACCTCAAGAGGTGAGCATCCATCAAAAATACATTTTCAGTTAAGAAAATCTTAAAATCAAATATTTTTATTCACCAGACAAACATCACTTACTAAAAGTAAAAATCTAGTATTTGGGACTTAACTTAAAGTATCCTCACTTTAAAGTCAAGCAAAATAAATTAAAATAACATCAGTTTATCTTACAAAATAAAACTGGATAATTGTAACTATCTTAGTAAGTTTGAAAACATTAAGAAGTGACTAAAAATAAAACTAAAAAGTCTGTTCAGTTAAATATAGTCTTTTTTAACAATCCGGTAGCTTGGGCATATCAACTACTGTAATTTGTCATTGTTTTGCACCTAGTCCTTTACCTATTCCCCCCTTGGTGTTGATTCCCGTACATAGTAAGGAATACCTCCCAGGGAAGGTTCTGTTTTTACAGTTTACCTCCTCTGAGATCTAAGCATCCACCCCCATGTTTGCTGTGCGTGATGACCTGTGAAGGAGAGGAGAAAAACCTGGTGGTTGAGGGCTCCAACCCTAATGTACCACTTTAGCCTTGAATTCCTATAGATGAGAAGTTTTGGGGTGGCCTCTCTAGGGTCAGTCAGCTGATCCACTTGGGCTAAGGTCAACCAAGTACCAGTGCTGGATGTTCTCAACAGGTGTTGTAGACACCATCTGATGCTGGTGTTTGGGTATAGTGGCTGTGAAACTGTGGCATTGCTGCAGTATTCTTCTTTAGCATTGTAGTGCATTTCCTCATGGGTGGGGCACCAAAATATTCTTTTTTTTTAATCATGGATCCTCTAAGTAAAATAGTGAGAAAACAGTTCATAGGTAAACGACCAAGTCAGAAGACCAGCAATCTTCAACATCTGTAACACCTGTTGTACCTCATTTTCTTATATTACATTCTCTTTCAGACAAACCTTTAGGGTAAATGTCTCCCTCTTTTCATTCAGAAGGGACTAGAGAGACTTGCTGGCTCTCCAAGGTCCATAAAGAAGCTTTGCTCTGGTGACATATTGGTGGAAACATCCACATCTCAACACAGTGAACTCCTCTTGCATTCATAGGCAATTGGGGATATACCTATTGAGGTTATGCCTCATAGTACTTTGAATTCATCACAAGGAGTTATTGTTGAAAGGGATTTGAAGAACATCTCTGGGACAGAGATTCTTGCTAGTTTCTCCACCCAAGGAGATTCTACAGTGAGGCGTATCTCTACTCGCAAGATGGAATTATGATGCTAACCAATGTTTTCATTCTGACATTTACATCACTGTATCCACCAATACAGGATGCTGTTATTTTAATTTCCAGGTATGGCCATGCATTTCAAACCCCCTAAGATGTTTCCAGTGTCAGCAATTCTGTCACTGGAAGACTTTATGTTGTGGTTCTTTGACATGTGCTCATTGCAGTGACAAGGACCATGATGCCTACAAATAAGAAATGGACCCTCATTGCATCAACTGCAATGGTTCTCACCCATCCTTCTGTTGTTCTTGCCCAAAATGGTTGGAATAAAAAGAAGTGCAGCATTTGAAAATGATTCATAACATTACTTACCCTAAGGCTTGAAAGTTGCTATCCACCACTTCATCTCAGATGTATGCTGCTGCTGCACTTCCTTCCACTACTACAGTGGGAGTGCAGACAGATCTCTCTGTACCTTCAAAAGAATCATTCTCAAACCAAATGAGAAGTCTTTTGACCTCCATGGTTCAAAAAGTTGATGGATCAACTTCAACACCCATCCTATGTCCCTAACATACGTTCCAGCAAACACCAAGATCCACTTCCTTTGGTTCCAGGCATTTCCTTGGATACATCTTCCAGGATGCAGAAACTATCATTTGTTCATGTCCTCTTCCATCAACAAATACCTGCCCAATCAAACCATGGCAGGATCCATGGAGGTCGACAGACCTTCCTCGAAGAAAGACAATAAAGGAAAAAGATGTGGTCTTAAACAGAAGAGCTCTTTTGCCCAACAAATAAATTTGCCTACAACCCATGAGTCAGTGATCATTTTCCTATAATTTTGAGAGACTGGCCATGGTTAATGCCACCTAACCTGGGTGCTCCAGTGGAAGCTGGATCGTGCAAACTGGCTCTCTCTCACTGCTGTTGGAGAACTTGATCCTGTCATTGTCTGTAAGCCAACAATAGATAACTGTGTGGCAGCAGTAACAGGTAGCTGCTCGATGTATTCCTAAACCTTCAACATGTTTTCCATGATATCCTTGTCCATGGTGAAATACTGCCTGCCACATGGTACAGAAAACTCAAAACTTGGCCTGAGAAACTTTTCATACATATCCCATATTGTTGCACATTATCGGTTATTGTCCTACCTTTCTCTAAGCTTGAGAAGGATCCCAAGATTCTGTCAAACTACCATCCAGTTGATTTTTTAAAGCTGTCTCTGTAAGAACTCAAAGAGGATAGTTAATGCTCATCTTGTTTGGTCCCTCAAACCAAACAACCTCCTCTTGTGTCCACCCAGTTTGGATTCCGATGACAAGACTTCACCATAGACTGCTGATTTGACTTGAAGTGTCAATCAGAGAAGCCTGTCTCAAATGATAACACCTTGTGTTAATATTCTTTGACATTGAGAAGGCTTATGATATAACATGGAGGTATGGCATTTTGCGAGACCTCCAATTATATGGGTTACATGGCCATTTGCTAATTTTTATTAAACATTTTTTAATGAACTGGTGATTTCAAGTTTGTGTGGGTTTGACACATTCCCATTCTTTTCTGCAGGAAATTGGAGTTCCTCAGGGCTGTGTTTTGAGTGTCACACTTTTCAATATAAAGATTAATGCCATCACTGAACAACTCCCTCTTACTGTCGCAAATGGGCTCTATACCGACGACTTACACATTTCATGTCAGTTGTCGAACATGAGATATATTGGGTGGCAGCCACAGACTGCTCTCAATCATTTATTGGATTGGACCACAGCAAATGGTTTTAACTTCTCTCTTTCTAAAATCATTTGCATGCACTTTTGCCATCAATGGGGTATTTTCCCTGATCCTGAACTCCATATCGGTGAAGTTTTGCTACACGTGGTCCCCGAGAGAAAGTTCTTGGGGCTTATGTTTGACCATAAGCTGACCTCTATACCACAGATCAAGCAGCTATGGGTCAAATGTACAAGAGCAATGAATATCCTCCATGTCCTCTCTTCCACCACTTAGGGAGCCGATCGATGTTATATGCTGAAGGTATATCATGCTCTTATTCGAGTGAATCTGGTCTATGGATCAGTGGTCTATGGCTCTGCCAGGACCTGAGCCTTAAAGATGCTGGACCCCATTCATCATCAAGGGCTTCAGTTATGCACCAGGGCATTCTGCACTTCTGCAGTTTAAAACTTATACATAAGGTCTCATGAACCTCCTTTGCCGTTTGCAACTATTTTTACTATATTCTTCAAAACTTCATTCCTTACCAAAGCATCCCACTTGGAGTTGTGTTTTTCTTCCTTGGTGGGTCATGCTTTTTTGGAACAGATGATCTGCCATTGCTCCTTTTCATCTTCGTATCCAGGAGCAGTTGGATTAATTGGATCTATCATTGGATAACATTGCTGCATCCACTGGTCAGCTCATCCTACCATGGCTTTTTACAATCTCCAAATGTGACCTATCTTTAAGTCATTTGAGAAAAGCACACACTCCCGATTGGAAATACTGTTTGTTATTTGCTGAACATTTTACAAACCATCCTTCCATTACCACTTGTGGTGCAGTGGTTGTGTGCAGAATCCCCTCTACAGCTTCTGTGTTCACTGCTGAACTGTACACCATTTATCTTGCCCTGGATCTTGCAGTAGTTTTCACCTATATTGAAAACCAATATGCTCATTTCTCTTTAGATCTACTTCTATCCAGTTTTTTGAGATACCAGGCCATTGTTGGTATTTGCTGGAATGGGCTCACTGACACCACAGCTAAATCTGTCTTCTCTGGCACTGTCACTGTTGTGCCTGTTCCATACATGGATGATGGTCCTGTATTCAAGGCTTGGCTTCATGCCTGTTGGCAGTTGACTTGGAGTGAATAATGTGAAAACAAGCTTATTCCAAATGAGACACTATTGGACTTTGACTGTTTTTCTAACTAGACTATGCTTTGGTCACAGTTTTTTAACTCATCATTCTATTTTATCTTGGACTGATGCACAAAGATAAAATTTTACTGTGTTGTTGTCATTATGATTTTAAAAGTTTTGTCTCAAGGTTTATCCATAACATTAGACAGTGTTATTGGTGATGATGACACTGTCCACCTTGGAAATGTTTTTAGTTTTGTAAAGGTCATTAATCTTTTTAATACTATTTACATTTTTAATTTATACATTAGACCTTTGTTTAATGTGGTTCCCCTTTAAGAATCAAAGTACATCTAGTTTGATTTGACTTTAGAAAATGGCAGTAATGTCAAATAACTTGAAACTAGGACTGGAAAGGCCAACTTCAGGTGACTAACACTGCTGTTTGAACTATCTGGTCATGATCCTGGTGAGTTATAATAATTAAAATTTTGTTACAGAAAGTCTTTTAAAACTTGTATTATTTTACTTTCTGAAAATGGTCATATTGTCAACTAACTCAAAACCAGAAATGGAAAAACTCAGGTGACTAATGGTGATTTTTGAACTACCTGTTAGTCTTTCTGGCAAGTTATGATAATTACAGTTATGCTACAGAAAGTCCTTTACAACTTGTATTACTGTGGTTATTCTCTTATCACTGTAGTCTAGATGCAAAAGTTGGATTTAATGCTCTTTATGTTTTTAATTCAAATATTTAACTTTACCTTGTTTTACCTTAATTTCCTTTTATCTATTTTACTTTAATTTTAGCTTTTTACCAAATGTTTGTCACAGACAGCCTAGTTGCTTTGCACCATAAAACACCAAACCAACCAGCCAACCAATCCTATTTCCCCTTCTTGCTATCCACCCCACTCTCTCACAGGGTTGGCTTTACAATTCATGGGATGAATTGCCATGTGTGCTGCCTTTTAACTTTGATCTTGTGGGAGTTTGCCTTTCTCTGTTTGGACAACTGAATACTTCTTTAGCAAATGATCTTTGGATAATGTTTGCACTTTTTCATTGTCTTGTATTTTCATCCTCCTCCTTTTTCTGTGTGTCTAGGTCATTTTCAAATTCCCTCCAATACTGTGCATCTTGGGTATCCAAAGGAGGCTGCATCCTCTCTGTTGAAATTTGAAAACTGTAGAGTATATTTCCTGCCCTCCTAAAAGTTTTTGTTCACAACTTTTTGTCATCCTAAAGATAAGGTAAGAATTAGCACCATCATTGATTCAAGATATACAGATTTCGTAGACTAACATGAGAATTCTCTCCTAGGTTGTGAATGAAAAAAATATTTTTTCACATCCAATTTTGTCTATCATCTCATTGTTTCTTTATGTTTGACCACAACAATTCAAGTTTTCAATTCCAGGCTCTTCCCTCTTGGTAAGTGATGGCCTCTTAAATTTTTATTTAGGTTATGCATGCGTATGTTTGGTGGATGCATTATTGACATCTTCACTTTCATGATTACATGGACAACTGAATCCATCTCAAAAGGTTTCTCTGGAGATAATCCTCCATCTCTTTTTGGAGGCATCTTTTCTGGGTTGGCTTGTTAAGTGCTTCATGTTACTTTGTTCTTCTTTATCTCCACTGAACCACCATCTTTGAATCATCACACCATTATAATTCTAGTGTGTAAGGCTTTTTGGTCTCCTGTTCTACCGACACGAGAGTTTCCTGTTTTGGGAGATGGACTCGGCCTTTCCTTAGAGCTCTCATCTCTCTCAGACACACCCATAAAGGTTCCTTTTATTTGATTTTGAGTGATCAGTGGAATGTGGTTTTCTTTCCATGTTTTCATCCCTCTTTTGTGCTGGCTCAATTGCTTCAACACATCTTTAGTAATTTCACTTTTCTATCCTTGCCCAAACTTGCATTTGTACACAGATGCTTCTCTTTCTGGATGGGGGAAAAATCTAGGAACCTCCACCATCTTAGGGATTTGAGCTAGAGAGAAGAGGTACGGTACATTTGTATTATTCCCACTCGTTATCCTTCCTACAGAAAGGTCTTTTTCATCCTTCAGTATTTTGGTGAATTTATTACTAATTTTGGCATCCTCTTAATTCAGTGTCAAACATTCTCTATGTTATACCCTGATCTGGGGTCCTGCATCTCAAATTGCTAATGTTATGAGTCAAGGTTGGTCCAACCTCCGTACTTGTCTTCCTTGTCATTCTTAATTGTGTCCTGTCTCTCACATATGGCATTACTTCTTGGGTATTTCTATGGAAAATGTTTATTACATCCCTAACAATAATAAGTTTTTCACAAAATAAGCATTAAAGAGTTTTTTGTTAAGTTACTGTTGCCATTCCTAGTTGTTAACTTAAAAGCATATCAGATAATGTTTGTGGTAATAACTCCCTAATGCATTGGGAATGCCCTGTCTATCAGACAAAATCCAAACACTGAGCCAACTGACATGGAAAATCAATTAATTAAAGGTATGGAGTTGAGTGTTTACACCAACAATGTACCCTTCATGGTCTGTGGCTAGTTGTGAGAAGCAGTTACATTTAAAAGTTTTTAATGTTCTTCAAATAGAAATAAAACCACTCTAATTTTTATTGTACTGCTAACCTCCATCCTTAAAAAAATAAAACTGAATGATCTTAAAAAGAACTACAAATCTCACCTTTATAGTTCTTATGTAGTTCCTTTATATATATCTGTTCTCCTTTTCTTTTGAAATTTTATTCAAGTACTTGAGTTATTCTGTCCATTATGATGAACTAAATAATATTATAATTTCAAATTTAGCTACTTATAAAAAGCAGCTAATGACCTGTAGTAAAAAAAATGTTATTTTCTGTGATCAAAAGTTTGTTTTGAATGTGATATTTAGATGGGAATAACTTTAAGATTGTCAGGGAAGAAAAGGATGTTGGTGTTCTGGATGATTTATTTCATTAGCTTTCCAAGCAGTGCATTGTTGCGAGTAGTAAGAGAAAATAAGAACTTAGATGTTAATACAGAAATGTTGATTAAGAGTAAAAAATGTCATAGGTTCATTGCATGTCATTGGTTAGGACACATTTGGAATATTGTGTTCAATCTTGACTACCTTAATTTCTGATATTGATTTTTCCTGAAAAAAAAATATAGGGGAGATATGACTGAAGTGTTTAAGATTGCTAAAGAATAGATATTGATTCATTACCTTTTTTTACACAAATATAAATTATCTTCAACTAAGTTTTATTTTTCACCAGTGTGACTGGTCATTGGAATTGATTACCTTCATATGTGGTAAATGCAGTATACTTAATAGAGCTTAAGAAAAGGCTCAATAAATATTTGAATGATTAGGACTAGTTTTTGAGTCTTTTTAAGTTTAGTAGATGGGTTGTCTTAGATAAATCATGTCCTTTGTACTTAGTTTTATGTTACTGTCAGCACTTCACTTAACTATTTAGCAGCTTTTTTTCTTTCCTCTCTCCAAAGGCAAAATTTTACTGATAAGTTTAACTTTATTTCAGGGACCATTATGAGTGCAGTATATGCAACGTATATACTACCTTTTTTCTAAGAAAGACTTGAACTAGAATGTGTAAATTTCTTTAAAAGATGCAAATTCTAAAAATATACATGTATAGAAATTTATAATTATAGTTGATTTAAATACACTTTGTAAAAATTGATTATAAATTATTGTTGAAAACCAGATTTATATCATATAATCTTTGGAACTTTAGTGTCTGTTGAACTTTTAGTTTATAATTGAATTGTCACAATGTTATTATTCTTACATGTATAGTTAGGAAGGTATAATAATGCTTAGAAAAGTTTTATGAAGTAAAATATTGTATTTTTCAACACATTTTTGAAGCATGAGATAATGGTACTAGTTTTTATTTTTAAATGCATTATCAATTATTATTATTAACTTTTTCTAATAATTATTGTTATCACAGTTCACCTAAGCCTGGTATTGTTTATTGTATTGTAGAGCTGGGTGAAGAGAGTTTTACAATATTAGTTGGTGAAAAATGTAAATTTATCTACACCTTTAGTGGACAAGTATGTTGTAAGTTTATTTCTAAAAACATGTTACTGATAAATTGAAGGATTTCCTGTATAACTTGTGCCATTTTTAATGCCAAATCATACTTTATAAATGTCACTAAAATTACATCACTTTCATAGCTATATAATTATCACAAATCAATTACAACATTTTAGTCATTTCTCTTTTTAAAATATTTTTAAGCTGTTTCATTACCACAGTGAGCCAGTGGGTATGGAATGAATTTAATCCAAGATATTGAAATTATTATCATAATTCATAATGTTTAGTTTGCATGAAGTGTAATTTTTTGGGGGTGAAAATTGTTTAACTACTGTTATAAACAGTGTTAATATTTGTTCAGATTAACTTTCATGCGTTGGTTACATTACAGCCTTAATAAACGTTGTATATTACTTTACTCAACCTTTCTGATTCACTTTGCAATGAAACAGTTTCTTTGAAATGATGAATGTTCTTTAGACATTTTCATCTCTGTACCTTTCTTGTATGAAATTTAAATTTATCCACACACGAACTTCATGTCTGTTTTATGTTTTCTCTCATTTCTTCACAGCATCATTATCACACAGCATTATTTTGGGCAGACAAAGTGGTTTCACTGAATAACGGTAAGTGTAAATGAGTTTATTTCCTTGACACACATTACTGAATTATGGAGGTATGTAGTTGAAAATAAAACTACTTTTTGCCAGTTTAAATGTGATACTTGATGTTTTGTGAATTGAGTAATATGTATTTATGAGTAAGATTATGTCAAAGGTAATATCTGAGGATGTAAGGTTATCGAAGTTTTAATTAAGCTATTAAACATTTATTGCATGAAGCATTATTTTCCTTGTTAGCTCTACATTCATAACTGGGATTTTTTTCTTGTGATTCAGAGCACAGCTAATACTTTGTTAATCTTCCAGTATGTACAAGTAGGAAACAATTTTCAGGTTATTCGTTAAAACTTAACTGAAATAATTTATCTTTTACAAGTTTAATTTAAAATAGCTTGCTGATGAATGCCAGTAAATGAGGATATAAACAGTAGAAAAAAACTAGGCAATTATCATTATATATTTTTACTTCAAGTAGGTTTCTTTTCATCATGAAATGGCCATCATATTTATGTAGCTTGAAATATGCTCTTTCTATTGGTTATAAACATGTACTTGAGAAGCATGCATGAGTAGACAAAATGTTTAAAAAAAAGATTTGTTTGTGATTTGTTATGTGTGTGTATATATATGTATAATCTCAGAAAATCAAAAAAGGTGCAAGATTCTTATTTTATATTCTAACTCATCAATGCCTGAAATTTGAATTTCTAATTTATCTGCTGTAAACATTGTATAGTAGGTGTATAATATAAACTAATAAGACAAGAGTACATGCCATGTAACTTGTAAAAAAGGATATTTAGTGTTTTGTTTTTAGTAGTTCCTTTGAATTTAAGTAATTTAAACATATGTAGTATTAAAGTTTGAATTATAAAATGTGTTTTGATGCCAATTTTATTGACATATATTGTTGGATATACGCAAGTGTTTTAAATGTAACATGAGTTAAGTTTAGTTATTGTTAGAAGTAATAATTTATTGTAGGTTTGTTTGAATCATACATTGTGTAATTCAATTGTTGTAAATAGGTGATTGTTGTGTTGTATTACTAAAACATTGTAAGTTCTCAAAAAATGTAGTTCAAATAAGACAAATTTAATGAGAAATATAGTCAACTGCATCTTGCTTGTGTATTCAGCTTATACAATCAGCAATAATTTCACTTGAAAAAAAGTACTTGTAACAACAGAGTAGGAAAAAAAATTTGTTTTGTTTATTGTGTTCTAAAGTACCTGAACCATTATGTATGAACTTGGACAAAAAAAAGAAATGATTATTTAAAGTTCTGGATAGAGTTGTGGTGATGAACTGTGTAATGATCATTTGTATACGTGATTGACTTGTTTTCATGTATAATTTTAAAACAATGACCTTTGTGCTGTTTGTTTATTGTTGACATTTATCTCCAACATTGTGAGTCACAGATACCTACTGTAAAGTATTATGCCCATAAACACGTGCTTGAAACCTGACATAAGCAAGCCAGTCAGTTTCTACAGGCATAAACATATGGTATCAGTGCTTGAGCATCTCTAATAAAATGGTTTGAGCAGTTAGAAATTCAGTTATTCTTCCCAATCTGTTCTTGTAAGAATTTTTTTTTCACATGAAACTAAATAGTCACTTATCTGAAACCCCACATGGCATAGAATCAGTTGTAATCTAGACACTTTTGGTTATAAATTTAAAGAGGAGTCAGCCTCAGAAAAATCTACTAGCATATTGTAAACTAGAGCATGTTATTAGATAGGCATTAAAAATGGTTTTTGAATTTTCATTGATTGCTCTTTATCTTAATGAGATTGAAGAATATATAACTATAGCTTCAAATATCAATGATGAAATTATAGAAAATTGTTCATGTTACATTACTGATTTTCATGCTGAGATTCATTTACCGATTGAAGCATGAATTCAAAACTATCACACCAAATATTTGGTTGTACCATCACTGGTTGTTGTCTCTATCTGTCATCTGGAGAGAAATATGATCAATCAGACTTTGATGTTCTTATTGAACAGTTGCTGTCTCCCTTTTTAGTCCTGGGGGACTTTAATGGTCATCATCAGCTCTGGGGAAGTGCTGATATTGATAGGAGGGGTCGCTCTGTGTAGTGCATGCTTTCTGATCACAATCTTTCTCTTTTCAGTACTGGTTCTTCTACTTATTTCCGTGCACCTAGTCACTTCTTTACTGCTATTGATCCCTCAATTTGCTCTCCTTCATTATTCTTCCATTTTGCATGGAGGGTTGATAATAATCCATGAGGCAGTGATCATTTTCCCATAATTTTGAGAGAGACTGAGTGGGGTCGATGCCACCCGACCTGCGTGCCCTGGTGGAAGCTGGATAAGGCAAAATGGGCCTCTTTCACTGCTCTCACAAAACTTGATCCTGCCCTTGTCTGTAAGCCATCAATAGACGACTGAGTGGCACCAGTTACTGACTGTGTTATACAAGCAGCTGCTCAATGTATTCCTAAAACCTTGACATGTTTTCCACTATATCTTCATCTGTGATGGAATCCTGCCTGCCACATGACATGGAAGGCTCAAAAACGCGCCTGGGATACTTTCTGTAGATATCCCACACTCGAAGCACATTGCTTTCCAGTGGGCCCATGCACATGCTCGGTGGGTAAGATGTCAAAACCAGAAGGAATCTTGGATTAAGTTCACAACTGGCATATCTTCTACCACCAGTTTCAAAGTCATATGGGACAAGATTTGAAAAGTCAATGGGCAATATAATTCTGTCCCCCCTCTCAATCGTACTCTCTGATGGCCAGTTAGTCACCAATACCTGGAGTATCGCTAATACTCTAGGTGAAAACTTTTGCCGGGTATCTAGCATTTCTGCTTCTTCCTCCACCTTTTTAGCCATCAAGATTTAGGCAGAGTGATCACCTCTTTCCTTTGAGCTGATTATCTCTATGACTATAATCATCCCTTTACACTGGTGGAACTCAAACTGGCCCTTCATCGGTCTAGCAGTACATCGGTTGGACCTGATGATGTACACTATGACATGCTACATCAGCTATCTCCTGCTTCTCTTGCTATTCTTCTGATTGTTTTTAACTGGACCTGGCAGGAGGATTTTTTTCTTGATGTCTGACACCAGTCTGTTGTTCTACTTTTCTGTCTAAGCCTGGGAAGGATACCAAGATTCCTTCAAACTACTGTCCAATTGCTATGATGAGTTGTCTCTGTAAGACCTTAAATAGGATGGTTAATGCTTGTTTTGTTTGGTTCCTCAAATCAAACAACCTCCTCTAGCCCACCCAGTGTGGGTTTTGACGACAGCGCTCCACCATAGACCATCTGATTCGACTTGAAGCATCGATCAAAGAAGCCTTTCTCAAAAGTTAACATCTTGTGTCAATATTCTTTGACATTGAGAAGGCTTATGATACAACATGGAGGTATGGCATTTTGTGAGTATTCCATATATATGGGTTATGTGGCCATTTGTCCATATTTATTTAAAATATTTTAATGGATAGGAGATTCCAAGTTTGTGTGGGTTTGACACTTTCCCATTCTTTTCGACAGGAACTTGGAGTCCCTCGGGGCTGTGTTTTGAGTGTGACTCTTTTCAGTATAAAAATTAATTCCATCACTTAACAACTCCCTCTCACCATTGCAAATGGGCTATATGTTGACATCTTTTACATCTCGTGTCAGTCGTTGAACATGAGGTATATTGAGAGGCAGCTACAAACTGTCCTCAATCATTTACTGAAGTGGACCACAGCATATAGCTTTAATTTCTCTGTCTCTAAAACCATTTGCATGCACTTTTACCACCAACGGATATTCACCCTGATCCTGAACTTCATATCGGTGAAGTTGTGCTGCCTGTGGTCCCTGAGACAAAGATCTTGGGACTTATCTTTGACCATAAGCTGACCTTTATATCACACATCAAGCAGCAACAGGTCAAATGTACAAGAGCACTGAACATCCTCCATGTCCTCTCTACCACCACTTGGGGAGTGGATCAATGTTCTATGCTAAAGATATATCGTGCTCTTATTCGATCGAACCTTGATTATGGATCACTGGCCTATGGCTCTGCCAGACCTTCAGCCTCAAAGATGCTGGACCCCATTCATCATCAAAAACTTCGGCTCTGCACTTGGGCTTTCCACACTTCTCCAGTTCAGAGTTTATGCATAAAGTCTCACGAACCTTCTTTGCTCCTACACTGTTTGAAACTGTCTTTACTATATGCCTCAAAACTTTGTTCCTCACCAAAGCATCC
This sequence comes from Tachypleus tridentatus, assembly GCF_004210375.1. Classification (NCBI taxonomy): domain Eukaryota; kingdom Metazoa; phylum Arthropoda; class Merostomata; order Xiphosura; family Limulidae; genus Tachypleus; species Tachypleus tridentatus. The sequence goes on along the minus strand of NC_134832.1, from coordinate 9,787,209 downwards.
CACCTGGGGTTGTGTTTTCCTTCCTTGGTGGACCACATACTTTTTCAGAACAGATGGTCTGCCATTGCTCCTTTTGGCCTTTGTATCCAGGTGCAGTTGGATGAATTGGTTCTGTCCTTGGATAACATTCTATATCCACTGGTCAACCCATCCTACCATGGCTTGTTACAGTTCCCAGACGTGAGTTATCTTCAAGTCATATGAGAAAAGCAGACACTCCCAATTGGAAATACTATCTGTTATTTGCTAAACATTTTTTGAAACAACTTTCCATTCCTGTCTATACGGATGGTTCAAAATCAGGTGATTCTGTGGATTGTGCTATGGTTTGTTGAGGTTCGTTGGCTGCGTGCTGAACTGTACATCATTTCTCTTGCCCTGAATCACATAGAAGCTAAGTATTAGTGGGAACGAGCTTACTGTCACTGCAGCTAAATTTATCTGCTCTGGCACTGTCATCACTCTACCTGTTCCATACATGGACTATGGTTGTGTATTCAAGGCTCGGCTCCGTGCCAGGTGGCAGACGACTTGGAGTGAGCAACGCGAAAACAAGGGTTTCCAAATAAAACCCTATATTTGACTTTGGCTGTCTTGCTTCCCTGAGGATTGGAAAGAAGAAGTTCTAACTAGATTACATGTTGGTCACAGTTTTTTAACTCATCTTTTTCTTTTATCTGGAACTGATGCACCAGTGTGTAGTTTTGTGTGACACTCAGATCACTCTAAGCTACATTTTACTTTCTTGACTTCATTACGATTCTCAACGATGGCACCATTTTAAATATGTTCTGTCCCAAGGTTTGTCCACAACGTTAGACAGTGTTATTGGTGATGGTGTCACTGTCCACCTTGGAAATGTTTTTAGTCTTTTAAAGGCCAATAATCTTTTTGATGCCATTTAAGTTTTTTAATTTATACATTAAACCTTTTTTAATATGGTTCCCTTTTAAGAATCAAAGTTTATCTAGTTCAATTTGAAATTAGAAAATGGCCGTAAAGTTAAATAACTCGAAACCAGGACTGGAAAGGCCAACTTCAGGTGACTACTGCTGCTGTTTGAACTACCTATTAGTCATCCTGGCAAGTTATTATTAAAATTTTTATTACTTTTTGAAAGTGGCAATAACCTCAAATAACTTAGAACCAGGACTGGAAAAGCCAACTTCAGGTGACTGGCAGTGGTTTTTATACTTACCTGTTAGTCTTCCTGGCAGGTTATGAAAATTACAATTATGCCACAGAAAGTCCTTTATGATTTCTATTATTGTAGTTTTTCTCTTAACGATGTATACTAGATATAAACATTGGTTTTATGCTATTTATGTTTTTTTAAAACTTTGTTCTGTTTTACTTTAATTTTCTTTTATTAATTTTACTAAATTTCCTTTACTTTTACCTTCGTGCTGGTTGTTTGGTGCAGATAGTCTAGCTGCTTTGTGCCATGAAACACTAAATCAACCAACTAACCAACCACATTTTGTACTTGTTAGCTTTTATTTTGTATAAATGATTGAAAATTGAATCATCCTTGTGTATTCAGTTGTACACATATATTCACAGTTTGGCAGTCTTCCAGTTATTGAAGATATATTCTACAGAATATTTGTCAATTTCCTAGACCTGTATGTATTATAGCCATTTTGACAGTCTTGTTGTAAGCTAGGAAACTGTTTTTAAAACTTTATTGTATGAATTGATTAATATTAACATGCCAATTGTCATTTATCATTATAAAATTTTCTGTAAGATAACATAATGTCACTTAGGTATCACCCTTGCACTGAATGCAATGGCATGAATTTTTATTAGTTAAAAATTGGTAGATAAATATTGTTTGTTAAATAACTGAATACTTATTTTTTGTATAGAGTATTATAATTGCTTAAGTAAACAAAAGTCTCGTCTGTATTGTATTGTGTAGTTTATTAAGATATGCATTTATTAGTTTGAGATAAATGTAACTTTTAATGTATGAAATAAAAATATTGAAGAAAACTTTAAGAATCTTTTTGTCTAATATTCTATTGTCTACTATGCTTTCATAATGTATGGGCTGCTTTTTACCTTATATTTCAGATTTACTAACACTAATTGAAAATAAATAGAGTTCTTTGGTAAAAATAACACAATGTTACACAAATTTTGTCCCTAGATAGTATGTGTTATTTCTCAATTGCTTATGTTGTAAAAGTAGAGAAATTGGCCATTATTCCCTTCAAACTTTGTTTTTGTGTCATGGATAATGAAATTTACAAATTAACCTATTTTCTATGTAAAAACGGGCAAATTTGCACATTTTCATTTACATAAGGTCGAAGTGAGTAGTTTTTTGAGATTTGTGACTGTTATGTAAATCACTTTCACGTCTCAGCCCCCAAATATAGTCTCCCATCATGTTTTTGTTATAAGCTCCCAGTTCACAAAAGCAAAGTTGGAAGATAAAAATAGGTCTTTTCCATTTACTTTAGGCATAAGCAATTGGGAAGTAACACTTTCTGCCGAGGAACAAGAAAAAGTAAAAATGTTGTTACATAGTGTAATTGGTACCATGTTATGGCTCTAAACACTTTTCTGGGCTTTATTTGCCTCTTTCACAGTGGAAGAAAAAGTTTCTAATTTTCATGCATTTCATTAGAAAACAAATTTTTCTTGAATATTATTAAAGTGATATTATGACTTTAGATAATGAGAGCAGTATTTTTTCCTGTTAAGAATGTAAAGAAGTGTCATGTTTTTAACAGGTAACTGATAATTGTAAGGAAACAGCAGAAACTGATCCATGAAAAAGCACACAATCTATGATTATGGATTTGTTTTCTTGCATTTGAAAGTTTTCTATTCTGTTTTCATGTAAAAGCTACAATCTAAAAAATAGGTGTATTGCTTTAATAGAGGCAAACATGTTTATTCACAGTTGAAATAACCATTTCAAGTGAACAATCAAATGTAAAGAGTAATACAATTTCTTTCCAGCTGTCTTAATTCTAAATGATAAATTGTATTTATGTAATTTTCGTATTGTATACTGTGTACCATATTCAGTTGTAATAACTGTTGTGTATACCTAACATTTAATTTCTGTGTGTCATCTGAAAAATTAAATCAAAAGATAGTATTTTAATCCATAATTGAAAAATTGTCTTGACACAACATTGAATTAATTTGATTATTTTTATATATTGGGTTGAGGAATAATTCGTGAGCATTTTTCAAGTTAAAAAAATATATTCATAAATGAAACGCTTTCGCAAATTATTTCATGTCATTTGGTAGATAATGTTTTGCTCTAATAGATGGTGTGTTTGATTTTCATATGTCTTTAATTTTTGCTTTCATTTTCAGCTCATTAAATGGAATGTCAAGTGGACAAAATCGAGCATTTTCGACACCATCTGCTTTTCGCATTTAATTTCTTGCAATTTCGTTTACAACAATGCATACTATATACCTAGGTATTACATGAAATAAAGTATCATAATAAATGTTTTGGGTGTAATGTGTTCATGCATTGAAGTATTGTATAGTGTTGCATGTAATGCTTGAATGAAATTATTTAAAAATGCTCACGAATTATTCCTCAACCTAATAGTATCTTCAGCATATTAAAAAAAAATGTAACAAGTATATTTGCCTTTTTTTTAAAAAAAGGATGAGACAAGGATGAGACCCTGTAGTTAATAGAAGTCTTAAGTATGACAGTGTTATTTTATAATGTTTTCCATTTCAGGAGATTGCCAAGATATCTTTTGGTTGGCTCAGTGCCTGTTTCTGACTGAACAGTACCACAGAGCTGCTCATTGTATCAAAAGTAAAAATCTTCATAAGGTCAGTACAGAAAGTTATCTCATTCTGAAATAAATACATAAAAGGTGTAAACAGTAACAGTGCATAACAATACTAAGTAATTTATATCTACTATAAAATCTATGCAAAGACAATTTTTTCTGTTAAAAGGGAGATCAACAAAAAAATAAGTGTTGATTGCTTACCTCATGATTATAGGCCTGAAACCAGAAGTTGCTTTTGAGAATGTTTGTTTTGGAAAAAAGACCTTATTCTTAAACTAATTTTGTTTTCACTTTGTTTCCTGTTTAACATTATTGTTAAGGAAGTTTGTTTCTCTCTGAGTAACTGTTTGATATTAGTGTGTATTCCAAGTTAATGAATATATGATAATTATTTTAACTTTAATTTTTTGTTTTTACTTTCTCCTGTTTGTAGTCGTAACATTGACAATATGTCAGAAGTAAATCTTAGAGACATCATCCTATGTATTGTTCCCAGTAGTAGTCAACCTGCCCTAATTATTTGTTGCTTAGAAGTTTGTAAATTAGGTTTAAGTTTTGCTAAGTCCTGAAAGTGTTAATTGTATTTTTGTTACTTAGTTAACTTAAATGATCTTCCATAACTTTAAAAAAAGCAGAAGTGAGAAATGTTGAGACTATTTAATCTATGTTTCTATAGGCAGTGCTCATATAGGTCCTGGAAACCTTGAACATTTTTGAAAAGATTAAAATGTAATCAAGAAAGACTTCTGCAAGACTCAAATATCTTCTTTGAACTACTAGTAAATAAAATATTTGATTTTGTTCCAGTATCTCAGATCCTGTTTCAAAATGTAATCTCTTTATTTAACAGTGTTAAGTTAAATTTTATAACACAATTGTAATTACTCTCTTAACCTTGAATATCTTTTCAGCATTTTTACACGATACTTTAGTTAATAGCTCTAACATTCTGAGTGGTAATTAGAAACAATTAATTTGTTTAATACTTCTACTTAATAATTGTGAAGGAAATTTGGCAAGCCGTAGTGAATAATTGTTATTTTTGTAAATACCGGTAAGTCTTGATTTATGCAATACAGTAGATCCTGGTATTTAAGACCACCCCTTCTGCAGAACAATAGTGGTCTTAAACAGCAGGTGGTCTGTTATTGCAGGAGCCCATTTTTTGCATGTTTTTTTTTATTTGTACATATTTTGAAGTTAACAAAGAAAACAAAGAAAGGCTTTTCATTTGTTTTTTCTTATATTTTTTTTCTTAGCAAAAAAAACACAAAACAAAGTAACAGCAATATGTACAAAAACAATTTTACAATACATGTAGACTCTATTAACTTTATTTACAGTTTGAAAAAGTCCTGAATGCACAACTGTTTTTTTCTGGTCTGCTGAGCCAACACAGTCACTGACTTCTGTCCACTCTGAACAATATTCAAAAGTTCTGCGTTGTTCTGGGCCACTGCGCTCTTTCGAAGATACTCCAGGCATCTAGCCATCTCCTTGTTGTCTGGAACAAAGTCGTCTCCAGTTTCCTGGTCTTGTTGCTCCTCCTCTGGCTCCTGGTGCTCACCAGCAGCTGCTTCATCGAGCTTCTTCTGCCAGTTGTCTCCAAACTGGACGGTGCTGACTACGTCACTGTCGCAGTCGGTGAAATCCTCCCAGGATGTACCACCCAGGACACGCTCAAAGTCTGGATCTGCTGTGGGTAGCTCCAGTTGTGGTGTGTCCTCTGTGGCTGGAGCAAAAGCTACAAAACCACACTTCCGAAAACAGTTGATCACTGTCTCAGCGGTAACACAATCCCATGCTTGTTTACACCAGTACACCATGTCCAGAATGTTCGCAGATTGCGCTATGTCTGTTTCATTCATTTGGAACAGCACATGCCTCACAAGCCGCTTCCTGTAATGCGCCATGAAAGCACGGATGATTCCTGCGTCGCATGGCTGTAGCTTTGATGTCGTGTTCGAGGCAGGAAATGCAGCTTGACATTTGACAGGGTGATGGCGGGGTGAGCGGGCAGTTGTCCACAAACATAAGGATTTTCCTCTTCTGCAGCTTCATTTTATTGTTGATAGTTGTGAGCCAATCCCTGAAGATAGTGCTGGTCATCCACGCCTTCTTATTGTGTTTATATATTACGGAAGCGATGATGTTGACAGGCTGCCAAAACAGCAGGGCTTGGCAGATTTCCGATCACTAATGGGGTCAGCTTCGGAGGCACTGCACGAGTAAAATGGTGAGCAGCTCCTTGAATTTTGCCCCACTGCAAGTGTCCCCTTCTTGACAAGTGAACGGGTGGGTAGGGCTCTATAGAACAGCCCGTCTCATCTGCGTTGAAGATATCCTTCAACTCGTAGCCCTCGGTAATAGCTGCCAGGCGCTTGTTCCAGTCATCGACTGCTGCAGGATTCACGTCTGCTGCTTCTTCATTCAACACTTTCATGGACAGATTGTTGCGCTTTTGGAAAGCCTCTAGCCAGCCTGTAATATAGAAAACAAAACACGCAGCGTTAAAATTTCGTGAAAGTAACTTAAACTTATTCAAGTCAAGTAAAACAAAAGTGAATGCATATTAAAACATTTTGGGTTATCAAGCTGGAAATTTATAGGCCTAAATAATTACCATTGGAGGCAGTGAAGTCATCCAGATTCATTTCTGTGGCTTTCATCAGTGCATATTCCTTCAAAGCTACGCCAGTAACAGGGTGGTTTTTGGCACGTGCGGCACAAAATCAGTCCCACACTCTTTCGTTCAGCTCCATGTAGACTGTTTTCCGTGCTTTCTGATATTTTTGGCCAGTGTTAGCACCATTTTGCCACAGTAACATTATTTTTTCTTTGTCATTTACTATGCTCTGTATTTGTGTCTTTCCAACGTTCATGAATTCTGCAATTTTTCTGCAGCTTTTGCCGCCTTCAAACAACTTTACAACTTTCACACGATCTTCTAGTGAAAGCACTTTGTGTTTTCTACAATCAGCCATGACTTCAGAATGAAGATAAAGACGTTTTGAATATGTATAGAGCAAAAGAATCAAATTGAAACTGATTTTTAATAAATATATGCCTCCTATTTATACCTTAACCAAACTGATCATTTTTGTTATGATTTGGTCTACTAATCTACTAATTGGATGCGACATGTTTGTTCAGCAATTATCAATGAAAAGCTGGCGTGTGGTGTGGTTTTGTTTGTTTAGCAATATTTTACATCAGTACATTGGACAAAACTGTCAATTATCAGACGTGAGGTATTATGAAATGACCGTTAAGACCAGCATTTAAGCGACCAAATGACCGGTTTTTGATCACACACGGGCGGTCTCTGGTCGTGTCCAGCGGGTGGTCGGTCACTACGGGGAAAATAACATTGAAAGCCGTCCGTTGGCAGAAATATGGTCGGAAACACCGGGTGGTCGGCAACAACGGGGTCGTCCAAACCAGGATCTACTGTAGTTGCATTCCAGGAATTGGTCACATAAATCAGAGTTGCATAAATCAAATGCTATTTTCCATAGAGTATACACAATGCATGCAATCCCGGTGGGAATGTCATTAGTCAATCTGTAATATACTGTAGGAGTGGAAGGTAGAATTACTCTAACTATCACTTTCATCGGGTTTCCAATGTAAAAAATATATACATCAGTAATCTATCGAACTTGTGTTTTTATATTCATTTTGGTTATTTTACCATGTAGTTCAATGCTTTTTTTGTGTGTAAGTCATATGTAAGGATGAATAAAAAAGCAGTTAAGACTAAACAAAGATTAAACCCATGGTCTATGTGATAGTTCTATAAAAATAAATGCCAAAAGGCCCAAGTTTAATTCATTCTTAAGCCTAGGCTGATTCATCATCTACCATGTTGCATGCTGCACTGTCACTTGCCAATGAAGGGGGGGGGTATTGTGTGACACATCATTTTTTTAAAAAATGCATGCAGAGTCCGTTGCTTGGCTTTTTTCAACAAATCATGACAGATGCCTTATAACAGCTAATGTCTGCCGAGACTGATCTTTTCACTTTTGAACTATTTTCAGTATTCAGGTTATCAACTTAAAATATTGTTAGGGTGACATCATTTTGTTTTAATGTTTGATTAAGTCTTTTCCTACTAAGCACTCATGGGTTTGAGTTGCCTGTATTTTCTTCATCTGTGTTTGCATCAGCAAAGCTTTCAAGTAAATGTTGAAAAAATGCTTCTATTTGTACTTTACAATACTCAAATCACTTAAATCACATTAATCTGAATTTGCAAGCATATAAATTGAGAAATGGTATTATTCCATTGATTATTTTAACAACAAAAAAAAACTCGTAAATTGAAACATACCCGTAAAACCAAAAAGTCATATATCTAATAATTGACATTTTCCTTGGATTTTGGGAATTGTAGAATTTTTGATAAGTTGAAAACTTTCTTTCTTGATCAAATATTTGAACCTTGCATAATAGAGAATACATATTATGGTTTATATATTGTTTCCACTTTTTTCTTTTGTTGTCTACTCCAATGTTTCAGTTATTAAAAAGGGAAAAAAAACAAACCCGAAAACTTAAGGATTTAACTTTCACAGAATTTGTGCAGTAGATGATTTTACCGAACTTACTCTGTATGTCCAGCATATTTCAAACTTTCCTGTCTTAGCCAAGCAGTTGCTTCAAAACTTTACATGGAACTAAATGAATACCTTCTTTGGATGTTTTCAAAGGAACAGTATATGTAGAGTATGGGGTACTCCAGACTCAGTTTATCTAAACAGATGTTTTCACTCTTCTTTATTTTCAAACTAGGTAATTATAGGAATAGATACTCTCAGTCATGATTATTTCTCTTCCCCTTGAGGTTAATTCCTATACGTGGTGAGGGAACCTCCCAGAGAAGGATCTGTACTTTCAGTGTACTTCTTCTGCGATTGAAACTAGTTTCATAGCTATTGCTATTATCACTTTCTAAATGCTTCAGAGTGTTTAAAACCTTATTTAGCTTTTAGTGGCTGGCTTGTTATTGAAGTTTTATGTTCATTACTGTCTCAAAGAACTGGAAGTGTGGATTCCTGTACATGGTGAGGGGATCTCCCAAGGAAGGTTCTACTCTTTCAGTTTACCTCCTCTGGGATTTAAACATCCACCCATGTGTTGGCCATTCATGCAACCCGTGAAGGGGAGGAGGGGACCGACTCCAACATACTGGTTTGGCCTTGAATTTCTGAAGATGGATAGCGTTGGGGTTACTTCCCCAGTGTCAACCAAGTACCATTGTTGGACATTCTCAACAGGGTTGTGGACATTGTGTCTGATACTGGTGTTCGGGTATAGTGCGTTGCTGTAGTGTCATTGTTTGGCATTGTAGCATGTGCTTTCATAGGGCACCATGATGGGTGGGGCCAGTGGGCACTGAAATGTTGCATCTTCTTTATTATAGATACCCACATTTACGAAAAAAACAAAACAAATTATAGCAAAACAATCACGCATGGATGACTCTGCTGTACAGTCAACATCACAGTCAGATTCTGTATCTCAATTTCCAATTACACTGCACAGCAATTTTTTTGAAAAGTTTTGCTTCCTGAAGAGTTTTTGCTGATTGTGACAGGTACTTGGTGGGTATGCAAAATATAGTTTTGGTTTTGTTTCATCACGTAGGAACTCTGAGAAATAGACAGTTAACAATTTACTGGCAATAACATATTTAATTGCGTTTATGTTTCTAATACGCTATTAAGTTCAACATAATTAAAAGTGTTTTGCTCCTGATTTTCATTTGTATTTAATGTCTGGTGCATCATGTTGCAGTGTCCAACAGTGGTCAGCAAGCATTGATGGATTCCAGTTGCCCTGTTATCATTTTTCCATTGTAGCAATGTCCTGGTGAAACCTTTCTCAGACAGACAGCACACGTCCCACAACAAATGTGAGGCACACATTCCTGGTCTTGATAACCAATTTTACAGCCGAAGTACAGATGATACGCTTTCTTCACAAGAGCAGTCATTGAGCGTCTCTGATGAACAAGCATATACTCGTCACAAATATAGCAGAATGTATTGCAGTTGTTACAACATTGACGAGACATATAGACCAACACCAATCGTCTTGTAAAACGTCTATAACATCTAACTTGCTTGTCACAGTGCTATGAACAGTGCTATATTCTGAAACAATATGTACATACTATAAGGTCTGTATTAATCCAATGAGCAGTATCTGTGTATGCAAGACACTTTTATAGCCTGCTGAGACAGTGTCAAGCTGATTCCAGCCTGCCAAGGCATGCCCGGGCTGCTTACTTCCACAGAACAGCTTCCAACCTGGCCTGATTTCATGCCTGGACATACCCAAACTGCACAAAACATTGTTTATAGGTCTCTTACAGAAACGAAAATTTTTGGACACAAATATAAGAAAAAACATGACAAAACTGAAGATTTCAATGAAATGGTATGTCATGGGCACATTTGGATGTGATTTTCATGATCAGCAGCCAAAAATCTGTAAGGAACACCCAACAGTGTTCAAGAAGCGAAAACTTTGTTGTACAGCGTTATCCATTCCTTATCTGAGAAATAATTATGGCAGATGTACCTCTTTTTTATTCAAAAGGGACCAAATCTCCACTTGCAAAGACAAAATTATGGTGCCTTCTAATGTTCTGATATTGACATTTTCATCACCACGTCCTCTTGTCATAGTCAAAGCAGGTGATCTGAATTGTAAGTTGTGGCTATACATTCCCAACACTCTCAGATGTTTCCAGGATAAAGGGTTCAGTCACTCAAAAACATCATATCGTGGTCCTATAACATGTCTGTTGTGGTGGCAAAGACCATGATCTATACAAGTGCATGCAAGAACCATGCTATTTCTTGCCCTAAATGGGTGAAAGAGAAATAGGTGCAATGCTTCAAGACTGAAAATAATATCTCCTATTCAGAGGCTTGGAAATGATTGTCCCCATCTCCATCTCCATTCTGACAACAGCACTCTACCATCGACCACCTGATTTTACTTTAAACACCATTTGGGGAAACCTTTCTCTAGCAACAACATCTTGTTTCTGTATTTTTGTACCTGGAGAAAGCTTATGATACAATGTAGACATATGGCACCTTGTGAGAACTTCCACTCTTCAGGGTTGCACGGCCATTTACTCACTTTTATTAAATATTTTTTAATGAACTGGCAATTCCAAGTTTATGTGGGCTCAACATTTTTCTGTTCTTTCCCACAGGAACTTGGAGTTTCTCAGGGCTGTGTCTTGAGTGTTACACTTTTCATTATAAAGATTAATACCATCGGTGGACAACTCCTCCTACAGTTGCAAACAGTCTCTGTGTTGATGACTTCCACATTTTGTGTCAGTCGTTGAGCATGAGGTTTTTTGAATGGCAGCTACAGACTGCCCTCAATCACTTACTGAAGTGGACCACAGCAGACAGTTTTACCTTTTCTTGCTCCAAAACCATTTATTCCACACATCAAGCACCTATTTCCATTTATACGGATGGTTTGAAATCAGGTGACTCTATGGGCTCTTTCATGGTTTGTTGTGATTCTGTTGTTGCATATAGAATCCCCTCTACAGTTTCTGTGTTCACTGCAAAATTGTATGCCATTTTTCTTGCCTTGAATCACATAGAAGCTATGCAATACACAAACTGTACTATATATATTTGCCCAAGAGTCATTTTACATTATTTCTCACCCTATTCTTGTGATATTCAAAACTGACTGGCCCATTTTTCTCTATCATCTACTTCTGTCTGGTTTTTCTGGATACCAGGCCATATTGATATTTGCAGGAATGTGCTAGCTGACATTGCAGCTCAATCTGTCTGCTCTGTTACTATCACCAGTATGCCTGTCTCATACATGACTATGGTCCTGTATTCAAGGCTTGGCTCTGTCCCAGTTGGCAGTCAACTTGGAAAAAGCAATGTGATAACTAGCTTTTTCGGATCAAACCTTTTATTTTTTGGCCATCTTGCTTCTATTAGAATTGGAAGGAGAAAGTTGTTCTGGCTAAGATATGCATTGGCCACAGTTTTTTAACTCATCACTTTCTTTTATCTGATACTGATGCACCAATGTGCAATGTTCTGTGTGACACTCAGGTCACAACAGCCCACATTTTACTGTCATGTTGTCATTATGATTTAGAGCAATAGCACCATTTTAAACATATTTTTACCATTGATTCACCCTTATTAATGGTGACACTGGTTCACCTCAGTTGGTTTTCTAAGTTTTTAAGGGTCATTGGTCTTTTTAACTCTGAGATTTTAATTTGAAAACTGGACTGTGTTTCATTTTAGCATAATTCCTTTTTACATATATTAATGATTTTACTTTTTTACTGGTTGTTTGCAGATAGCCTAGTTGCTTTGTGCCAACAAATGCTAAACAACCATTTCTCTTGTTTGTAAAATGTTGCTTTCTCTTGTTCTGATTACAAGAGTTTCCAGGATTCAAGTAGAAAGACCGTATTTATTTGGCTTACTTTAAAATTTTCTGTTTAAGATCAAATCCTTCATTGTGTGAGTAATTCTTATGGAAATATAGTTTGCTCATTGCATGACAGGCAACAGGATTTCATTTCTTCATTACCTGCAAAACTATTTGTTTTGCCAAAATTACTTATAAACATATGCATTACTCTTAAAAGACTTGCTTTCACATTATGACTACATAAACTACAAAAATTTCCTTAAAATCTGCAAAAACCTTTATTGATTTGCCCTTGAAGTTATAGCAAATATAGATAGTTGAGGAGCCATTTAGACTTCATTATTGTAAACTTTTTTATTCTGTTTTTGTGTAGCCCCCTGCTACTACAGCTGTATGTTTTCAGGTTTAAAATGCTAAAATCATGGGTTCAATTCCCCTCGGTGGGCTCAGCAGATAGCCCAATGTGGCTTTGCTGTAACAAAAACACACACTGTTCTAGTGTTAAATTTTCAGGATCTGTGAAATATAGTCAAAGTTAAATATTTTATTATTTAAAATTTATGTGCAGTAGTTTTGCAGTGTTCACCAAATTATGATTATAGATTATTTTTGCATGAAAATATTCTTCTGTGTTGCAACTACTGTTTAAGTAATTTTATAATTATTTTAGAAGTTTTGACCAGTAAAAAAAAAAATATCTTGCTGACTTGATAAATGTCATTCTTTCAAAATAAAGCTGAAACTAAGAAAGAGAAGTGGCGTATATGTTTTAGATCTAATATTAAAGAGAATTTTTTGAGTTAGTTTTGAATTAGTAAATATTCAGTATTTCAGTTATTCTCAGTAAAATTATTATACAATGTAAACTTTGCTTCCTGTTTGTGTTATTATTAGAAGTAGGCATAATGTGGAATTATGACTTTTCTAGTTTACTAGAATTTAGTTTTAGTATCCTTACCCGACAGAAATTTTATCCAAAATTACTTTAGATTTAGTAAGTGTTGCAGTAATGAATACAAGTTAGTGGGAATGGTGTAACCTGTGATAAATTATTCACAGGTTTTTATTAATAGTAAAATAACTTAAGCCTATTTGATAGTGTATCCTAATTAAGAAGCTAGCACACAGGATCACATATAAAAGACCTAAAACTCAAATACTTTTGAGTAGTTCACTGTTTGTTTTCAGGAGAATGAGAATAAAGAAGAAAAATGGTGAACTATTTGGAAGTGCTCGAGTTTATGGGTTTTGTTTGAAATTTTTGACTGTTTGTACGCTATTCAGTCATTTTCAAACTGTATGCTTTAAAAATAAAACCATTACATTTAATTTATGGTTGTGCCTTCAAGCAAAAATTGCATTTTTTTGTTTTTCAGGTTGACCTGGGTTGTCGATACCTTGCTGCAAAATGTCATGTATGTATTTGCACAATAATATATTCTCTATAACTTTACTGTTTGGGATAAGTGTTCTCTGTAAATGCAGCATAGGTCAATATGCTTTTGGGTTTTGTTGCCTAAAATTATGTAGTATTTACATGTGCTTCATATATTGTAATTATTTATGCAATATGATATATATATCATTCTGTTGCCCAAATTTCTTCATCTTTTAGGTGTAATTCACAAAAACATGGATTCATTTTAATGTGCAAGAGTGGTACTTTAAAAAAAATTTCATTCCTGATGAAAAATTAATTTTTTTTGTGTGATTTTGTTTTTAGAGGATTTTTCTCTTTGGATGAAAGATTTCACCAATGTTCACAAGAGCTTTTTAAAAATTTATTGTTTTAAGATCCACCTGACTGACTACTATTGTGGGAAACTGAAAGATGTATTAATTTTTTCAATCAAATTATGCTGTAATGGTCAGTCAGTAAACTAAAAGTACCTGTTGTAGATGTTGTACTAGTTAAAACTACTCAGCCAGTGTATACAAATAAAATTCACTTTCACTATAAAAAAAATTTTCTTCTGTAGTGTATAGTATTCAGGAAGTTTTCAATAATAAAAAAAATAATTAAAATTAGGCTTTGAGTTGTGTATGAAACTATTTTCTTTAAAGGCTTAAAATGTCTGAAAAAGGTATTGATAATTGTGATAAAGATAATGGTTTAAATATGAAATAAAAAGAAATTGAGTGTTTAAACATCTATTAGACACAATGTCGTGAAAATAGCATAATAAACCAAAAAGTGACAAAGCAGTATATCAAAATAAAATATTCTTTTTCAGTTCTATTCTCTGTATGCAAAAACTTTCTAAGTTTGCCACAAGCCTTGTAATCACCCCTTGTTGGAATTACTATATTCCAAAATGTGTCTTGTACAAATCATCATGCATCTTCCATCAGCCAGTAGAAGAAGAGTATGCTCAAATGATGCATATGACTCCCTCTACACTCCTCTATCAAGTCTTCACTTCTCGTTGAGCAGTGTTCTAGTTTGGACATGTTCTTTTCTTTATTGCTGGGTGTTTGACTTTGTTTTCTTCACAAAGTGGTCCATTTGAAATTTCATTTGATTTGTTTAACAAGTTTTTTGTTTTTTTTGGTGTTTATCAGTTAATTAATGTCACTTTATTTCTGCACTTGAGTTTTGTAAAGTTTACCTTATCATTTTGGAATTTACAATAGCAGCTAGTGTTTTCCACAAGCCTCAAGTGCAATCAACCCAACAATGGCATGCATCAGGAGGGCACATGTTACAGGGTCCAACCTTTCTCACCTGGACTTTGCTACAGCTCTCACTGAAACTGCTGAGCCTTTTTCCACTTCTAGAATTTGTCAATCATTCTTTTCCCAAATTGGAAATTTTCCTAGGCCTCATTTGATCTTGGAATTTCTATTTAAGGTTTGTGTTGCTTTATTATTGTTGCCTATTTCTTTTATTTCACCTCAACCTCTATTTTACACAGACTATTTTCCTGTTTTTAGTTTTTCTGCAAAGAGATTAGCATGTTGGGTTCCAAAGGGCTTCTGATCCATTCTTATCATTGGGTAGAATATATATATTTTTTTATCATTAGTTGTTTGTTTTCTAACCCTTTGGGGGGAGGTGAATCCTGAATATACTTTGCCTTACACATACCCTTCTCTGGCGTCTTTTTTCCTAATATCAGCTCTCAATGGATCTCCACAGATATCCTGAGGAATTTTTGCCAATACTCTTTACTTTCTCTACCTGTAATTATTGTGGTCCTCCATGCTCTGAATTTACTTCCTATTGAACCATGTTCTTAATGCTCCTTATTTCATATTTAATTTATCCCTTAATACAATTTCTTTTTCTCTTGGCCTGTGGACATTACTGGTTTGATTTGTTTACTGTTGATGTTTCACATACCCATTTTCACTGTGGTTTGGTAGTGTTATTTCCCCTTTTCTTTTATTTCCTACCTTCTTTCTCATGTCTTCACACTCATCCATACTCTGATAAACTCTGTGTCGAGTCAGGGACCTCAGGGGTGTGATTTTATTCCTTGGCATTCCTTCTCTCTTATGAATTAAGTCAGTTTGGCCTACTTCTCTCTACTTTTTTCATCTTATACTTTATTCTGTGTTTTCTCCCATCTACTGTCTTCTCACAATTTTTGTACTTCTAATCTTCATCATCTGTTGGAGAATATTTTCCACTCTGACATGTGGACTATACCCACTATATTTGTCACACTGTGCTTTCATCCACATTGGGGTTATGTCTTCCACCTGTGACTGTGCTCCAGACTTCTATGTGCATTTAACTGGGAAGTTTTGTTTATGTTCTTTCTTTTTTATTATATGTGCCTGACCAGGTATTTTTAACTTTGTATCTGCACTATAAGCCATGCAGGCTCATGCTCTATTTTCCATGACTTTGCACGTTCACCATAGAGATGGAATGTTCCACAAGATCATTGAAAGATTATCTACCTCATGATAATTGCTTCATATACATGTTCATTCTGCATTTTACCACTCTTGGACTACAAGGATAAAGTAGAAAAGGGATAGCTGCCCATTTCTGTCATGTCTTGAGTGATTAACACAGTATTTTCTGCTTTTCAGAGTAAGGTTTTGTGGTTACACATTGCACTATCTCTGGAGATGATGCTCTTCTGGATTCTCCAGTGTATTCTCACCCTCCTTCTTTGAATGGAGCGTGAGAATTCTAACAATGTTTCAGTTCCAAGCCACTAGGGTGGTTGACTGTGGAGGCACCTTCTTAATGAGCTTCACAGAAAAAGTTGCAGTTTACACAGTCACAGGAGTTGATCTGTCACCGTACTGGATAACATGATCTTCTTATATTACTTACACATTTGATAAATATTCACAACCACTGGAGTTGATCTGTCACCTCACAAGATGATGTGGTCTCCTTATTCCATTTACAATACTGTGGAGTTGATCCTTCACCAAAATGGTTGACATGACTTCCTGCTATTAATTTACACATACAGTTGAGTTGATCCATCACCTTACTGGTGATCCATACTAACCAAAGTTGATTGTCACAAAAGCAATTCATCCCTTTTGATTGGGAACCCTCATGTTATCTTCATGTGGATGTTGGTTCCAAGTGTTGAAGTGTTGGATTCGAGTGAACCAATCAATACAAGTTCTTGCACAAGTTGAATCCACCCTTTCGATACTAGATGGCCAGTCTTGGATTGCTCTGGGGTGTTGCTTATGTAGTACCCAGTAATTAGAATGTCTTATTCCCTAATTACTGGGTTGGAGGAGGAGATGGTACGATCTTCATCCTACATTTGCTTTGGTGTTGGTACTCCATAGAGGAGGTTTAGGATGTAGTTAACTTCAGTAATGTTTGTTTCAGACATTTTTTACTTCAATGCAAGTTGTATGTCTAAGTTCATAAATAATGTTTTTAAGTTAAGCCTTAAAATTACTTTACGCCTAATGTACTTTTCTCAGTTGATGACAAATACTGACGAACTTGCTCATTAATTTACTGATGCACTGACTCTTACTGGATACTTCATTAACACTTTATCCAACATTTCATTGATTACCTGTATTTATGGTAATATATCCATATCTAGATGTCAGTCAAGGTTGTTAGGTTCTTGAGGTTATTACTGCAAATTTTCTGGGTATTCTATGATTACTTACATGATTTTGATCTTAACTTCATGTGCCTTGTAGCTAAATTCCAAATTTAAACATTGAAAATATAGCTTGAAAAATATTGAAAAAACAATATTTTTCTAAGAACAATAGTATTACTTCAGTTTTCTGTTAAAAATCTACCTTACTCACAGTGAAGTGCTTTGAACATATTTGAATAAATATTCATAATTAACATATTTTAGTTTATGCATACAACTGATTATTTGACTAAGGTTTAGACTGCCATTTGTAAGATATCTACCTGCAGTTTAAAAATTCTCATTTAAAAGGTAGACCTTATTATCGTTAGACAAAAATGTACCATCATCAATTAAGTACAACAACTAACTTGGTAGGTATTTTGGTTTTAAGATCTATAAAGTTGTTTCTCTTTTTCCTTGCTCCACTAATGAGAATGAAAATTTAGTACTAACATCAGAAATTTAAAGCCAAATGGGCTTAAATGGATTTTAATACTAATAAGCATATGACTTTTAGTGGTTTAGGCATAAGAAGGGAGAGGTGTGTAGTTAATTTTTGCTGGTAAGCCAACTGATGTGCTCATTTCAACTCATTGGATAAGCTATAAATGTGAAAAGCAGCGACAAAAAGAAGTAAGTAAAGAGAGCTTCTTGAAGTCAGGTTAAGAAGTACTGTCATGTGGTTCTTTCCAGGGCTGGTATGTCATCTAAATGATTTTATTAAGAACTTTAAAAACTTCTTCAGAAAGTCATTAGTTACATAAGAAAAACTTAATTTTTTTCAGAAATTTTACCCCTAAAGTGTAACCAGAGATAGTTTTTGGTTTCATTCACTGTTGTCCCACTGTATACTAATATAAACTGTAATATAGGATTAAATGCATTTATGTTTTATATAGAATTATTACTCTGACTTGTTACCTTTTCAGTCTCAGCAAGATGTCTTATGAGGTGTTTCTCTTATTTTAATAAGTAATAGGTTTCTTCCTTTTAATGGGAAAGCAATCATAGCAAATTAAAAGACAAAAATTAAACCATTGTATGTGACGTAGTTATGGGAGTTCTCGACACCAAGCTGTACAATTATGGTGGAAGGCAGATTTGGAAATTGAAATGAATTACGCATCGGTATTATCTTGAGGATTAAAAATGTATTCTAATGATGGCTGTTATGGGTACTAAAACTTGAGAACTATTTTACTGTTAAAATTAACCTAATTTAGAGAGTTTAAAAGAAACTTTGAAAAATTTGGATTAGAATATTTATTTTATTTGTGATCAGAAGGATAAGTTGAAATGTGTAGATAATATGATAATTAAAAATTATAGTATTTATACATAGTTTTTAAAGTGACCAATTTGATGTTTCTTTAGATATTTACATTTATTGTCCAAGATGAATTAAAGTAGTTACTAAATGAAAAGAATAATGATTATTGGACTTACAACAAAGTTATCCAGAGACTGTTTTGCACAAAACAATAATCCCTCACAGCTCTAAATATAAAGGAATAGGTTTTACTATTATTTACAAACATAATCCTTCACAGAAATATGGTTTTATGGGTATTTAATTGTCTTACTGAAATTACTGTGAAAAAATGACTTTGATATTTTCCATAAGAATAAGAACCTAAATCCTAAGACAATCTAACCATTTTAGGATAATTTTATTATAACAGTTATTCACAGTAAGAAAAAGAAGTAATCTTCAACAACAACAAAAAACAAAAAAAAAAAACTTTTGAATCTTAGCATCCCATGGGAGAAGTGAAATTGAGAAGGTACTTGCCCCTTTAATAATTGTGCTTGTACCAATGAACACAACACATAAGAAGCTATTTTTTTACAAAATGATTTTTTGCATAATTTGTGTAAAATTGTTAATTCATTCTGTTTCCTGTTAACCCTGTTGTGTTGGGTGAAGGGTTATATCATATCACATTTGTTAACATGTATTCAAAGGTTTATTGAACCACTATTTCATGAATGTGTATCAATAAGTTTGATATCAAATTGTAGATTATAAATCAAATTTTAGTATGATTCACTAGTTAATTTCTTAATATAAATATAAAAAAAGACTTTCTAAATATCAATATTTGTGTGTTGCATGGGATGTTGTATGCAGCATTGATTCAGATTATATGTTTGTGATGTCCAAATACAAAGTCTATAGTTTCTTATGAATAATGACTTCAAATTATTAATATTGAGAAGCTAGAATATCAAATAACAACTTTCTGTCTTTTATATTTGCTGAGATATCACTCATACCAAATCAAAATGTTCCCTTACTCATACTTCTATCTGTTACTTGTGAATAATCAATCAAAAGCTCAAAATGTTACCCTCATGGCTTTCTCAGTAATTTTTAAGTACCATATGATATCGTTCTTTCAATATAATTTTTCAAATTGGTAAGTTGGGTCTTTAGTCTGCTTAAAATTTCATATATATTTTATACCTTAGTACAGCTTAGTTACTAAGCTTGATAAGTTGTAGTGGAATTTTGTAGTATTGATGTAGTAATTTATGATTATTTTTAGTTATTTTAAATGTACATTTAAAACCTTTAAAAAATTATTTCATTTCACATTTTCCTTGTGCAAAATTTCTTAAAGCTCAGCAACCTGTAGTAAGCAGTGAATGAGTAAAAAGGTCATAACTAGAAGATATAATTGTTTGCTTATTTCTTTCTTTTCTTTTCCTTGCTTAAAGAAAAATAAATTTAAGAATTGATTTGTAAATAATAAATATGTATATGCATATATAAAGCATTAAAACTGAAATGTGACTGAATCTTACAAAATACTAGTCCATTGAAACATAGCTAAAACAGGTCTCTTTGTAAAGGTCAGTTTTATTTTTTTGGATACTGTAACATGAGTACATGTGTGCTCCATTATTGCAACTTCTGTAATGTCAGTCAGCTATGGCTAAAAGGTCAGTTGGTATCAATATATGTATATAAATTTATGATGTTATGACATTTAAGCTATTAAGATTAAATATTTGTTTTTGAGTAACAAGTTGAAGTAATTCTAGAACAACAATAAAAAGAAATATATTTATTTCCAAATTTTGTGTAGTGGTTATGAAATTGATCAAATGGACCAACCCCATACAGAGTTTGGCTACAGAAAATAATAGACAAAAAAATATTTTTTTCTTAAAGAGCACTTGATAATTGTCTGAATGTTATAAAGATTTTACATGTGAAATTTGAAAGTGTTCTGATGCATAAAAGTACTTTTAATTTTAGAATCAAAATCACTTTGCATGTTTGATAGTCAACATTCTGAAAGAAAACAAAAATTAGGAGAAATTCTGTTAATTAAAAAAATCACAGGGAAGGTTCTGGGTTCTAAACATCCACCTACATGTTTGCCATGTGGGGCAACCTGTGAAGGGGAGGAGAGGATCCTGGTGGATGAGGGGGTCCAACCCTAACTCATCCACTGTGGCCTTAAATTCCTGTGGATGGGTAGCCTTGGGGTGGCCCCCCTTGGGTCAGTTGGTTGGTCCACTTGGACAAGGGTCAACCAAGTACCAGTGTTGGATGTTCTTAACAGGTGTTGTGGACATTATATTTGATGCTGGTGTTTGGGTATGGTGCTCATGAAACCCTGACATTGCTGCAGTGTCTTTGCTTGACATTGTAATGCATCTTTTCGCAGGACTCCATGGTGGGTGGGGTCAGTGGGCTCCAAAATTTCTCTTTTTTTTTATTATGGATCCTCCAAATAAAAATTTAAATTAAATAGTGAAAGAACGGTCCATAGGTAAATGAATACGTCTTGAAGATTCTGAGCAGCAATCTTCAACATCTGTACCACCTGTTGTACCTCATTTTCTTATATTGCACTCACATTTGGACAAACCTTTAGGGCAAATGTCTCCCTTTTTCATTCAGTAGGGATGGGAGGGACTTGCTAGCTCTCCAACGTCAGTAAAAAGCTTCAATCTAGTAACATATTGGTGGAAACATTCACATCTCAACACAGTGAACTCCTGTTGCATTGAAAGGCAATTGGGGCTACACCTTATGTGACTTTGAATTCATCACAAGGAGTTATTGTTAAGAGGGATTTGAAGAACATCCCAGAGTCTGAGATTCTCGCTGGTTTCTCCACCCAAGGAGTTTCTGCAGTGAGGTGTATCTCCAGTTGCAAAGAAGGAATTATGGTGCCGACCAATGTCTTTATTCTGATATTTACGTCACCACATCCTCCTGCCACCATCAAAGCAAGTTATCTTAATTGCAGAGTACAGCCACAAATTCCAAACCCTCTCCAATGTGTCCATTGTCAATGGTTTGGTCACTCGAAGATGTCATGTTGCGGTTCCATGACGTGTGCTCGTTGCAGTGACAAGGACCATGATGCCTGAGAGTGTGAAACGGACCTTCATTGCATCAATTGCAATGGCTCTCACCTGTCCTACTTATGATCTTGCCTTAAATAGTTGGAAGAAAAAGAGGTGCAGCATTTGATAACGATTCATAACATTACCTATCCTGAGGCTAGAAAATTGCTGTCCACCACCTCACCTTGGATGTATGCTGCTGCACTTCGTTCCACAGCTATTGTGGGAGTGCAGACAGATATCTCTGTGTTTTCTAAAAAATCATTCTCCAAACAAATGAAAAGTCTTTTTTTATCCACGGTTAAAAACGTTGATGAATCAACTTCAACACCTATCTCTGTCCCTTATATACATTCCACCAAACCCCAAAATCTGCATCCTTTGGTTCCAGGTACAGGCATTTCCTCATATTCATCTTCCTCTCTCACCCCAAGATGCAAAACAATCATTCGTTTACATCCTCAGTTTCTGGAATCCCCTTGCACAGACCTGCCCAATTGACCCAGGACAGGATTCATGGAGGTCGCTAGACCTCCCTCCAATGAGGAAAGTAAGGAAAAAAGATGTGGTCATAAAAGGAAGGGTTCTCTGCCCAATTAGCATACACATAAATAAAAATGGCCACACTGATACAATGGAACTGTTGAGGTTTATGTCCTAATCTGGATGACATCAAAACACTGAATGCTTCCTACCATCCTTATAAGAAACATTTCTGAAACCTGCCAATACAGTTACCTTTCAACAGTTTTCTTTATACAGAAATGACATGCTGTGTGATCGAAAAGTGCATGGAGGGGTGGCACTGTTGGTTGATCAGCATGTGGAGGCCGTAGCCATCGTATTTTCTTGGGTTGTACCATCACTGGTTGTTGTCTTTATCTGTCACCTGGAGAGACATATGATCAGTCAGACCTTGATGTTCTCATTGAACAGTTGCTGTTTCCCTTTTTAGTCCTGGGGGACTTTAATGGTCATCATCCGCTCTGGGGAAGTGCTGATATTGATAGGAGGGGTCGCTCTGTGGAGTGCATGCTTTCTGATCACAATCTTTCTCTTTTCAGTACTGGTTCTTCTACTTATTTCCATGCACCTAGTCAGTCCTTTACTGCTATTGATCTCTCAAGTTGCTCCCCTTCATTATTCTCCCATTTTGCATGGAGGGTTGATAATAATCCACGAGGCAGTGATAATTTTTCTATAATCTTGAGAGAGACTGGCCATGGTTGATGCCACCTGACCTGCATGCCCTGGTGGACGCTGGATCAAGCATATTGGCCCATTTTCACTGTTATCACAAAACTTGATCCTGTCATTGTCTGTAAGCCATTAATTAGACGAGTGTGTGGCAGCAGTAACTGACTGCATTATACAAGCAGCTGCTCAATGTATTCCTAAAGCCTCAACACGTTTTACACTGTATCCTTGTCCATGGTGGAATCCTGCCTGCCACATGGCACAGAAGGCACAAAAACGAGCCTAGGATACTTTATGTAGATATCCCACACTCTCAAACTGCATAGCTTTCAAGCGAGCCTGTGCACATACTCGGTGGGTCAAAGCCAGAAGGAATCTTGGATTAAGTTCACAACTAGCATATCCTCTACCACCAGTTCCAAAGTCATTTAGGATAAGATTCGAAAGCTCAGTGGGCAATATCGCTCTGTCCCCATCTTGATCGTGCTCTCTGATGGCCAGGAAGTAACTGATACCCAGAGCATTGCTGATACTCTCAATGAAATCTTTAGCCAGGTATCTATCACTTCTGCTTCTTCTTCCACCTTCTTAGCCATCAAGACTGGGGCAGAGCGATCACCTCTTTCCTTTTGTGCTGATTGTCTCCATGACTATAATCATCCCTTTACATTGGTGGAACTCAAACTGGCCCTTCATTGGTCTGGCAGTACATCGGTTGGACCTGATGATATACACTGTGAGATGCTGTGCCATTTATCTCTTGCTTCTCTTGCTATCCTTCTGGTTGTTTTTAACCAGATCTAGCAGGTGAATGCTTTTCCTGATAACTGGCACCAGGCTATTATCCTCCCTTTCTCCATTCCTGGGAAGGATCCCAAGATTTTTTCAAACTATCGTCCAATTGCCTTGATGAGCTGTCTCTGTAAGACTTTAGAGAGGATGGTTAATTCTCGTCTTGTTTGGTTCCTCGAATTAAACAACTTCCTCTCACCCACCCAATGTGGGTTCCAATGATAGCACTACACCATGGACCACCTAAATTTACTTGAATCAGAGAAGCTTTTTTCAAATGACATCTTGTATCAATATTCTTTATCATTGAGAATTCTTATGATACAACATGGAAGTATGGAATTTTGCAAGACCTCCATTTATATGGGTTAGATGGTCATTTCCCCATTTTTATTAATTTTTTAATGGACGGGAGATTCCGAGTTTGTGTGGGTTTGACACTTTCCCATTCCTTTCTACATGAACTTGGAGTCCCTCAGGACTGTGTTTTGAGTGTCACACTTTTCAGTATAAAAATTAATGCCATCACTGTACAACTCCCTCTCACCACCATTGCAAATGGGCTCTATGTCGAAGACTTTCACATCTCATGTCAGTTGTTGAACATGAGGTGTATTGAGCAGCAGCTACTGACTGCCCTCAATTGTTTACTGAAGTGGACCACAGCAAATGGCTTTACCTTCTTTCTCTCTAAAACCGTTTGCATGCACTTATGCTGTCGACGGGGTATTCACCCTGATCCTTAACTTCGTACCAGTAAAGTTGTGGTGCCTCTGATCTCTGAGACTAAGTTCTTGGGGCTTATCTTTAACCATAAGCCAACCTTTATACCACACATCAAGCAGCTACGGGTCAAATGTACGAGAGCACTGAACATCCTCCATGTCCTCTCATCCACCACTTGGGGATCGGATTGAAGTTCTATGCTACATATATATCCTGCTCTTATTTGGACGAAACTCAACTATGGATCACTGGTCAGCCCATCCCACCATGTCTTCTTACAGTCCCCAATTGTGACCTATCTATGAGTTATCTGAGAAAAGTATCCACTCCTGATTGGAAATACTGTTTGCTATTTGCTGAACATCTTCTGAACCATCCTTCCATTACTATTTGTACAGATGGTTTGAATTCAGGTGACTGTGTGGGCTCTGACATGGTTTGTTGTGGTTCGGTGGTTGCATGCAGAATACCCTCTACAGCTTCTGTGTTTACCACTGTACTGTATGCCATTTCTATTGCCCTGGATCACATAGAAGCTGAGCAGTACTCATCTGCACAATTTAAACTGACTCGCTTAGTTCTCTACTGACCCTGGGATCACTTCACATTGATTCACACCCTTTTATTGCCGATATTTATAACTGATTGGCCCATTTCTTTTTAATAACTTCTTTTATCCAGTTTTTCTGGATACCATGCCACGTTGGTATTCATGGGAACAAGCTCGCCGACACTGCAGCTAAGTCTATCTGCTCTGGCACTCTCACCGCTGTGCTTGTCCCATACATGAACTATGGTCCTGTATTCAAGGCTTGGCTCTGTGCCAGCTGGCAGTCGACTTGGAGTGAGCAATTCGAAAAGAAGCTTTTCCAAATAAAACCCAATATTGGATTTTGGCCATCTTGTTCCCGTAAGGATAGGAAAGAGGAAGTTGTTCTAACTAGACTATGCATTGGTCACAGTTTTTATCTCATTGTTTTCTTTTATTTGGAACTGATGCACCAGTGTGTAGTTTTTGTAACACTCAGATCACAATAAGCCACATTTTACTTTCTTGTCATTGTTATGATTCACAACGATGGAACCATTTTAAGCATGTTCTGTCCCAAGGTTTGTCTATAACGTTAGACAGTGTTATCGGTGATGGTGACACTCTTCACCTTGGTAATGTTTTTAGTTTTTTAAAGGCCATTAATCTTTTTAATGCTATTTAAGTTTTTTAATTCTTACGTTATATCTTTTTAATGTGGCTTCCTTTTAAAAATCACAGTTCATCTAGTTCAATTTGAAATTAGAAACTGACCATAACGTTAAGTAACTCGAAACCAGGACTAGAATGGACAACTTCAGATGACTGACAGTGGTTTTTGTACTTACCTATTAGTCTTCCCGGCATGTTATGATTATTACAGTCACGCTACAGAAAGTCCTTTACAACTTGAATTACTGTAGTTTTTGTTTTGTCATTGTAGACTAGATGTAAACATTGTTTTTTTTCTATTTATTAATTTTTTTAACTTTATTTTGTTTTACCTTAATTTCTTTTCAGGAACTTTACTGAATTTACTTTTACCTTTTTACTGGACATTTGGTGTAGATAGCCTAGCTGCTTTGTGCCATTAAACACTAAATCAACCAACCAACCATAGGAAGTAATATTAGAAGTATAATAAGCTTATTACTAATGTTTAACTAATGTTTATCATGTTTTATATCTGAATTTTATTATAATGCATACTTTTACCTCCAGCTTTAGAGAAGACAGTATGTTATAGACACATGTAACATATAAGATACCAGATATATATATATAATGTATTTTATATTTCTTTAGCTTGTATGCAAACAAGTAGATAGAGCAGGTTCCTATATAATATCTATCATATTTTTTATGTTATATATATGTAAAAAAAGGTGGTATGGGTTAAGAAAGTTTTTTTATGCAGAGGAACCGTTTTTACATATATATTTTTCTCTACAAGTGGGTTTTCTCATCACCGCGGATTATTTTTTGTTTTTACAGCATATGTACTTGTGTCTACATTGAAGAGATATTTGCATGCAACATTTAGTGTACCAGAATACCTAGCATGTTTTATACTCATTGTTTGAATTTTTTTGGAAAATTCAGTTTATAGTGAATACAGGTGCCTGTATGCATAACATGTAAAGAACTATCTGTTGTGTTTGATATTTGCTGATAGGTTGTTTTTCACAGAAACATCTAGTATTTAACAAGTACCTGTAAATACAATGTGTAGTGGACCATAACTACAACACATTTGACATCTGATTTTTTTAAAACAATTGCATTGACATGTGTTAACGAAGTTTATTACTTGTTCAGCCTTTGTTAATATGTAACCTACCTTTGAAAGTATTACAAGTTAATTACTTTTACAACTGATTATGAGATGTTTCAGGTGGATAACGTGTTGAGTGCTGTTAAAATACATTATTGCCCTTGGGTAGATTATGAAATGTCTGGAAATTTTATTTTCTTAAATATCTGTGTTATGAATACTATCTTTTGAGATGTATTTAGAATAATACAATTTTTAATTTGTGTACTTTAACAGCATAAAACATTTTACTTTTGCATATGATAAACATACACTTTTACGTGTAAATGGAAAAGGAAATACTGAATATATGAAACCATCTGAATAGTAATGTTGCATGAACATGTTAATTATCATTTATAAATCTTTAGTTTGCAGGTAAAGAATATCAGGAAGCACTAGCCACTCTTGATGTTGCAGAAGTAAACAGTACAGGACCAAACACAAGAGGCCAAGAACCACAAGGCAAATCAATTGTAATGGGAGATAAGACTACAGTTAAAGCTTTCAGTTTTAAAATGCATTTCATCATTTAGCTAAGAAATATGAAAAATTAGTGGATGGAACACATTTGTTTGAACTTAAGTGATTAGCTGGTTATTCTTAGGTGATAGATTGCAGGATATTTTTGATGCAACTTAGTTGAATGGATGGCAACTGCCTGTTGTAGAAACTCAAACATATATAGTACACATTATATCCTGTCTAACAGGAATTAGTTGTGTTTGGAGTGGTGACTGATATCTACTGGAAGTGTACTATACTGTTTAGATTAGGAATATGTATATTTGTATGTTCAGCTGGTAGCATATAAATCCAAATCATAAAACATATGAACAAAGCCAAACATGGTCATTTGTTCCAACTTCATAATGATGTTGAAATTCTCAATAATAAAACAAATATTAAACTATTGGAAAATAAATGAAGCTTTACTAATTAAACAGTTTCAACTGAAAATTAATAAATATTGTGGCATATAATGGCATTTTTTCTAACCTGCTTTTAAGATGACTTTATAATATAAGACCAGTCAGTGCTTTCAAAAGGTGAATTTATTTTTTGTCAGGGACAATTGGGGATTGCCTGAGATAACGTGGGTACTTTCCTTGTTTCAAAACGTTTTGGGAAAGTTGATTTGTGCAGACCATTTTTTGCTCTATTTTTAATTATTTGCCCCAATTTATTGTGTTGCAATTGGTGCTTACTAGATAACATTGGAAATGCTCTTTATGGTGATATCTATTGAAGTTTTTCTACATTATGTATTATAAACTTTACTGTAATTTTACTGAAATAGTATATGTATATCACTTATAAATTCAGATATGTAGCGTTTATTTAGTCAGTGTATTTTATGCAGAAATATATTAATAATTCATAATTGTTTTTCATTAATATATATAAGCTTTCAAAAATCCTGACATGGGGTGGAGGGGTTAAACAGAGGTTAGAAAAGATGTTACTGTATCATACTGAAATATTTATTAATTTCTGGTTGAAATTGTTTAATTAATAATACTTCCTTTATTCTCCAAATATGTGGCTATTTTTCTCTCCTGAGAATTTCAACTTGATGAAGCTGGAACAAATGACTGTGTTTATATTATGCTTATGTTAATGTTTTACAAATTAGGTTTGTACTGCTAGCGAAACATGCAAATATGCATATTGCTAACCTAATTAGCATATATCACTTCAAGTGCAACTAATTCCTGTTTTACAGGGTATAATGTGTGCTATTTTTATTATTCCAGACATATTATATTTTGTTTATTAGATTATTTATTTACCTATCATTCTCATCCAAGAATAATCAGCTAATCACTGGTAAGTTCAAACAGTCAAGTGCCTGGCATGACCAGGTGGTTAAGGTACTCGACTTGTAATCTGAGGGTCGTGGGTTTGAATCCTCATCACACCAAATACGCTTACCCTTTCAGTGATGGTCAGTCCTACTATTTGTTGGTAAAAAGAGCAGCCCAAGAGTTGGCAGTGGGTGGTGCTGACTAGCTGCCTTCCCTTTTGTCTTACACTGCTAAATTAGGAATTGCTAGCACAGATACCCCTTGTGTAGCCTTGCATAAAAATTCAAAAAAACAAAAATAAACAATCAAATACCAATGTGCCCATCTGTTAGTTTTTTTTTCTTCAATTACAAGTTTACTCATTATGATTGATGTACTTAATAAAGTCAGATTAACTGAGTGAAACGTTGTAATCATAGAAATAACTCGCTTATCGAATTATAAATAATCTGCAAGACTATTAATCAGTTAAAGAAACTTTTACTTTCTTTAAATGTTTTTAGAAATGGAAATAATAATCTGACACATGAAAGAGATGAATAGCTATATATAATTTTTGTAATGTACTTTTATTATGAATCTTGTTTTTTTTCACTTGAAGGAATTGTTATATTTGTAGATGATAAACTAAAAATTTCTGTTTGCTAAAAGTATACTGTACTTTAAAAATATATATGTGAAAACAGCTAGTTTAGGTTGAGAAAATTTTATGTAGAGGAGCAAACAACATTTCGACCTTCTTTGGTCATCGTTAAGTTCACATGTGCTGGTACAGATATGTAGACGACACGATTGCGGGATTCATATCTACAGAACACACACTTAATTTTTCCAATTACATTAACTCTACATATCCCAACATTAACTTCACATGTGAACAGGAAGAAAGTAATCAAAAATCATTTCTTAACCTCAAAATTACAAGAACTGATACACAATTTAAAACAGAAATCCCCCAAAAGATCACCCCTACTGGACTATATATATGTTCCTTGTTACTCAGCATATGAAACAAAACAAAAACTCAACATACTAAGAAACCAAATAAACACAGCCATAAAACTATGGTCGAAAGATGAAATTAACAACGAATTAGACAAAATAAAACAATTCTTCATCAACATCAATAAGTTTCCTCCACAAACCATAGAAAACATTATACACACACACCTAGACAAAAAGCAAAATCAACTAACAAAAGTAAATATATCCCACGAATGAAAAAATCACGAAACCATATACTGCTGCATACCATATATTCCTGACATCAGCAGAAAAATAACCAACATTTGGCAAAAACTAGTAACAAAATATGACATTCCAATTAATACCAAATTTATTCAAAAACCATTCATGAAACTAAAGTCTATACTATGTAAAAACTACTCTGACAAACACCACACAAACATTATTTATAAAATACAATGTGATAACTGCCACGACTTCTATATTGGAGAAACAAGTAGAAAAATGGAAACCAGATTCAAAGAACACAAAATGTCACCTTCACACATTTTCAAACACTGCAAATCAAATAAACACAACATAACCATAGAAAATACCCAAATACTAAATAAACAAACAAAATTAAAGAAGCCTTAATTACACAATAACTCAAGCCCAAAATAAACCAATACAAAGGAAAACCTTTATAGCTATATTAATAAATATAATCAAAGATCTAAGCACGCCCTTTACATTCCTACATTCAGTTACACAACCCCTTCAAACATGTGGTCAGCTATTGGTCAGTTACCTCTTTCTTTCTTTGTGAACCTGACGATGACCAAAGAAGGTGGAAATGTTGTTTGCTTCTCTACATACAAATATTCTCAACCCAAACCAGCCATTTTTACATGTATATTTTTCTATACAGGTGGGTTTTCTCGTCATCACTGCTGAAAATTGTACTTTGCCTAAAATTTGTTTAGTTTTATTTATTCCTAATAGAACAAGTTATTACTAGCTAACAACTATTTGTTTTATCTTTTTTGTAGTGGGAAAGCTCTATCCAGTTTTTGAAAGGACAAATTCATGAAGCAATGGATAACAGAGGACTAGCTGCAGTGTGTTTCAGGGAAGCTCTTCACTTAGATGTATACTGTTACGAAGCTTTTCATTCCCTAATACATCATCAGATGCTTTTGAAAGAAGAAGGTAATGCCAGCCATATTATGTGAAATAGAACTTAAACTTGTAAAATGCTGTATTGACAGATCCAAGCATGCTGAATTTCAACAGTTATTTGAAAGAATCGGCAAAGAAGTAGGTGCTAAAAGTATTACACAGATAATAAAATGAATGCAGTATTGGAGAAAAAGATGTGATCACAAGTCAAAATCATCATTCATAATCACTCTGATTTTTACTTAGCATGGTGATGCCTATTTTCACTTTTAAGTGTAAATGACTGTTGCAGTTGAGAGAAAGTGTAAGGTTAAGAATAATGATAATGCCATGTTATTGAGGTCATACCAAACTCCTAGTATAGTATTCCGTAATTATTAATTATTTAAACAATGATCATTTACATATAGAAATGGGTACACTGCTCTCTCATTTTAAATACAAGTCTGTATGACCCCTTAAAATGAGCAGAAGCTCACTCTGAGAGGGCATAGCACAGAAATGGGACAAAACAAGTACAAGTCCTATGGAACAGTTGTGATATGCAATTATTGTGTCAGATAGAAGATTAACACAGCCAAGAGGTCAGCCAAGAAAAGACAGTTGGCTAGTGTAAGTAAGGTATAAAGATATCAACTCAGAATTACTTTGCTTATTGTGGACCTGGACCATCAACAAAGTATTCAGTTCTAGACCATATAGAAGACTCAGTATAATTTGTAAATTTCTAATACTCTTGTATATAAACTAATATTTTTAATAACTATTTGCAATAATTATTATAAATTTTATTTTTGTTTGTATATTAAAATACATTTGTGTTAAGAAAAAAGTTTTACGTTTCAAGCTTGTTGGCAAGTATCATAAATTTAATACATATTAACATTTCATTAACTTTTTAAATTAAAATTAGAATTTCCACTTGCTTGAAATCATAATTCATAATGTATGTAACATAAAGTGAAGAATCGACTGAGATAAATCATATTACGTAGCAGGAGGCATCTGATCAAAGATGTAGCACAAGTAGTACATCTCGTACATTTTTTTGGAGCTAAAATAGTAGCCAAGCC
The DNA here is from genome assembly GCF_004210375.1 of Tachypleus tridentatus. Lineage (NCBI taxonomy): Eukaryota > Metazoa > Arthropoda > Merostomata > Xiphosura > Limulidae > Tachypleus > Tachypleus tridentatus. The sequence goes on along the minus strand of NC_134832.1, from coordinate 9,755,441 downwards.
GATTTGATCATGTACCCTTTATCAAACAATAAATGTGATTCTTTAGTTGTTAGTTCATATGGTTCACAACATATATCTTTGGGCAAACAATTATAACTACCTTTACTCATTATAATGAAAGCATGCACATCATTCAATGGTCTCATCTAATGGTATATTAGTAAATTGTGATCATATCAGACTTAGCATTTATGATCAAAATTTAACTCTACTGATATTGATAAACTCAGAATTGTTTTTAAAAGTGTATTAATTAAGTGCGAATATTTTTAAACCATTTCTCACAGATTATGCTAGTTTATGGCTACAACATCTGATATAAAAAATATGATAGGACTCATGACACATTTTACTTTAATGTATTTTTGATAATCTATAACCTGTGTGTGTGAAACAGTTAATCTTATTTCTTTATATCATTGTTCTTTTTTTTTTTACTTCTCTGTTTTAACTTCAGTAGATTTTTACTCAGCTTATTTTTTATGTTATTTGGTTCATTTTCTGTAATCTACAATTTTGAAATATCTTTTATAATTTTAAGAATCTTATTATTCTAATCTTTGGCTAACAACCTAATTCCATTTATCATGCTTAGTGAATACAATATCTTTGTTTATGCTAAGCATTTTTTAATGCTTGTATTTCTGGTGAACTGGTATTCTATGGAAAAAGGTTAAAAGTATGCACCTGTAAACCCAATGACCTAGCAAAATATATATAGACATATACCACTAGAAAATGGATTTTTGATACCTATGGTGGGCAGAACAAAAAATACTATTTGCACTTAACAAGAAATTCCATTCAAACTTATAAAAGAAATATCTGTGCATACATTATCAAAGTTTATTTGTGCTGATGAATTAATTGGATAAATCTTGAAGTATTTTTTAACAAAAGCTCATATCCAAGAAGATAGTCATAAAACTCCAATTTTTTAGGGGTAGGAGCAGATCTTAAGGCAATGAATTCTTTTCTATGTCAATTAGAAATCTTAGAGCATAGTTTGATAGGGTTATAATGACATTGTGAGGATTTCCTGAAAACAGTTTACTTATTTCATTTTTCTTTAAATTTAAATATTTTTTATGTCAGTCATATTTTCAACAGTTTAACCTTGTTATTTTATATAATTTTATTAGTTAGAGAGAAAAACTTTAACCCTATTTTTAATAGTAATTTTATTTTACCTAATAATTTTTTCTTTATAACCTTTTTTATGTTTAACATTAGTTTCCAAAAATACTTTTTTATTAGGTTTCTTTTCACTATTTAATTTACAGTTATTTATCATAACAAAGGATATTTTCACATTTCCAAAATCCATTTAGCACTCTCTCAGCCTCTCTACTGTATCTGTAAAACATTTGAAGACTGATCATATGACAACAAGCAATGCCTAATTAATAAATATTTATCTTTAGAATCATTTTAAACTGAGGTGTTACAGTTGAATATGTGGAAAGATCATTTTGTAAAAGTTGACAGTTATGAAGTTGTGCATCAGCATATGAGTAAAGCAGGCATGCATTAAAATATGTTCTATGACAATACAGTAGCAAAATAAAATTTCGAATCTGGTGACCAGATTTTAGTGTGATGCTTGTTTGCAGCTTCTAAACAACTCTGTTCTGGCTAGACTAGTTCATATCCAGGGTTTTCACTAGGTTCCCACAACTAAGGGTCCCATGAGCTCAAAAAGAAAAGAAGTCACTTTTTGTCAATGAAAATTTTTTTACAATGTACACTACATGTTCAGTGGAAGAGGACATGTTAATGTTTTGTTTACAATTTCCACTACATGTTGTTACACTTTGATTGCAAAGTAATTTTCATAATAACATTAAAATTCTTTACTCTCACTTTTTATAAAGTCAGTTGATATGACTGACCACATTACCACTGTCAGAAATTAGGAAATAATTATAAACTTCTTCTATTTTCATTCTGAAATGACAGCACGTTATAACAGAAAACTACAATTTTTGTCCTAAATTGCTTAAAGGTTTTATTATTATACATCTGTTTATACTTAAGGTTTATTGCTCATTGAGCCATTATACATGTTACTTGCACCATATAAGTTATAAATAACATGGCAAACATGCAGCTCACATTATAGTATTGAATTACATGATATATGGACTACTTGCAAACATACCTCATAAAAAGTTATTATTATTTATTTTACTCTAGCTGACAAAAGTTTTTATTGTTTTATATTTTAGTTTAATAATATTAAAGATTACAGATGGAAAACAACAAATTTTTCTCTCTCTCAGCTGTCGATGAAACTTTACTTTTTAATTTTTCTTTAATTAAATAGTCCACCAAAAGACACAGAGTAATAACATGCAAAAAAGGAAACTGTTTGTTAGCTATCACAATTTTTTTGCTTTCTGTGTGACAAAAGCTGTTAAAAGTTCAGCTGTGGTCTTTGATTTGTTTTGCATGGGAATGAAGTTTGAACTGGAAAGAAAGTAAACAGTTCTCTGTACAGCCAACAATGTAACATATGTTAGAGAAAACAATTTGAATTTCTTCTAGTTATATTTATAAATAATTAGTTTTAAATGTCAGAGAGAACTATTGGTAAGTTCTGAAAGAGAGGATGTGACAGGAAGATCAATTTTCAAAAGTATTGCTCTGAGACTAAATAAGATTGGAGGCTATGTAAATTATGCTTTACCTGAGTAATGAAACTTTATAATGAGTGACTTACATTAAAGTTCATACTTGTTGGAGAGGTGGTAAAAAGTTAGAGAAGAGGGAAGACATAAATAATAAACATCATAGTTTTCACACTAGAGGACATTGGGATTTTTAAATGTTTTTTAAAAATAAAAGTAAGAACTTTAAGCTCAAATAATACTAAACTTTGATTTATTGTATATGTTCTAATGCTTGTTTGCTGTTCTATGCAGCATGATGTGTGACCTTTAACTCTAGATGCATATTCAGGTTGTGTTGGGGTGTAACCCACTTAAACATTGTCTTATTTTCTACATTCTACATATAATTGGTACATTCTTTCTGTTTTAACAAAGACTTTTTTCTAATAATTTTCAAGCATAGATTTGTGCTTCTTTTTGACTGACTTTTTACAGGCATTGATAGGGTGCAAATGCACTTTCATGGCTATAACAGAAAAAGTGCTGAAATTCAGAAGCTATTTATACCTATGCTAAAAATTAAATTTAACTAAAATGAGAATGGATATTAAAAAAGGAACTATTATAAGTGAGAGAGTGGAATTGTACTTGTGTAACTCATGAAATTTGGAGAAATCAAGGATGACTGACTGACAGACCAACACTTGGCTTTTATGATTAGGATTGTGACATTTTTTTGATTTTTCATAATAATGTGATTAAATGGCAGTAAAAAGATTACACTTTAAAACAAGGAACTTAATTATATTGAAAAATTAAATTTAGATTAAAGAATAGGCTAACTAGAAGCACCAGAAACTTTCACAACAGCAAAAGCAGTAGGCTGAAATGTTTTCCCAAAGGCCAGTATGTCATTCATATACGTGAAACATTTTTTTCATTTTAATTCTCATAACCTTTTTTGCCTGCTCCCAAAGCATATTCACAATTCAACTTCAAAAATTTAGTTTGAAAAATGTCATGTTAATTATTCAAACAACCTTATACTCAGCAACTGTGTGGAATTGATATTCTACCATTACATTGTCTTTGTTTCATTTATATTTCATGAATAAAATTTCAAAAAATGTTAACTGTCATATTAGTCATATCTAGTTTTGTGAACAGTAAACATTGCACTTTTAGATTTTTGAATTTTTTCACTGACCCGAAGCTTATATTAATTTTCAGAAAAAGGAATAATTGATCTTTAATGCTATGTAGTCAATAATAGAAGTCTTGTCTCAAAATTAGTTGTGTTTCAAAACTCTGAAGTTAGTACTGGACCTGATAGTGTCTTTAAACAAGAGTGAACAGCTAAAGCTGCTATTGCTGTTTGAGCTGAATCACCAAAAAACTTCTTCCATCAGAAATTGATATTCGTTAGACCCATATAGTCCACACAGATTTGCTTAACAGTCTTTTGATAAATTTAACAGCAATTAACTTATCACAGTCACTGGGAGATGTGTTTGGAAATGCTTTCCTGTGCAGTCTTTTTTTTGTCCATTTACATACATGGCCAAGGTCTTATAGATTCTTGCCTTTGAGCTTCGAATGTGGCTTTAAGGATTGCTAAGTTTCTCATGGTCAAATCTGTGAAGAAATTCATTGATAGCTTATCTGCTGCCATGATGTGTACTGCAGTGTGTTTGAGATTCTGTCAGGGTTTGGGAAGGTTGTCATCTTCCAGAGGTCCAAATATGTGTATATCTTGATTGATTCTGGTGCAAAACACTGATGTATTTATATGCATTTTTTAGTCCTTTTCCATTTTGACCTTTGCCATTGTATGTAATGCCACAGTGTCATCAATGTAACTTGGTAAACAGAGGGTGCTATTTGAAAAGAAGACATTAGAAAGTTAAGTTATTACAATATTGTGGATTTTTTTAATATTATTTTGGTTGTATTGTTTTTATTGCTACAAATTAGAATGGAATAACATAAAAATAGCTAGACTTAGTAAGATTGAAGAGTAAAAAATTGATATAAATGTTTATTAGTGTAACATTAGGTTTAGTGTGCATAACAATTCGTAGACTTAGTTGTAATTCAACTTGCAGTAAGATTTTAAGACAAATACATTGTTTTATTTAATAGATACAATCTAAAAATAGTTCATTGTCAAACTTGGTCTTAATGGTATTAACAACAGGCTACTTTTATTTAATCATTGTATTTAATGTTTATTTTAATTCCACAAATAATACAGTGATTGAGACTGATTTGCACTGTTTGTTAAATGTGATAGATGCAATGAATGAGTTTTATTTGGGAACTCTAGACTTCTATGCACTTTTAAGGAAGCTAGAATGTTCAATTTATATATAGAGTTTGCAGCTTGAATAAAAAGTTGGAAGCTATCCTAACTAAAGTTGAGGAAATAGATACAGAGATGAACTGTGAGAAATTGCAGTAGCACTTCAAGAGAAATGCATTTAATTGTAAAGACCCTATTCTATTGAGCAACAGATTTCAGCTCTTGACTTGTGTAGACAAGAAACTGTTGAAAAGAAGGAAAACAAAAGGGATAGAGAAGGATGTGGATTATGAAGTTAGAGAGGCTATAATTTTAGGTAGTTCCTTGAAAGAATAGTAAAGAGGAGTGGCTTTTTATGTAAAGAGTGAGTTATGTCTTGTTGAAATTGAGATAATATATTAAGGAGACTGGATCTATCTGGGTTTCTGTTTGTAGATATCAAGGGAAAAGTTCTTGTTATGAATTTGTTACAGACCATTAGATGGAACTGATGAAATTAGGGGGAAACTTTACAATGAGATTAAGATTTCAGCTGTTAAAGAAGTCATAATCAGGGGTTATTTTAATTTCAGATATATTAATTGGGAATTGCTTAAGTCAAACCATGTGAGAGAGAGATTTCTGGATTTCTTCATTTGATCAAGGATCCTATTGGAATTAATGAGAAGGTGGAAATTGGAGATCATCTAGGTACAAATGATCATTGCTGTATTGGGTTTCATGTTTCATTGCATATGGAAATCTGGAATAATGATATTTTAATTCCAAATTTCAAAAAAGGAACTTTTGAGGGGATGTAACAAGAATCATCTGTTGTAAATTGGGCAGCTCAGTTATTTGGAGACACTGAGTAAATGTGAAAATGTTTTTAAAGAAAAGGATAGCTGCAAGAAAAAAACCAGGTTGTCTCACAATTTTGTATAAGAATTGAAATTAAAGTTACAAAATTTAAATTGACTGATATTATTATTTTATAGAAGATTAAGAAGTTGGTCAGACAACAAATTAGGACATCTAGAAAGATGTGTGAAAAAATGTGGCTGAAAACATAAACATTAAGAGTAAGGATTTTTTGAAGTACTTTAGAGGTAAACAAAATGTTAAGATGGGGATAGGACCCTTTAAGGATGACAAAAGAAGGCAAATATCTGATGATTGTGAAATGGCTAGGTTATTAAATTCTGGTTTTTTCTTTAGTTTTTAGTAATGAACACTTAAGTAGTATTCCTCATCTTGAGCTGCTGATAGATGGAAACAAAGTTAAACAGGACAAATGCATAAATTGTGATCTTGTTAAAATAAAATTGGAAAGTTTTAAAAAAGATAAGTCTCCTTGGCTAGTTAATATTTCCCTGAGGATTTTAAAGGAGGTCAAGGATTGGATATGTAAGCCACTTGCCGAAATTTTTTTTCTGAGTACTTATACAATATACAAGTACCAACAGACTGGATATTAGCTAATGTCATTTTATCTTTTATGGAGGTAATAGAAGTTGTCCCACTAATTGGAACAGTTTTGGAATGTCTAAAAACAATACTTTGCAAAGTCATTTAACAAAGTTTAGAATTTTATTGAATAGTGAACATGATTTCACTAAGGGAAAATCTTGCCTTACAAATCTTTTGACATGCTTTGAAAACGTTGCTGCATATGTAGATGAGGATAAATGTATGGATTTAGTGTGTCCAGATTTTTAGAAAGCATTTGAAAAATTGCATCATAAAAGATGTGTAAAAAATGTGATTTATATAGGTGTGGTGGATAAGTTACTATTTGGGTAGGAGAGTGTCTTGATGGAAGAAAGCAGAGGGTTGTTATAAATATAATTCAGTCAAATTGGATTTATGTTGAAAGTGGTTTACTTCAAGGCTTAGTCTTATGACCATTGCTCTTTTTTGATTTACATTAATGACACATGAAGGAAATGTTAGGTCAATAAATTATTTAAATTAGTTGATAATATCAACTGGTTATTGTTGCTTTACAGAAGGATTTAGATCATTTAGTGAGTTGGGCAAATAAATGGCAGATGGGTTTTAATTATGATAAATGCAAGATATTGCATGTTATCATAATTTGGATGGGAATAATGTTAAGAGTAACATGAAAGAAAGGAATCTTGGTGTAATAGCTGATCAGTGTCTTAAGCCATCCAAGGTGTATGCTGTTGCTAGTGGAAGGGCAAGTAGGATTTTAAGTTGTATCTACAGGAATATTGAATACAAGTTTAAAGAGGTTATAATTTCATAGTACAGGTTAGGCCACATTTGGAATATTGTGTTCAGTTTTGGGCTCCTTAACTTATGAAAGACATTGTCATAAAGGGTTCAGAGAAGTGTTACTAGAATGTAGTACCTGGGATGGGGGGATTGTTATATGAGGAGAGACTGAAATCACTGGAATTGTTTTCCCTTGAAAAAATAAGTTATGAGGGATATGATGGAGTTGTTTAAGATTGTAAAAGAATTTATTATATTGATGCATAAACATTTTGTTCATACTTAAGAACAAGAATTATAGAACTAGGGGACACAAGTATAGATTTGGGCAAAATAGTAGCCATCTTCAACTGAGATTAAGATAATTTTATTTTTCAGATAGGGTAGTTAGTCTTTGGATGTTGTGGAAGCAGTAAATTTGAGTGAGTTTGAAAGAAAACTTGATAGATATATGAATAATAAATTGTTTTATTTTTATTTATTTATTTAATAATTTTTAGTTTGGCTTAGACAACCAAGATGTACCAACAAGTCCCTTGTTGCCCCTAAACATTATATTATTAACTTGATAACTAGGGTGCTCCCTGACTACTTTAATTAGCAGCTGTATCAAGACAAACTCTCTTTCAGTTATCTCTGACTACTTGATTAAAAGATGTTTTCTTTTACTTTCCAGTGATATAAATATTTATGACATAAATCAAGAGAGAAATATTGCAACTATAATAACAACATTTGCAATTATTAAAACTAAAAGATGTCAACAGACAAATCTTCTGTGCACGTGCATTTTAGTGGTAAAAGTCCATTAAATTTTCTCCTTATTTTTTCATCAACATACATATTGGTCAATAGTTAGAGATCATTCTCTCCTTCAGATCTGAAGTAACTTTGTTTCAACACAAGATATGTGCAATAGTTTGAGAGGAAATATTTTATTGACTGATCTGTTGTAAAGAAATTTTAGAGCTCTGCTGATAGATTGATGCTTTGAATTCTTAATATATTTTTGCTAATTGAAGAAACAGTAGGTTGAAAAATCATATTTTTTTGTGGTCTTAATGGAATTTAGAATTTTGAGAAAAATTGAATTCAAAATTAATAAGTTCTTACTGGGTCAGTACAAGTGGCATTCTTCACATTTAAACTTTAAAAACAGATTTCTTACTCTGTCTTATGATCAGTACGAGCTTGACTAAACTTGCTGCAAAAGAAGTTTGAAAGTATATTAATGTTCTTTCTATGTACAGGTCAAAGGTTATGTGTGCTAGTGTTTTAGATAGTTATATACAGAAATTAAGTAATTTCCATTATTATCCACATATGTAATAACATTGGCATCGAGATATAGCTTATAATTCAGATTTTAATATATGTGTTTTAACTTCTTAATTTAAAGGAAAATATTTAAAATCAATGCCAAATATGTTTTTTGTGTGTTATGTGAAATGTCTTTTATTGCTCAGTATGTATTTTATTATGGTAATGTACAATGTCTGTAGTGGATAACAAATTAGAAGCAACCTTCAGACATGTGCAAACTAGAATATGAAATAAGAACCTCAAACATTTTTCATTTACAGAGATAACAATATATTTTTAAATCTAAGAGGGTAGCCTGTGCTTACTACTTGATTCTATTGAAATTTGTTGTCTACTTCTTTTAAGTGCATGTTTATAACTAATAGAAAGAGCAGGTTTCACACTAATGTCTGACAGTTGTGTGTAATTGGCATGAATGGAAAACTTGTGCTGGAAATACAGGAAGTCTTTTAATTAAACTGTTGCTCTGAACAGAAATGAGATTTTTTCAATCTTGCATATAAAACACTTAGGAACCCAGGTAAGATGTAGTGGTTTTATACGTATCAGTAGAGTAACTTGATAATTTTTTGTTTTTCCTAAATTCATACCTGAAACCTACAAAATTTGTTTTTTCCCTTAAGAGAATAAATGAGGTTTACAGCAAGGTTTAATAAGTATGACTTGTGTAGAAATCAGTTGAAAACATTGTAAGTGCTAGAAATCATTGGTTTTTTAACATAGTTTTTATTTATTATACTTGCCTTAAGAAAAATAACTGAAGATTGAGTATTGATGAGTAAATAGTTATATTTATATATGTTCATAAGCACACACCACTAAATTTTGACCTGCTCATAAGGATATCTAATATCCAAATATCTACCAAGTTTATTGGATTGGCCTAGACTTTGCATGAAGCCAGAAAAAATAAACATTTTCTTGCATATTTATTATTTTAGACAATTTTATTGTAACCACTGTACTATAAACAAGTTGATAAATCCTCTACCACTGTATTCTTGGAGCTTGGGTAATGATAAACTCTGTGGGAAAGTTCAGTTAATTGCACTTCACAAACAACCTCATTTACTATCAATTATGGTGTCATGTAAACAGTTTCATGGCAGAAGTGATGTTGTATTGCATCATGATCACCAGGTTTCTACATCAGCTACTAAAAATAAAATAAACATAGCAAATAGATATGAAAAGGCTAGAAGTAGAAACTCTCATAGGAACTATTTTGGAAATTTTTGGTCAATACTAAATAGGGTAGAACAGTACTGCTAACATTATTTTGTACTTTTTAACCTTTAAAGTATTTTTATGGTGGTTGCAAAGTTGGTCAAAATGTTTGATATTTATATAGGAAGTTTAGAGATTATGCCAATGTTGATCATTTTCAGAAGAAAAAAGGTATTTGTAATCTTAACATAAAAACCACTTTGCAGCTGAAGTATTTAATACAAAAATACTTAATTAGTAATTTTATTTTTGTCTACAAAAGACATATAGACTTATAATGTTTACTAAAGGCTTGAAAGGGTTCATGAGGATACACAGAACATGTTAAAAGCTGTAGTATTGAAACTGTCACATGATCAGTTTAATCTACTGCATCAGTGATAAGAGATGAACAATACATCATGGTCATTCAATACAGCTAGTATGATAGGAGATACTACTAATTGTAAAAATATAAAAAAAAAATTCATAAAAACATCAAGAGGTGAGAAATGTCCTGAAACATACACAAATAATAAAATAAACATAATTGTTTATCTGTATTTAGGTGAAGTATAAAGTATATGTAGTTAATAAAATGAGGGAACAACAAACAAATTTTAAAGTGCAAAAGCATCATTTAAGATATTTACAATATATCAATTATCTCACTCAATGGCTCATCATGGCCAGGTGGGTTAAGGCATTTCACTTGTAATCGGAGGGTTGCAGGTTTGAATCTCCGTTGCACCAAACATGCTCGCCCTTTCAGCCATGGGTTTATTATAATGTGACGGTCAATCCTACTATTCGTTGGTAAAAGAGTAACCCAAGAGTTGGCTGTGGGTGATGATGACTAGCTGCCTTCCCTCATGTCTTACACTCCTAAATTAGGAACTGCTAATGCAGATAGCCCTTGAGTAGCTTTGTGTTAAATTAAAACAAAAACCAAAAAAAAACACAATCTCACTCAACACATTACTAATGTATAATTATATTCTGTATTACATCTAGATCCCAGCCAATATTTAGCATTTTAATTTTTATTTTTATTTTTTTTTGTCTGTGATTTGTGCTTGATCAACTAGCAGGTGCTTGTTACAGACAGTATGACTCTGAAGTTGGTATTTGTTGTTTTTTTATCTCTGACATGAAGTGACCATTCTTTTGTCTCAATATATATACATATACACTACATGGTCAAAAGTATGTGGATACTACTTCTAATTAGTGGGTTTGGCTATTTCAGCTACACCCATTGCTAACATGTGCATGAACTCAAACATACAGCCATGCAATCTCTGTAAATAAACATTGGCAGTAGAATTGGTTGTACTGAAGAGCTCAACATGGCACTGTCATAGAATACCAATTTTCCAACAAGTCAGTTCATCAAATTTCTACCCTGGTCACCTGTAAATGCTGTTATTGTGAAGTGGAAACATCTAGGAGCAACAACAGCTCAGCCACAAAGTGGATGGTCACACAAGCTTACAGAACAAGACCACCAAGTGATGAAGTGTGTAAAAATTGTCTATCCACAGAGCTTCATGAAATGGGTTTCCGTGGCTGAGCAGCTGCACACAAGCCTAAGATCACCAGGTGCAATGCCGAGCATTAGTTGGAGTGGTGTAAAGCACACTGCCATTAGACTTTGGAGCAGTAGAAACACATTCTCTGGAGTGATGAATCACACTTCACTATCTGACAGTCTGACAGACAAATCTGGGTTTGGTGGATGCCAGGAGAATGCTACCTGTCTGAATGCATAGTTCCAACTGTAAAGTTTTGTGAAGGAGGAATAATGGTTTGGGCTAGGGTCTTTAGTTCCAGTGAAGGGAAGTCTTAATTCTACAGCATAGTTTGTGGCAACAGTTTGGGGAAGACCCTTTTTCGTTTCAGCATAAAAGTGCCCCTGTGCACAAAGCGAGGTCCATAAAGACATGGTTTTCTCAGGGTGGTGTGGAAGAACTTGACCGGCCTGCACAGATTTCTGACCTCAACCCCATTGAACACATTTGGAACGAATTGGAATGCTGACTGTGAGCCAGGCCTTCTCGCCCGACCTCACTAATGCTCTTGTGGCTGAATAGAAGTGAATCCTCACACCCATGTTCCAAAATCTAATGAAAAGTCTTTGTAGAAGAGTTGGAGGCTGTTATAACAGCAAAGGGGGACCAACTCTATATTTATGTTCATGGTTTTGGAATGAGATGTTCAACAAGCACATATGAGTATGATGGTTGGGTGTCCACATACTTTTGGCCATACTTTATTGTTCCTATATGTAAAATACTTTTGAGAAATAATTTAGACACTGAATTTCAGGATTTATAGAAGTTTCATTTTCATTCTTGAGATGTTCATCTCATTCGCATTTGTGGTGCATTTATAGATTCTAAAAATGTTTTTCATGGATATTTATTTTATTGAATTTGAACTTGTGCATTATTTATTTGTAATTTTTGTGTAAATTTCACTGTAATATGTTGCTTGACCTAAAGGATTCTCTCTTAAAGGTGTGTTGTTTTTGTTGAGATCTGTTAACTTAATGGTGGACTAAAAGCTTATCAAGAACTTTTACTATCTTTAGTAAAGATGACATTTTAAGACTGTTGACAAACTTTGATCACTTTACATGTTAAACTTACTTGTAGAATTGCTCATTTTCTTCAGTAGGTGTGCTAATAGTTAATAAGTTCAACATTAATTTTCAGTCATATTACCATGGTTTCAAATTTGTTTTTCAGTTATCTATACATATTATTTTTAATTGTGGAAAAAAAAAACTAACTTTCTTAAGGTATTGTAGTTATGCTTTAGAAGTATTTTTTCTCAAAAAATTTATTGCACATTTTAAATTTTATTTGTCCACTTCTATGTAGATTTTATCTTCGCTGCAGATTAGTTTTGAAGAAGTTGAAAAGCACCAAAAGTTGTGTGTGTATTTACACATAATCATTTTAGTTTTGATTTTCACATCAAACTAGTTACATGTATGATCAAGCCGTTTTAAATGGTATTGTTGTAAAAAAAACAAAAAACTTGTATTAGTTCACTTTGTACAGTTGGTTGTGAACTTTATGCACAATTCACCATAATTAAATATGTTTTATGCAGTTCTTGTGATTTTTGAAAGATTTATATAACCATAATTGTTTAATTTATCAGAAAAAGCTTTGATGGAGTCTCTTCCCTTTGAAAAACAGTGCTGTGAAGAGGAGTCTAAACTTATAAGACTTCTTTATGAAACCCAACTCAAAAAGGTAAATACTCATGTTACTTCAAGATGTATAATATTTTTATTTTTAACCTGATTAATAATATTACAAATATTTGGTTAAGTCATCTACATCTAGCAGTTGCTGAAAAATGTTCCATTTTTCTGGACAAGCATCTTTAAGATCAAGAGTGTCAGATACTTAGTTAATTTTTAAAGACAGTTAATGTATGCCTGATGTCTGGTTTCATAATCCTTAACTAATGATTAACTAGTGTAACAATAAACAAAAGTTCACATTAAAAAAAAAAATCATCAAGTGAACAGAACCACAAATGAATAGAAAATATAAATTAAGTAATTGTAATAAAGAACAGAAAAGAAAAAGTATTCCAAAACAACAACTGTGGATCAGTTTTATTTCATTCACAAAATTATTAGTTTAATACTCAATTTTACATTTCCTGAAGAATTTATAAAAAAAATAGGAACTTTGATTTATGATTGTTTAATTGCAATTTGTAGATCCAGGACTCTTTTTTTTTTTTTTAACTTCTATGTTTAACATTATTGTGCATGTCATCTAATAATCTTATAGTTCCTGTGAAAGTAGACTAGGAAATATATATGATCAACATTATTTAAGTGGGGGCAGTCTGTGATTATAGATTTGGATGTAACCTGCAATTGGAAAGAAGGGAAACAAATTTAGTGTGTATACATAGTTCCAGTTTAATGTTATGTTTCTGGTAAAAAGCAGAACAAAGCATTAAAACTTGCACAAACATAAGGGGAGAAATGCATCATAATAGTTTGTGTAGCTCTTCACTTGAAACTAAATATAACTTGGACACTAAAAACACAAACTGATACAATATTTCTCATACACTGAATACATCATGCTATCAGAAGTCTTTTGAGTTTATAACATTTCTTTGTTTCTTTGAACATGTAGTTAAAATATTTACCATACAGTCTCTGCTTCACAGAAATACATTTTTTTCAGACATCACTGGGCTAGTAATGCTGTATTTGAAATTATTGTTTTTTGTACCAGTTATGCTTACTTCACCAACAAAAAGATTCTTCTCAAGTTTTAACAGTATTTTTTTCTTCTAAGATCATACACCATTTGTGTTTATAGTTTAGTGTTACAACTGCATTTCCTCATTGACTCTACTTTTCTCTTTATGCCAAGTTATATACCTGCAATCCCATATCCGTACCTTGATACTGATGAATGCCTACTTGACAGTCAAGAAGTTTGATAAAGGGAAAAAAATATTTCAACAAATAATTAAAAACAAGATAGTGATAATTCTTTCAAAAAATGGCTTAATAGTATAATAAAAGAAACCATATCTCAGACATTTACTGAGGATGCCTGAAGACTTGTCGGGTAACTTGAAGCGATAGTATAGAAAAGAAGTTCATAACAGTAACACATGACACATGTAGAGTCATTTAACAACAAAAATTGTATTTGTAATGGTGTGTAATACATTTACTGTCAGTTACTGTAGCTAATAAATAGCTATCAAAATGTTTGCAATCTTCAGTGAAGAGATTTTGAAGTTAATCTTCTAGTTGAAATAAAAACATGCATGCATTTATCTGATATAAATAGCTTCACAAATAATAAAGCAGTAAAACAGTGTGAAGTTTGTCATAAAAATTAATCAGAATATGTGTGAATCCTAAAATTCTTGCTACTTTCCATACTTTGGTTTCTTACTCAATAGATAAATTGTGGTCAAATTGGAATCAGAAGAAAACTAAGTTCTTTTATGGTGTTGTTATTGTTTTTTTTCCTTTAATATTTTTTGGATGCTACTTTCTTATCTTCACCAATTAATATATTGATCACAATTTTTAATTGAGTTTATTTGTGACCTTTGTGAAGTTTTGCTATCTTGATCTTCATATTCATAAATCTTTTATCACTGAAAGATACGTAAGAGCAGCTTTTTCTAATCTTTCCTTGGATATCCTTTGGTGAGTTAGATAGTTGTAAGTACTGGTTTTGGTAACATAAGACAACATGTATAACAACACATTGTTTTCAGTTTTTCCTAAATTAGTTCAACAGTAGTTTTACAAGACCTGTTAACATTAGATGAAAAAAGAAAAATTTGATTTCTTGTGCATTATTTCAATTTTGATAAATATATGTCTGTGCTTGAAAGCCAGTGAAGGAAAATAATATTAATGAGTGGCAGGTGAAGTTATATAAAATAATGACTGAAAATTGAATTAAATTATACAAGCTGATAACAGTGTTTATCAGCATAGTAATATTAAAATTTTGTTTAATTTGATATTTCTATACTTGTATGCTTTCTAAGACTTTTTTTATTGATTGTGGGATCACTAAGTAAAGAAAGAAAAGGCGTTTTTATTAAAAATACATGCTTATTAACAAACCAAGAGGTTAATGTATGTATATTGTTAAAACAAGATATATTTAATTTGTTCTTTAGTATGATAAGCCATCAAAAATAGTTTTCCCTCCACAACTAGAAAGTCTTGAGAACAACCTAGATATAAAAACAGCCCAGGCTGAACGTTGCTACTATAACTGTGACTACCAACAATGTTTTAAAATTACATCTTTGTAAGTATAAACTATATTTTATTTGTTTTAAATTTCTGAGGTTAATGTTTGATTATCATATATAATCAAATAAGATTATATGGGAAAAAAATTCATAGTTAATAGTATGAATTAATATATGGACTTGAAATTTTACAGCTCAGCTTTTGTGATAAAAATCATGTAAACTGCAGATGATTAGTTTTTCCACATTCCTCATAGTTTGTATATTTTATAATTCAAATCAAAGGTGTATAAATAATGTGACAGATCTGTTTTTGCTACTCACGAGTCATTGCAAAACTGGTCAGTTTCATTGAATGATGACTTGGACAGTACGAAGTGAGAATTTTTCTAAAATAAAGAAGAAATGTAGTTTTCACACAAATATTATGGTAATTTCTGTATCCAAACTATGATTTATTCAAAATAATTAGTCTTGCTGATTAGTACTTCTATACGTTTGGCTGTTTTTTAAAGATCAGGAACCAATCATGTTCATTTCTTTTAAATTCTGAAAACTAAATTTAATTTGATAAATTAAATTGATGAAAATGATAATTTCAAAGAATTACAAGATCTATTTTCAATTTACAATTAATTTATGTTGTAAAATTGTTTCTTCTAATGCAGAGATCCTTATTATTAGCCTGAAACTTAAAGCACCATATTTGTAATAGTTTTTAAATCAGTTTGTATGTTTTCTTAGTTGTTATTTATAGAAATTATTCAATTTTGTGTTTCAGTAATTCATATCTTGATATTTCTTATTTCTAACTATCCATAACTATGTTATGTATTATAATTTATTTACAATGTGTCTCCAATTTATTATGGCATGCATGTTACATATTACAATTTCAAATAACCAGAAATTTTCATTTTAATTAGAAGTTAATTAAATGTTAATATGTATCAAATATATGACATTTACAATACCATTCAATTGCTTTGACGAGCTGTATTTGTAAGACCTTAGAGAGGATTGTTAATGCTCGTCTCGTTTGGTTCCTCCAATCAAACAACCTCCTCTCACCCACCCAGTGCCCAGTGTGGGTTCCGATGACAGCGCTCCACCATGGACCACCTGATTCAACTTGTATCAATATTCTTTGACATTGAGAAGGCTTATGATACAACATGGAGGTATGGCATTTTGCGAGACCTCCATATATATGGGTTACGTGGCCATTTGCCCATTTTTATTAAACTTTTTTTTATTGGACAGGAGATTCCAAGTTCATGTGGGTTCAACACTTTCAACACTTTTTATGCTATTTATGTTTTTTAAAAACTTTGTTTGTTTTACCTTAATTTCCTTTTATGAATTTTACTAAATTTACTTTAATTTCAACTTTTTACCAAATGCTTGGTGCGGATAGCCAAGATGCTTTGTGCCATAGATCACCAAACCAACAACCAATCCCTGTTTTTCTAGTAGTGTGCAAGAGAACAATTATTTCCCTCTCCATTTTTATAATCTATCATTACTTATACATTTTTCTTTGCTTGTAGTCATCCAATGCTACTTCTGTTCTTCTTCAGGAAGCTTTTTGCCTGGATTGGCTGGTCAAGCTTTGTATGTTTTAACTCTCACTTAGTTCCAACTTTCTTATTTTTGCTCACCCTTTGCTGTGATTTTTCTTACATTATGTTTATTTTTCTTGTTGCATTTATTTCCATTCTGGAACCCATCAGTTCACTCATATTCCTGCCTGAGCAGTTGATATCCATACAAGTTAACTTAGTCTTGTGAATCTCTCCTGTCCAATTGGGTACTCTTATTTCTTCTTTATCTCCTTTGTTTTCAACAGTTTACTCATTTATGCTTTATTTTTATCCAGCTTCATTAAATCTCAGCTCTTCTGCATCTCACTGAGGTTCTCTGTCATGATCTGGAATATTTTGTTGTGTATGTTTGAACCTACTTGTTTTTCACTTTTACTCCTATTTCTTCCTCTGATGTCTCTTTTAACCTGGTTGCTTTGTTTTTCAGATTTCTTTCATCAGGATGCTTTCCTTTCAGATGCATGTCTACCTTCCTATTATTTCTGTGATCTGTGTCAGCCCCTGCACTTTGGGGACATGATTGACTATTGTGAACCCCAAATGGAGGTTGCTCACCAACAGTTTTCTTTGGTTTCTTGCCTCTATTTTGTGCAGGTTTCTCATTCTTCTAGCCATACCTGTGAATCATTCCAGGTTCTCTCTCTCTTTTTCTCATTATCTCACTTCTGTTTGTTGCCTTCTATTTGTTAATAGTGACAATTTTTTAAAGCCCGTCATGGTTCTGGTTCAATCAGTGCTCACTTTGTACATTTATGGTCTCCCTTATGCAGTATCCCTTTGATTTTCTTGTTTGTTTTTCTCATTGTCCCTCTCTCTACTTTATTTTTTCTACTTTCTTATTCCTTTCTTACTAATCCTCTGTGCTCCCCACTAGTGCAGAGGTAAGTCTATGGATTTACAATGCAAAGATTAGGGGTTCAGTTCCACTTGGTGGGCTCAGCAGATAGCCCAATGTGGCTTTGCTAAAAGAAAACACATACATGCTAATTCTTTGCATCTTAAGAATGCTAAATTATCTTTTTTTTTGTTAGAGGTTTTAGAACCTGTCTCTCACTTTACTCTTTGGTCTTTTATTTCTTTTTGTTGTCCTCAAATATCCAACAATCTCTGAATCATTTTTGGAAGGACAGTTTTCATAGTCTGCAATGAGCCCACTCTCATGGGCTGTGGGTGGCAAATGTCAACATTTTGGACATTTCCTTCATATTCCCTGGTTTTCCCACAGTGGATGTATCCTTTGGTTTGGTGATAGCCCCTTATATTTTCAATTCAGTCATACATTCCTATACAGATGACTGGCTTTGGCAATCATTAATTTTGTTTGTTTTTTTCAGAAGGCATCTTGCTTAAGCTGGCTGGTCAAGCTTTCCAAATATCTTTTAATTCTTTCTTCACAATCTCAGTTGAATTGACTGAGCTCATAAATGTTTTATACTCATTGCAGTTTCCATACTATAATGTTTAATACAGTACATATGTTTTCATCGAATTTAGTAGGCTTTCAATAAAATTTTGTAAATAAAAAATTAGATTTTTTAATTCAGTATTTTTGACAAAGACTTGTCTGTGAATGAATTGAGTAGTTTACTGGTTTGAATGCAAAGTGATTCTCATGTTAAGATTAAAAAATACTTTATTCATCTGAAAATTTTCAAATTTCATTTGTATGATTTCTAAAACCTCCTAAATAATTATATCATATTATTTTTAACAACATCTTTATATTTTATCTTCTATTTTCTGTACCCTGATATGAGCTTTGCCAATTTGACCAACCTCATAAGCAATTAAAAGAAAAAAAAAAAGAAATTCAAATTACCGTCTTTTTCTGTCCAAAATGACTTAATTTGTAACATGAAACCATCTGTTTATTCTAAACAGCTTTATGTTTCTAACAAATACATCTGTTTATGTTCAAATGTTTTTGTTTCATTGCCCTTTGAACCATGTCAGAATAAATATTCTCACAAAAAATTAGTAAATCAGTTGGTAAATATGAAGCTTATTACTTTGTTGAATTATACAATGTACATGCTACTTGTGAGTATAGCTTGGAAAGAATGTTCAATGTTATTTATGTTCTGGAGATAACTACAGATTTTTGAGCATGTCAAATTTTCTGTCTTGTTTGATCCTCTTGTGGTAACTCTACAGTCATTTGTATCTCAGAACTTCTGGTATGGGTATTAAAACTTTTATTGATAAGCAGATAACAACATTTCAATTTTCATAGTTCGTTTTCAAGTTAACAGGTTTTGAGATACATTTTTATTTCAAGTAGGTTTCTTGTCTCTACAGTCATATCTTACATCTACCTACTAGGAAGCACCTGATCTTATTGTTTGTTTTTTATACTCTGAACTTCCTCTGTTTGGCTTACAATCATTATATTCATCTTACAACATGCTTTGTTCCAGGAGCTCTGAACCTCATGGTAGATTTCTTGTTGCATCTATTGGATCCACCCACAGAGTGGTCCTCACATCCTTTGTTTTATTGTTGGATTTATTACCATTTTGGGACCTGTCAAATCAATGGTCTTGTGACTCCTCTAATTTCCAAACTTTATTTTTTTCAATACTTATCCCTAACTTGACTATTATGGTTGTCAATTCTCTGAGCCAGGTGGGATTCATAAAATCTTTTCCTTCTCTTTACCTTTTTCATTGCATTCTGTCTTTTGTTAGAGACACCCCTTGCCATGTTCTTCTGGTTGCTTTTCTCTTTTGCTGATGCATTTGTAGTTTCCCGTTCTGCTTTGTTTATCAACTGGAGAACCACTTAGTCTGTGGAGGTCCCACCTCTGTCAACCTCAGTCATCTGTTTTTTATGATGAAATGTTGTCCTTGTTTTAATGTCTGGGATTGGACTTGTCTCTTGGGAGACATCCAGGGTTTTCCTGCAGTGTAACCCATTTTCTCTCTCATTCTTGTAGGCTTTCTACTTTTTCCCTCAATCATTGTAAATGGGCTATCTCTCATTGCTGCTGTCATTAGTTAGTTATATTACTCTTCCGTACCTTACATTTTTCTTTATCTGGCTTTTCAACTAATATCTGTCTGTCTCAAACATTGCAAGCTGCTATTTCACCTCTTACCAAGCAATAATCCTTTGTTTTTAACTGTTCTCACAGATCTTTATAAGGCCTTTTTATGATTGGGACCTTCATGCCTTTGACTTTCTGCTTTTTGTACCATTTATCTTTTAAAACATCTCTCCTTGCTAGTGGTCACCTTTGTTTAGATGTTTAAATCTTGGACACTTCCCATGTTCCCTATCATAGGGCTGCCCAAGTTGGTAATCTGATGTTGTTGTTTTTTCATCTCTGTTTCTTCATTATACAACTATTTTGGTCTTGATTATTTTTCCTATCCTGTATGAGATAGGATCTTACCTTTTTATGAGAATCAGTAGTGTCTGTTTTTACTAGTTCTTAGGTTCATCTTGCTTTCTCATGTGTGAATGAATTTTACCATGTACTGTTTTGTGACTCATTCCACCATATTAGTCTTGCCTCATTTTGTCCCAGCCTCTGAAGATCTTTTAGGCTGGGATCCAACACATTTGTATCACAATACTTGCATCATTGGGTGATTTCCTGTGTCTGGAGTTTTCACCTCTTTTCAGTTGCCATTCACCAGTCTACTAAGAGGCTCTAATGTATTGGTGTATCATAAACACATTTACATTTGTTGGTTTTGTACTGATTTTCTCTTTGTGCTGTAGCTGTAAAATTGTTTATATAAGATGACCAAAGAAAAATTGAGAAAAATATGTGGTATTGAGTAAGGATATGAGATTGGTGTAAATGTTGAATAAGAAGAATTGTATGCCCCATTTTTCTCACTTAATAAATGAAATAAGATTATACATGAAAACCAAAACTATGTTTCCAACAAAGCTTGTTTAATGTATAAGACCTCAGAAAGAAGCTGTCTCCAGATAGTTATATATATTTTAATAAAATTACAGAAAAGTAAAAAGGTGTTGATTTTGTTTCTTAAAAAAGTGGCAGAACACAGTCTGATTTTAACTGAAGAAAAGGTTGCATTTGGTTATCCTCTATAATGTTTTAGTTGTTTGTGTTTGAAAATAAGGGAAAACATAAGAGATATATAATCTAAATGAATTGCATGCTTTACCAGCTGAGACTAAACCACTTCATGTATCATATTTGTGGATTAAATTTTTATTATATTTTTGTCACAGTGTATTAAAAATGCAATAGTGTTTGTTCTTGCCCAAGCTGAACAGGAATTAAACAACTCAATAGAATGTAGTTAATAAATGCTAGTGATTTATATCTGCTTTTCAGAGTTTTAAACAAGGATTCTTTCCATAGTGGATGCTTGCCAATTCATATATCATGTTTAATGGAACTGCAGAAGTCCAATGGTGAGAACACAGTCTTTGGAGTTTCATTTTGATGGCTTAACTATTTGGTATAATAAAAAATGATTATAATTTAGGACTTTAATTTTAATTTGATTATTTTTGTTATAGATTTATTTAACTGTAATTTCTTTAAAATTCTTGGTATAGTCAAAAACAACAAACCTGAAAATACTATTTCAGTTAATCAATTCATTTGTAGTATTTGATTAATTGATTAGTTTATGTGACACTAACTGATGTAATTGCTGCTTATAGGTAATATGTTACACTGATTAAATAATCTAACTGTAGTTACGATACAAATTATTTCTTTTAGGTGTATGAAAATATCAATATAAATACCATACAATATTTGTTGTATATTTTGTAACAGAAAACCTGGGGATGTTTTGTGAAACACATCCTTTTTTGTGCCCTTTAAACATTCTGTATTTAATGGCATTGGTTTTCATTTTAATCTTGTATTATGGTCATTTAGTGCCTTTTCTTGTATGAATTTACATTTTTATTGTGACATACTTCAACCAATTTTCTTTTCATTACATATACCTCTTGACATATTAATTGGGTTTCTCTTTTTTGTCTGCAAATGTACATCTTTTCATTTATTTATAGTCACTCAACACCAGTTCTATATTTTGATGGCATTTTTTATCTCGTTATCCTGCAGACCTTTCAATTTTACATCAGATCCTATCACTTGGAGATTGTCAGGTTATATATATATATATGTATGAGCCAGATATTTTTCAGTAGGTGTTGGCAATAAATTTCAACAATAAACAAACAGTAAGACAGTTCACTTGTTTTGAAATAGTAAATTAAAACAAAACAAATGCATATTCAAATATTCATTACACTGTTGATTACCACATCTGTCTCCAAGGCTTTGAATAATTGTCTCTTCAAAGGTCCACATGACCTGGTTTATTTACTTGAGTACACAATTGAAAAGACAAATTATTTATTTCATTTTCTGTTATTACAGTACAATCTGTGATAATTTTACTTTAGAAATTGCCACTAAATACTCGTTATGGCTAAACTTGAAATCAGACATTTCAGATCTAACTATATCTTACTAACCCTGTCTTACTTAATCAATGTTCTTTGTGTGTATCTACAGGCTGACCAAGGCCTAGAATGTTCTACACACTACAAGATATTATGATGCAATAATACAAAGAGCACTAGCTCACAATAGTTAAGTTATATGATTTGTACACAATTATGTAAACAAACCTGCATTAAACTATCGTGTTTAAAAATAACTAAATTGAACATTCACATCAATCTTAAATTGAAACAGTCATGTATGTTTATCAGAGATTGTGGTTGTTCATTTTCTCACATTTTCTTTGTTCCAACTCCTGGCCAGGGGTTCTATAAGTTAAAGGATAATTTGAAGAAAACTTGTATTAATTATTCCTTTGCTACAGAACAATTCATCTCAGTTTGTCCCTGTATGTCCATCCAGATCTTGTGGAAAGGATATCTCAAGACTGATAGATGGTTCATACATCAGGTACTACATACAAGATTCTAGATATGTCATGGATCAAAAAGCAAAGTTAACTGAGAGGATTTAAATGTATAGTTTAATACTTTTGGAACCATTGTTGTTTCATAAACAAAGTTTGTACCTATTTTCTGTTTTTATTTTATTTTTTCTAATCTTGATGCTTTAAAATAGCAGATACTTTATTTAACAGAATTTCATTAGAAAGTTATGATTGTGTGCAATTTATGTATTCTTAGCTTCTGTGTGGTTTTGGTTTTGAATATCTTTAAGACCTATAAACAGTTTCTGCCCAATCTCAATGATTTTGAGTTGTATGGAAGAGAGACCTAGTGATGATAGGAGTTTTGTTACATTCTTATTGGTGGAGAGTTGCCACATGATCATTTGCATAATAGATTGCAGATGTCTCATATGGGTAAGCATTAGGATAGGTGAGCAGTGAGCAAATCTTTGCACCTGTAAAGGGCAATATAAGTCAATAAAAGCTTTTTGTGAGTGGAGTTAAATATTTATCAGAAATATGTTTTCATTTTGGAAAGTGTTAACTTCTACTGCTTGTGAATTCAAAGAGTTTAAAAATAACACCTGATGTGCTGTAAGTCTTGGAAACAACTTTTTTAATCAGAATACTGTCCCCTTGGTATGGATTCCTGTACGTGGTGAGGGGACCTCCCAGGGAAGGATCTGTTCTTTCAGTTAACCTGTTTGCTGTGCGTGGCAACCTGTGAAGGGGAGGAGAGGATCCAGGTGGTTGAGGGGTGCACCACTTTGGCTTAGAATTCTTGTAGATGGGCAGCCTAAGGGTGGCCCCCCCTTGGGTCAATCAGCTGGTCCACTCGGGCTAGGGTCAACCAACTATCAGTGTTGGATGTTCTCAACAGGTGTTGTGGAAATTGTATCTGATGTTGGTGTTTGGGTATGGTGCTCACAAAACCCTGGCATTGCTGCAGTGTCCTTGTTTGTGGGTACTGAAATATTCCTTTCTTCATTATTGATTATCAAAATAAAAATTTAAATAAAATAGTGAAAAAACAGTCTATGGGTAAACGACCACACCTTGAAGATTCTGAGCAGCAATCCCTATCATCCGTACCACCTGTTGTACCTCATTTTCTTATATTGCACTGACTTTCAGACAAACCTTTAGGGCAAATGTCTCCCTTTTTCATTCAGAAGGGACTAGAGTGACTTGTTGGCTCTCCGAAGTCAGTAAAGAAGCTTCAATCTGGTGACATATTGGTCAAAACATCCACATGTCAACACAGTGAATTCCTCTTGCATTCAAAGACAATTGGGGATATACCTATTGAGATTACACCTTATGCTACTTTGAATTCATCATGAGGTGTTATTGTTGAGAGGGATTTGAAGTACATCCCAGAGTCTGAGATTCTCACTGGTTTCTCCACCCAAGGAGTTCCTCGCAAAGATGGAATTATGGTGCCGACCAATGTCTTCATTTTGACATTTACTTCACCACGTCCAAGTCAGGTTATCTTAATTGCAGAGCATGGCCATACACTCCAAACCCTCTCCAACGTGTGCTCGTTGCAGTGAAAAGGACCATGATGCCTACGAATGTGAAACAGACCTTCATTGCATCAATTGCAATGGCTCTCACCTGTCCTACTTATGATCTTGCCCTAAATGGTTGGAAGAAAAAGAGGTCCAGCGTTTGATAATGATTCATAACATTACCTATCCTGAGGCTCGATAATTGGAGATACCTATGATCAATCAGACCTTGATGCTCTCATTGAACAGTTGCCGTCTACTTTTTTTGATCCTGTGGGACTTTAATGGACATCATCCTCTCTGGGAAAGTGCTGATTTGATAGGAGGGCATATGCTCTCTGGCCATAACCTTTCCCTTTTTAGTACTGGTACTTGTACTTATTTCCATGCACCAAGGCATGTAAGCAGTAAAGTCCTTTACTGCTATTGATCTCTCAATTTGCTCTCCTTCACTATTCTCTCAAGATTATAGGAAAATGATCACTGCCTCGTTGAAGCTGGATCAGGCATACTGGCCCTCTTTCACTGCTCGGGCAAAACTTGATCCTGCCATTGTCTGTAAGCCATCAGTAGACGACTGTGTGGCAGCAGTAACTGACTGTATTATAGAAGCAGCTGCTCAATGTATTCCTAAAACCTCGACACATTTTCCACTATATCCTCATCTGTGGTGGAATCCTGTCTGCCACATGGCACAGAAGGCTCAAAAATGGGCCTGGGATACTTTCTGTGGATATCCCACTCTCTCGAACTTCATTACTTTCCTGTGGGCCTGTGCACATGCTTGGTAAGACGGCAAAGCCAGAATGTGTCTTGGATTAAGTTCACAACAGGCATATCTTCTACCACCAGTTCCAAAGTCACATGGAACAAGAATCGAAAGGTCAGTGGGCAATATAATTCTGCCCCCCCCTCTTGATCTTGCTCTCTGGTAGACAGGAAGTAGCTGATACCTCGAGCATCACCGATACTATAGGTGAAAGCTTTTGCTGGGTAACTAGCACTTCTGCTTCTTCTTCCACCTTTTTAGCCATCAAGACTCAGGCAGAGCGATCACTTCTTTCCTTTCAAGCTGATTGTTTCTGTGACTATAATTGTCCCTTTACCCTGGTGGAACTAAAAATGGCCCTTCGTCGGTCTGCCAGTACGTCTGTTGGACCTGATGATATTCATTATGACATGCTGCACCATCTATCTCCTGCTTCTCTTGATGTCCTTCTGATTGTTTTCAACCGGATCTGGCAGGAGAATGTTTTTCCTGATGCCTAGTTTTTTAAAGTGATGTATCAAGTGCTTTGACGAACTATCTCTGTAAGACCTCAGAGAGGATGGTTAATGCTCGTCTTGTTTGGTTCCTCCAATCAAACAACCTCTTCTCACCCACCCAGTGTTCAGTGTGGGTTCCGACGACAGTGCTCCACTGTGGACCACTTGATTTGGCTTGATACATCAATCAGAGAAGCTTTTCTCAAATGACGACATCTTGTATCAATATTCTTTGATATTGAGAAGGCACATGATACAACATGAGGTACTGCATTTTATGAGACCTTCATTTGTATGGGTTACATGGCCATTAAGCAGTACTCAAACTGTACTATTTATAGTGACTCACTTAGTTCTCTACTGGCCCTGGAATTGCTTCAAGTTGGTTCACACCCTGTTCTCGCCGATATTCAAAACCAAGTAGCCCATTTCTCTTTAACATCTACTTCTATCCAGTTTTTCTGGATACTGGGCCACATTGGTATTCGTGGGAATAAGCTCAATGACACAGCAGCTAAGCCTATCTGCTCTGGCACTATCACTGCTGTGCCTGTTCCATACATGGACTATGGTCCAGTATTCAAGGCTCGGCTCTGTGCCAGCTGGCAGTCGACTTGGAGTGAGCAATGCGCAAAGAAGCTATTCCAAATGAAACCCTATATTGGACTTTGGCTGTCTTGCTTCCATAAGGATTTGAAGAGGAAGTTGTTCTAACTAGACTAGGCATTGGTCACAGTTTTGTAACTCATTGTTTTCTTTATGACATTGTCCACCTAGGTAATGTTTTTAGTTTTTTAAAGGCCATTAGTCTTTTTAATGCTATTTAAGTTTTTAATTTATACATTACACTCGTTTAATGTGTCTCCCTTTTAAACATCACAGTTCATCTAGTTTGATTTGAAATTAGAAACTGGCCGTAACATAAAATAACTCGAAACCAGGACTGGAAAGGCCAACTTCAGGTGACTAAATGCTGCTGTTTGAACTACTTGTTAGTCATCCTGGCGAGTTATTATTATAATTTTGTTACATGTCTTTTAAAACCTTTCTATTACTTTTTTTTTTGAAAATGGCCATAGCATCAAATAACTCGGAACCAGGACTGGAAAGGCCAACTTCAGGTGATTGACGGTGGATTTTTCACTTACCTGTTAGTCTTCCTGGCAATTTATGATAATTACTGTTATGCCAGAGAAAGTCCTTTACAACTTGAATTACTGTAGTTTTTTTCTTAATGTTGTAGACTAGATGTAAACATTAGTTTTATGTTATTTAAGTGTTGTTTTTTTAGAACTTTGTTTTTTTTACCTTAATATCCTTTTATGAATTTTACTAAATTTACTTTTAACTTTTTACCTAATGTTTGGTGCATATTGCCTTGCTGCTTTGTGCCATGAAACACTAAATCAACCAGTCAACCAGAATGCTGTATTTCACAACACAATGCATAAAATTGAGTCTTAAAAATATTTTATCTTTTGATGAAATGGTTTATAATATTGACATTTTATTAATATTTTTCTTTAAAGTGATGTATCTGGTGTGTGAAATGTAGGTTGTTATGATAATATAAATATGATCATTCTGAATACTTCTGAATCTGTGATGGGCATTGGAAAGACATGTTATAAATAGCATTTGTTTAAGTACTGGAATATGTACTCATGAATATACATGTAGGTCTCCTATCTGAAGAACGTATATAACAGTTGAGGACTTATGAAGAAACTTTCAAATAAAATAAAACACTTAGTGTTATTACTACTTTGACAATGTAGAGTAATGGTATGTCATTAAATCATTACAAACAAAATAAGTTGTTTTTACCAACACTCTTCAGTATGCCTTAAAGTACTTGAAATGTTTTTTTTATTAGTACTTCAATAAAATTAATCCTAGTCTCGCCACACATTTCTGTATTTACTAATCTATACCTCTAGATATTGGTTAATTTACTTACATGAAAGTTGAATACAAAAAAATTCTCCATGGTCATAAGACCAGGCTACACATTTCTAAAGACTTAAAAGACTGTAAATTCTTGAGGAAGCTAAAGAGATCCACTTGTGATAACTTCAACCCAACTCTTATACAGTTTGTTTTTTAAAGTTTTAGAACCACAATAATACACTTGATTTTGTACTTAGTACAAAAAGATTGTAACTTACAAGAAATATAACTCTGGGCCAGTTAAATAAAAAACTTCCTAGGTTTATCCATATCCAACTAACCCTTGACTTTACACATGCATTACTGGCATCAACATTGTACCATGAGAGGTCTAGTGTTTTTCAAGTGTTCACTAATTTCCTTTGTAACAAGCACTTCTCAGAATATCCAAAACTCAGTTTTTACATGTTTTGAATTAATGTTTCATTTATTTTAAACATCTTGGCAGGTTGCTGAAATGAATAGTTTTTCACTACTGAAATTAGACAGACTGTTATGGCTAATTTTGATAATTATCAACTTCGTCTAGTCTTTTGTGTAAATGCTTTTTATCTTGCATTCATTGTTGTCTGATTTCTTTCTTTATAAGAGTAATTAATTCATCAGTATTTCTTGAGGTGTGTCACAACTTAATGTATTCTTATTTTGTGTTAACAGGATATTACCTTTATGTTGAGCACTGTCAATTTAGTTATGTTACATTTGATAACTTGCTACTTTTTCTGTGTTATTAGCTACATTGGATTTTTGATGAAATAGTTTACATCAACTCAATACCTCTAAATCACTTGCTTCACTTGACATCTAATTGCAAAGGTTTCTGTAACTGGTGTTAATTTATAGTATGTTCTGAAGATTTATTAAAATGTGGAGCATTTCTAAAACGTTGTTTAGTAACAATAATGTTTGATGTTACTTAAATGTATGAAATGTTCATTAGAATAAAAATTTAAATTTAAATTTCATAAAAACATGCTTGTCAGTATCTTCTTGAGATTGTTATTGTTCTTATACATTGTGAAATGTTTTTATACCAGTCACTCAGCAACAAGAGAATAAACATTTTAATGAATTGTATGATGACTACAATTTAATGAAGAAGGTCAATATGATTATTATGATATGACATGAATGGTTTGTTTGTAGTTTTAAAAAGTTTCCTTAAAACAATCTTAGTTTTCTAAATTTCTTTTCTTTTTCTTTTCAGATTTGTTTTACTTTGCTCACAAACTAGTGGATCTTTATCCTGAAAAAGCTGTAAGTAACACCCACAGTTGCTTCATTATTTTTTTAGTTAAGCATTATACAAATTTTACTGTTTCAGATATTAAGATCCAAACTCAATTTATTAGTTGTTTACTTTGTTCTTTATAATTTCAGTGAAAATATTCAGCTATTCTACCAAATATTTATTTTGTTTATTACTCAAAATTAACAAGTTTACTGAAATTAAAATTTTGTGGTGTTGATATTTTAAGTACACTCTACTTTGTGCACTTATTCCTAATCAATGAACTGTAAAATTTTACTTGCTTTCAGACAAAAGTAAAATTTTTAATTCAATCCATCATTATTGATTTCTAACTCTTCTGTAAATTTATTGTGTGTATGTTGATATCCAAAAGCACTCACAAAGATAATGTATAAAAAGTACACATTTGCTTTTGTTTGTTTTGCCAATTAAATATTTTAAGAGGTTAGTTAAAATTCTCTCTGAAGAATTAAGGATCACAAAATTGTTTGTACAAGTAGACCAAGTTTTGTGAACATCTGTAGAAATGTTTGGGTGTAAAACATTCATTACAAATAATTTCCTGTTTACTTGTAATGTTCTACACACACACACACTTTAGTTATATTTACATCTCACAAAGTTCATTTTAGCTATGAAAATCAAATTCTTTTGGACTTAAGATGATATAGAAAAAATATTGTTTCTCATGGAATTTCTAATTAAACCTGCTCTTGATATATAAAATATTAAATAGGCTGACTTTCATATTAGTATTACACTTGGATCAACTGCTAAAGGGCTTGTTGGTTTGGCTTACAAAACACATTAGTGTTCAGACGTAAATGTACTTTCAGCACAGTTCTAGTTCTACAAGAGCTGACGTTAATATGTTTTCTAACTCTTTTCAACCTCAATGACCTTATGCTAGCCATTTCTGTATTTTTATTCATAGAAATAACTCATAAATGTCACTATACCTGAAACAGATGCTTCAAATGTAACCATTTGAGGCTTGATAAAGCTTGTAAAAACTTTTTTCTACAGATGTGGAGAATATATTAGCAAGTTGTATAGAAAAGTAGCTGAATGGAAAAGAGCAGAGGGTTGTTACAAATGGGAGTTCAGTCAAACTGAATTATTGTCATAAGTAGGGTACCTCATGGCTCAGTTTTAGGACTATTGCTCTTTTTGATCTATGTCAGTGACAGATGAAAGAATGGTCAACAAATTACTTAACTTTCCAAATGATATTAAAGTGTTAGCTGTTGCTAAATGTGAAGAGGATGCTGCTGCTTTACAAAAGGAGTTAAATCATTTGGTGAGTTGGACAAATAATTAATAGGTGGCTTTTAATTATGAAAAATGCAAAGTATAACATGTGGGTTATCATAGTTTGAATTATATGTGTAGTCTGGATGAGAATAGCCTTAACAGTGTTGTGAAAGAAAGAGTTATTGTTCTTGTACATCTGAAGTCATCCAAGCAATTTTCTGTTGCTAGTGGTAGGGCAAAATAATTTTGTTATATTTAAAGAAATATTGAACACAAGTCTAAGGAGTTTATAATTGCATTGTACAAGTCACCAGTTAGGCCACATTTGGAATATTGTGTTCAAGTTTGGGATACTTACTCAGGAAAGACATTATATTGTTGAAAATGGTTCAGAAGAAGTTACTAAAATGGTGCCTGAAGTGGTGGGATTGTCATATCAGAAGAGGCTGAAATCTCTAAAATTGTTTTCTCTTGAAAAAAAAGAGAAAGATTTAGAGGGGATCTGTTTGCAGTATTTAAGATTGTAAAGGGAATTGATAGTGTTGATATATCATCTTTTTTTGATACTTAACGATGAGAATAGTAGGACTAGGGAACACAAATATAAAATTTGTCAGAGTGGGTGTTGTCATTAGTTAAGTTGTTAGTTTATTTTTCTAACAGGATGACTGGTCTTTGGAAAAGTGTTGTCTTTGAATGTTGTGCAGACAGTATATTTAAGAGCTTAAGAGAACGCTTGTTAAGTATATGAATGATAAGGGGTGGCTTTAAGACTTTTTTTGTTTACTTATTTGTTAATAGATTTAGTTTAGAGGATGGAACAGCCAAGATTGATCAATAGGTCCTATGTTGTCTTGAAATGTTCTATATTTGTTGACTTAAAAGCCAGTATTCATATGCTTATTAGCAGTGTTATGATCAAAAGGCCTAATGACTTTTGGTACTAGTCCAATCTATTGAAACAATTTACAATAACATATTTTGTATATTATTAAAATTAACCCTTATAAGAATGGGTTGATACAAATACATTCAGGGATGTGTGCACAACAATACATATGGTGATTGTAAACTTCATGTATTTTTACAAAAAATAGTAAGACGTTAAGTATTTTGAGTATTTTTTTACAAAAGGAATGTTTTAAATATGTTCTATAAATATTTTATTCATCTATTATAGGTATTTGTACTTACACTTTATTTGTTGGAGTGCAAGGTGATTTTCATTTTAAATATAAAAATTGTTTTCTTAAACTTACAGTTTTTGAAATAAATGTTTATATTTTATATTCAATTTTCTCTACATTATTACTACCTCTGGCTATTATCATCAACATATAATACAATGAAATAATGACGACAAGCAACCCACTTGAAGTAAAAATTTATTCTGAAGACATTGGTATTGATATAAAAACTTTAATTAAAATAAAGTACATAACAACATTTTGACCTTCTTAGATCATCATCAGGTCGTTTTCTATACCCAAACTGTGTGGGGTCTGTCAACTGACTGACCTTGTAACAATCATAAAAAAATTAAGAAATACATATAAATTATGCTTTTTTCACACTAGAATGACTACATATTATAACACAAAAATACAAATTATTAGTCTAAGTAGCTTAAGTCTCATAATGTTATATATTTATTACTTTTCATTATATCGATCTTCCAGTCATGCCTAGCTAACATTATATAACTTATATTTGATTGATGCAGTGAACATATGTTTACGTTACCATATCAAATAATGTAAAACTGACCTTTAGTATTTACAAAGTGACCATGTCTTGGCTGTGTTTTAGTGGACAAGTATTTTGTAATATACAGTCAAATTTCAATTTTGCATATGTATATAGATTATTATTGTTTAGAAATAAGTTACGAAACTTGTTTTTATTAAAATATAGAACAGTAAATAAAGAAGTGAAGTAAATTATCTCTTCTAGCTGCTAACGTAGGTTGCTAAGTCTTTACACTTTTACATGCAGTGGATATCAAACAAAATTTGTTTTTAGGTTTTATATATGCAGATGAAGAACCAAAACATTGTAAGTAACTATACTGATACAATAGAATTCCACTGTAATTTATTAAGCATTGTAACTAAATTATTAAGGTTTAAAAATATGAAACTTTGTGAAGTCTAAAGTCCTTGAAATCTTGTTTTGAAAGAATCCGGTAGCCTTTTCACAGATTGAAATGGCTGAGAAAACCAGTGTGGGAACATTCTGAACTGTCAGTTAGTAATTTGAGTTCTTAATTTGTATGAAACTATTGACTTAGAATTTGACATCACAAACATTTAATTTTAACGAGTGTTGCATTCAACATTGTGTTCTTTTAAATTAAGAAATTAACTCATATATGATATTAAACTTACAATCTCCAATTTAGTTCAAACTTATTAGCATACATTCATAAATTAGTAGTTCAATAAAATTTTGAATGCAAGTCAACAAATATGATCACATGGCCTTTGGCCTATGACCTGTCATAAAAGGGCTATACACTTTAATATTGGTGTATGTGAATTAATTTAATATTATAATGATTGTAATGATTGGAAATTTTAGTTTATCCAATTAATAAGTCTATTACAAAACAAACCTTTAAAAAACTACTTCAAACTTCAGATGTATTGTCAAATGACCAGTGAGCTGTGACAGTTCTCACTTTCGCTCTCCAACAATACAATGGTAATAGAGTAGAAGTAGGTCTAGCTACTTAGATGCTTACGTAACTTTTTGACACATTCTTTTCAAGGTACAATGAATGAATACAGTTAAAACAAGTAAAAATGTGTAACAAATTTGTTTGGACCTTATTTGTTCTATGTAGATGTTATATACACCTTTATATATAACAGTTAGAAAGAGCTCATTTTACAGGATAACCTAACAGTGTTTATTTTGAAATTGGCACTAAGCCTTCATATCAGAGAGAACATGAAATTTACTATAGCATTGATCTACCATGGTATTTATGGTTGTTTCTTACCTAAATATGTTGAAGTAGAGGTACAGTTTAAATTTTTGTAGGTCTTACTATTATATTTGAGTTAATTGTGTATCAGTTATATTTTGAAATGCATAACTAAAAGGTTTAAATGTTTTTCAATACATATTTTCACATCTGAAGGATTATGCATGTCTCTCAGAGACTGTAATGTGCCTTGAGGGCATTTTTACTTGGATTGAGGTGCATAATTAGTTGTAAAAGACAATTATGAAAATAAAACATCAAAAATTTAACTATATTTAAAAAGGAAAAAGAGATTAAGTTATGAATTTAACAAAATGAAACTCTCAAAGATATTCAAAAAAAAAATAAAAGATGTTTAATTTTTTCTATTTCTTAACTTTAATTATTTTTTTGCATTACACATCGATGATAATAACTAGAGTTAGTGATATGGTGGAGAAAAAGAAAATAAAAAATTTACCATAACTGATTTTTTTGGCTAGAAAATGACCTGTTTTGTCTGTGTTATAGTGAACTAGTATTTTGTAAAATAGTCAGGTTTCAGTTACAATACATATTTGCTATTTACATATAACATCTTAAACATGTTTTTATTAAAGCATTGAACAATATATAAATAACTGTAACAAATAATTATATCTTCTAATGATGACCTTTGTACAGGGTGTTCGGAAAGTCACTGTGCGATTTTGTCTGTTAATAAATATATAAGTGCATAGTGACTTTCTGAACACCCTGTACTTCTTTGCTGCACATTATGGGTTGCTAAGCCTTATACAATTTTGCACATGGAAGATTGGAATGAAATAATTTTCCTTGCATTTTATATACATTTGAAATAGCCAAAAAAAAAAAATCATAAATTACTATATCATTACCATAGAATTCCATTATAATTTATCAAGCTTAGTAGTTAAGCTGTATTTGAAAAATATCTGAAAAAATATGAAATTTTGACCCATATAAAGATTCAATTTACTAACTTGAAATCGTGTATCAAAAGAACAAGTTGGTGTCTGAATGCTTGAAAATGACTGAGAAAGCTACTAGGGGACATTCTGAGCTTCTGATTGGTTATTTATATCTCTTAGACAAAAGTAATTGTATATCAGGAAGCTTTTCCAAAAATGGAATGAGGTGTACAAGGCCACTTTGTTTAATTTATAATGAATGAGATTTCAGTAATTAGAAAAGATAGAAGGTTGTTATTTTATATTAAAGCTTTTCAGTATTGGTAATTTGAGTTTCTGATATGTAAGAAACTATAGACTTTGTACCTGGGCATCACAGATATCTAATTCATACCAGTGCTGCATTCAACATACCACATGATGCACAAAAATCTTTGTTTATATGCACTTTTTAATATTTACTTTTAAATTAATAAATTAAACAATATGTAATAGTAAAATTTCAGCTGTAATGTACAGTTTGATACAAAACTTGACATAAGTTCATAAATTTGTAGTTCAATTAAACTTTGAATGCTAATCCCCAGATGCAATGACATGATCTATGATTCATGGACTGCATGGAGAACGACGTTAAACACTTTTGATATCTGTTTGGGAGGTTTATGAGAATTTGCAAATGAAATATTAAACTGTAAGATGACAAAAAGTATCTTTAGGTTTGAAATAAAAATCATTTTGCACAAGATTTGTTAATAGTGTGAATGCAAGTAATCACAAAAGAAATGTTGCTTTTTAGTAAAAGCACTTAATTACTAACTTCAGTTTTTGAAAGAATCCATTTGAAAATCTTTGAATTACCACATGTAACTCGATTTCTTCAAATTGTATGAACCCATCACAAAAGGATTAAATAAACAATTATTTAATACATTACTACCATTAATATATATGAAAAAAGGAGAGTAAAGTATCAGTGACAGTCAACAGCAAAAAAAAACCTAAGTAAATATTTTTCTTGTTTTTCATGTGTATTTTTTACTTATTATAAAATTAACTACAATGTAAAAATAGGAAGCTTTTATACTATTTATAGGCAGATTATGTAAAATAAATAATAGTATAATAAAACATTTTCATGATATATGCTTGCAAGCAGTTTGTGTATAATTCAATAGTTTGATATGAGGTACATTTTCTAAGTGATTTACAACTTAATGATCCAAGTAGTAATCACGCAAAGTTCAAAGTGCAATGAAACAATAAAATTTAAGTGTAAATAAATGTATACTGTTATGAGTTTGA
The DNA here is from genome assembly GCF_004210375.1 of Tachypleus tridentatus. NCBI lineage: Eukaryota > Metazoa > Arthropoda > Merostomata > Xiphosura > Limulidae > Tachypleus > Tachypleus tridentatus. The sequence goes on along the minus strand of NC_134832.1, from coordinate 9,720,037 downwards.
GTTATTTAAAATAAACAGATATAGCTTCATATTACAATCTTACATTATTTCAGAAAGAAAATGGTAATTTAGATTTATTTTAATTTTTCTTTATGGTCATGAATGAATTCAGTCAAATTGAACAGTTGTATAAAGCTGAGGTACAGAAAATAATAGATAAAGTATAATTTTTTTTTTCGGAAAAAAATTTGAGATTTGGAGATTTTAATGATCATACAAATAAAACTTGTGATTTTTGAGATTAAGAAAAGTATTTTAAATGTAAATCTACTAAATTTTGTGAAGGTACATATACTGTATTAAAAATTATGAAATGAAAACTTTAAGAAACATGATATAATAAAACGTTTTCATGAGACATGCTTGTGACTAGCTCCTGCATAATGTAGTATGATAGTGTAACATAAGTTACATGTTCACTGAGTGGCTTGCAACTTACAGCGGTGTGAGTAGTATTTAGAGAGTTAAACAAAAACTATGATCAGTTTAATTTTGATGTTTTTAACACTGACAAATAAACATTTCTCTGTTTTCTATTAGTTTGGGTAGAAATAAGGCCAAATATGTGCAGAGACGACTTATTTACAGCTTTGTTTCATATGTTGACAAGTTGTATCTATTTATGCAGAAAGTTTAAATGTTTCTACACCCAAGTAATAGTACATTTAATTCAGAAATCTAAATTAGTCAATTATATCTTTCTAACTGTTAAGTGAAGTGTATTATAAAACCATAAATTAATTTTTTATTGTTTTTTGTTTTGTAAGGAAAGCTAAATAATAATTTGAGTTGTTACAGGGCTTGAATAAAAATAATTTCTAAAATAACAAAAATTATACTAAATTTTACCTCATTATGACAATCATTAATAAATTATGAAATTTATCACGATTTTATTGAATTTGTTCTCAAATTAAGCAAACATCAAACTCAGTTTTAGTGTTTTATACATTTCTTTTTAGATAGCTTGGTTTGCTGTGGGCTGTTACTACTTGCTAATCAGTAAAACGGATGCAGCTAGAAGGTACTTAAGGTATGATTTACTTCCTTAAATTCCTGATTACTGGAATCAGTGTCATTCCCATGTGATTATTTGCTATTCATGTCTAAACAACTTTGTTTAGTGCTAGTAAAACCTTGAAGAGGTGAGAATGAAGTATACACAATATTTTCACTTAAGGCCAATGAACATAAAGAAAAAATATGTATTGTGCATTGTTAGACTCAATCACTTATTTGAGTTGAGCTTCTAAAGATGAAAATAAGAAAAGGGGGAAAAAAAACTTTTTTAGCATTTAATAGGGAAAATATGAACACTATGAAATTAGTCTAAATACCAGCTGGTCAAAAGTTTAAGACCATACTGAAATGAAGCGTTAATTGATAAACACGTAATGAAATATAGTCATTTGTGTTCAAGCATTAGCGTTGTTAACATCTTCCACTGACATCTGTGTTACATTGGGTGAAAATATGGTACAGGCTAAAAAGTTGACAGAGTTTGAATGTGGCAGAATTGTCGAGCTTTGAAAGCAAGTTCTCTCTCAATGTGGCATTGCTGGTGAGATTGGGCATAGTAAAACTGCTGTTGCAAATTTCTTAAAAGACCCTCTAGGGATACAGAACAAGAATTTCAAGTGGTTGGCCCAAGAAAATTTTGCCTGCGTTGAGCAGGTAGATTCAACTGGTTGCCCAGCAAGACACCAGCCGATCGTCAAACCAGATTAAGGCTTTTACAGACGCAGAATGCTGCTCAAGAACAATAAGACGGCATCTACGAGAGAAAGGCTTTAAAAACCGTAAACGTTTTCAAAGGGCACGCCTCTTTCTACACCACGAAACAGCTCGGTTAAACTTTGCTGAGAAGCACTAAACATGTGACATGCACAAGAGCACTGAACATCCTCCGTGTTCTCTCTTCTACCAGTTGGGGGGGCAGGTCGCTGTTCAATGTTAAAGGTATATCGCTCTCTTATTAGATCGAAACTCGATTATGAATCAATGGTCTATGGCTCTGCCAGACCCTCGGCCTTAAAGATGCTGGACCCCATTCATCACCAAGGACTTCGACTTTGCACTGGGACTTTCCGTACCTCTCCAGTTCAAAGTATATACATTGAATCTCATGAACCTTCTCTACACCTTTGCCCTTTGTAACTATTTTTACAATATACTTCGAAACTTCATTCCTTACCAAAGCATCCCACCTGGAAATGTGTTTTCCTTCCTCGGTGGGCAGTACTTTTTCAGAACAGACGATCTGTCATTGCTCTGTTTGGCCTTCGCATCTGGGCGCAATTGGATGAATTGGGTCTGTCCTTGGATAACATTGCAGATTCCACAAGTTGGCCCATCCCACCATGGCTTATTACAGCCCCCAAATGTGACCTTTCTTTCAGTCACCTAAAAAAAGGCAGATACTCCAGATTGGAAGTACTATCTTTTATTCAATGAATATCTTTCAAACAATCATTCAGTTCCCATTTATACAGATGGTTCCAAATCAGGTAATTCAGTGGGCTCTGCTATGGTTTGCTATGGGTCAGTAGTTGCACGCAGAATCCCTTCTACAGCTTCTGTGTTTGCTGCTGAACTGTATGCCATATCTCTTGCCCTGGATCATATTGCAGCTGAGCAGTACTCCAACTGCACTATTTATACTGATTCGCTTAGTTCTATACTTGCCTTGGAATCGCTACACGTTAGCTCACATCCTATTCTCGCTGATATTCGAAACCGACTGGCCCATTTCTCATCAGCAGCTACTTCAATCCAGTTTTTCTGGATACCAGGCCATGTTGGTATTCGCGGGAACGAGCTTGCAGACATGGCAGCTAAATATGTCTGCTTCAGCACCATCACTCCTATGCCTATTCCGTACATGGACTATGGTGTTGTCTTCAAGGCTCGACTCCGTGCCAACTGGCAGTCCACTTGGAGTGAGAAACGTGACAACAAACTTTTTCAAATCAAACCCAAAATTGGACTTTGGCCATCTAGCTTCTGTAAAGTTCTAACTAGACTAGGCATTGGTCACAGTTTTTAACTCATCATTTTCTTTTATCTGGAACTGATGCACCAATGTGTAGTTTGTGTAACACTCAAATCACTATCGGCCACATTTTACTTTCTTGCCATCGTTACAATTCTCAATGACGGCAATATTTTAAACATATTTTTTCCCAGGGTCAGTCTGTAACATTGGACAGAGTTATTGGTGATGGTGACTCTGTCCACCTTGATAATGTTTTTAATTTTTAATGGCCATTAATCTTTTAATCTCATTTAAGTGTTGCATATTTATTCATTACACCTTTTAATTGTGGTTCCTTTTTACAGTTTTAATCTCTCTCCTTCAATTTGACATTGGACAATGGCCAGAACATTAAATAACTCGACACCAGGACTGGAAAGGCCAACTTCAGGTGACTAACGCTACTGTTTGAACTACTCGTTAGTCGTCCTGGCGAGTTGTTATTATACTTTTGCTGCATATCATTTCACACTTTTACTACTTAACTTTTAGTACTGGCCATATTGACTCATAACCCGAACCAGGACTGGAAAGACCAACTTCAGGTGACTGACGGTGGTTTTTATACTTACCTGTTAGTCTTCCTGGCGGGTTATGATCATTACCATTCTGCTACAGGTAGTTCTTTACAACTTTGTTGACTGGATGTCAACATTGGTTTTTACGCCATTTTCTGTTTTAATTGCCGTTTTGCTTTTATTTTCAATTACTTTTACAAATTTTACTCCATTTACTTGACTTTTATCTTTTTACTGGACATTTGGCTACTCATTGTTACAATTTTGCTATGTATCTTTTAAAACTTCTATTCTTTTACATTTTGATACTGGTTGCTATGACACATAACCCGGAACCAGGACTGGAAAGACCAACTTCAGGTGACTGACGGTGGTTCTTGAACTTACCTGTTAGTCTTCCTGGTGGGTTATGATCATTACCTTTTTGCTAGAGTAAATACCTTACAACTTCTTATACTCTGCCTTCTATCTTAACATTGTAGACTAGGTGTCAACATTGGTTTTATACTTTTTTGTTTTACCTTCATTTCCATCTATGTCTATTACTACATTTATTTATTTTTTTATTTATTTTTTACATTTTTACCGAATGTCTGGCGCAGATAGCCTCGCTGCTTTGTGCCATTAAACACTAAATCAATCAATTAATCAAGCCATTATGTAAATTAAAAAAAAAGCAAAGGTTCTAAGACCTAAACCTAAAGTATAACACTTGGAACATTAATCCATTTTTACTGAACTCCAAATACAACCACCTCCTGCCATCTTTCATCAAGCCACTCTTCTATCCAGTTAGTTAATTTATTCTCCACACTTAAAAAGCATGTCAAAAGATTTGTAAGGCAAGATTTTCCCTCAGTGAAACCATGTTGACTATCCAATAAAACTCTAAACTTTGCAAAGTACTTTTTTATCAGACTTTTCAAAACTTTTTCCACAACTGTTGTAAGACTAATAAGCCTATAATTACTGGAACAATTTCTATTACTTCCCTGGGAGATAGAGATGACATTAGCTAATTTCCAATCTGTTGATATTTGTCTACTGCATAAGGACTTGCACAAAATTGTGGCAGGTGGCTCACATATCTAATTCTTGACCTCCTTCAAAACCCTCGGGGAAATATTATCTGGCTCAGGAGTGTTATCATTTTTTAAACTTTTCAGTTTTAACAAGCTAAGTATATGAAGAGTATTTCCACCACTAATTCTATCAGATGTAATAGATGTACGAGTTTCATAGCTATTGCTATTATCACTTTCTAAATGCTTCAGAGTGTTTAAAACCTTATTTAGCTTTTAGTGGCTGGCTTGTTATTGAAGTTTTATGTTCATTACTGTCTCAAAGAACTGGAAGTGTGGATTCCTGTACATGGTGAGGGGATCTCCCAAGGAAGGTTCTACTCTTTCAGTTTACCTCCTCTGGGATTTAAACATCCACCCACGTGTTTGCCATGCATGATTACCTGTGAGGGGGAAGAGAGGATCCTGGTGGTTGACAAGTCCAACCCTAACATACCACTTTGGCTTTGAATTCCTGTAGATTGGCAGCCTTGGGGTGGTCCCCCTTGGGTCAGTCGGCTGGTCCACTTGGGCTAGGGTCAACCAAGTACCAGTGTTGGATGTTCTCAACAGGTGTTGTGGACATTGTATCTGATGCTGGTGTTTGGGTATAGTGCTCATGAAACCCTGGCATTGCTGCAGTGTCCTTATTTAGCATTATAGTACATTTTCACATAGGGCTCTATGGTGGGTGGGGTCAGTGGGCACCGAAATATTCCTTTTTCTTGTTATACATCCTCCAAATAAAAACTTAAATAAAATAGTGAAAAAACAGTCCATAGGTAAACGACTGCATCTTGAATATTCTGAGCAACAATCTTCAACATCTGTAACACCTGTTGTACCTTGTTTTCTTATACTACATTCTCTTTCAGACAAACATTTAGGGCAAATGTCTCCCTCTTTTCATTTAGAAGGGACTAGAGAGACTTGCTGGCTCTCCAAGGTCTGTAAAGAAGCTTTGCTCTGGTGACATATTGGTGGAAACATCCACATCTCAACACAGTGAACTCCTCTTGCATTTAAAGATGACTGGGGATATATCTATTTAAGTTATGCCTCATACTACTTTGAATTCATCAAGAGGAGTTATTGTTGAGAGGGATTTGAAGAACATCCCTGAGTCAGAGATTCTTGCTGGTTTCTCTACCCAAGGAGTTTCTACAGTGAGGCATATCTCTACTCGCAAGATGGAATTACGATGCTAACCAATGTCCTTATTCTGACATTTACATCACTGAATCCTCCAGTCACCATGTTATCTTAATTGCAAAGTAAGGCCATACATTCCAAATCCTCTCAAATGTTTCCAGTGTCAGCAGTTCGATCACTTAAAGACATCATGTCATAGTTCTTTGACATGTGGTCATTGTGGTGGCAAGGACCATGATGCCTATCAGTGTGAAATGGACCCTCATTGCATCATTTGCAATGGCTCTCCCGTCCTACATTCATTCGTGCCCTAAATGATTGGAAGAAAAAGAGGGACAACATTTGAAAACAATTCATAACATTACTTATTCCTGAAGCTCGAAAGTTGTTGTCCACCACTTCATCTCAGACATGTGCTGCTGCACTTCCTTCCACTCCTACAGTGGGAGTGCAGACGGATCTCTCTGTGCCTCCAAATGAAAAGTATTTTGACCTCAAAGGTTCAAAAGTTGATGAATCAACTTCAACACCCATCTCTGTCCCGAACATACATATCAGCAAATCCCGAGATCTACTTCCTTTGGTTTTGGGTGTGGGCATTTTCTCGGATGCATCTTCTTCTCCCATTTCAAGATGCAAAACGATCATTTGTTCACGTCCTCAGCTGCTGGAATCCTCTTCAACAAGAAAGACCTGTCCAATCAACCCAAGGCAGGATCCATGCAGGTCAGTAGACCTCACTCGAATAAAAACAGTGAAGAAAAAATATGTGGTCATAAACAGAAGGGTTCTCCACCCAGTTTGCCTACACCTAACTAAAAATGGCCACCTTGATACAATGGAACTGTTGAGGTTTACATTCTAATCTAGATGACATCAAAACACTGATTGCTTCCTACTATCCTTTGTCTTTCCTTACAGGAAACATTTCTGAAACTTGCCAATACAGTCACTTTTTGGCAGTTTTCTTTGTAAAGAAATTACAGGCTGTGTGATGGATGAATGCATGGAGGGGTGGCACTTCTGGTTGATCAGCATGTGTCCACCCTATCTTTGCTACTTGACACACCCTTGGAGGCCTTAGCCATCTGTGTTTCCTTGGTTCATACCATCACCGCTTGTTCTGTGTACCTGTCTCCTGAAGAGACCTATGATCAATCAGACCTTGATGCTCTCATTGAACAGTTGCCATCGCCTTTTTAATCCCGGAGGACTTTAATGGACATCATCCCCTCTGGGGAAGTGCTGATATTGATGGGAGGGATCACTCCATAGAACGTATGCTCTTTGACCACAACCTTTCTCTTTTCAATAGCAGTTCTTATACTTATTTTCATGCACATAGTCAGTCCTTTACTGCTATCAATCTTTCAATTTGCTCCCCTTCACTATTCTCTCACTTTTCACGGAGGATTGACAATAATCCACAAGGTAGTGAACATTTTTCTATAATTTTCAAAGAGACTGGCCATGGTTGATGCCACTCGATCTGTGTGCCACGGTAGAAGCTGGGTCAAGCAAACTAGCCCTCTTTCACTGCTCTCTCAGAACTTGATTTTGCCATTGTAAGCCGTCAATAGATAACTGTGTGGCAGCAATAAGTAACTGTATTATACAGGGAGCTGCTCAGTGTATTCCTAAAACTTTAACATGTTTTCTGCCTGCCACAGAAGGCTCAAAAACGGGCCTGGAATACTTTTCTTAGGTATTCCACACTCTAGCACTGCATCGCTTTCCAGCAGACCTGTGGGTAAGATGTCAAAGCCAGAAGGAATCTTGGATTAAGTTCACAACCAGCATATTTTCTACCACCATTTTCAAAGTCATATGGGAGAAGATTCGTAAAGGCAGGGGGCAATATAATTCTGTCCACCTCTCGATCTTGCTCTCTAATGGCTAGGAAGTAGCTGATACCCAGAACACTGCCAATACTCTAGGTGAAAGCTTTTGCCAGATATATAGCACTTCTGCTTCTTGCTCCACCTTCTTAGCCATCAAGACTCGGGCATAGGGATCACCTCTTTCCTTTCAAGCTGATTGTCTCTATGACTATAATCGTACCTTTATACTGGTGGAACTCAAACTGGTCCTTCATTGGTCTTGCAGTACATCAGTCAGACCTGATGATGTACACTATGTAATGCTGCACCTTGTATCTTCTGATTGTTTTTAACCAGATCTGGTAGGAGAATGTTCTTTCAGGTTGCCTGGCACCAGGCTATTGTCTTATTTTTCTCTAAGCCTGGGAAGAATCCCAAGATTCCTTCAAACTACTGCCCAATTGCTTTGACAAGCTGTCCCTGTAAGACCTTAGAGAGGATGGTTAATGCTTGTCTTGTTTGGTTCCTCAAATCAAACAACTTCCTCTCACCCACCCAGTGTGGGTTCTGACGACAGCACTCCACCATGGACCACCTAATTTGACTTGAAACGTTAATCAGAGAAGTCTTTCTCAAAGAACAACATCTTGTATCAGCATTATTTGACATTGAGAAAGCTTATGATACAACATGCACAGTTGGATGAATTGGGGCTGTCCTTGGATAACATTGCTGCATCCACTGGTTAGCTCATCCCACCATGGCTTCTTACGGTCCCCATTTGTGACCTATCTTTAAATCATCTGAGAAAAGTAGACACCCCTGATTGGAAATACTGTTCGTTATTTGCTGTACATCTTTTGAACCATCCTTCCATTCCTATTGATACAGATAGTTCAAAATCAGGTGACTGGGTGGGCTCTGCCATGGTTTGTTGTGGTTCGATGGTTGCATGCAGAAGCTTCTGTGTTTGCTGCTGAACTGTATGCCATTTTTCTTGCCCTGGATCACATAGAAGCTAAGCAGTACTCAAATTGCACTATTTATACTGACTTTCTTAGATGTCTACTGGCCCTGAAACTGCTTCACATCAGTTCACACCATGTTCTAGCCAATATTCAAAACTGACTAGCCTATTTCTCTTTAACATCTACTTCTCTCCAGTTTTTCTGGATACCAGGCCATGTTGATATTCACAGGAACAGCTAATTCTGTGTGCTCTGGCACTACTACTGCTGTGCCTATTCCATACATGAACTATGGTCCTGTATTTAAGGCTCGGCTCCATGCCAGTTGACAGTCGACTCAGAGTGAGCAATGTGACAACAAGCTTTTCCAAATAAAACAGCATATTGGATGCTGGCCTTCTTGCTTCTGTAAGGATTGGAAAGAGGAAGTTGTTCTAATTAGACTATGCATTTGTCACAGTTCGTTAACTCATTGTTTTCTTTTATTGGGGACTGATGCACTAATTTGTTGTCTATGTGACACTCATGTCACAATAAGCCACACTTTACTGTCTTGATGTGGTTACGACTCTCAACAACAGCACTGTTTTATATATGTTTTGTCCCAAGATTTATCCATAATGTTAGACAGTGTCATTGGCGATGGTGATGCTGTCCATCTTACAAATGTTTTTTAGCTTTTAAATGTCATTGACCTTTTTAATGCTACTTAAGTTTTTAATTTATAAAATACACCTATTTTTAATATTATTCACTTTCGAGAATTAAAGTATAACTAGTTCTATTGGAAATTAGATAATAGTCAGGAGTGGAAAGGCCAGCTTCAGGTGTCTAACACTGATGTTTGAACTCCCTGTTAGTCATCCTGGTGAGTTATAGTAATTAAAATTATTTTATAGAAAGTCTTTGCAAATTTCTATTACTTTACTTTCTGAAAACGGCCGTGATGTCAAATAACTCGAAACCAGGACTGGAAAGGCCAACTTCAGGTGACTAAGGTTGATGTTTGAACTTATCGGTTAGTCATTCTGGCAAGTTATGATAATTATACCACAAAAAGTCCTTTACAACTTCTATTATTGTAGTTTATCTCTTACTGCTTTAAACTAGATATAAAAATTGGATTTAATGCTGTTTATATTTTTCATTCAGAAATTAAACTTTGTTTTGTCTTAATTCCTTTTTACAAATTTTAATAATTTTAGTTTAAATTTAACATTTTTCCAGATTTGTGGTGTAGATAGCCTAGTTGCTTTGCACCATAAAATGCCAAACCAACAAACCAACCATTTAGCAGGATAAAGTATACTACAACTCTTAAAAATATCGGTATGATAAATCCTTTTTCAAATGATAAAATCAAAATGTTTACATTTAATCAAAACAACACCTTTTCATAAGTAAAAGAATAAGTATACAATGTACAACTCACAAAGAACTTGCTTGAGATTTCACTCTTACCCACGTTAACCACACTAGCAGATTTTTAACTATTTTCTTGCAGTTGTCTACCATTGTGGTCTTTAAGATCATCCCCAGATTTGGCAAAGACCCTGTCCCTGTCTGTTATTTTGCCCAGTGGACAACAGACTTCTTTAAATGACGTCTGTCTTGTTTACAGCTATAAAGAGCCTTCATTTTGATCCAGTTTGCAGCCATTGTGTGACATTATCTTTCATACTCCAACATAATATGATTCATTATCACCTTTTGTGGTTTAAGCACAAGTTCTACCCTTGTCTCTCTTTGGGATTGCTTCGTGGGTCAGTTAGCTAGTAGGGCCACAGTAATTGCCAAGGTGTAAGAACATTTCTTTGTCTTGACATTGATCAATAAGTCAATCTCCCATTTACTGCATATATGGTGGTGCCATTAGAAGAGATGGTTCTCTATGTTTAGAGATAGTCTTTATTGCCATCTCTATGGTTAGAGCAGTCAGGTAGACCTCATCTTTATGATCAAAGTCCAGCACCAGCTTTCCTTTATAGTAAACTCTTGCTTTTATCTTCATGAGACTTGGTTGGCCCTCCAGAGGATAATCATAGATTAACCTACTAATTTATTTTTAACTGTTATAATTTAACTTGTTTTATAAACTTGCTAATGAATTTATAGTTTCATTTTATCCCTTATAACTGGCCTTTAAACAGCTTTCTGGTTCAGTTATTTAAATTCATTGTTGTTTAAACATTTTAAAGCAGTGTAGCAGACATGTCTTAGTGGCTGGTATGTTAAGTTGCAGATTGAATGAGCAAAGATTCAAGCTATGATATTGCTGAACATGTTATGCATTTTCAGTGTTGAACATATTATAAAGTGACAAGAATCAGGCAAAGCTTTTATGGAAGAGGGTTCTGGTAAATGGTTGCCTTCTCTATGTCTATTAGCTTAAAATTAAGGATGTTATACCTAAATGTCTGACCCAGCTGTTTAGCCCATATACTACATAATGTAACATTCACATTGAAAGTTTCATAACCTTTAAAGAATACTTAATTATTTAAAATAGCTACAGGAAATGCAAGAGAACACACACACACACACACATACATAGACATATTGAAACTACACAAATATGTATTATATGGTTTTAAAACAAACTGAAAATTGATTAATATTTAGCTTGATTCTTTAAATCCAAGTTATCTTTGCCATTTATTTGTATAACATTTTACCCATACATTTGTAGACTACTTAGTTTATGGTTATTGGAACAAGTGAATAGCAATTCTGGTGTAAAAGTTAATGTCAAGTTTTTAAGGATGTTAATGTAACTAAATTTAACTAGGTAGGGGGAAGAAGAGAAAAATAACATTGAATTATAATGAGGCTTAAGGTCATATAAGTGTAACTGGTTCTCTAAACTGTCATTGTAAGACAAGGTATATTTAAGTTTGATAATAGTATTTAGATTTCCTCATAAATAGTCAAGTTAGAGAGTTGTTGATCATATATTTGATTTAAGTGGAGAACAGTTTTTGCCTAAAGTGGAAATTGAAAAACTGTCAGAATGTAATACAAAGTTACTGAATAAACATGATCTTTAATTGCCCAGTGTGTTGAAGTGTTTAACTTTCACATTATTTCTTATGTTAATGACAAAAATTGGGAATATTTTCGGACTGCAGATGACTTCCTAAAGTGAAAATATGCGAGAAATCAATTATTTTGCATCTGAATTCTTTATTTTGCAAAGTAAATCAACCTGGTTTTTGAAGTCTCTAACACTCGAAACTGTACATCCATACTCACTAAATATGAGACATGGATAACCGTAGAAAATCATGTAGTATAAATAATTAGATAAACCACAAAAACATAGTTGATAACCTGAGCACATTTAAAAGTTAGACTTCTGTACTTCAAGGTTATCATATTTCTTGTTATGTCATACATCTGAAAAAAATAACTTAACCTTTTATGAAAGAAAAAAAAAGGTAAAGTGTTCAATAAATTCTCCACTAACCACATATAAATAATATTATACAGTTCTGCTGGAATTTGGGGAAAATATCTTAATTTCACTTGTTTCATATTTAACTTTTCGGCATCAACTTCATAACCTTTTTGAATTCAGATGAAATTATATAAATTCATCTTCAGTTACCTTTTACTGTGCAGAAAATTTCACATATGGTTTAAAAAATGTTTTTCTTACTCAAACATGAACTCATATATGTTAATTTAAAGTTTTTAGGACTTTGAGAACAATTAGTAGTAGATTATTTACATGAATTCTCTTAGTTATTTATACAGAAGATTAAATCATTTCATGATTGATCTATAGTTATTAATACAGGGTATATCAAGGTTCTTGGAAACTTTGAAAGTCTTTCAATTGTTTTAGTAGCACATCCAAGACCTTAAAAATCCTTTTTATTTGACATTTTCCTTGCAAAGTTCTTGAAAGTCTTTTATTTTTTGTAAATTTCTATTACTTTAAATTTGATCACTTTAGAAGAAAGGTGAATGAAATTTATATAAATTTTTGTTTTACAATTATTATCTTTAAACACTGTTGTGAACCTCAGTGTCTGTTACTGAATGTCTAGTGCATGTGCTTTGTGTCTGGAGTATATTTTGCAACCATTTCATTTTCAACTTCCTGCTGAAACTCATTTACAAATGACAAATATTTGTTTAGAAGAAGAAGAAGAACCTTTCTGTTGCAGAAAAACTTTCTGCATTCCTAACAAAAAAAAAAGTCAAAATAGTTGCAATATGTGAATGTGCATTGTCAAGTTACATTAAAAACAAATGCTTTTGGCTAATTTTCAGACAGTATGTCTTTTTATGTAAGATTTCCAGAGCCATTGGCCCAGAGCAAAAAATCAAAACTTTGATTCTTACACTTGTAGCAAATTATTAACCTTCACTTGAAGGCCGAAAAGTTTTTGTTGAACAAAAGCTCGTCTGCCTGAAAAAAGAAAGTACTATCAAAATTTTTATTATTTGCTGTTAGTGGATCAGAGTTTTGATTTGGTCTGGGATTTTTTCAGTAACATTGCACAAACGATCTTTCTTTATGTAAACTGTCTTTGTGTATTGAAAAATACTTTTGTTGGTGAGTACTACAGGGAAGGCATTTTTAATTAAGTATTTTTTAATATTGTTAAGTTCATGAAAATAACCATAAGAGCTGATAAGTTTATATGCTCTGTGAACTAAAATACTCATTAAACTAATTTTGTAACAGGTATAAATGTGCTGAAGTGGTAATACAGGAGAGAAAATGTTGGTTTGTGGTAGTACTTAGGTTTTAGCTTGCTGTTCTGGTTAATAACCTCTAGATCTAAAAAAAATGCAGTTTGAATATTTATTGCTCTTCAACCATGAACTTGATTTTCTTGTGCTTTGAATTTAACTGATCTTGAAACTTTTTGACATGATTTTGCTTTCTGTGTATACAATAAAAGTGTCATCAATATATCTTATAAATTAGAGGTTTGAATGGATATGACTGTATCCAGTTGATTTTATAAGAACAAATTATCTAGTATGGAAGCAAGTGGTGAGCTCATGGCTACACTGTCAATTTGATCATGTGTCTTATTATGTAAGACAAAATGAAATTCTTTGGTCATAATTTAAGGTAGTTTAATAAACGTGTTTATAATTAAGCCATTGAATTTAGTGTTATCAGGAAATCTTAAGTCATGACTTAATTTGATTACTTCATCAAGTGGAATTTTAGCATAAAATGATTTAATATCAAAACTTGTTATGTATACAGATGAATCAAATTCCAATGTTTGATGAATTTAGAGAAATCAAAGGAGTCTTTAAGGGTAAGTTATTCATAGTAAACAGAATTAAGAACTTGTACAAAAATACAGCTAGCTTATGAATGTGTGTTCCTATGTTAGGTACAATAGGTCTGATCGGTTTTTCTGCTTTATGGAGTTTAGGCAGACCTTATGTAATGTCACTGTGTGATCCACCACGTCTAATGTGGTTATTCACTTAATCAGAAATAGTATTCTCTTTTTTTTTATTTTAATAGGAGTCTCTGAAGTTTATATTTTCTCTGATGGGTGGAATCTTTATCTAAAACTCTAAACTTGCTGGAGTCATTTAAGGTGACATCGAATCTGTCAAGATAGACTTGTTTGTTAAGAATGACAACTCCATTTCCTGTGTTTGGATTTGAGAGCACTACATTATTTAAATAGTTTAGATTATTCAAGGCATATCAGTAGAGCTTATCTCCAAGCTTTAACTTGACAAGAAGCTGACAAACAACATCTACTTCTTCCACTGATCACTGTGATATGATGGGAAGTAATAGACTGTTACATAAAACAGACATTTTTGTCTTTTTCCTCTGTTCCAACATCTTTTATGCAATGCATTACTTGTTGCACAACTAGATCTTCATCTTTACAGTGTAAATGCAGAAAATTCAGACTACCTTTCACTACATCTTAAAAATTTTCTGGAGACTGTATGAATGGATCATAATAAACTAAAGTTATGATGAGAGTGTGATAAAAGTAAGGTACAATAGCATGGTAATACAGTAGTTATAAACCCAAAAGCAACTTGTAGTGATGTTTTGTATTGAGTATATAGTATATTATTACTTATTGTGAAACAATAAACAAATTTCATTACATTATTCAAGTTTGATAAAGTCTTCTCCAAAAAATAAGTCTTTACATTGTCATTATTTTTTAGTAAAAATACATTTGTACACAAAATTACAGAAGGAAGGTTTGAGGACTTTTAATTTTAAGAGATTATATGAGTTATAAAATGTGGGAAAAGAATTCCAAGATCACAGTAAAATTTTATTTAATAAACACGTTAGATCAAAATCAAGTGAAAGTTGTGCCTTTTTGAAATTTTGAGCCTTAAAATACAAAATTGACTGTGATACACAGTAGTTTTGGATTCTTAACAGTTCATTTTATATGAAGATGGAACCAGACCATAACTATAATGCTGTGTTTACAAACGAGAAAACATTAATGTAATTGATGGAAATGTAAATAGCTACAATTGGAGAAATAATTATGATTTTGTGTATTTAATAAGAGTATGTGAGCTTGATAGGGTTTTATGTGCATTCACTTGTTGATTTGTGGTTGTTAAGATCATTGTTACCTAAGTAACATCACATTTCTGAACCATATTAACTTAATGTACTTCCAAGGACTATTCAGATGCAGTGAGACTTACTTTTTAATCCTTGAGTTTGTGCATTATCTTACCATCTACTACTTATTGAACATTTATTTGTTTACTGGTGATTTGAAAAACAGTGTGTTACTCTGTAGCTTTTGGTGTACATCTCAGATACTTGTAAAATGTGAATGCTAGAATTTGTATTTTACTTAATAAATAAGTAAAAAAATCTATGAAATTGATTTTTTCACAACTTTAATTAATTTCATGAAATTGAAATTGACCTAATGTTTAAAAAAGAAAGATCCCTGATTTTTTTCAACTGAGAGATCATCTAGCTTGTAATATTTCTTCACAATCTGCTTAAAAGTACATGTTACCATACTATTTACTTAAGTAAGCTTTCCCACAGTTTTACTGAAGAACAAAAGACCATTGTTTTCCTTTTCTTTACTTAAGTGCATCATTACAGTATTTGGTGTTTAATCAAAAAAAAATCATAAACATGTAACTGGTTCTTAGCTGTTCATTTTTAATCAGTATTGATAGATCAATTACATAATTCTTAATTGATTTACTATAATTTTTTAACATTAAAATGAATATCGATGACCAATGAAATGGTAAATTTATTTACTATGAACTCAGATATTTTACAAATTAAACAAATTCTGCTTCTTTGTCTTTAAGATGAATGTAAGGTTTGTTTATATTTTTGTAAACCATGTGTAATCAATGGAAATGAAATATATCATGAAGAACACAGGTAAAACGTTACATACTTATACTAGATAAAGAAATAGACTTTTCCCCTCCCTCTCTGTGGGTGTGGATTAAAGTAATCAAAACACTAGTTAAGCTGTGCTGGGTAAGAAAATGTCACCTTTCACATTTTTCAGAAATAGAAATGCACATTTTCCCATAAAATGTTTGTAGTGTTTTATAAAACAAAACTGTGTTCCTTTTCTTCATTACAGTAAGGCCACAACTTTAGATAGAGTATTTGGACCAGCCTGGCTAGTGTATGGTCATTCATTTGCTGTGGAGAATGAACATGATCAAGCAATGGCTGCCTATTTTAAGGCATCTCAGCTTATGAAAGGGTAGGTTGGTTTATGTGTAAATATTCATTTTATGTATTTGCAGACTTGTTATGCCCATATTTGTTTTACATTCATTTGGTAATCTAATTCCTTCAGCCATATGCAAACGTATGCTAATCAGAGAGGAGGAAACGTTAATGAAGCTGATATAACTAATTTTTAAATGTGTCCTAAAATTTGCAAATACAGTGGTATTAAACAAAGAATAATGTCTATGCTTTACTTGGTCAAAAGTGATTAATGGAGTGAGCAAAATTTTCTTTGTGCTTTTTCTTTGATGCATATACAGCATATGTTGTTAATCACTCACAATTAGCCTTACAGCTATAAACAGAATAATTGAAATTATTTTTACAACCATACATTTTCAGATTTAAAAAATGCTTCTTGAGGTGAATTCCTGTATGTGGTGAGGGGACCTCCTTGAGAAGGTTCTGTACTTTCAGTTTACCTCCTCTAGGATCTAAACATTCACTCACATGTTTGCTGTGCATGGTGACCAGTGAAGGAGAGGAAAGGATTCTGGTGATTGAGGGGTCTAACTCCAACACACCACTTTGGTCTTGAATTCCTGTTGACCGTCAGCATTGGGATGGCACCCCTGGGTCAGTCGGCTGGTTCACTTGGGCTAGGGCCAACCGAATACCAGTTTTGGACGTTCTAAGTGGGTGTTGTGGACATTGTGTCTGATACTGGTATTCAGGTATAGTACTCATAAAACCCTAGCATTGCTGCAGTGTTCTTGTTTGGCATTGTAGTGCATCTTCTTGTAGGGCTCCATAGTGAGTGGGGTCATTGGACACTGAAATATAGCATTTCTGTTATGGATACCCTCATTTATGAGAAAATAAATAAAAATGAAAGAAAAAAAATAACAGATAATTGGAAAACAACCATGCATGGACGACTCTGCTGTACAGTCAATATCGCAGACAGATTCTGTATCTTGATTTCTGGTTATTCATTCCTTATCCAAGAAATATTTAGGGCAGATGACCCCCTTTTTTATTCAAAAGGGATTAGAGGGGCTTGCTGGCTCCCCTTAGTCAATAAAGAATTTGCACTCTGGAGACATTTTGGTGGAAACATCTTCACCACAACGTACTGAACTTCTCTCAAAATTGAAGGCCATTGGGGATATACCCATCAAGGTTACTCCATGTACAACTTTGAATTCTTCCAGAAGGATTTAAAGAACATTCCTGAGTCAAAGAAACTTGCTGGTTTCTCCAGCCAAAGCATTTCTGTGGTGCTCCAAATCTCCACTTACAAAAATGGAATTATGGTGCCTTCTAATGTTCTGATATTGACTTTTACATCACCAAATCCTCCTGCCACAGTCAAAGCAGGTTATCTGAACTGTAAGGTACAGCCATATATTCCCAACCCTTTCAAATGTTTCCAGGGTCAATGGTTTTGTCATTCAAAAACATCATGTCATATGGCTCTTTAACATGTGCTCATTGTGGTGGCAAAGACCACAACACATACGAATCCAAACTAGAACCATGCTGTGATCCACATCCCTCTTACGCTATTTCTTTCTCTAAATGGTTGGAGGGGAAAGAGGTTCAATGCCTAAAGACTATAAATAATATCTTCTACCCAGAGGCTTGAAAATTATTGTCCCCAACTCCATCTTGGACATATGCTGCTGCACTCCATTTTACTGCCACAGTGGGAGTGCAGACAGAGCTCTCCATGCCTGCAGCAGAGTCTTTACAAAACATCTGATTGCTCTCCATCATTAAAAGAGTTGATGAATCTACATTTGCTTCCATCTCTGTCCTTGCCACTCGTTCCAGTGACTGCCCAATTCCACTTCCTTTGACTTCAAATGTTTCCTCAGGTCCATCCTCTTTTTACAGCCCTGAGAAGTAAAACAACCATTCATTCACACCCTCAGTCACTGGAATCTTTGTCCACAAACAGAGACCTGCCTACTCGACCCAGGGCAGGATCCATAGAGGTTAATAGACCTTTGTCCAATAGAAGAAAAAAAGAGTTGAAAACAGAAGGGCTCTTGCCATGTTCTCATCCAGGTAAGTAAAAATTACCACTCTGATCCAATGGAATTGTCGGGGTTTTTGTTCAAATACAGATGACATTAAGGATTTGATTTGATTGATTCTTACTATCCCTCGTGTTTCCCCTTACAGTAAAAACATTTTTAAACCTGCCTATATAGTCACCCTTTGGCAATTTTCTTTGTACAGAAATGATAGGTCCTTGGTGGAATTCTGCTTGCCACATGGCAAGAAAAACTCAAAAATGGGCTTGTGATATCTTTCATAGGTATCCCACACTTTTAAATTACATTGCATTTCAGCAGACCTGTGCCCATGATCAGCAATTTAGACATCAAAGTCAGAAAGAATCTTGAATGAAATACACCTCTAGCACCTCTTCTACCACCAGTTTTAAAGTCATATGGGACAAGATTCCAAAGGAAAGTATACTTCAGACCTGATGATATGGTATTCATTACAAGATACTGTGCCATCTCTCTCCTGCTTCTCTTGCTATACTTCTGGTTGCTTTTAACCAGATCTGAAAAGAGAATGTTTTTCCTAATGCATGACACTATGTTATTGTGTACTCCCTTTTTTTTCAGCCTGTAAGATCTTCAAGAGGATGGTTAATGCTTGTTTTGTTTGGTTCCTTGAACCAAACAACTTACTTTCACCCACTCAGTGTGGGTTCCCATAGTAGAGGTCCTCCGTTGACTACCTGATTTGACTTGAAAGGTCAATCAGTGTATTGAATTTTCCTTCTTCTATGAATATAGAATTGTGTATTGTACGTATGTGTTCTGGTTTATGTAACATATATAATAGAAAATTTGTAAATTAAAGCTGTACAGATTAATTAGAAAATAATAACCAGTGGTTATTGTTTGTAAGTATTGTACTTATATTAAGTGTATTTTATTGACATCTTTTTCTTTGAACCTTTTTGTACCACTACTACAGTTTTGTTCCTATGAACAGTTGTTACCAAGAAAATATTGGACTGTTGTTGAGTAAAAAATGTATACTGTAACTTGTTACCAAACAAACACACTGATGTGCATGTGTGTGTAGAAAATTAGTATGTAAACAGTCAAACAAAGATGAAGATCATAAAGAAGAACTGTGTTGAAACCAACAAGTCCAAGTATGTTATAAATGACATTTAAATGAACAAAACAAGCCCAAACGAGAAATGAAATGCTGTATAAATTGAAAGGATCTCCAGGTTACAGGACAATGTGCCCTGGGTTTTGGAGATAACTGCAGATATAGAACCCACATTACCTTGGGTATATAGCAACTACCAGTCTCAACCTCTGTTTTGTCAGTCTCATATTTTGAAGAAATCAAAATCATCAAACAAGTATGTTAGGAGAGCAAAACGTAGGTATTCAAGCCCACAACATCCTACATCTATATCACCCTTCACTGCTTGCAGACAGTTATGGGAAGGAGACTGCTTTCTAAAATAAAAAAAGAAAGAAAAAGTTTTACCACCAGGGGTAAGAAAGATAAACTTACCTCCTGGTGTTAGCATTCTAGCCCCTTTCATAGTAGTAAAGTCCTAAGTTATCAAGTTAATTAGTAGTGCAGTAGACAAATTATACTAATATGAAAGCCCAACCAATTTATCTAAATTTGTTGAACTCTTAACCACCACCTATTAAATGTTTTTGTTGAGTCTACTGTAACTATAATTTTTCAGCCTTGCAATGATTGGTTTTTATCCATATAAAAATGGTCTCAAGTTTTTAAATTATCTTATTATAAATTAGAAATGCTTTTTAAAAATTTGAAGCAAAATGTTTTTAATTTTTACTTTATATTTATTTAACACATTTTTATATTTACCAAAAAACATTTTATTTAATGTTTCTTTATTAGATCTATTAAATATGCATATTCATATCAATATTACAATGAAATTTTGTAATTTATTACAAATTTTACAAAATCTCAGTAATATTGAAGTTATGATACTTTTCTGTTAAGAAAAAAGCTGTATATAGAAAATTAAAGTATTTTATCAACAACTTTCAGATTGATATTAATCAATTAACACTACTTATCTAGTTTAGAATTAAAAATTTAAAATACTTAAATTTTAAAGGTAAAGGCACAACTTTTTCTGTTACAAGAATATTATTATCATAAAAAAAATTAGTGACATCAATTGAAAGGGCATAGCTTGGGTGTTTTACTTTGTAGAATGTTACTGGTTTGATTTAATTCTACTTTATAGTTATTTCAAAATATTAAGGGTAACTGCTTTCACCCAACTGGCTGCAGACAGCTAAAAGTAGTTTGAGTTGAGATGTAGGTTCAGGCACTTAACTCCTAACTCTTATCTGATTCTCCTTAGTTGCTGGCAAGTTTTACATCAGCATTTAGAATTTGCCTGATGGATGGAATGTTCCCAACTCGTTTGGGTGCTATAACCACAGGCATTATCCTTTATGACTTAAGGGCAACAGCAATGAATGATAACATAGGCATAATTCTAAGTTTTAATTCAGTTTTATTGTTTCTGGTTTATATTAAGTTCATTATTGTTTTATAGTTCTGATTTCAATTGCTTATGAACAATTAATATATTGTATAGCATAAGATATGTATGTACTGAGTCTCTAGTGCATGTTTTAATCCAGATTTATAAGAGGAAGAGGATTAATAATTAGGTAATTTGAGCAAATTTCTTTTCATAATTATCCATCCTTTATATATTTATTTTAATAAAAAAAAAGTGTGTCGCTTCTAAAACAGTGCTTGAAATTAGCAGTCACTAGCTGGTAGAGAACCAGTTTGTTCTAGTGTTTAGCCAGTGACAATTCAACAGCATGGGCTTTTTTCTTTTTCTTTTTTGTTTGTTTTAACAACCAGAAAAGGCTGGTTGCAAACATAATATTTATGGAAAAACTACAGAGTAATTGATTGATAAGATTTTACTGGTAGCTTCTTCTTCTGATTTCCTTAAGTTCAAAATAGCAAACGAAAATAGTATATTCAAGCAGTGTTTCACTTTACTATTCATTTCATGTTAGGATATGAAAGTACTAATATTACATAGTTTAAAGCCAGCCTTAGCCTGGTGTTTTAAGCTCTTGACTTGCAGTCTGATGGTTGTGAATTCAAATCCCCATCATCAAACATGCTTGCACTCTCAACTATGGGGGCATTATAATGTACAGTCAATCCCACCTTTTTTTGACAAAAGAGTAACCCAAAAGTTGGTGGTAGTGGTGTTGAATAGCTGCATTCCATTTAGCCTATCACTGTTAAATTATGGACAGATAGTACAGAGAATTCTCATGTAGCATTGCACAAAATTAAAATTAAACACAGATCCAAATTTTGATAATTTAAAAATATGGAATTGAAAATGAGATACTTTGTCGTGTCAGTGGACAAGTTATATCTAGACAGATTCTTTTGCTTGTAGTTTTTAAACTAATTGGCAGATATTTTCCATTTAGTTGCAAGCCCTGTAAAATTTTAAATGAATACTATTTATGCTTAATTGATTGTGATGCAAACATGCTTTAACTTGTTTTCCAGGAATCTTTATTTAAATTAAGTTTTTAACAGTGGGATGATTCATCCTTTAACAGTAAGCTGTATTTCATCTATATAATATGACATTTTATGTATTTTCAAAAGCTGCCATCTACCTTTGCTATACATCGGTCTAGAATATGGGCTTACTCACAATATCCGTTTGGCTGAACGATTTTTTAATCAAGCCCTGGAAATTGCACCTGAAGACCCATTTGTTTTGCATGAATTAGGAGTAGTGGCTTTTCAGAGTCAAGAGTAAGTTTTTTGTTTTTTTAAATTATAAGATTGTTTATTGCAGTTCAAACAGTAATATTTATTTTAATTTTTTTGAAGAAAAAGTTCACTGTAACAGAATTAAAATGTGAAATATTTCTAGTAATTCAATGTACAGAACTCTTTTTATTATGGTTGTTTAGGTTTGAAACATAAAATCAAACAACTCTTTTTACATTAATGATTTAATTTGTATAGAGAATTGTAAATACCTCATTTAGTAGAATCTTTGTTTTGGGGAAACCTGTTGACTACCATGGAAGACTTTGTAATGGCTGTTGTCACATAGTTAAAAGCCATAAAAACTGTGATAGTTATAAGACATTGTCTTTTTTTGTTTAAATATTATTATTTTATGTTCTTGGGTGTATTGTTTAATTAAATAAAAATTATTTAGTTCACTACTTCCATTAGTATAAAAAAGTAGGGTTAAGTGTCATTGACAGTTGATAGCAGAGAAAAAGAGAACTAGGAATGTAGTTTTTTCTTGTTTTTCATCTGTATTCCATATTAATAATTATAAAATTAGCATCTAACTACACAATCGAAAAACCTTATTAAAGGAACAAAAACAGGGCCTATACAGTATCCCATGTGAATGAGGAAAGAAACAGATAGGACAAATGTTATGTTCCTTAGAAATAAGATGCAAAAGACACCAAGGTCATATATCTGCCTTAAATTATCATCTCTTTGAAATGGTCACAAAATACTTTGAGATGAAAATCTTCTTTCAACTCCAAATCACAATTAAGAAAGAAAGGGACTGTTTAGAAACTATAAAAATCATCAAAGCAAATCACCTCTTATTAAACCATGACAATGGCCCGAGCAGCAGCATCTGTATTTGGCAGAAGTCTTGTTCACCTTTCATAAACTTGACCTTCACGTATATTCTGTCACCGGCTGACACCATTTATATTACATTTAATTGTTATGTCTTTTGTATTTGTAATGATATATAAAACTTGTATTGCTTGATATTGATCATACATGAAGAAGATGTCCAAATATGTAGTATGTTACACTATCAATAAAACTTTTTCTTATGGTTGTAAATCATTACTTGCTTACATATAATTACCTTCTTGTTCTTTACTATGCTTTTTTTCATAACATTTCTTATTCCTTATTAGTTTAAAGAATTCCATTTTCATCAGAAAGGTCAGAATTTCTGAAATCCTTTTTTTTGTCAGTTTTTACGTTTGTGATATCATCAGCAAGTTTCCTGCCCAAAGGGGCTAATTTCATTCTGCTCTTGTAGTGGTGCAAAATAAAAAGAAAATAATATCAACTGGAATGGCTAAGTTAAGGGCATATGCATTCATACTGCATTAATAGAGATGGATTCTTAAACTGTACAGCTGAGTGATATATATATATATATATATATATATATGAATCTGAAATAAGTAAATGGTACTATATTAAAAACCTTTACTAATTATACTGATACCCTTTTTCATTAAAGAATACAAAGGATAACACATCATAGGGTTTATCATGCATCATTTGAGTCATGTATATTGCCATTTTTGACATATCGAATGCTTAAAGATTTAATTCACAGTATAGTTCCAGCCATTCAACAGTGCAATACTCTCATAGGTGGATTCATGATATTCATATAGGAAGATTGTTAAATGTTAAAAGAATAAAAGAATGCATATGAAATAAAGGAGCCTTTAATATTCTCCCTGAAAATGAATAACATACGTAGCAAAGAATTTAGCACAGCATTAGGATCCAAAACAGTATCTCAAAAATCTGGATCATAGCCATTTCTGCAAAGTAAAGACTGTGATTACAAAATAAAAACCCTCTAATATTAAAAATCATTGTGATGAAGCTGGATATATACTTAATATAAGTAACAAGATAATAAACAAAGTTTTTAAGATGAGGAAGAGGCTGAAAAGTCATGAGTCCACAAGTTTCCAGACAAGCCTCAGAATTGTTGGATATTGTTCTGTGAAAGTTGGCTGCAAAACTGGAATAACAGTAAGTCTTTTGGTTCAGAAGCCTTTTAAACCCTTAAGAACAACTTTGTTTGGCTGCTGTTTCTGTGGTATGATTACATGGGTCTGTGGAAAGTTTTTCAAGATGTGTTATTTAAGTTTCCTTGTCCTTCCCAGAAGCTTATTATAAAGGAATTGCACTTTTAGCAATAAACAGTTCCAAGAGCATCATGGAATCTGGAATATAATTTTTATAAATTTTGATTACATTCAATACAGCTTTGTTAGCTTGAATTTCAGCCTTATAGTTATAAGTTAGTTAACGACAATTGTATTGCATACTGGACATAACAGAAAATGTAATTAAAAAATTAAAAATTTCTAAACAGCACTTTCTTCTGTTAGTTATGTAACAGCAGAAAAATACTTTAGAGATGGTCTTGACAAGGTGGAAAACAGCTCTCAAACAGTATTGCCAGAAAAATGGGAAGCTCTTCTCAACAACCTAGGTCATGTTTGTCGCAAATTGAGGTATATGTTTTTTATCCAAATGTTTTTTACTTATAACAACTTTCATTATGACTAAAAACTATGAGAAGACTGTTTTAAAATTTCCTTAGTTTCAAATAAACTATGCCCACTTGCAAAATAGAAGTTGTGTTGCTTGGTGATAGCTTTAAGTTGAGTGACATATTTATAACCAATAGAAAGAGCATAGTCTTCTCCTCCAGAAGTTGTACTTGAAGTACTCCTAAACTATATACTGTGCTTTGGACATCTGCACAGAATCCTCCCCTTTAAATATACAGTCACTTTAATATTAGCTCTTAAAGTTGATATTTGTAACTGTGAGTGAGTAATGAGATATCAAAACTCAAGTTTTGAATAATACTTTAGGGTTTTTTTTGAAAGAAAGGAATAAAAACTTAGATAAGAAAAGTTTTGAATTATAACATGCTTGATAATGTATTCATTAAAATACTTTGAGAGTAAAGTGGCTTAATTAAATATAAGTGTAACTCAGTAACACATGCATAAATTATTCTAAAAATGTTTTAGAAATGTTCTAAAATTTTCTTAGTTTCAAATAAGCTATGCCCACTTGCAAAATGGAAGCTCTGTTGCTTGGTGATAGCTTTAAGATGAATGACATTTATAACAAATAGAAAGAGCATACTCCCTAGTGCTTGGCTCTTTTTTTCTTGCCATATACATATTAGTTTATAGACAGTTAAATTACAAGTTGGCTTTAAAATTTTAGTTAATTATATATATTATTGTGTTTTAAAATTTATATTTGAAAGGATTAATAATTCTTTAAAAATTTATTCTATGCTTTGCTCAGCCAGCTTTCATAAATTTAGCAAGAGCAAACAATGTTTTGTTGGAGGCTTAAACCACTTCTTTTGATGTTAATGTTATATTTCCCATGAGCATCAGTTGATGTGTCTCAACATAAATAATCAAAGATAAAGAATATAAAAGGAAAGTAAAACATTTAAAATAAACTACAAGTGAAAAGGTAAAAATGTGAAATAATACATATTTTAAAATCTTTCAGCAAAAGTCAAAAGGTTTGTGCATATTTCTGTTTCTTGATTTTAATCATTTCATTACACTGAATGTTGATATTAATAGCTGGAGTTAGTGATATGGTAGAGAAAATGAAAAACAAAATATAAACATTTATCTTAAAAACTTTGATAGTCATTTAGGTGGTTCTGGAAAGAGATTATTCAAGTGAAATGAGAAAATTATAAGATTATAAATAGTATATTTATAATCAAAAATCACCGTGGAGGTGAACTACTTAAGAACCTAAATGCAAATAACTACATTGAACAATGATTTTTTTGTCACAGGTAGTAGAAAAAACCAAAATTAAGTATTTCATGGTTTTCAAACTACTTATTTTTATGAAAGTTCTTGTCAAGCTTTAAACAAGTTTTTCACTGGTTTTGTTATTGGAAAGACATTTAACAAAAGTCATGTGACATCCTTCAGTTTGATGGACGTTCTTGTTATGGGGTTAATGTGAGTCCTTGCTTAATTGTGTGTTAATTAAAACAAATTTATTCACATCAAATTCCACAAAAAGAAATGTAACACAAAATGAACTTTTCAAAATGCTAAAATGGTACTCTTAAGTCATCTGACACTGAAAAGGAAAAACTACAAATGTACAAAAAAGTAGAAGCTTTTCTTTAGTGCTTTATTACACCAATGAAATCCATTAACAAAGATATTAGTCATTACATTTACATAAGAAAACTTTTTAATTTGGTAATGAAAGAACTATGTATGAAATTAATTTAAAAAATCAAAATGATAGGTAAGACTCTTGTCATCATACCTTTAAAACCCACATTTCTCATGTGGTAAAATGTATATCTACATGGAAAAAGAAATACTGAGTATGAAGATAAAAATGAAGAAACACCCTTTAGACATGAAATTAAAAGAAAAAAGTGTACAAAATAAAATATGCACTTACCCAGAGTCTAGTTGATATTTCATTTGCTGTCTTGTTAACTGCACAAGTAGATTCTTGAGGGCCACAGTCATGAACTTTAGATCATCCATGGCTTTAGCAAGAGATATTTCTATGTCATCTAGATTATTTCACAGGTTGCTTGCTTCATGTCATGTTAAAGGCAGCAGCCTCCAATTCACTTGGTTTTCTTTATGATTGTAAAGAGCCTAAGCCTTGATCAAACAGTGGTCATCTCCTAACAGTGTCATTTCAGTGCTAGAATCTACCCTAACTCATGGTGGTTCATAATCACATTTGGTAGTTTGGTTGGGAATTTCATCATTAGGATTCTCTGAAACTTCTCATGGAATCACTTGACCAGCACTTACCAAAACATAGATACCTCTTGTTGTCTTTACCATTGGCACTCTTGCAGTAGAGGTAGAAGCTCATTCATTAACTTTGAACTCCCAGTATGATGGTGATGGAGAAGACTCAAGTAAGCCATGATAGAAATGCTAGACCAGTTGTTTGGTACAACTGTGGTAGCTGACATCTTTAGGAAGTCCATCCTGTCCATTGCAACTTAAAAACCCAAGCTGTGAAAAGTTTTGTTTTCTTGAACTTAGAATTATAGTGCAATCATTAAAGGTACAAATACTTCTTGCAGCATTATTGAGTAGTGATGATACAGCATTTCATTGAATATTTGACCACTAAACCTCACTGAGTTCCTCAGTGGCATCTAATTAGGTGGCCTTAATAGGGTCAAGGTGGAAAACTACTGAGCCATCTTCAGGTTTGGCTACTCTTCATATCAGTGTTGTTGACATTACCAACCTTGATGTCTTCAGTATTGGCAAGAACCTCTGCTACAGAATGGGACTGCTTGACTCTAAGCAATCTTAAGGTTAAATTAACAACAGTTACAGGGAACTCTCCATGATAGATGTGTTTACAAGCAATATATCTTCATCCATGGCTATAACTGTAATTAACATCACTGTGGTTCCTAGAATCCTAAATTTAGCAACATCATCAATTCCTTCACTTTATAAAACACCCTGGACATACTGAGCAGCTCAAAAGTTTGGAAGAATGATAAATCCATAGCAAAAAGAAAGACTTCATTTAAATGGTATCACAAAAAGGGTTATCGCTGTCTAATCAGTTAGAGAAGCTGACTGGGGCTTAAAATTGACCTTGTATACTGAAAGTCCATATTCAAAGGTAAGGGGTGATGAAATTTAACTAATTATTTAAGTTAAGGGGATTTGTATTATGTATTTAAGACTATGAACTTTGATGTCAGACACTGGTAAAACAGCATTTCTGTGGACCTTCCTGTACTCATTCACTATATTGGCCCCCCAAATAAAAATAGAATAATGATAAAACAGACCATAAGTAAACAACCACATCTTGAAGATTCTGAACAACAAATTTCAACTTCTTTTAACACCTGTACCTCATTTTCTTATATTACATTCTCTTTCAGACAAATCTTTAGGGCAGATGCTTCCCTGTTTTATTCAGAAGGGGCAAGCTGGCTCTCCTAAGTCAGTCAAAAAGCTACGTTCTAGGGACATCCTGGTGGAAACATCCACAGCAAAACACACTGAACTCCTCTTGCATTTGAAGGTCATTGGGGATATGCTGATTGAGGTTACTCTCCATGCTACTTTGAATTTGTCATGAGGAGGTATTGTCAAGAGAGATTTGAAGAACATCCCCAAGTCAGAGATCCTTGCTGGTATTTCCACCCAAGGAGTTTCTGCAATGAGGAGTATCTCCACTTGCCAAAATGGAATTATGATGCCGACCAGTGTTCTAATTTTGATATTTACATCAGTATGGCTGTGTATTCTGAACCCTCTCAGATGTGTCCAGTGTCAGCGGTTTGGTCACTCAAAGATATTATGTCATAGTTCCTTGACATCTCCTCATTGCTATGGCAAGAATGATAATGCCTATGAGAGTGAAATGTACCCTCATTTTGTTAATTGTTGTGCCTCTCACCCATCTCACTTTTGTTTATGCTCTAGGTGGGTGAAGGGAAAAGAGGTACAGCTTTTGAAAACAGTTCACAACATTTCTTACTCCGAGGCTTGAAGGTTATTTCATCTTGGATATATACTGCTGCACCCCATTCAACTGCTATAGTGGGAGTGCAGACAGATCTCTCTGTGCCTTCGAAAGAGTTTTCAACCTATGTGAAAAGTCTTTTGCTCTTCGTGGTTAAGAAAGCTGGATGAGTCAGTGTCAACACTCATCTCTGTACTCACAATTTCTTCAAACAGCTCCCCAGATCCACTTCATTGGTAACAGTTTAAGGTGTTTCTTCAGGTCCATCTTATTTTCTGGCCTGGAGATGCAGAACGATTATTCATTCACACCCTCAGTCACTAGAATCTTCTACCAGTGACAGTGACCTACCTACTTGACCCAGGGCAAGATCCATTAAAGAAAATAAAGAAAAAACACATGGTGGAAAACAGAGAGGCTCTTCTCCACATAGACAAAAATGGCCACATTGATACAGTTGAACTTTCGAGGTTTCCATTCTGATTTAGATGACATAAAGGCACTGATTGATTTTTATCATCTTTTATGCCTTTCCTTTTAGGAAACGTTTTTGAAACCTCCCAATACAGCCACCTTTCAGCAGTTTTCTTTATTCCGCATTGACAGGTTATGTGATGGATGAGCTGGTTGATCAGCATATACCCGCTCTATCTTTACCACTCAATGCACCCTTAGAGGCTGTAGCCATCCATGTTTCCTTAGGTTGTACAATCACTGTCTGTTCTCTCCACCTATCTCCTAGTTGTCATCTCCCTTTTTAATCCTGGGGCACTTTAATGAACATAATCCCCTCTGGGGAGGTGCTGATATTGATGGGAGGGGTTACTTCATAGAGCCATATGCTCTTTGATCACAACCTTTCTCTTTCTCTCTTCAATACTGTTGTTTATACTTATTTTTATTCATCTAGTCAGTCTTTTACTGCTATTGATCTCTCTGTTTGCTCTCCTTCACTTTTTCCTCACTTTTCTTGGAGGGTTGACAGTAACCCATGGGGCAGTGATCATTTTCCTTTCATTTTGAGAGATACTGGCCACCAACCCCTGGTGTCCCAGTGGAAGCTGGTCCAGGCCAACTGGTCCTCTTTCACTTCTCTCTTCAAAGTTGATTCTGCCTTCATTCAGAAGGCTCAAAAACATTATCTCTTTAGCCACCAGTTCCAAAGTTATATGGGATAAAATTTAGAAGGTCAGTGGGGAATATACTGTGTCCCACTTTTGATCTTACTTTTTGATGGCCAGGAAGTTGCTGATGCCCAGATCATCACCAATGCTTTCGATGAAAGCTTTTGCCAGGTATCTACCACTTCTGCATCATCATCCATCATTTTAGTCATCAAGACTTAGAGCAATCACCTCTTTCCTTTTGGGCTAATCGTCTCTAGGACTGTAGTCGCCCCTTTACACTGGTGTAACTCAAGCTTGCTCTTCTTCAGACTGTTTGTACATCAGTTTGACCTGATGATATATACTACAATATGTTGTGCCATCTCTCTTCTGCTTCTCTTGCTATTGCTATTTTTTCTGATTTTTTTAACTAGATCTGGCAAGAGAATGTTTTTTTTTATGCCTGGTGCCAGGCTATTGTCCTACCTTTTTCTAAGCCTGGAAGGGATTCCAAGATTTCTTCAAACTGCCATCCAATTGCTTTGACAAACTGTCTTTGTAAGACCTTAGAGAAGGTAGTTAATGCTAATCTTGTTGGGTTTCTCAAATCAAACAACCTTCTCTCACGCACCCAGTCGGGGTTCCGATAACAGCCCTTCACCATGGACTACTTGATTTGACTTGAAACATTAATCAGAGAAGGCTTACAATTCTACATGGAGCTATGGTATTTCATAAGACTCCCACTCATATGGGTTGTGTGGTCATTTGCCCATTTTCATTAAAAAATGTTTAGTAGCCCAGCGATCCCAAGTTTGTGTGGGTTTGACATTTTCCCATTCTTTCTTACAGGAATTTGAATATCACACTTTTCAATATATTTACTGAACAACTTTGTCCTACCATTGAAAACAGGCTCCATGTCAATGACTTCAGCATCTCATATCAGTCATTCATTTTCTATTTTCAATTCAATTTTCTTCTGCAGGAACTTTTCTTCACTTTACTAGTTTAGTATTAGGTTTTAGTATGATTAACAAAATTTTGACCATATAAGTGTCACTTTTCACCTTTTTGAAGTAAACAATTTCAAGCTTTATTACTGTCCCTTGTACTAAAGTAATGTTGGGAAAATATTTTAAAAATTGTGTGCTAATTAAATGTATTTCATTTAACATGATTGGTAAGATTCTGTCATAATCAAATAAAATACTGTGTACACAGTTTGTTGCAGAAACTCAGATATTGTCTGATATTGTTGGATATTGTTTGCTACTGATTATTACATCCGATCATAGATATTTCAGTTTGATCCAAATGAAATATATTTTGAACTAATCTTTATGACAAAACTCCAGATAAAATTTTGTTACTTTCATTTCTTCCATGAAAGCTCACTATCTACTAATTATTTCACCTTTAAAAGTTCACTTCTGATACAATAACTTACCACCTCTCAACATAAAAGCTTTTTTCTTGTTTTCTGCTGTCCTTGTTGTACTAAAATTTTTTATTAGCCTCAATACTCCCACATACGCTTACATTTGTAATGTGGTCCTGTTGCACTATAGCATGTAAATAATCGTGCAACATCCTTCTACCAATAGAAATACAACACACTCCTTACACTGCTAACACTCCCTGAATTATCGGATCTAATGCATTTCGTAGTGTGGCACTCAAATGTTGAGACTAAACTGCTTACATCACTTTCAGTTTTCAAATTTTGCTTAAATTTCTTCAGTGTCTTAATTTTGGTAATGTTACACCAGATTAATGTGGGATTCTAGCTTTTATATGAATGGTGGTAAGGTATCCTATCGGAAGTTCTGATTTTCCCACACAAAAATGTATTTTTGATAAATATTTACCTATTCCCAACCTTCCTCTCCACTTAGTGTTTTTTATCTTGATGACTAATTTCAAGGTGAGGCTAGACTAATTAAGAGAGGGGAATCTATCACGCTCGTGTTGGTGTAGGTTTTTGCATGATTATTTACTTGCTACAGCACAGTTGAACCAGGTTAAACAAATAGGATTGGTGGGAGTATTAAAGTTAGTTGTAAATGAAAAATTTGAGTGTATAAATGACAGTAATAGTTAAAAAAAAAAAGCTTTTATGTGAGAAGAGATGAGTATCTTTCAGAAATATATTTTCTGTGTAGGAAAATTATTACTTTCTGATAGTAATTAAACAACAGTACGTTTTCAAATAATACCTTTTAATCAGTTCTGAACAACCAAGTCAAATCTTTTATCTCTATACCCTTGTTGGTCATTGTTGCGTCCATTCTGTAATTGGTTCATTTGTGGTTTTTGACAGTGACAAATAATTTTGTGTATTGTTCATATATATTTAATGCTTTATATGTATATTACCATTACACATTCTCAAATATGCTAGTAGTTTATGATAAGTTACATCCAGCTCGTAAATAAATTACGAACGTCGCCTTTTCAGGTTACCTTCTGAAGCTGTATGTCAGCAGGAGCAGTACTGCCATCAAACCCAAATTAGTTTTTATTTCAGGTAATACAAAATAAATATTATCTGGCAAAATCCAAATAAACAAACTTATAAATCAAAGCATAATCAGTCATATACTCAGAGGAAACATAGCTTCCTTACTGCTTGTGGAATTGGCATCCTTCCAGATATGTAGGTGTACTATGCTTAAGTTCTGACCACTCAACTACGTTATGGAAGATACCCTTTCAAAAAATACAACATTTTGCCTCATAAAGTTCACTGAGTAGCTTCAAAGGCAAGAGTTGCAACACTTTTTTACTTGTTATTTTTTAAGTCACATGGCTGTCCAAGCTGTCAATAGTCACATGGTCTCTCAAAATGTAGTCTGTATGTTCTGACAGAAAATCCTGTCTGATAGCTCAAAGAGCAAAGAATTCTACTTCAGTCATTGTTTGCCAAATTGAATGACTGTCTTAACTACTAGTAATTAAGTGGTAACCACACAATGTAAGACATACTGTGTTGGTCCAATTATAAGACTGCTTTTATTATTAATAATTAGACTGTAAAGTCATAATCATGACCAACTACAGACCCCTTCTCTTTACTTTAGTTTGTCGCATCCCTAAATGTCCAGGTAGCATTGTCCCCTAGTAGGATGGCAGTAAGTCTTTAGATTCCCTGTAGTAGACACAGCAAATAGCTCAGTGGGGCTTTGCTATAAGAAAACACACACATGCCAGATAGCATGCCAGATGTTTGGTTATGGTCATCACTAATTCTTGCAACTAATCCACTTGTAGGCTGTTCAAATGTAGCAGTGATTTTTGCAGACCTAAAATGATGTTATGACATTCAATTTTTTTCTTTCCCATGGTTTTTGAAAATGGTTGCCTTATATTTGAGATCACCTTATAACCAGGCTAATACAGTATATTGTCTCTCATACTATCACTGGTTCAGAAAGCAAGGAAACCTCATATTTTTAGTTAGTAGCCATTCAACTACTTGACTACCCTAGTTGATGATAGTGAAGCAGCTATCATCTGATATAGGACTTGGATCTTGTTCAGTGAAATTGAACTCAATAATTCAAAAAGTAAAGGTGACTGAACCCTTTTAGACCTGTTAAGTGTACAATTAACAAACTATCCTAACTGTGGTGATCAAGTGGTATACATACAATATAGTTCTTACAGTTTGTCAGAATAACTTCTTAACAGCTTGGAAAACAATGATCATGACACCCTATCATCTATCAATCAGTATTTCATATTACTACTTAAGGGCTTGAAAAGCAACAGCCGCAGTGCTTGTGCACATTTTGGCTTTGTAGTTAATGCATAAGCTGTAACACATCAATTGATGCTTATTGATATGTTATCTTGTTTATATAAATAGTGTCTTAAACTATCACTCAGTGGCTCAGACAACAAGGATCTTTCAACTACCCTAGTTGTTGGTATAAAAGCAGCTATCATAAGGTTGACCTGAGTGGTCCAGCTGGTTGTCAGTATAGTATATACATGTTCCATGTCACCACACAAGGACTTGGAAAGCAAAGATCACAACACCTCTTTTACCTCTTTCTCCCTTGTTGGTATGATTCAACACTTCTTGTCAAGCCACTTTCCTTTTCAACCAAACACCCATCCTAGCTATTAATGAGTCAGTCTCACTCGTATCAGTTGGGAGGTGGACCTTATTGACCTGGCCAATCAGTGTTGTGCATATATAGTATTTCACATCGCCACTTGAATTGTTGGTTTATAGCAGTTGTTACAGCCTGTAATTATTCTAGATTTTATTTAATGTTTTCAGCTCTCACTGTAGTTATTTTTATGATAGCAAGAATAAAATATGGCATAAAGTTTCACCATAAACAAAAACCTTTTGGTGTTCATTTAAGAGGTTCTAGAGACTATACAAATTAAATATTAAACCTTTAAGATGAAAAGAAGTATTTCTTTTCCTAACATGAAAATTATCTTGTAGAGATGACTGTTCAATCCAATTCTACCAGCTTTCTGGACAAAAAACAGTGTACTTTATGCATTGCTGCTATAACTAAATAAAATGGTATAAACACATAGACTGTATTCATCTCATTTGGTTTGACCAGAATTAACAAACTTGGCAAACATCTGGTAATCTCTTTATCTTTTCTACCAAACCATTGAAGTGGAAGTGATAAGACAAAACTTAAGACTTAAGACTTCACCACACTTAAGACTTAACTAAGAGACCAAATTACTGTTAATTCTTTCCCTAATCTGTATGTTTTTCTTTTGCTGCTCTAAACTGTACCATCTAGTGCTCTGTCAGTGCATCTGTAATGGATTTTGCTGAACTGATTTCCTGACAAGCATCAGATAGTTAGACCCACTAACAGATCAGATTATCTCAGGATATAAGGAGAGTAGTCTTAATCTGATAACTTGATTGAGTTTTTTGAGTGTACATATGAAATAATGAGATTGGATAAGTCTGACAAAGTGAACATAATTTTTGTTATAGAACAAACAAAAAAGAAAATGTAGTGCACACAAAAAAAAATCCATTAGGTCTATGTCAGCTTAACCCTTAAACAGCAGGAATGTTGTAGGTAGCAGCATCAATTGATGATGTCTGCCATTTAAGAGTTAAAAAGGACAGTCTTAAAATAGGTCTTTACTCAAAGAAGTACAGGTATATAGAAACAAAGGAAGCACAAATGAATTGATATGCATACTTGGTTTCTTTGTCCAGTCAATTGTGTCACTTCATGATCTTTTGTTTCTTCACAGCATTAATTGGCTGTAACATTCAGACAAAGTTAACCTGGATGCTGTATGATACTGCAAAATCCTCTTGTGCTGAACAGACATTATCTACTCCAGAAGATAAGGCAATTTCACATACTTTCTGGACCACATATTTATGGTAAAAGAACAAACCAAATATATGAAAATTTTCAAAAAGTTCTGGTTGAACTAAAGAAAATAGAAAATATGATGTGCCTTCATATCACACCCATGAAAGCTTCTGATTGTGCCAGTAACTACTAAGTGATACTGTATTTATACATTGTAACAAAATGCTTCATAAAATCTGACTAGAGCCTGAACCAACCAAAAGAGCAATCGTGCTTCTTATCATGTATACATATCTTCACAAACATTTGCAACTTATCAGTAAATATTATGAGGTTTTTGTACACAAAGTATCAGATTTTTTTGTTTGCAATTAAAGTCTTTTTTTTATTAAGAATTTGCTTGTGAATGTTTTTTCTTTTGGAAAATCATCTTTTCATCATGAAAAATAATTTTGATTTTAAGATTATAAATACTTTTCTTCATCTCAAAGTTGTAAATTTCATTTGCTTAATCTATATAACCTCTAGACAACTATCAAATGTTTTTTTAGATAACTTTATATTTTATTTGTTGTTTTCTGTAACTTGCCTTATATGAGACTAGTTGACTTGACTGACATTGTAACCACCATAAGAATAAGGAAATAATTCTAAAATATACGTTTTTTTTGTTCTAGAATGACCACGGATTGTAATCAATGTTTATTCTAAATAGCTTAAATGTTGTAACAGTGTACATTTGTTATTTTTTTGTTTTATTAACCTTTGAACCATGACTGTTACACAGTTTACAAGTTATTATTAGTCATTCATGCAGCTCATGTTACCATATAATGAATAGCATAAAACTAACCATTACAAAATACAAATGTCTTTGCTTCGTATTGGGATACCACTATTTTGTAAAACATATATTTTGGTTATCATACATTATGTTTGTGTATCTATTATTACTATTTGCATATAAATTTTTAAACTTCAGTTATTTTTCTTAAACCAAAGAAGAGTAATTAAAACAAATATGGAAAATAATGATTTTTACTACTCTTGATGTTACAAAGTGTGTTTTTTTACTTGGTTGTCATAGTTCCTAAGCCTTGTGAAAGTTTGCTTATGGAGGATGTAAAAAATCTGATTTTTGTAGACTTTATATTGCACTTCACTTAGCTGCATTTGGATGTAAAAAAATCTCATTCTTGATCACCATGTTGTCCTGATACCATTCTTCAGAATTGCAGTGGAAAAAATGGTTTTACCTGCATAAATACATTGTAAATACGTGCAAAATTATGTAGCACAAAATAAATGCTTTCTGTTTGGTTATAAACATGTAATAAAAAGAAGTATGAACTTGTAAACTAGTATTTCCAAAAACAGGAAGAATTGTGTAGAGCCACTGTGGTGGATTCACTAAAGATAGTGATATCACAGCAAACAAGAAAGTAGTAGGCTTTTATATTCTAGCTTGTCAATATTAATTATTTGAGTTTCTAATTCAAAGGTAACTATAGACTTTGTATGTTGGGCATCTTGAGGTGTAATCTCAAGACAAATGTACCACATGACACACAAAAATCATTATTTAGAAAATTATTTTTAAAAATTTGCTTTAAAAGTAAGAATTTAAGCAGTGTATAATACTAAAATTTGAATTATGAACTATAATTGGATGAGAAATTTACTGACGTGCATTCATAAAATAGTATTTTTGTAACATTTTGAACGTAAGTTTATAAATGTAACAACACGTTCTATAACCCCTCTTTCATTGCAGTGATAAGGTTAATTATTAACTTACTGAATATGGATAGATCAAGTGAGCACATAATAACCTATTTAAAGAGGAGCATTCAAAATTTGATTAAACTACAGGGTGTTCGGAAAGCTACTGTGCAGTTTTGTCTTTTAATAAATATATAAGTGCACAGCGACTTTCCGAACACCCTGTACTTTACTATTAATGTATGTCAGTAAATTTGGCATTGAAACAGTTTATAATTCAAATTTTCATATTATTTCAGTCTGCATGTCAGAGCCACATGAATTAATGGAGGTGTGACTCTCATTTATAGACTTTTTCTCTTCTTTTAAAAGAGTATTGGGTTATTTAATCAATTAAAAACCCATACTGAAGATATTGACAAGTTAGTATGTAAAATTTCAAAATCTTCTCACTTTACTGAGATATTACTATTTTTGTTCAACCCCCATTGACATGCTCCTGCTGTATCCATTGTCTCTTAAGAAATGTCTATCATTCTTTCTGATGATGTTATTGAACATGTTTACAACCAACAGAAAGTGTAAATTCTACTCTTCATAAAGCTGCAAATTGTTTGTTGTTTTAGCTGGAAAAGACTGCAATATGCCAAAAGAGCTTTGTGTGTTTTTACTCTAAACATTGCTTAAATAAGTAAGTACATTTTAGTAACTTATTTACAGGCTATTTAGAAAACAAAACAAAACATTATAATCTAGTGTTTTACTTTTTGTATTATTTTAAAATTCTTATTTGAATGCTACATTACTTGTGTTTGGACAAGCAAAATAATGAGAAGCAAATAAACTTACTAAACTGAGTATATGAATGCAAAAGGCCTTAAATTCTCATATTTTAACAATTAATCTGTAGGGGCTGAATATTGGCTGCTATTGCATGATGTAACTCAAAACTTTGTTTACTATAACTTGCATTTATTTCTGTATTAAGCTAGTTAGACAGAGCTCAAAGAACAATGAATTTAAATATAAAACTGCTAGTGCTTCAAGCTGTTAAGAATAAATAATTGCAATTATCTGTTATGGTCTGCAGTTATTCTAGAAAACAAATATATTTTTAGTTTATTTAATATTTTAAACTTTCACTATATGTAATGCTAAGGTATATAAAAAAATAAAAGAAAGTATAGCATTTTACCCAAAAATATTTGATGTTCTAAAGGTTTTTCAATTTAAATGAAAAGTATAAGATAGAAGTATTTCTATTCTTAACATGAATTCACATCACATTTTACTTTGACTGACACAATAAAGGTTTCATAGATCTACATACAAATATTTACAAAAATCAAATTTTTTTTTGTTTTGATATATTTTAATTTTTTATTATTTTTTTATTTTAAACATGCATGTTTTGAAACATCTGCACAGGAGTCTAAAATGTTGGTTGAAAATAATAGCTTATACTTTAAAATACATCCTTTTACCTATAAGATGTGATGACTTAACTTGCACTGGATCTGATTGTATAAAACTGTGTGATATGTACATGTATCATAAATATTATTTAAAAACTACTGCATCTGTGATAGGCAAAAAAAATTATTGTTTAATGATGGATGATTGTAGGTGAATTACTTAACTACAGCAGCATAGTATTGATATTGGTTTTTATATCAGGATTAGGAAATGCTATTTTTATACACTTTTCATAGATGTTAAATGTAACTTTTATGTAGTTTTTATAAGTACCTGGTGTGTTATCTGCTTTAACTAAAGCATATTATACAATCATTTTTTACTTAGGAAGTATGAAGAAGCACTAGAATTTCACCAACAAGCCTTGGTTTTGAATCCTCAAAATCCAGCATCTTTTGCAGCAGTTGGTTATGTTCACAGTCTTATGTGTCACTGGGCACAAGCAGTTGAATATTTTCATAAGGTGTGTTTCTGTTTAAGTCTTGAAAACTATGATTTGCTTGTATGATTTTCTTTTAAAATTATTTTTCAAAATTTCATTTAGAGTAAAAATGAAAATTATATATTTCTCTCAAAAAGAACTAAAAGTTATCTATGTTAAACTATAGCAGAAGTTACAGTTTCTGTGACAAAGTGAAACTGCTTCTTAATTTTGTAAAATCATAAGTGGTAAGACTTACGTACGAGTGATTTATTTTATATTAATATCTAAATAGGGGTTATGTATAGTCTATATATTAGGTTTTATTGTTTATAAAGGTAGTATTCAAATTACAAATGAGTTGTTTCCCAAAAATGGTTTCTAAGGCATTTGTTCTGTGTTCACAACTCAATTTTCTATAGACCTAATGTTATAAATGGTGGTTATATCATGTACCAACTCACAAAAGCCTATTTAACTCATAATTAAGCTTAAATGTGTTATTTTTCCAACCAACGTAATACAGTACATATACATTACAACTAATAATAAATAAATATTAGTTAATAAACATAAAAAATTAACTTTTATTACCAATATGCACTTTTAATATTGCATACATTGAGTCCTTGTCAGGCTTTTACATACGTGTGTGCCAGGTTCTTTGCAGTTGGTGTCTCTGACATGTAGGCAATAAATTTCAACAATAAACAAACAACATACAGTTCACTTGTTTTTAAAATATATTAAAACAAGTCAAATATGCATAAAAATGTTCATTACACACTTAATCATCGTGTTTTATTTAGAGTTTTAACCCCTTAAATACGGATGCCATTGTTTCAAGTTTTATAATATTAATATCAATGTATTTTAATGAAATTATTATTATCAATTCCATTATCCTCTTGAGCAACAAATTCCCAGCCCTTGGCTTCTGCAGATAAGGAACTATTGGAGGGAAAGGAAACGAGAGTCAGAGAAGGATATGAATGATAAAAGGTTATAGTTACAGGTGATTCCTTGACAAGGCATGTGGATAGGATAATCTGTGGAGTAAATGAGGAAAAAAGAATCGGATTATGCTATCCAGCAACACAGGTGGAGGATATAATTGTCATAGAAAGAGATATAAGAAAGGGGGCTAACAGAGTTGCAGTTTTAGTGGTGCATATAGGGACTAATAGAGAATTGTATGTCAGAGGAGCTAATTAATAAGTACAAGGGATTGATAAAGGCGTTTAAAGTAAAAGGTCATAACTTATTTTTGTCAGGAATACTGTTCACCATTAACTGTGGAGTTGAAGTTATAAGTAGGTAAATAGGGCTAAATGCTAGGCTTAGATTAGTTTGTAAGTGTTAGAAGATAGGCTGGTTGGATTTGTGGGATCAGTTCAGTATAAGAAAGGAACATTTTGTAATAAATGGTTTACATTGAAAAAGCTTGTTTGCTAAGACTATTAACTCAGTTGTAAGGAACGTTTTAAACTAGAACTAGACAGTGATGAGGGCCAAGATAAACTAAATTAAAAAAGAATAAGAGGCACAGAAAAGATTAGCATAATTATAAGGATAGGCTTAATTGTTACTATTATGATGTTAGAAGTATAACAAATAAAATAGATAACTTTAGAACAATGGTAGGAATGGATGATTTTGATTTGATAGGAATAACTGAAACATGGTTAAACGTAGAGGAACTTGGTGACATAAATTTCTTTTAAATACAGCTGTACAGGCTCACAAAGGGTGTGAAAGATAAAATTAAAGAAAAGCATCACAAATTTGAGAAACATAAATTGATTGAAATGAAAGAAGACTTAGAAGATTATAGGATATCAAGAAAGTTGGTGAAACAAGAAATTAAAATATTAACAAGGATCTGGGAGAAAAGGTTGGCTGAAAATGTAAAAATTAACACAGTAAGGATTTCCTCAAATATGCTAATAGTAAACAAAATATTAGAAGGGTGATTTGACCCTAAGTGATGAAAAAGGAAGGCTAGTATCTGATGATTGGGGTGGCTAGGTTATTAAATTTTGCATTTTCTAGAGATTTTACTAACAAAGATTTAAGCAGTATTCACATCTTGAACAGTTGATAAATGGAAACAAGATCTGTGCATTAATTCTGTGCTGGTTAAGAAAAAAAATTAATGGTTTTAAAAAATTGTAAGGCTCCTGAGTCAGATAATATCTCCCCAAGGGTTTTAATGGAGATTAAAGATTGGGTATGTAAGCCACTTACTACTATTTTTTGTTAGTCATTGAGTAGTGGGCAGGTACTAAAAAATTGGAAGTTGTCTAATGTAACTTCTCTTTTCAAGGAGGTAATAAAAATTGTCCCGGTAATTATAAACCCTTAGTCTTATATAAGTTATGGGAAAAGGTTTTGAAAGTCTGTTAAAAGATGCTTTGCAAAGTCCTTGAACAAAGTTTAGAAATTTATTGAAGAGACAGCATGGTTTCACTAAGGAAAGATCTTGCTGTACAAATCTTTTGACCTTCTATAAAAAGATTACAGTTTATGTATATGAGGATAAGAGTGTAGACTTGGTGTATTTGGATTTTTCCAAAGCCTTTGACAAGATGCCTCTTAAAAGGTTTGTAAAAAGTTGTTTCTATGGGTATAGGAGATAAGTTAACAAATTGGATAAAAGAGTGGATGGGTGGACAAAATCAGAGAGTTGTTGTAAATGGAGTTCAGAAAAGCTGGATTAATATCACAAGTGGGGTACTTCAGGACTCAATCTTAGAGCCTTTGCTCTTTTCGACTGACATCAATGACAGATGAAGGGATACTTAAATTTGCAGATGATATCAGGTCTTAGATGTTGCTAGCTGTGAAGAGGATGCTGTTGATTTAGATCATTTATTCAGTTGGGCAAATAAATGGTAGGTGAGTTTTAATAAATGCAAGATAATGCATTGGGTTATTATAATTTGAATGGAAATAACTATAGGACAAATAGGATTTTAGGTTGTATCTACAAAAATACTGAATACAAGTCTGAATAGGTAATAATTTTCTTGTACAGATCATTGGT
Organism: Tachypleus tridentatus; assembly: GCF_004210375.1. NCBI lineage: Eukaryota > Metazoa > Arthropoda > Merostomata > Xiphosura > Limulidae > Tachypleus > Tachypleus tridentatus. The sequence continues at coordinate 9,678,303 of NC_134832.1, read as the reverse complement.
TAGGCTGCAAAAAAGAATGCTGTGTTCAGTTTTGGGCTCCTTACCTAAGGAAAGATATTGAATTGTTAGAAAAGGTTCAGAGAAAGATTACTAAAAAGGTGCTTGGGATGAAGGGATTGTCATACCAGAGATGCTGAAATCTCTCAAATTGTTTTATCGTGAAAAAAAGAAAAGTTTTGGGGATTTGAAGAATTGTTTAAGATTGTAAAAGGAATTGATAATGTAGATGCATCAACATTTTTCATACTTAAAAGTGAGAGTTATAGAACTGGGCAACACATACCTAGATTTAGGCAAGATAGACGCCATCTTCAGCTAAGGCAAAGACAATTTTATTTTTCAAATAGGGATTGGTGGCCTTGAGATGTTGTAAAGGCAGTAAATTTAAATTAATTTAATAGAAAGCTTGATAAGTACACGAACAATAAAGGCTGGTTTTAAGATTCTTTTTGTTGCTTTTTTTAAGTTAGTTTAGAGTGTGGAATAACCAAGATGGACTAGTAGATTCCATATTGTCCCAAAACAATGACATTATTATAATTAAGAGTTTTATATCATCTAAATTTTCATTTCTGTATCTTAAACATCTAAAACAACAAGTAAAACATAAGTCTATGCTGTCATGAAGACCTTTAGTCTTCCCTATCTTGGCTGCGTTTTAGTGGACTAACATCTTGTAATATACAGTCACATTTCAATTATTATTCATTATGTATGTTTTTAGATTATCAATATTTAGAAATAAATTATTAATCTTATTTTTCTTAAAACATAGAACAATAAATCAAGAAGTAAAGCAAACAACTATCTCTTCTCACTATGACCTTTGTACTCAGTTACTACTTGACATAGGTTATTAAGCCTTTTAAAGCCTGATACCATAGAATTCCTCTATAATTTATTAAGCTTAGTAACTAAGATGTATTTAGATTTTAAATAATATGAAACTTTGAGCAGATTAAAGACACAATCTACCTTTATGATATCTAGGTTCAAAATAAAATGTGGTAGCCTTTTCACAGATTAAAAACCTGTATGTGGTGAGGGGACTACCCAGAGAAGGTTCTATACTTACAGTTTACTTCCTCTGGGATTTAAACGTCCACCCTTGTGTTTTTCGTGTGTAGCGACCCATGAAGGAGAGGAGAGGATTGAGATGTTGAGCAGTCTAACCCTAGCACACCACTTTAGCCTTGAATTTCTGCAGACAGGTTGCCTTGAGGTGTACCATCACTGTCAGTTCTCTCTATCTGTTTCCTGGTTTCTATGATCAATCAGATTTTGATGCTCCTGTTGAACAGTTGCCATCTCCCTCTTTAACCCTGGAGCACTTTAATGGACATTTTAATATGTATTTTAATAATTTTTTATTTTTTATGGGTTGTTTGACACGGGTAACCTAGTTGCTTTGTGTCAATAAATGCCAAACATGCAATCACAGATTAAAATGGCTGATAAAACCACAAAGAGGACACTTTAAGCTGTCTATAAGTTATTCACATATACTGTAGAAAGAGTATATAAGAGACCATTTCAATCAATAGAATCAGTTGAATTGGACTATAGTGTTTGTAGGGAGGGAATGGTAACAAAAGAGATTGTTAAAAGCACATAGATAAGATTTTCTGTGGCTTAGATACACAGAAAGGAATTATGCTATCCAGAATCGAGGGTGAAGGATATAACCAACAAGGCAAGTAATATAGTAAAGGGTACTTGCAGTTATGCACTCTTTACAATGTTCAGAGGATCAACTGATTCAGGAAAGGATGGATCAGAAGAACCAACTGTTGAGTGCAAAGCATTGATAAAGGCATTTAAGGAAAGGTATCATAAAGCAGCTGTATTTTTTTGCTAAGTCTACTAATTCAACTGTGTGAATAACCTTTGACTAGAACTAGTGGTGGGGGTAGAATAAACTAACTGTAGGAAAAATATGTTGAAACAGAATAGAAAAGTAGTTTTAATTACACGCTAAATTGTTATTATTGTAAAGCTTAGAACTTAGAAGTATCACAGAGTTGGTAGACTGTATATGCAGGCATAATATGAATATAGTGACAAAACATTTTAGTTTAAAAAGTGATTTCCACTCACTTTGATTTGTTCCTCTATCATGCGAGCCCAAAATGTAAGGCAAAAAGCCATCACTAAGACACCAAACCAGAAAATGACCAACACACCAAATTCTTCATCTTTCTCGTTATTTCAGTTGAAAACACATTACCAGTAATTTATAACTAATATCAGTTTAAACATAATTCCACTCTACGTTTCTTGGCAGTGCATGATGTCATCACTTAGTCATAATAACCAGCAATCATTTTTAATTTTTAAAAATCAAGATGTTAGTGAAAATGATGTTATCATTAAACCTTGAAGTTAGTGTGTGTGTTTTTTTTGTTTTTTTTTTCTTCCAGAAACTGATTTTTCTTTAAAAAACATAAGCACAAAATGAAATGGGAATTACCAGCCAATAATAGATGAATATTAGATGACTGTAACATGTAGAATAGCCAGTGCTATGTACACTATATAAACAGTGGAGGAGTAAAATAAAAAAATGAAATTGAATAACATTAAACTTTATTACATATAGTCATAGAATACACTAACTTTCAGACAGAGATAAATGTCACAGTACAAGTAATAGAGTTTTGCAAGTGTAAAATGAAGTAGGAATGGTGACAACAATCAAGAAGGCAAAGAAGAATATGGGAATGATACAGCTTTCAGTATTAAAATTTAATTAGGGCATAATACAATCGTGATGCATGTGACTCCCCGAATGCACTTTTCATTTAGCAGTGCTTGCACTAGGACATTATTCTTTTTTGTCTTGATTCATGTTTGAGAGTGAAGTAGCTCTCAGAGTGGTTTAATACAACATACTCTTTTTTTATTTTCTTAGTATTCATATTCTAGTCATATTTATTTCTTACTTCAGTTGCTTTTGTAAACTGATACAACAGAAAATTGTAGGTTAACGTTGCAAATTTGGGTGTCTCACATTCAGTAGACACTTTATCACGGACTTCAGGTGTTTGTGACTTATCAGGAAAATTGGGTATTGTTTGTATTCACAGGGAGATTGAACGTTATATGGGTCAGCCTCTATCTTCAAACATTTCCCCCACTTTCTCCTGAACCTGGGCAGGCACACAAGGATTTTGATTGCCTGTTTCCATCTTTGAATTAGCCATTTAAGATTTTTTTTTTACTTCGATGGTTTTCTTGGGTATGTGATTTTTTTTTATCCCTTGGTCCGATATATTCTGACCTGTATTTGTCATTACTGCATGAATATATATCCCAACTCTGCTTGATTGTTTTCCCCACACCCCAACATTCGGGTTCATGCTGAACAATTTGCCTCTCAGTGGTGCTAGTATGGCTTGCTCCTTACGGGCTTTCATATCTCAACCAACAACTGTTGAATTTGGCTTTTAACCCCTAGTGACACTTGTCAGTAAGTAGTGTACTTCCATCACTGATGTTTGGGTTCTTCATGTTTTATCAAAGGGTCTTGAAATTCCATTTCTTGTCTCAGGTACTTCCTTCCTTCCCTTCTCCTCAAAGTTACATAACTTGCTAGCATCTGTCAGAAGCTGTAGAGGACCCTCCTTACTCACCAAGCTATCATTCACTGTGTTTTTACTCCCACATGTTTCTTGTTCCCAAAATGACTGGGGACTGGATACCTGTTATTGAGTTGTTCGCCTCCCATGTTTCATCATGGAATACTATATTACTCTTCAGTTAGCATTTTGTCCATATGTATGGATGACCAATATGGGTGTCTCCAATGTTTATCTTCATATTTCCACCTCAAAATGATCATGTCCTTTTCTTTTGTTTGTGTTAATATTGCTTCTTACCATTCAGGCTCATTTCTGGTCCTTATGTTTTCTGTCAGGTAGTGAGAGCTTTTGTCATCATCTTCAAGCTCTGGGACTGCATTTCCATTTTTACATGGATGACTGACTACTTCTGGTCTATTCCAAACAGAAGTTGGCTAGTCATACTTAGTAGATTCTTCTCAAAGCTGCATGGGTAGGCTGGATGATGTGTATTTCAGTGTCTTTTTCAACACTTATCTCAATCGGGGTCAAGAATCTTCTCTGACTCTGTTCTATAAAATTGTAATTTCACCATGCTCTGTCTGGTCTGTCACTTTCTACAAGTGAGGTTCTGTTACTTTTTCTGGGATATGGTCTTCCATGAAATCAATAATCTCCTTTGGCCACAGATATACGCTCCCTTCAGTGAACTTCGCTTGATCAATGGAAACTGGCTTGGGATTTTTTGGATGATGCCATGTCACTTCCTCCTTTACTTGGTTGAACAAGACACAAACATTGGCAGGTGTCCTGCTTCCTCCTCCTTATCCAGATTTACATCTGTTTACAGATGCATTGATGGGGCTATGGTGAATGTGTCAATCACCAGGAGGCTTCAGGTGATTGGTCTGTTTGTTAGGTTGTAGATCACTTTTATTCTATTGCCAGATATTGTCTGGTAAGGATCCATTCCAACATTTCAATATATCAATCACCAAGGTGGCATCCACTCAAGATCCCTTCAAGTACCAGTGTTGGATGTTCTCAACGGGTGTTGTGGACATTGTGCCTGATGCTGGTGTTTGGGTATAGTGCTCAAAAAACCCTGGCGTTGCTGCAATGTCCTTGCATGACATTGTAGTGCGTCCCCTCATAGGGCTCCATGGTGGGTGGGGTCAGTGGGTACCGAAATTTTTATTTTTCCCTATGGATCCTTTTTCAACAATTTTAAATAAAATAGTGAAAAAACAGTCAATAGGTAAACGATCACGTCTTGAAGACTGAGCAGCAATCTTCAACATTTGTAACACATGTACCCCATTTTCTTATATTACATTCTCTTTCAGAAAAACCTTTAGGGCAAATGTCCTCCTTTTTTATTCAGAAGGGACTAGAGGGTCTTGCTGGCTCTCCAAAGCCAGTAAAGAAGCTTCAATCTGGAGACATATTAGTTGAAACATCCACAACCCAACACAGTGAACTTTTCTTGAATTTAAAGACAATTGGGGATATACCTATTGAGGCTACCCTTCATGCTACCTTGAATTCATCACGAGGAGTTATTGTTGAGAGGGATTTGAAGAACGTCCCCTAGTTAGAGATTCTCGCTGGTCTCTCTACTCAAGGAGTTTCTGCAGTGAGGCGCATCTCCACTCGCAAAGATGGAGTTACACTGCCAACAAATACCCTCGTTTTGACATTTACATCATCACGTGCACCTGCCACTATCAAAGTAGGTTATCTAATTTGCAGGGTACGGCCATACATTCCAAACCCTCTCCGATGTTTCCAGTGTCAGAGGTTCGGGCCACTTAAAGACATCATGTCGTGGTTCCCTGATGTGTGCTTGTTGTGGTAGCAAGGACCACGATTCCTATGAATGTGACATGAACCCACATTGCATCAACTGCAATGGTTCTCACCCTTCCTACTTTCGTTCTTGCCCAAAATGGTTGGAGGAAAAAGAGGTGCTGCGTTTGAAAACGACTCATAACATTAGTTATCCTGAGGCTCGGAAATTGCTGCCCGCCACTACGTCTCGGACATATGCTGTTGCACTTCGTTCCACAACTACAGTGGGAGTGCAGACAGATCTCTCTGTGCCTCCAAGAGAATCTTTTTCTAAACAAATGAAAAGCCTTTTGGCCTCCATGGTTAAAAAGGTTGATGAATCGACTTCCACACCCATCTCTGTTCCCCCATACATTCCAACAAACCTCAAGATCCACATCCTTCAGTTTTAAATACAGGCATTTCTTCTGATACATCTCTTTCTCCCACCCCAAGATGCAAAACAATCATTCATTTGCATCCTTAGTCACTGGAATCCCCTTCCAATAACAAAGACCTGCCCAATCAACCCAGGGCAGGATTTATGGAGGGTGATAGACCTCCTCCGACTAAGGACAGTAAGGAAAAAAAGACAGGGTCGTAAACAGAAAGGTTTTCTCCCGACATCGCCTACCCGTCATTAAAAATGGCCACCTTGATACAATGGAACTGTCGAGGTTTACGTTCTAATCTGGATGATATCAAAATACTGATTGCTTCCTACCATCTTTTATGTCTTTCCTTACAAGAAACATTTCTAAAACCTGCTGATACAGTCACCATTCAGCAGTTTTCTCTGTACAGAAATGACAGGCTATGTGATGGACGAGTACATGGAGGAGTGGCACTATTGGTTGATCAGCATGTGTCCACCCTGTCTTTGTCACTCAACACACCCTTGGAGGCTGTAGCCATCCTTGTTTCCTTGGGTCATACCATCACTGTTTGTTCTCTCTACCTGTTCCCTGGAGAGACATATGATCAATCAGACCTTGATGCTCTCATTGAACAGTTGCTGTCTCCCTTTCTACTCCTGGGGGACTTTAATGGACATCATCCCCTCTGGGGAAGTGCTGTTATTGATGGGAGGGGTCGCTCTGTAGAACGTGTGTTCTCTGATCACAACCTTTCTCTTTTCAATACTGGTTCTTCCACTTATTTTCATGCACCTAGTCAGTCCTTTACTGCTATTGATCTCTAAATTTGCTCTCCTTCATTATTCTCCCATTTTTCATGGAGGGTTGACAACAATCCACTAGGCAGTGATCATTTTCCTATACTTTTGAGAGAAACTGTCCGTGGTCGATGCCACCCTACCCGTATGCCCCGGTAGAAGCTGGATCAGGCAGACTGGTCCAATTTCACTGCTCTTGCAGAACTTGATCCATTGTCTGTCAGCCATCAATAAACAACTGTGTGGCAGTGGTAACTGGCTGTATTATACAAGCAGCTGCTCAGTGTATTCCTAAAACCTCAACATGTTTTCCATGATATCCTCGTCCGTGGTGGAATCCTGCTTGCCACTTCGCACGGAAGGCTCAAAAAATGGGCCTGGGATACTTTTCGTAGATATCCCACACTTGCGAACTGCGTCGCTTTCCAACGGGTAGGTAAGATGTCAAAGCCAGAAGGTATCTTGGATTAAGTTCACAACTAGCATATCTTCTACCACCAGTTGCAAGGTCGTATAGGACAGGATTTGAAAGATCAGTGGGCACTACAATTCTGTCCCCCTCTCGATCTTATTCTCTGATGGTCAGGAGGTGGCTGATGTCCGGGAGCATCACTGATACTCTAGGTGAAAAGCTTTTGCCGGGTATCTAGTACTTCTGCTTGTTTTTCCACTTTCTTGGCCATCAAGACTTGGGCAGAGTGTTCACCTCTTTTCTTTTGAACTGACTGTTTCTTTGACTATAATTGTCCCTTTACACTGGTGGAACTGAAAATGGCCCTTCATTGGTCTGGCAGTACATCTGTTGGACCTGATGATGTACACTATGACATGCTGCACCATGTATCTCCTGCTTCTCTTGATGTCCTTCTAATTGTCTTTAACCGAATCTGGCAGGAGAATGTTTTTCCTGATGCCTGGTGCCAAGCTATTATTTTACATTTCTCTAAGCCAGGGAAAGATCCCAAGATTCCTTCAAACTACCGTCCAATTGTTTTGACGAGCTGTCTCTGTAAGACCTTAGAAAGGATGGTTAATGCTCGTCTTGTTTGGTTCCTCAAATCAAACAACCTCCTCTTGCCCACCCAGTGTGGTTCCAAAGACAGCACTCCACCACAGACTGCCTAATTCGACTTGAAACATCAATCAGAGAAGCCTTTCTCAAATGCAAACATCTTGTATCAATATTCTTTGACATTGAGAAGGCTTATGACACAACAAGGAGGTATGGCGTTTTGCGAGACCTCCATACATATGGGTTACATGGCCATTTACCAGTGTTTATTAAAAATTTGTAATGGACAGGAGATTCCAAGTTTGTTTGGGGGGTTGACACTTTCCTGTTCTTTTGTAGACGAACTTGGAGTCCCTCAGGGCTGTGTTTTGAGTGTCACACTTTTCAGTATAAAAATAAATACCATCACTGAACAACTCCCTCTCACTGTTGCGAATGGGCTGTATGTCGACGACTTTCATATCTCGTGTCAGTCGTCGAACATGAAATATATTGAGCAGCAACTACAAACTGCCCTCAATCATGTACGGAAGTGAACTATTCACCCTGATCTTGAACTTCATATCGATGAAGTTTCACTGCCAGTGGTCCCTGAGACCAAGTTCTTGGGGCTTATCTCTGACCGTAAGCTGACCTTTATACCACACTTAAAGCAGCTATGGGTCAAATGCACAAGAGCACTGAACATCCTCTGTGTCCTCTCTACTGCCAATTGGGGAGCAGATCAATGTTCTATGTTAAAGGTATATCGTGCTCTTATTCGATCAAAACTCGAATAATGTTAGCTGGCAGTTTACTTGGAGTGAGCAATGCGAAAACAAGCTTTTCCAAATAAAACCATATATTGGTCTTTGGCCGTCTTGCTTCCGTAAGGATCTGAAAGATGAAGTTGTTCTAACTAGACTAAGCATTGGTCACAGTTTTTTAACTCATCGTTTTCTTTTATCTGGAACTGATGCACCAAGGTGTAGTTTGTGTGACACTCAGATTATTATGAACCACATTTTACTTTCTTGTCGTCGTTATGACTCTCAACGAGGGCACCATTTTAGACACGTTCTGTCCCAAGGTTTGTCCATAACCTTACAAAGTGTTAGTGGTGATGGTGACACTGTCCACCTTCAATCGGTGATGACAAGAAAACCCACTTGTAGAGAAAAATATATATGTAAAAACGGCTTGTTTGGGTTGAGATTTTTTTTTATGTAGAGGAGTTAACTACATTTCGACCTCCTTCTTTGTGAACCTAACGATGATTAAAAAAGGTCAAAATGTTGTTTGCTCCTCTACATAAAAAAAAACTCAACCTAAACCGTTTTTACGTATATACTGTCCATCTCTGTAATGTTTTTAGTTTTTTAAAGGCCATTAATTTTTTTAATACTATTTAAATTTTTTAATTCATACCTTACACCTTTTTATGTGGCTCCCTTTTAAAAATCACAGTTCATCTAGTTTGATTTAAATTTAGAAACTGGCTGTGAGATTAAATAACTCAAAACCAGGACTGGAAAGGCCAACTTCCAGTGACTGACGGTGGTTTTTTTACTTACCTGTTCCTGGCGATTTATGATAATTACAGTTATGCTACAGAAAGTCCTTTACAACTTGAATTACTGTAATTTTTCTCTTAACGTTGTAGACTAGATGTAAACATTAGTTTTATGCTATTTAAGTGTTGTTGTTTTTTAAAACTTTGTTTTGTTTTACCTTAATTTCCTTTTATGAATTTTATTAAATTTACTTTTAACTTTTTATCGGATGTTTGATGCAGATATCCTAGCTGCTTTGTGCCATAAAACACTAAATCAACCAACCAACCTCCCTTTTGGCCTAATTTCCTTCCCTCTGTTTCTCATCTGTAACCCATCCAGATCCAGATGGACTTCTGTGTCCTGTGCATGACCTTCATTATTATATTGCCTGCACAGCTTCTTTTTGTGGTTCCCATTCCTATATCTTTATCCTGTGGCATAGATTTCTTCCCTTTTACCCTCACCCATTGAGTTCATTGTTTAATCCAGTTGGCTTATTCCTCCTTGTTCCCTTCCCACCATACTTTGTTATGTGTTACCTCTGTTCAAACCTGACACTTCTTTTCCCTCACTTCTCATTTTCAATGAACATTGAAGGAAATCGTACAATCGGGCATATGTACCAACCCTAACATGTTCATCTCCCATTACACAGGGTAAGTCTTTATTAATACTTTCTATCTTAGGCTCATTCTTTATACCTTCTTTATATAGATCCCACTTTTTGGTGAGTGGTACCTGACCAGATATTCTTTAACTCTGAATCTCACTGTATGTCATATTTATTAGTGCTTTCCTTTTCATGCACTCACCTTCGAGATGAAGTGTTTCACAAGATTGCCTGTAGGTAAATAATTGGTATGGTCTGCTATTCATAATAGGGTTTTGTGATCACCCATTGTACTGTCTTTGGTATTAACATTCCTTTTGGCTCTCTAATACATTCTCAGCTCCCCCTTTCTTTTAGTGGAATATGTGAGTCCTTACCAATTCCAAAATGCTGGGGTGGTTGACCATGGAGGCACCCTGCTGGATGTATTCGACATCAGATGGTTATAACCATTCACTTTAGAGTAAAGCAGTGGTGTTCTTCCAGTGTAGGTGTGTAATTTCTTGTGATTAACCCTACTATAGAGTGAGATGTGAAACTACAGTTTAACCCTTCAAGTAGGAGCTCTCATCCTACCCTCATGTGGATGTTCATACCCCAAGAACTAGTTTTGGATTTCAAGTTAACCAATTAATATAGATCCTCACACAGGTTTCAGGTTGTCTGTTTTTCTCCTTTGATTTCTTCCTTTTGTGTTGTGGGTCAAAGAAGAAATACATGTGATTGTTCTAATTCTATCCTTGTTTCTTCCTCATTTTCTCTTATTTCGTGGATGTTTTTACTTTTTGGATAATTCTGATCTGTTTCACAGTCACAGGCATTGATTACATCCAGTTGACTTCCTTTTGATACTGAACATCAAATTCAAAGAGATAATCCTGTGTAATATCCATGAATCAGAATTGACCTGAATTCCCCAATTCTTGGGTTTGAGGTGAAGACAGTATGATCTTCATCCTTCCCTTGGTGCAGATATACCCTACAAAGAGGTTTTGATGTAGTTAACTTACATGGGACACATCTTCATTTGCCCACTTTTCTTATGGTGGGAATTAGTTACCATATCTTTCTCCATTTAAGATCATTTTCATGCTACATTCTCTCCTACTCAAATGTGCTCTTCTTTTCCATCGTGATTTCTTACATATTCCACAAATTGGCAAAGAGCATACCTAGATCAGAAGTGGTGTGATTTCCCTCTTATTCCTTCACTCTCACTTCCAGTGTTTCTGTTATTTGCCAAAATTCTAATTGATAGTTTGATAGAGGTGCATAGAGAGAGAGTCACATTCATCGCTTGAGTGTAATATACTCCTATTGATAGAGAAGTGACACACGATGATTTGCATGAAAGGCATGCTGGAATAATTTGATTTCAGTAGAGGGGCACTGTGAAGACTTGTGACATTCACAATAAAAAAAAGTTTGCATATAGAGAGCAGCAATGAGTAAGAATAACTAATCGAGTGAGTACAAGGAAGTACCTACTTTAAATACATTTTTAGTGTAAGGAAATTATAACTTTGGCTACAATGTTTAAATTGACTGCAATGGTGGGAAATGTGGAGAATTATAGATGATCAAAATCATTGGTCAGATAATAAATTAGAAAATAAAAAATGTATGTAAAAAGAGGTTGGTTAAATATATAAAAATTAATATTAAAGAATTCTTGAAATACTTTAAGCAAAATATTGAGGGATAATGCAGAAAGAGAGCTAATATTATTATTCTTTTCAAGGGAGGTGATGCATATTTTCCCAGTGTATATATATATATATATATATATAAATCTTACATCAGACGTGAGAAAAATGTTGGAAAATCTGATAAAAGATGCTTTGAAAGGTCATGTGACAAAGTTTAGAATTTTATTGGATAGTCATCATGTTGTCACTAAGGGAAAATCTTGCTTTACGCATCTTTTGATATTCTTTGAAAAAGTTACTGCTTATGTAAAGGAAGGTAAGAGTGTAGATTTGGTGTATCTCGTTTTTTTTAAAGCATTTGACTAGGTGGCACGTAAAAGGCTTGTAAAGAAATGTATCTAAATTTGCAAATGATATCAAAGTCTTGGGCATGCAAGCTGTGAAGAAGATGCTGCTGATTTATAAAATGGTTTAGATCATTTATTAGGTTAGATAAATAAGTGGCAGATGAGTTTTAATTATGATAAGTGCAAAATATTGCATATGGGTTATAATAATTTGAATTGTGGATATAATTTGGATGTGAATAACCTTAACAGTGTTACGAAAGAAAGGGATCTTGGTGTAATAGTTGATAAGTTTATTAAGCCATTCAAACAGTACGGCATTGTTTGTAGTAGAGCAAATGGTATTTTGTTATATCTACAGAAGTACTGAATATTAGTTTAAAAGGCTATAATATATATGTGGTTAGGCCACATTTGATGTATTGTATTCTTTACTGTAGGAAGGACATCAAATTGGATGGGGAGGTTAAATTTTCAGAATTTATTCATCTTGAAAAGAGAAAAATTAGAGGGATCTGATTCAGGTGTTTAAATTTGTCAGGAAGGTGATAGTGTTGATGCATCATCTTTTTTCATACTTAACAGTGAGGATGGTAGAACTAGGGAACAAACACAAATATAAATTTTGGCAAAATTGGAGCCATCTTCAGCTCAGACAGTTGTATTTTTCTAACATGGTGATTGGCCATTGGAATGGGTTCCTTTCAAATGTTGTAAAGACAGTAAGTTTAAGAGAAGGCTTGATAACCATATGAATGATGAGAGTTGGCTTTGAGATTTTATTTAATAGTTTTAGTTTACGAGTTGGGCCAGCTTAGATAGACCAATAGATCTGTTGTTGTCTATATTATGTTATGAGAGATGACCAATTTAATTCTGAACACGTTTTAAAAAATTGGAAAGTTTAAAGAATGATAAAGCTTCTGGGTCAGATAATATTTACTCAAGGGCTTATAAGGTGGTTTAGGATTGGATATGTGAGCCACTTATTGTTCCTTTTTATGAGTCATTAAATAGGGGACAGATGCCAGAAAATTGGAAAATTCATTTTTACTAATCCACTTTCCATTTTCATATCATTTTTCTAGAAAAATTTTTGTAACTAAATAGCTAGCATCTTAAATTAGTGCAAGATTTCAGGTTTTTCAACATAATTGATTAGTTTATTATTGCCTGTGTAATTACCCATATTGAGTCACAGTTATTAAACAAAGTGCTTAGCATTATAATAATTGGAGAATTTAGGATCATGTTGTTTTTTTAAATACTTTAATTTATTATTTATCAGATTTTATCATATACACACGTAATATCGTTCAGTATTTATTGATGTGCTGCAAATTAGACTTCCAAATCATGCATAAATTGTTACATTAATTTACAAAACACTGTTCTTCAATTGATATAATAATTTATTATGTTTATTGAGAAGTAAATGTTAATAAAATTCAGGTTCTGCTAAAGCACAATCTGATTGTTTGTGGAGTGGTAGGTAGTTTTCTTATCCGAAAAGTAATAAGATAAAATTAGTCAAATGCTCAAACCAAATGTAGTTGTTCTTGGCATGAGAAAATATAAGTTGCACATCCCCACCTATAAAACATGAAAAACGTAAATTGAGTTTGATTTTTTAGGAAAATTCAAAGATTAAAAACATAGGTTTACAATGTAAGGTACGTGTACGTCAATATTATCCTCTTTGCAAATCTCCATATATGTACATAAATACATTTTTATGAATAAAAAGAAAATCATTGCAGCCTTTCAGAAATTCACACACCACTTTTGAATTAAGACACATGAAAATTATTTGCACACATTCAGTTGTTCCCTATTCTACAAAATTATTGTTTTGTGGTTATAATACATATTCAAGGTTGAGAATCAACTGCCATGTTAATAGATTCATGGAATTTCTATTGTTAACTTGGCCATCCAGGTTTGATAGGTTTGGGATGCAATGCTGGGATAGGAGAAAAAATTATGTTTTGTCTACTTGAATGTTCATTCAAACCCAAAATTGATATAAAGGCTTCTTTTAAATGGATAACTTATGAACAGTAAACAAGTTGCAAAATATCTTCTGAAGTGAAAAATATCCAAATATCTTGGAAGTACACAAATTATATGAAGTGTAATGGTGGATAATGAAAAGAATCAGGATAGAGGTAGGTTTAAATCTTTCATTGTACAGCTTATTCTTGTACTCCCTCCCTTATGTGTAGAATTACATAGAAGTAGAACTAGGCAATTAGTGAAATTTGCTAATCAATTAACAATTAATCATCAGGCTCATTAGTTAGTTACATTCAACTAATCAATTATTATCATGAGATTAATTAATCTTTCTATTTCCAACTTTTTTTTTTTTGACTCTCCATTCTCTAATATGATAGATAGCTTGAAGTCTAACAGCATAGGATTAACTTGCTTTTTCAATCCTAAGCTGTTGTTCCTGAAAACATATCACATATGCAAATTAATACAAAACTTAAACTAAAAATAGGATTTGTATCTACCTGTAGATTGTTACCTACATATTTTCACAGGACTACTAAATTAAATAAAGTGATTATTTGTTCAAAGTAACTTACTTAACTTTTAAGATTTCATGTAATAAAATTTGTATTATGTACACTGTGTGTGTATAATATATATTTCAGTAGTAAAAAAATAATAAATAAATAAAATATTCTGATCCAGAAAACAGACAATACAACATTTTTTAAAGGAATTAGTAATGATTCTAGGTGACCTCTTTGTAAATAAAATCATATTAAATAAAAATGATAAGCCACATTTGTCTTCAGTATTCTTCATTCACTCAAAAAATGTTGATTGCTAAATAATGTGCTCATTTTAACTGCTATCATCACAAATCACTAAACATGAACTAATAAAAGTCTAAAAATATGTAATACCTTAAAGTCATTAATCTGTTTAATTATGATTAAATAGGATATCTAAATGTTAGATAGGAAACAATGAATATGGAAGAAAAACAAAATTCTGCTATACATTGTATGATATTTAAACATTGCCTAGTATAGTTTGATTTACTGATTTTTCAACAGGCACTTCTTCCATCCTGTATTGTGAAATATAAATGTATTAATTGTATTAATGTGTTCTTTCTACTGTATCATTAACTTCTTGCTGAACTGATAAGTCTTCAATAAGCAAAATTGCAACCTACAGCAAATCACAGAGTTAGTCTTCTGTGTCACATATTATATTTTCATTTTACCTTTGCTGAAATGAAATCTGATATAATCATTAAACAGTTGGTACACAATGCCATAATGCTATTCATGCCTAAATTAATTTAGGTTACTGTATAGTGAGTTGAAATGGACTTTAAAAACCCATAAATATTACATACTCATCCAATTATAAGAGGCCTAACTATATTTCTTTTGATTGCTGACCCAAGCTGTGCTGATGAACTTTGAATAAGTGAAACTGTAATAAACAAGAAAGGGTTCTGCAAATCAGGAAATGCAATTAGGCTTCTATGTTACAAATTATATTTTCACTTTTATCTTTGGTGAATTTTAAAGTAATCTATTTTAAAATAATACTAAATATTTTAAGCACAGATAAGATACAAAATAAATTATTGAAGTTTTTAAACGATAATGCATTTCAAATTGTAAGAAATTAATACAGGAGTTTTGTGATACGTTTATATATTTTTAAGCACAACATATTGTGACAATTTCAAACCTTACTATTTATATATGCAATGTCAAAGCATTAATTATTTCATATTTTTTTAATAAACCTAAGCTGTTTTCCAGTTTATAAAGTAGAATAAATAAAATGAAAGATTTTCAGTTGTAAATGTGCTCAAAATATTAAAAAATGTATATGACCAACGTTTCTGAGACAATAAGCTGTGAAGTTACGTACAATATTTGCATATATTTACATATATATTTGTACATGTAAAAAGTAATTATCAGTTATTCACTAAGGCCATCTTAATGACCTCAAGGTATTAATTTCTATATTATTTTCATGTGTAACCAGATAACCTTTGATCTCAATTTTCAGTTAGTGATCTAATGTTCATTTTTTACTTTCACTTTGTGATAGGCCTTAGGACTTCAACGTGATGATACTTTCTCAACGACCATGTTAAAAAATGTAATTGAGCATTTAATGAACGAAATGATTCCTTGTGAAGGTAAAAGTATTTAATAAAAGTTGTTGATGTTGTTCTTTAACTACACACAAAATATTTAGTGTTTAAAAAATATTGTTTTTGTCATATTAGCTTTTGTTTTCTAATTTAAAAGATTTCCTAACTGCAAACATTATTTTATAAAGCAACTGTTTCTCTACAAAACTTCAAGGGAACATAGTCTTTGGACTTTACAAAATATTGCAATACACATAGTAATTTGAGTTAGGTGATTAGTGATATTCAAGTCTATTAATCAGTTAGTGTGCCACACCTCTTAATGTAAAAAAAAACACACAAAACACGAGAGTTCTAGCATCATAATTTTTTTTACCCACATTTTTATTCTGACATGGTATTCATCTTTCTATGGTTTTTCACAAAAGTTGCAAATGGCAAGATTTGGTAACTGATCTCATATGATAGACTATTTCTAAAGGTTACCATTTGTACATTTTGTGGAGAAAAACAACAGCTTTTTGTCAAACAGTATATTTTGCTAGAACTCTTATGGGCATTTTTCCCATTGTTGTCATTAATGTCAACTAAATACCATCATGTAGTTGCCATTATGCTTGTTTTTCAACCTTATCTCAAATTATTTGTAAAGTTTATAAATTGTCAAAAACATTTTAAGCCTGTATATGTACTCTTTTAATATGTGATAGTTAATTATTGCACTATCCAATCATATTTGAACTTTGTTTACATATGTTTTTAAAGCTGTTTTAATAGTAAATGATCAAACCAGTTGATTTTGCACAATGCAAGATATAAGAGAAATAAATGAAAATTCAATATATTTATAGAAAGCTATTCAAAAGTATAAAGAGAAAAATTTTAAAAGAAATCAACAATTAGACTATCTTGTATAGAAACAAAATTCTTCTATGCACAGATGAATATGTGAAAGTGTTTCTTCGTGAATTTCATTAAACAGGCATTAGAAAATGACAAAATATAAATTATAAAATTTTTTGAGGTGAAATTTATCAATCTTCTTTTTAAATTCCCTTAAATTAACTGCATCCACCATAGTATGTTTCAAAGATCAACAATAAAGCTGTCATAGCTAAACATAACTTCTTTCCTGCCCAGTTTATATTTTTGTCCCCTTGTCAACATTTTCAACATTAAATATGAAAAAAACAGTAATGCATCACAGAGGCATTTGAACCAGGGGTGCTGCAGCACACCCCCACTTTTATATATTTGACTTAAATAGCAACTGTAAATTATACAGTTATATTAATTTTCTGGGGAAAGCATACCCCCAGACTCTTTCTAGATTGAGCTGCTTTTTGGTAAGACAGAAGCTACTTTAACAGCTCTTTATAATTTCAATTTCTAATTGTGAAATCTGCATGGAAAAATGTTAAAATGTATTAAAAGATAAATCTGTAACTCTTTATTATTACTTGCAACATTTTTGGCAGAAGCCCTTTGTCAGGTTGTATAAACCATCTCATATGCAACATGGTTTATTCTGCCTGATGAAGGTATTCTGCCCAAAACGTTACAGGTAATAATTTAAAATGTTTTTGTTATAGACGTGTGCTTTTTTTGACATTTTCTTATCCTAGTAGCACTCTTCTGAACCATTTTCAACAGTTCAATGTCTTCTCCTAGGTAAGGAATCCAAGCTTAAATACAGTACTCCAAATTGGCCTAACCAGTGACATATACAATAACATTTCAACCTCTGTAGGTTTATTGAATATACCAGCCTGTTTAATTAAGAGTTATTAATTTGTGATTTAATATTTAATTATTAGTTAATATCTTATAAGAGTGTTAAAATTTAATTAATTTAGAAGCAATATTTATGACAAATTTTATTATGTAACTTAATGAGTCTTATGTTGTGTATGCAGTTTGATTGTTTTACTGTACTTTATTAATACCATTGACATCCTCTTACTTGAAGCTTATAATTTTTTCTAGTAATGTGAATATTGTTGACACTAGAAGGCTAGATATTTTTAGATTTTGCTATTGTATGTTATAAGTATGTGCAGATACAAGGGTACAAGTAAAAAGAAATGGAAGTGAAGTTAGACTGAATGATTGCTAGTTTAGCCATAATGGGTGTTGTCTAAAGTGAGTTTCACAGCTTTCAAGCTAATAAGAAAGAAGAGGGGAATAATTTGTCTTGTCTTAGGGCATTGATGACAAACCCATGGCATGCATGAGGAAGGTGGCATGCAAAAGAATTTTGCTGGCATGCATTATGCAGTGCTGCCTTTTGATTCTTTAAACCCTAATGCTAACCCATAATAAACGCAGCAGCGAATAATCTTGTTAAACCCAGGAGTAGTGAAAAATCTTCACAGGAGACATCTCACTTGGCTTCAGCTTTGCAGTTGCAGGAACATGTGACATTGGATGGCAGGTTTTGAATTTCTCACTGATCCAGTGTACACATCAGTACTTGAGTAAAAATTGAAGTAGACTGTTGGTATTGGCTTTACACTGCTTATATTTTTTTTCTGTTGTTTGTGAGTGAAATTTGGATGTTTAGCAATAATAACAATAAATATGCATTTATTTTTTGCAGTAAATATATGAATTATATTATTCAAATTGTGTTATTTGGCATGGCATGCATATATTTGTGATCAGTTAGTTAATTATAGATTTATTTTTATATCAATAACAAATTTTCATCTGCTGTTATGTTACAGTAAGTTAAACTATCATATTTAAGTTAATTGGTGAGATATTTTAAAATTGTATTTACACTTTTTAGCTTGTCAGAATATCAGCTCAACCAGCAAAAAAAAGAAAAACGTTAAAATGGAAGGAGCAGCAGCAGAAATTTTCAAGAATCATAGATTGAAAGATTTGGTATGATCAAAAATTATGACAGAGCATTATGCATCTTATGTTCTGAAACAGTGGTGTGCAGGATTTCCTCTGTAAAGTAGCATTATGAAACTGTTCATAAATGGCTTTGTAATAAAAGTGATCAAGAACAAAAATAAAATTTTCTTTAGAAGTCAGCAACAACAACATGCAATCAAATGTTTTAATGAAATTTGACTGCAACTTTTGGGATTTCGAAGATTATTGCTCAACATGGAAAACCCATGGTGATGGGGAGTATATTAAAGAATCATAGCAAGAAAGTACTCCTTTTCTTTTTAATGGTTTTCCAGAAAAAGAAAATATTATTCAGTGCATTAACGAATTGCCAGTGAGTGCAAACACAGTAAAAGATAGAATATTAAAGATGGAAACAAACATAGCAGAACAGCTAACAAAAGGTATTAGTTCTTGTAAATTCTTTTCCATTTGTCTTGATGAGAGCACTGATATTACATAATCAGCTAAGATAGCCATTATTGATCAATTTTGTAGGAGTGATGGAATGTGCAAAGAACTGGTTGACTTGGTAACATTACCTGAACAAACCACAGGGGCTAAAATATGTAAGGCAGTAGTACACAAATTATCCAGTTGACAGGTTGACTTTTCAAAAATAGTTTCCATAACAATTGATGGTGCACCCAACATAATGGGTAAAGAAGCAGGTTTTGTAAATCTGTTTGCAAAATATGTTGGACATTACTTGTAGGCTTTTATTGTATTATATACAAGGGGACTTTGTGTGCAAAAGCTGGCTTTAAGGAACTTGAAAAAGTGATGGAAATTGTAACCAAAATAGTTAATTTTATTTCTGAGCATGCTTTGGAAAAAAGACAATTTAAGAATTTACTGAGAAAGGTGAATTCGTTATACCCAGGACTACTTGTGTCCGACAATTTTTGTTGGCTAAGTAGAAGATCTGTTCTTAAACGATTTGGTGAGTGTTTGGATGAAATTCATCCCTTTTTAACAAATGAAAACTTTTCTTGTCAAGAATTATCTGATGTTGTGTGGATTTGTAGATTGATGATTTCTGCAGATTTCTCCTCACACATAAATGACTTAAACACCAAATTGCAGGGATCTGACAAAACACTTGGTGTTATGTTTGAGAACATAAAAGGTTTTGAAGTCAGACTGAAAATTTTTAAATGTGATATTTACAAAGGTACTTTTAAATATTTCCTAAACCTAAAAAAATACATGACAGATTTTGAAATTCATGAAAAACTTCACATTCAGAGCTTGCAAATGGGATTTTCAAGCATCATTAATTCAACTTTTGAACAATTTTCTTTAAGATTTAATAAATTCAGATTATTTGAAGAAACTGCAAAATTCATTAAGTATGCATACAGTGTAGCATTAGACAAACTGCATTTGGAAATATTGCAGTGGATTGACTTGGATAATTTTTAGATGCAACTGGTTGATTTACAAAGCAGCTCAATTTGGAGGCAAACTTTGTCGACTTAAGAGCTACACTAGAAAATATTAAAAAAGATCAGTTAGTGACTGGAATAACAAAGAAAATTGCAGAAAATGAGGTTCTGAAACTCTGGAATTCTATTCCTGAAACTTTTGACTGTCTGAAAAATTTTGCAGTGGCAGTATTAACAGTATACAAATCATTATTTTCAGTGATGAACTTTGTAAAGTGTAATTACAGGAATAGACTTCCTGATGAAACTAGTGCTGCATACATAGCTCTCAAAACAAAATACAAGCCTGATATAAAATATCTGTTATTGTTGGTGCAGCAGCAAAAGTCTCATTAAGAATAAAATGTGTTTATTTTATTTTCCTTGGTTTTTCAGTGTTGCATAATATGAACCAAAGCTCATCATTTCCCAAAATGCTTTCTGTTAATAGTAAGACAATAAATAAATGTAAATAAGCAAGAGGGCTCCTCCTTTTTCTTAAAAAGAAGTCATTATTATTGTTACTAATTCATTAATTTTATTTATTGTGAATTACTATACTTATAAGATGTTACTCCTAAAGCTGTTTTGTTTAAAATAACTCAGAATAATAATAAATGATAATCCACTGCTAAAAATTGCCATGGGCATGCAAGAGAATTTTTAGAAGATTATTCCCCATTTGGGTGCACTCTCTCTATCATAGGGTGTTCTAAAATAATTGAACCCACCTGTTTGGACCTTGAGGTAAAGGAAACACTTGTTTAAATCATGGAATATAGTTGTGATAATCAGTAGTGTAACACTGTTTTGTACATATGTTTGACTTGTTTAAATATATTATTTTAAAACAAGTGGAATGTGTGCTGTCCCTTTATTGTTTATATTTATTGCCAACAAATTATGTGCACCTACTGTAAAGAATCTGGCACTATAAAAACTTGACAAAATACAACCTAAAATTCTATTTGTAGTAACACAAGCAACAGTGCATTGCTTGATTTGCTAAGGAGACTGATCAATCAGAACACCAAAATTTTTTTCTTCTATAACATTGTTGAGCTTATTCCTACTAAAATTATATTAATAATTCAAATTGTGTTATCTCATGTGCATTTACTTTGAATTTACTATAATTAAAAGCCATCTGCCATTTATTCACACCACTGATCATATAATCCAGATCCTTTTGTAAGACATAAGAACCCGAAACGCTAATGTCATCAGCTATTTTAAATAATTTACTTACCATTTCTTCATTTATGTCAGCGTAACTCAAAAAGAGCAAAGATCCTAACATGGAGCCCTGAAATACCCCAATCATAACATTAATCCAGAAGTTTTTTGTTGTTGTTTTTTAATAAGCCTGTGTCATCTTGTCAAGTGCTTTTTTTGAAAATCTTTACATATCACATCCCCACCTGTAACCTCATCAAAAAATGTCAAAAGTTTAGTGAAGCAATATTTTGCTCTAGTGGAACCATGCTGACTATCTAACAGAAGTTTAAACTTAGTTAAATGACTTTGTAAATCAACTTTTATCAACCTTCGAAAACTTTTTCCACTGCTGGTGCAAGAGTATTAGGCCTATAAATACCAGGACAATTTTCAGCACCTCACTTATTTTGGACATCAACCATACAAAATCAGCTTTATAATGAGTATTCTATCTTCTGAACAAGGAAAAATTAATTTTGTAACAAATGTATGTCTTAAAAGCTGCTGGTATCCTAAGCATTACTAACTTTGATGTAAAATTTTCAAAAATCGAAAACATTGTTAGGTTTTGGAAAAAACTAAGGTGTGAAAGTTTACCATGGCAACATTTAATTTATGTTTTTATGGTTATTTAGGAATAATTAATTACTGGTTGAGGCCAAAAATCAATTGTTGTAAACAGTTGTGTTGACTTCAGAAAAAAATTAGAAAATTTTTTTACAGTCATTAAGAGACCAATCAAATAAAAACACTGGCATCTGGTTTTTTTTATATGATAGTCTAAAATTGTTTGGTTGTTTTCTTAATAATTTCTTGGAAAAATAGAGGAGTTGGGTGGATGATTCAACCACCTTCTTCCCCTTCCATTGACCCATTGTTTATAAAACATTGAAAAATACATGTTAGAGTTATGTAATTATAAATTAAAAACATGACACAGCATAAAAAACAGTAAAAATCACAATATGTAGCCAGCCAATTGAATTCCATCTAGTCAGCAGTTCAAAATTAGTAACAGGCATTAATAATACTTTGCAATACTTAATATTGAGCAAAGTTATTAACAATTGGAATCAAACTCTAGATCCTCAATTCCCCCACCCCACCATTATGTGGCATTTTGCTCGGAAACAAAAAACATAATGGCAATATATCTTTTACATGGGTGGATGAAATAATTTGAAACATTAAATAACTACAAACCCTAATTTCTCTTAGTTGATTACTTTTGTGATATTCAGTTTAATTATAACTTCAATTAACTGTTTCTTTGAGTAATCAGAAACATTTATTTCAGTTGATTATTTTTGTGATATTAATCATTTAGTTACAAGATACTAATTGATGTAATTGCTACTTATGGGTAGTCAGTTAAATTGTATCTGGCAGGCAGAGAACAAACTTTTGACCTTCCTAGGTCATCTTCAGGTTAACAGAGTTGATTAAATTGCCCAGTTCTAAATTGTTGTAATTTGTGAAATTATACCACTTTTAATGCATGTTGAAAAACCTTCAATTAAATGTTTGTAGTTTTTAAATATCTAATAAATTAGTGTTCTCCAAATGTTTAATTTAGGGTAAGCTTATACCAATCATTTTTTTTACTGTTAGTTAATGTAATATTTACATTAGATGTATGTGACTGTTAGCTTTCTTCTGCATTTAAAATGCTTTTATGATTAATATTAACAATACATCATATTTGTTCTCTTAGGTATTCCAGATGAGTTACCCATTTATGAATTTCCTTCTGAGCGAAACTTGGCTCTTTCAAATAGCAGCCCCATTATCCCAACAGAACAAAGTGGTACTGGCTTTGAGATTGAAATGGAAGCAACTGACTGACAAAATTTAAAATGTATGGCAAATGAAATGTGGTTGTACAGAAAATGAAAGAGCTAACAGAATCTGTAACTCATTTTTCTTACAGCTTGATGTTTTGTGAAATTAAAAACATCTGTGTATACATTGAAATTCTTCTATTTTTTTAATATATGTGTTATTCACTGTAATGTATCTAAAAGAGCTTCTGAGATATTTGTAAAACTTTGAACTGTTGTTGTTTTTCTGTAGAAAAATTATGATACTTCATTGTCAGTAATCTTATGAGCAATTTTTTTATAAAAAAAAAAGTATTAAAGGTACTCCTCAGTCATGATATTTTACTAAGCACTGAAATTATGTCTTATGCCCTTGCTGTGAAAGTTATTGAAAATAATTATAAAGTGAAGATACTTTTACAGCCTGTCTTTAAAAAAATATATTAGTTTTGTTAACAGTAAGTTATTAGTCACTTCTTTTAATGGTGAATAACTTAGTCACTCTGCTAAAATTAATATTTCTAGAATTCAAGTTGAAAACCTGTGACTTAGATATCTTGAAGATTCCTCATGTAATCTGAGACATGAAAAGTCACAATCTGCATTTTGTATTTGAAAAATTTTTGACATTTACATTTGTATGCCCCAGGTTAAACTTTATTGGCATGATGGCTGAATGCACTGAATTTTATTTGCAAGAGGCTACGTAGATCCAGTATGGAAAAAATATATCTATGAGGTATTATTGTTGTCTGCTCAGAATGCTAAGATTGTGTGGTGATGAGGACAAAATAAGTATTGCAATTTATGGCTCTGCACATGGCTGCTGTATTCACCTGTGGCTTTACTAAAGTTTACTTTTACAAGCTTGTATATGACAAGATGTAATACTTATATAATTTAAATTCTTCCCCTTAGCTACACTATCTCCGAAAACTAAAAATACATTGCTCTGATAACCTACTTACACAAGAATCCTAGCTGTTTAACCAGTTAGTATTAATCCTCAACTGATAAGGTGAAGTATTTGTATCATATGTGGTAGGGTAGAGTCAGAATAACTCATAAACAACAAACAAATGATTAGAACAGTAAGAAATAAAACTGCAACAGCACATATGTTTTACTTAACACCAAAGAACTGACTCGGGACAAAGTAGAGAATAGCATTAACTGAATTGGAATATTGACATGAAACATCAATCTGGGCCATTCTAACTCCTCTCTACCAGTTAAGGGTTAATTCAAAATTATATTAGTTTTCATATATAATGCAATTTAGTGGTTGACTTATTCAGATCTTGAATTTTAGGTTTCATGGTTTGCTTCTCAATGCAATAAGAGGCTCTCGGTGTGTTATAAGAGTGACAGTCGAATACCACTATTTGCTAAGGCAAGAGTAACCTAATAATTGGTAGTGAATTTTGTTGGTTAGATAATATTTCAAAATTTGGGAAAGTTATGCACAGGTAGTCTTTTGTGTAACTTTTCTGAAAAATTCTAAAACAAATCATATGAAATTAAAAAGTATAGTAACCCTGAACTTTGTTTGTGATGTATTACTTTAAACATCACCAATAAAAACATATTAGCCAGAAAGTTTAAATTTAGAATTATTTATAGGTGTGTTAAGATCTTCATCTGTTTTTCTTTCCATTTCATCTTAGTTTTATTTTCAACCAGCTATGTAAATTTTTATTTGTGAATACTATAAAATGTAAGTTTCAGTTATGTCACAGGGGAGGGGTTACTGTAAGCGTAATATTTACATAAAGGCTTTGTACAACATATTTGTATTAAATACTGTTAGAAAAAAACATTTTACATTGCTTCAGTAATTTCCCTTTCTATGATTTAAATATTTATTACTTGAAGTAGGGCGTATCATAATTTCATAAAAAAATTAAGCACCACTAGTCCATTTACTACTGACTGATTCATTGATCAAATTACTTGACATTTGGTTGATTTCAAGATTATACTTTCCTCTGAGAACAGTTATCTTTGATGACATGTAACACAGCAGAAGACCAAAATGTCTGTGCCCACAGGGAGACATCATCTCAAAATCAACTAGATATAACATTGCAGGTTGTCATCAAATAGACCTATTTTAATGGGCCAGTTATATATGAGCAAAAATGATGTATGGTTATAATGTGTTCAGTTATCTGATTATCAAATAAAGAAATACTTAAGTACAAAAAGTTAGAATTAAGTTTCAACTGTATGTAAGGGTAAAATGACAAGTTAATAATTTTAGTTTTGTTTTTAATTTGCCCTCTGTCAGCATAATATAGCTAATACCTTTGTTTTAGCCTACTCCAAACATCATGCTTCTGACCTTCCAAGCTAATTTAAGTTCCTGCTGCACTTCCACATATTTTGTAACTTGAACTGATCACTCTACTTTTTTAAAAAAATTCTTGTAACTCATTATCTTAACTACTAATTCTCAACCTCTAGTTTGCTCAACTTTTCAAGAGTTTGAATTCTTTGAGCTGCTAATGTAATCTTGTTTATTATCATCATTAGCAGTAGCATACAAACATTTACTTCAAGACTTAAAATTCCCACTGAAAAAAGTATTAAAATTTCATGGATATCAAAAGGAATGAAAAATGTTTAGGAAAAATAAAAATAAAATTAACAATGATAACAGTTTTATCTCTAGATTCTATAATTAAGCAGGCTTTTAGCTTCTTTTGGAATTGTCTTTTGCAATTAAAGCAAAATTTAAAAATACTGTAGTGAATTTAAAAAATTATATTTTGACTCGCAATCTAAGAGTTACAGGTTCGAATCCCTGTCCCACTGAACATGCCCTTTCAGTTGTAGGGGCATTATAATGTATAAGAATTAGCTGTGGGTAGTGATATCTAGCTGCTTTCACTAATTAATTAGGGACAATTAATGCAAATAACCTTTATATAGCTTCAAGTCCAAAATTCATTCAAAACAAAAATTATTATAAATTTATTGTTACAATGATTAAAAATTGAGAAATTTGGGGAAATTCAGTTTCAGCCTTTATTAAAGGAGTAGGAAGGAATGTGAAATTTAAAAATATTTAAGGTCATGTTACTATTATGTGTTTGGATGCATATAGGTATGCTGAGTCTTGCATACACCTATGCTTTAGAAATGTATTTTTTCAGCACTGTGGATACCATAGAGATCCGAAAATCTCTCTTAAAAATGCTTATTTAAATCACCAATAATCTTTTTCTGAAACTCCAGGTTGACATCTTCTGTGATTCCAGCATGAAACTCATTGAAACACTGAAAATGAGAGATTTCCTCCTTCCAAATGTGCTTCAAACAATGACAGCTTTCTCCAAAATCCTTTAATGAGATCACAGACAAGGTTATTCTTCCCCTGAAGTTTCAAGTTCAATCCATTCATGTGGGATGTGATGTCAACCAGAAATGACAAGTTTGACAACCAGGTTGGATCCAACAGAAGTGAATCGGCTCTATATATCTCGATAAGAAATATATCTATTTCTCTTATCAGCTTATACAAATGAGACAAGACTACCACAGCTGAGCCACCTCAACGCCGTGTGATAAGGCAAGTCACAGAAATCCGAATCAATTTCTTCAAGAAATGCCTTGAACTGGCAATGATTAAGTGCATGACCCCAAATGAAGTTCACTACAGAAATGACTGGTTTCAGTATGCAAGAAATATCTAAGTCTTTTCCACAGAGTGCTTGCTGATATATGAACAGTGTGCTTGGGAGTTGAAGATCTTCCAACTGTTTCCTGATCAGACCCTTTTTTTCTCCAGCCATGTTTTTCCTCCATCAACTGTTACACCTCTAAGCTGATTCCACTGAAGGTTAATGTCTTGCAAAGTTTTATGAACTTCCATGAAAATGTCTTTTCTAGTTGTTCTTCCGTACATGCTGCAAGCTGATGCCAACTCTTCCGTGATCTGAAAGTCCAAATTAATTCCACGAATGAACAGGAGAAGTTGTGACGTACTCGAGAGATCAGTAGACTCATCCAGTGCCAGAGAATATCAGAAGAAGTTTCTAGCGTTTTGGCGTATCTGTAATGCGATGTTCTCTCCAAGTTCTTCTGCTCTCCGTACAACTGAAGTTGCTGAAAGGCTGATACTTTCAAAGAAATTGGCTTTTTCAGGACACAGCTCATTTGCTGCTTCCGTCATACACTCTTTGATGAAGTTGCTGTCAGTAAAAGATTTTCCTTGCTCTGCCATCCTATGCACTATTTTGTAATTTGTACGAGTGACAGATTCATTTTCAGCAAACTTTCTCGTGAAGAGATTCTTTTGAGATTCAAAAACACGTTTCATGGATTCAAATTTCTCATAACGGAATTTTCCTGAACATTTCAAATATGTTGATAGATGTTTTGTTTCATAGTGACGCTAAAGGTTGTATTCTTTCAAAACGGCAACACTTTCGGTGCATATCACACACGTAGCTTTTTGGTTTTTTGTTTCTACAAAGATATACTTTTCTCCACATTCTTTATTGAAAGCACGACACTCGGAGTCCACTTTTCTTCTTTTAAGAGCAGCCATAACGATGGGTGAAAAAAAAAAAAACGATCTGAAAATGAAAAACATGGAACGCTGCGAGAAAAGTATTGTACTGGTCCAAGAACGCACAAACAAAATATATTGAAACGTACGTTTGCCACGACACTTACCAAAGAACGAGTTAAGAAAAGCGCATAATCCGACTACTAAGAGAAATGAGCTTGCTGAAGCGGTCACCCTAGACCGCTGAATTTACAAGACGAGTCGATAGGACGAGGGTTAAGTCTGTACTTGTTTTCGAAATCCTAATGCTTTCATAGATACGTGCCTCAATATGAATAAACGGGCAGCAAGGACGAAAGAAGAATATTTTCCTATTGGTTAAAAATGCGCGTGACAGCCTTGTTTCTTTTTATCATAACGTCTTGTGTTTGCCAGCTTAAAGCGATCATCGGTGTGATTTATTTTGTTATGACAGTCGGACATTTGAAATGTCACTTTTTATTTCGAAACGGCTAGCTGCTGGCGGCCCGGACAAAATGAGCTCGAGGGCGGTAGATTGGAGACCCCTGCAGTATAGAGAATAGTTGAAAGACTACAAAACATAAGCACCACGATAGTAACTGTAGTATATTTAATCAGATATTTTGGACTCTACAATTTCTTTTTCAGATTTCTGTAAAAGTATAGACGTTGAGGATGATACACATATGTCCAAGAACATTTTTTTTGTTCAAATTTTAATTGCTCTGAGCACATGAATGTAAGATATATTAAAAATTCTAAACGATGACTAAATATATTTGTGCGTTTTTCTTATAGCAATGCCACATCGGGCTATCTGCTGAGCCCACCGAGGGAAATCCAACCACTGATTTTAGTTGTAAATCCGTAGACTTACCAGCTACTAAATATATTTAGTACGAATTTAAAATAGAAAATGTGCAGGCAACATCAATAGCAGCCATCTTTAACAAACTTTGCTAAATGTAGGCATACAAATACAATATTGAAGTCCAAAACCGTTTACCTAGACAACACAAAGACTTCATTACATTTACTCATAAACTGAGAAAGCAAAGCATCATTCACATTTAAGGTCTAAGAAGTATTAAAAGTTAAAAGCTCTTTAAAAAAAAGAATAAACAGGAAAGATACAAAAACAAATTTTAGATAAACTCCACCTTCTGGTAAACTTACAATAATCGTAGATTATGATTAACATATAACAAGTTAACAACTTGGCTCAGATCTTGCAGGGATGGAGTGAGGGCATTGGGCAGCTTCATAAAAACTGCTGTCGGCGCTCCTGCTTCAGTTGTATTATTTATTATAAACGACATGGCCTTACGTTATTTTAGCAGTAAATGCTAAACCAGGAATAGAATAACAATGGCTAAGACAATCACTGATTAATAATAAAACACTTATTTAATGCATGTTATACAATACCTGTAATTACATATAGTGGTTGCGTGCCTTTAATACAGGAAATTTGTCACTTGTGTGATCAAAATTGATTGAATCAGGCGTGTTTTTCTCAAAGGAGAGAACAGCTAAGTTAGATAGATGGTTTTGTTTCATTGTGGAGCATAAGCAGTTGTGTTTTTTTTTATCATCTTCAATTTGCTGAAGGAGAGTTCACAACGAGCTATAGAAACAAACATGGTTACAAGAATTTGAAGAGCTGTACGCAGGTTGAGGAAAACATCCTATCCGTACTGAACTGTTGCATATATCCATATTCTTCAATCGACCTGTTGATCCAGCAGAAACACAAACTTATTCCAAATAGCCGAAACACTAGCATTTACAAATGTGGGATGGATATTCAACAATTTAGAGTGATTGTTGCAGTTTATGAATAAAGCTTTAGGGTTTTTTTTCACTGAGTGCTGTGTACACTGCTGATATGATTTGACGTGACCGCCATTGAAGATATATCTGGGGGCGACAGTCATTGATATTCAGCTCGTTTTTCTGATGTTCTTCAAGAATTATTTTGTCCTATCCATCATCATCTTTCATATGAAGCTCTAAGAAGTCAATAAATACTTCCTCTACACTTGCATGCCCTATTTAAAAGTTGACTTCAACATAGCAAATTAATTCGGACAGTTCTTACATGTATATGGGAGTAGAGTAGAAAAGTATATCAAAGTACTTCGCCTTTCTGATCTTACTTAAGAGTTTATCATGAACTATATCAGCCAACGAATTCATTCTGGATATTACGTGAGAGGGAAGATGCAGAATGTAGTCTTTCTCCAACATTGTCTGGATGGTGACTAGATCATATTTTGAAAGGGATTTTCGAACTGTCTTTTTGCACCGAACAAGGTTATGCAAGATAGTAATTTGATCACATCTGGGATTCTTTTGAAAATTTCTTTCCAGTGATCTTTTTGCTTCTAAACATCGTCCAGTCTTTCTTGACTCTTCAATAATCTCTCCAACTTTTTCCATTCGGCAAAGGCCTTCCGCTGATAAGAGCCGTCTTCGTGACATTTTACTTTATTCAGTTTTTTCCAGGATGAAAATTCGTTTTTCAATTCAAGAGATAATTTTGTATTTGGAGAACTGAACGAAAATAATAATCAACAAAAACATCAATCAAGTACGTGATATTGCTTCCCCGTTCACAAGCTTCTTGAAAAACCAGTTTTTACTTAAACCTCGTTAAGCTTTGTGCTTAAAAGACAACAACAAAAAATCTAATATCATACAAACTAAAAACAGCTGAAACTCAAATTAATCACAATCCAAAATATTCGATGAAAATAGATGTCAATATTTATGGATGAATTTGACACGAAATCAAGATAAAGTCTTCGTGAATATATATATATATAAAGTCAACGAACATTACTGCTGGAGACATAGTCTCGGTTAATGGTGCCATTGGACTGAATTCCAGCTTTTAAGATTTGCCTCCTAATGCTGCACACTTTGAGACTGGAGGTGCGCTATAACAGTGTCAACCAATTTACATAATTTAGTCAAGAGTTTGTGTAGGTTCTGCTGACCATATGTATTCTCTCTAGTCTATCACTTCAAAATTAGGGACAGCTTTTAGGCCAATAACCTCGTGTGCTTTGCGCTAAAAGATTAAAGTGAAATTTTAAGACCTATTTTTACATCAATGGCTATAAAGCTTATAAGCATTGAACAAAAATTGTTGTAGACATAATAACTGCACAAAACAGTTTGCATGCACTGATCACCAGAAATAGGATTGCATCCAATCATGTCAAGGTGAGGATCTAGTATGCAGTTGAAGTTGCTACCAAGAATCATATCAGTCTGTGTTATCAAAAACCTGTCCAAGGCCAAGAAGAAGGAATCCTTCTAACAAGGCTGAACAGTCGCATAGGCATTAACAAGCCGAATCTTACAATCTCCAGCGACTACATCAACGCACACCACCCACCTCTCAGCGTCACTGTGTGACGCGAGGATATTGTCATGAAAATGCGGGTGAAAAAGGTTCCCCACACCACGCGCACGGGTCGTGCCAAACGACCAGAAAGGTCTAACTGAAAAGCAGGAAGAAAACGAAAAATGATTCCTCTGAGAGGCAAAGTGGGTCTCCTGCACGAAAATAACATAAACCAAAAAGCAGCTGAAGAGGGAAACAATGTGGAATTGCTTTGCAATGCTTCGCATCTCCTTGAGTGCGATGCAGGAGAAACCCATCAACCAGTCCAGAGGGGGGAATAAGTGGTGCTGCTGCTTGATCTGTATGGATAGGGGAGGAGACGAGTGGCCTCTGGACGGTACTCAACCCCATCCCTCTTTGCAGCTGTGGGTGCCAGAATCTGCCCACTGCCCACCAATCTTGATAGCCTGGGTCACTCCAGAGGCAACATCTCCCCCAGCCAGTCCACCCTGAACAGAGGGGACCTAATCTTCCTCAGAGGATCCCACTCTGACTCTTACTTGGGCAGTATGAAAGTGGGCGCCGATGCAGCCCTCAACCTCTATTTCACCAGACAAAGAGGCCTGAGCCTCCACAGAAACAGCGGTCATCCCTAGGGCAACCGAGCTGGCCAGAACCCCCTCAGGGGATCCAACTACATCCAATCCAGAAGGATGGGCCTGAGGCTCCACTGACCCGAATTGCTCCCAGAGCATCCCCCGCCTTCACAGGGGCCAAAGCCTCCCCAACAAGGGTTGGAGAGGCCTAGCCCTCTTTAGGGGACCGAGGCTCTCCCTCCCGAATCGCGAAAGCTGTAGGGGCAGGCGCTTCCTCAGAGATCCCTTCTCTGGTAGCTGTCAAATTTGGGGATGGGATGGTGGAATCCCCACTTCTTTCCTCTCATTCTTGGTGCGTGACTGCCCCGAGGCATGTGGCAAGGACTGTGGCCACCATCACATACATCACACTTAACAACACAGTCACTGTCTGTATGTCCATATGCCAGACATTTCCCGCACAGCAGTGTCTGGCAGATACTTAGTAGGTGACCTTCCAGGCCACAGTCGCTGCTTGCCCGGGTAATTACACACTACCCAGAAGCCGTGTATGGTGAAAATGTTTTGAACCAGCTTCTTCATGTCAATACACACTCGCCGGTACCCTGTACACACTCCCGAGCATGTTTTGTACGCCTCGTGCTCAATCTTCGATAACACGTTCTTCACGGCGTTATGGACCAGCTCGAAAGGAGCCGATTGGAGGGTCATCCATTTAATGTTCTGACTGGTCACATGATGGTCTCCAAAGGGACGTCTTCTTTGTCCAGCAAAGTCTAGGCATGTGTGGACGATGCCTGCGTCGATATGTAACGCCCATTTCCAATGTTATAAACACTTCATGTGGCTACTTCCCAAGTCGGTGTTCAGGGTTTCTATCACCGTCAAGGGTAGCAAGGCCACGGGCACCACAAAGCGGATGTACCGCTGCCGAACAGAATAGAACCGGATGGTCGTAGCCATATCGACTTGATGTCGAGTTACACACACAGAAGAGGAAAAAAAGACGACATTAAAGCACAAAATCTTAAGTACACACGAACTTAACACGATACAAAACAGTTACAACCTCGTAACAAAAACGGCAGCAAAAAATCAACGTCACCGGCCACTAAGCTAGTAGCACGGCCATTTTACTGACAATGGTGCAGCCATTGAGAGTGCAGCCCTAAGTGGGTGGTAAACTCTACCTAAGGCTAAATACGTCCACGAGACCGATAGTAAACAAGTACCGTGAGGGAAAGTTGAAAAGAACTTTGAAGAGAGAGTTCAAGCCCCCTGACTGGGGCTATACCCCGGAGCGGGTGCAAGGCCCATAGATGCCGGTGCCGTCGACGGAGGGCGCCCATCTGGAGTCGGGTTAAGATTGCGTGGCTATGTGCTTGATTTTATACATCTGTTGGCAAGGGGTGTGGCTGAAATAGCCGAACCCACTAATTAGAAGTGATCTCCACATACTTTTGGCCCGGTCGTGTTTACGGCCTGCCTTATATTGGGAAAAGTATATTAACTAGAGTACCCGTCCCTGGACAGAAATTATGTAAATTTATGATTAATAAACGGTTATTTTAGGACATGAAAAGTTGCTTCTCTTATATGTAACTGTAAAAACAGGAAAACGCTCACACAACCTGCAAAACACAAAATACAGAACTACAGTTTTGTATATATCTTCGCATGGACTCAACAAACCATCATGTCAAATGTGGTGATGATCCAAATAAAGACGATCAAGTAGTGATAAAAAACACTCATAAGACCGCAAAACTAATAAAACATGCCAATTTTGGTAAAAATCCATC
Source organism: Tachypleus tridentatus (assembly GCF_004210375.1). NCBI lineage: Eukaryota > Metazoa > Arthropoda > Merostomata > Xiphosura > Limulidae > Tachypleus > Tachypleus tridentatus. The sequence continues at coordinate 9,644,783 of NC_134832.1, read as the reverse complement.
CACACTCTGCGAAGTAGTTACACAGACATACAAAATACAATATTATTATATCTATAAAGACACAAAGAAGCCGCATACCGTTGATTTTTCGTTAAGAAATATGTAGGGAAGTGATCAGTGCATTAATTCTAAAAACGTATAAATGAAAACCCAGAAAAATATGTGTAACAAAAGGTCAACAGCTCTATATCTCCTAGTGCAGATGAGTTATTTTACATAGAACAAAAACTAATGAAGTTGGGTGGGAGAAAGTAAACACAGCAGTGATCTAGACTATTTTTATCATCATGATAGACAAAAATTGTTATGGCGTAACTTAGATTACTTCTAATTATTCTCCATTTAATTCAAATCATTTATAAAACATGCTTATGACAAAGATTAAGAACACATTTATTTATTTTTAGCACCTACGGGCGGCTGTTATGCTGGTAATTACTAATCGTAGTTTTCATGCCTCATAGAAAAGCTTAGAAAAAAATGTGTGTGTGTGTTTTCTTATAGCAAAGCCACATTGGGCTATTTGCTGAGAGAGAAAGGTGAACATTTTCTATAAAAGAATATATTTATTTCTGGGAAGTACTGCATGGGAAAAATGTTCATATTGTGCTCTTTAGTCATATGCAACTCATTCAATAAAAATGATTCAAAGTACAGAGCTTAAAAGTTTCATAAATTTTACTGATATGAAAAAAAGGAAAGTAGAGATTATAAGTTTGTTTTTATTGTTTGAATTTCGCGCAAAGTTACTCGAGAACTATCTGCGCTAGCCGTCCCGAATTTAGCAGTGTAAGACTAGAGAGAAGGCAGCTAGTCATCACCACCCACCGCCAACTATTGGGTTACTCTTTTACTAACAAATACCAATGGCTGAAAGGGCGAGCATGTTTGGTGCGACCGGGATTCGAACCCGCGACTCTCTTCTGATGAGTCGAACGCCTTAACGCCGAGATTGTAAGTATCCAAAACAAAAAAATGCTGCAATAGGAGAATGCACAAACAATTAAAGTGATACTAGTAGGACAGATTTTGAAAAGATTTTCCAATCATTTTTTGGTCGGTACATTTAGACTGCTTCATTTAACTATAAGGATCACAAAAAACCAAACAAGCGCGGACCAACGGAGCGGACGAAGCAATGAGGCTGTCAAAGGAAAAAAACTAATTTGTAATTATAAAGCCTTATCTGTGAAAGTAAGGAAGAAAATATAATATAAGTATAACTGTATAAGCATACGTTTTATACAGTTCTCCTACAAAAGTTCTGTGACCAAAGAAAACACTTTTATTAAACATCTTTGGCTATGCAATTTTAGAGAACTCTATAAAATATCTTCTCTCGCTTTGTCACTTAAAAAATCTGTGTCAAGCAATAGGAAGTAAAATAAAGTACAATGATCTTTATAGTAAAAGGTGAAAAGTAAACGCGATAATCCATGAGAAAGTTCAGATATAATAAGACTTAGAAAGGGAAGTTACAGCAGTTGGATAGAGCAAATAAAATAATTCGTAAAAATTATGTAACTTGGCTAATAACGTAATTTTATAACATACTTAGTTTGTGGATTGTTTGTTTTTTTGGAATTTCGCACAAAGCTACTCGAGGGCTATCTGTGCTAGCTGTCCCTAATTTAGCAGTGTAAGACTAGAGGGAAGGCAGCTAGTCATTACCACCCACCGCCAACTCTTGGGCTACTCTTTTACCAACGAATAGTGGGATTGACCGTAACATTATAACGCCCCCACGGCTGGGAGGGCGAGCATGTTTGGCGCGACACGGGCGCGAACCCGCGACCCTCGGATTACGAGTCGCACGCCTTACGCGCTAAGCCATGCCAGGCCCAAGTTTGTGGAACATTTCTCTTGTGTCCACCACAGGTATTGAACTCATGTTTAAATGGTTGTAAGAGCTGATACTAATGGATAAGTCTATGTAGACTTGAAAGCTGAAAAAAAAAAAAAAACACCCTGTGAAATTTCTAAACCAACAATTAGTAACAAGGAATTGTGACTTATAGATTTTCTCACAGGATTTTTCCTTTTCTCCGTTCTGTTCGGTGTGCGTACTCATGTCGGTACTTAGTGGCAACTTTTGAGGATTGCCAGGCACAAACTATAATATTTACTTCGTCGGATGAGTCAATTGTAACTGTACTGGTGTACTAAGAATGGAAGTGTGTTTTTGAGTTATTATGTTTAGTGTGTTGAAGTAACAAAAGTTTTAAAATCATCTTAACTTCAGTAATATATCTTGAAATATTTGATATGTTTCGCCCCAGTTTGTTTCTTATAGTACTTATGTTTGTTTACTGCTCATCAGTAGGGAACCGAACAAAAGTACTTTTAATACTAGTTGACGGATGTCGGTGGGATTACCCGGATGAAGATAAAAGTTTGTCAGGATTCCGCAGGATAGCAGAAAATGGTGTTCGAGCAGCTTATGTAACTCCGATCTTTCCAAGCAACTCTTATCCAAATTGGTATACGATAGTAACAGGTGTGTAATATTCACGTTAGTTATAATTTTGGAGTATATTATAAATATTTTAAAACATTCAGGCCTGAAATTTCGTTTTTTTACGAAAAGTATTTTGGAAGTATGAAGTTCAGTTAAGTATATTTTTACAATTCAGTTTGACCACTTCCAGTCAATTCTGCAAAAAAAAAAAAAAAAATTTGCATAAAGTGTATGTACAGGGCGGCCCGTAAGTCCCTACCCATCCATATATCTTATGTATGCAGTGTATCTGTGTGCTGCCCCTCATTCTCGCTGCATAATATACGACGTCATGTTCTGTGATACATTTTCCTCAACATAGCAGGTGTTACTGTTCCAAATGCCGCGGTAACAGCTGCCTTCAACTCATCATTAATATTATAACGTTGTTTAGACACAATTGCCTTTATGTATTCCCAAAGAGAGTTATCACGTTGTCAAGTTCGGACTTCTTGCGGGCCATTTCATGGGTGCTGGGGATGTTACAGAACCACGACCTATCTATTTGTCTGGAAAAGTGTCATTAAGATAATCTCGCACAGTGAGAGCATAATGAGCCAGAGCTCCATCTTGTTGAAACCAAACCTCCTCTTTGATTCCAAGTTCATCGAGTTTCGGTATAAACCATTGTTGTAACATGTTTAGATATGAGGTATGGTTTACTGGCTCGTCAAAGAAGTATGGTCCAATAACATGAAGCCCATTAAGTGCTGCCCACATCATGACATGCGAGGTGTTGTATTCAATTTCTTCACAATAATGAGGATTCTCTTTTGCCCAGAAGTAAACATTTCGTGCTTGACTAGAATGGTAAATTGCACACTTGTCCATAAACATCACCTTTCCTCGAGAAGGGATTGTATTGAAGATTCGCAGTAACTCATCACACGCCAGTTTCCTATTTTCTCTATCAGCATCACTTAGTTCATTCACAAATGTAGGTCGCCATGCTTTAACTCCCCGTGTCCTTTTTCATAAAGGTCTGCATGGTTGCTCACGGGATACCAAGTTCAGCTGATCTTTTCCTTGTTGACTTTAATGGTGAGTTAATTACTGACTCTTCCGCACCAGCACATGACTCTCTACGTTTAACTGGTCTTCCTGAATGAGGTGCATCCTTAATATTGCCAGTTTCAAACAATTTGGTCTCCCAATTTGACATCGTTTTTCGTGTTGGTGGATCCTTATTGAATCTTTCTCTAAATTTGCCAGTTATTGTATCCAGGGTGTCACCAGTATTCTTGCGCTCATGTATCCATGTACTTGTCACAATATGCTCTTCAAGTGTAAATGGGCTTACATCAGCCATATTTCTCTGAAAAAAAAGAAACAAATTTATAATACATGCATAATTGAATATAACATAATAACATATGGATGGGTAGGGACTTACGGGCCACCCTGTATAAAATTCTAAGGAAAAGTTTACTATTGTAACTTGTATTCAGTATTTCTGCCATGTGCAAAGAGAGTATTCAAAAACCTGTGACTCCAGTCATTGTGTTAAAGCTAAAGTTATTTTATAATTCAGAATGTTTATAGCTTTCGATCCCGATCTTTTCAAATATCGATGTCATATTTTCTCTGTATCAGTGTACGTTTTTGAGGTCTACGTGGATGTGCCTGTCTTAAGTGCTCTAAAGTCTGAAGTGAAATTTTGCAGTTCAGAATAAATTGTATACTTCAGTGTTCTTTCATCTCTTGACTGTGTAATTAGTAAGTCTTGCCTGTTCTCAAAATTTGTAGAAAATTCTTGAGAGTAAGAATCAACAAAATTTGTTTTATGAGAAAGATAGAAATCCAGTAAAAACTCAAAGAAATTGAGCATAAAGAAGCCTGTATTGATGTTGAGAAAGAGCAAACCAATATCAACTTGGAAAGTGTGACCTTACTTTGAGTTATCTGAAAAAAGTGGATACTCCCAATTGGAAGTACTGTCTTTTATTTACTGAACATCTTTTGAACTATCCTTCCATTTCCATTTATATGGATGGTTTGAAATCAAGTGACTCTGTCGGCTCTGCCATGGCTTTTTGTGGTTCAGTGGTTGTGCACAGAATCCCCTCTACAGTGTCTGTATTCACCACCAAATTGTATGCCATATCTCTTGCCCTGGATCACATAAAAGTTATATAGTACACAAACTGTACCGTTGATACTGACTTGCTTAGCTCTCTGTTGGACATGGAATCGCTTCACATTAGTTCTTACCCTGTTTTTGCTGCCATTTAAACCTGACTGGCCCATTTCTCTGTAACATATATTTTTATCCAGTTCTTCTGGATACCAGGCTATGTTAGTATTCATGGGAATGAGGTCACTGACACTGCAGTTAAGTCTGTCTTCTCTGGCACTATCTCTTCTGTGTCTGTTCTATACATGGACTACAGTCCTGTATTCAAGGCTTGGCTCCACTCCAGTTTGGAGTTGACTTGGAGTGATCAACACGAAAACAAGCTTTTCCAGATAAAACCCTTTATTTGACTTTGATCACCTTGTTTCTGTAAGGATTGGAGAGAAGTTTTCCTGACTAGACTACGAATTGATCAGTTTTTTAACTCATCACTTTCTTTTATCTGGGTCTGATGCACCAATGTGTGGTCTGTGTGACACTTGGGTGACAATAGTCCACATTTTATTGTCATGCCATCATTACAACTCTCAATGATGGCAACATTTTAGACGTTTTGTCGACAGGTTTTCCCTAATACTGGACAGTATCATTGGCGATGGTGATACTGTCCGCCTTACAAATGTTTTAAGTTTTTTAAAAGGCCATTGGTCTTTTTAATACTATTTAAGATTTTAATTCAAAATTGGACTTTGTTTTGTTTTAAAATGATACCTTTTTTATGAAATTTAATAATATTACTTTTAATTTTTTTTACGGGTTGTTTCGTGCAGAGAGCCAAGTTGCTTCACATTATAGAATGCCAACCAACCAACTACTACTAAATATACTGAAATATTTTATATAATTTTAATTTTTTATTTGTATATTAGGTCTATATGCAGAGAATCACGGGTTTGTCCAGAATTACTTGTATGACCCTGAAAAAGGTGACTTTTTTCTCATGGCACCTGATCCAAGCGCTAGTGTAGCTCACTGGTGGGAACAAGCTGAACCATTGTGGATAACAGCTAAAAAGAGAAAACTTAGAAGTGCTCTTTACTGGTGGGATGGATGCCAAGTGGAAATTCATGGAGAGAAGTCAAATGAATGCATTCAGTACAAATCTTTGAATGGCTGGCATAGTCTGGATGAAGATGTGTTAAATAAACTAAATGAAACATTAGAAAAATTTCGGAATAATGAACTTGACCTTGTGCAGTTATATTATGAACCAGTTGATTCAAATGGTGAGTTCTATAGTTTCTTACAAAGCAATGGTAACATTAAGAATAACATTTTCTTCTGTAGGTTTAAATTTTTTGTTTTCAATGTTCACACAAAAGTGTTTCTGACTTATAAAATATCAGAATAGTGTTGGAATAATAATTTGTAATAAACATACCCAAATAATTTTATTAAGTGAAATATTTTTGTCTCACCATGTTGTAGTACAAGTAGTTAAAAGCTCATTGATTTTATAAACTTTCATGAAATGTAGTGTTTATAACCATATCATATTGCACAGATCATAACAATGAATCACTTGAATGTAATAATTCAGGCATTCTATTTGGATCATTGCAAATAGGACTCGAGCATTTTGTTTTATGTGTTTACAGTGTATATTTGGTCACACAGCATATCTAACAACACCTATTATTAATTAGGAACACATGTTTATAACTAGTCTAACACATTTGATTTACAAATGTTTATAAAATATGCAAAAGAAATGAATGTTTTATTTAAATTTAGATATTCACAAAAAACTACTCAAGGGCTATCTGCATTAGATTAGAGAGAATAAATCACCTTCAGTTACAAAGTGTAAAGTACTGTTCTTTTTCTTTCAAGTAAGGGATCACAAATGATAATAACATGGGCTATGTTTGGCTTTGCTTTCTTTGAAACAGTAATAATAGATTTATAAAATGTATTTTCTCAGTGATTTATCTCTTAAAACCAAGGGCACAATTCTTGTTTCTTTATTCACTGAATTATCTTTTAAAAAAATAGTGATCTATTGGAATTAACACAAAAGTTGGAGATGATTAAAATCAGTCACATGTTGTTAAAATTCTCATAAATGATATATATGTGTATATGTATATATATATAAATACAAATAAGCCATAAAAGAAATGCTACATCAATTGAAAGGATCTCAGGGTACAGGCTATTGGACTTTCTGGAAATTGTTTATTTCTCTGTGTAGTGTTGTAAACGTCTCATTTCCTGTGCTATGTAGCCAATGGTGATAATGTATATGAAAAGGTGTTGGTGGTATTTTAACTTTGGAGTGTTTAAGTAAAAAAGTAAAGATAACATCTGGAGAGTGATTGAGAAAGATATGTTATATAAATCAGTTTAAAAACAGGAAAAATAATTCACCTTTGTTATTTCATGAAAACGTAAGTGAAGAGTAAAGTTATTTTTCTGACAGAGATAAAATCTAATGGCTGGAGATCACCAATTCCTGGATCTAGATTAATTCCAAAAGGTTGAACAGTGATTAGTTTGACAATCCAGTATGCTTTTTTTATTTCTCTGTCTGCTATAATGTGGTGTATAAAATGTACCCTAGGTGTATTAGAGTTGGCTGAAAGTAGGACCGATATTGAGGTGGGAATACACTGTCTATCAGACTTAACCTCCATTTGCCAGTCTCACATAAGGAAATAAAGGAAAAGCAATAGAAATATTATTAGAAGCTAGAAATAGAAATTAAGAGAGTGAGATGTAATCATTATTTCAAGCCCATAATGTCCCACATCTGTATCACCCTTCATCTTGTCTGCAGACTGTTGTGGGAAGGTGACTGCTCTCCAAAGTGAAGAAGAAGAAAAAATATTTTTTAAGTTATTAAAGCTAATTTAATGCCAACTGCAAACTTCTCACAATAATGAGTGTGCAGAGTTCTTTTGAATTTAGCTGTCTTTTTTTGATGTAAAACGTAGCTAATGATGGTTCAATGGTATGAGATGAAATGCTATAATTATTAAAATAAGAACTTGCCTATTGTAAAAGTTGCTTTTATTGTATACTGAATAATTTATATTTGGTTATTTTATTAAAGATGATAATTTTGAAGTTTAACGTCCATTAGAAATAAGACAAATTATTGTGTAGTGAAATAAGTATCTGGATATTCAGTTTTCAAAATTAATGGTTGTTTTAATAAGTTGATGAAAGTATTACTTCTACTCTATGATATTAAAATATATTTTCACATTTATAGTTTCCTTGATATTTTTCTTTGCAGGTCATATGTATGGACCAAATTCAAATGAAAGAAAGGTTGCCTTTTCCCGTATTGACAGAATACTTGACTTATTACAAACCGAGATTGAAAAACAAAATATTAAAGATGAGGTTGGTTTGTTTACTTGATAGCTATTTAATGTTAATTTAAATAGACCAGTAGGAGACAGATTTCAACTGCTAGATTGCATATTCTATGATTCTTTCTTGTGTGCTCTGTGTTTGACTAGTTGTGTCACCATTTCTAATTACTTTATGGTCATTATATCATCATTCTGCCTATTGATAAACATTACTATATAATGATGGCAGGATAAAAGCAGTTGATGTTTGAAATATCATATCCATATTTCATATTTACTGTTTACATATAAAGAAATAGTATTAAATGAATTCATTCTTGAATTGTATCACAGATTGCTGACAAGTAAAGATGTGAGAGAAATTTAAGAAAGGGTAGAAGTGAGGTATGTTGCAAAGAAAGAATAATCAATTATTATCTTTCAAATATTAAATTTCAAAAAATAAATTCAATGAAAGTCTGTATTGCTTTGTTTGAAAATGAATTGCTTTTATTAATTGGGCTGGACATCATTATATTACACGACAGTTTCTATTTAAGTTTAATATGAAATTTATAGTATAGCTTGTATAGTGTGAATATTAAATGCAGTTCATTTTAGAAGTGATAGTTTATCACAGGTTTGTTTATGTAACTGTTCCATAATTATATATTTTATAGTTCACTAGTTATGAATTGATTATTATTATATTATTGCATCATATTACTAGAAATTTGTAAATTTTTGTTGTTTTAAATAATTATTCTGAAATCATAGTTTGTGGAATGTTCAAGGCATCTGTTGAGCTATAAATACGTGCCCTAAATGTAATTTGAGTTTAGTTGGATAGAGTGTATAGTGGCAGTTTTTAAAGTGAAATTATTACATGTTACATGGTAATAATAGAGTAGAGAAGAATTAAACTTGTCAAATCATGTTCTAAAGTAACTGAAACAGCCTATGTTGACTTTGATGGAAAAGATACAATTATTTAAAGATCTGGATACAAATGTAATAACCAACACAGTCAGGCCCCTACATACATATAAAAATCTAACAGTGGTGAGCCAGCCAGAATCTACAGTGGTAAGCTGCAGTAGAAGAAAACATAAACAGCAGAAAGAGGCCAATATATACAGTTGTAGTGGTGGCAAAAATATTGTATAAATCACTACCACACTACATTATTATGTCAGTTGACTTTGATAAGTAAATAAAGAAGAATATCTTAGACTCAAATGTGGTGATCTACAAGAGTTTGTTAAATTACAACAAGATCTTTGCAGAGAAGAGCATCAACAGAGATATGAGGAAGAAAGAGAAAAGCAGAGAAGAGAGGAAGAAAAAGAAAGGCAGAAAAAAAAGTGAAGGGACTGGAAATAGGGAGAGTACAAGCACAAATTGATACTGCCAAACTTACCCAATAGAAAAACAGATGGCCCAGAAATGACAGTGGAGTCAGAGACAGTCAACACAAACTGCCCAAATTGGATAAATAGAAAGAAGACATTAATGTTTTCTTGGTGAGATGTGAAAGGTTAACTCAAAGTCAGAACTGGGAGAAAGACAATTGCACAGTCTGTCTCAGCACTTTTTTCACTGGAAAAGGTCTATAAGTGTATACAGGCATGATGTCAGAAGATGGCATGGACTTTAACAAGTTAAAAGTGGCATTATTGAAATGCTATGAGTGTTATGAAGAAGGTTTTTGCTGAAAATTCAGAAAAGTGAAATCTGACACTGAAGAAACTAAAATTCAGTTTATGACACTTCTAAGGTGGACTAATTTGGCCGAATATGTAAATAAATTTTGAAGGACTGGGAAATCTATTGGTACTTGAATATTTCATCATTATATACTCTGCTGACATGCCACTATTCCTAAAATAGACCACAGAAAGATCTGGACAAGATAATCAGTTTATGGAAGCCCATGGAGGAAATATTACTGGCAAATCTAAGAATAACCACCTGAAGTCAGAAAAAAAGGTGGCAGAAGGTTAATAGACAAACAGAAGAAATGCTGTGCTTGTTATAAAATGGGATACGTTGAAGTGAATGTAAATCTGTCACGAACAAGCAACAGCAGAAATCTGCATTAAGCAGCTGGATCTACCTACAGAGGTGGCAGCAAGAAACAAGAAGAGTGACTGTTACCATGAATGATGCTGCCAGAAGAAACAGAACAGAGACAACTTGTTAGTTTTGTCATAAGAAGAAATGATTAACTTTCTTACCACAGACTTGGTCCCAGTGATTAACCTCTTAAACATTTTGTGCTTGTTATAGCTTCCAAACTATAATCTTTAATACAGGAAATGCATTTTTATGAAATTTTGCAGATTATCAGTAAACGTTATGAGGCTTTAGTATGCAAAATATCAAAATTTTTAATTAAAATTTAATATTTTTTAATTAATAATTTCCTCATACATTTTTTTCTTTTTAAGTGTTCACTATCCAACATGCAGAGTAATTTTGATATTAAGATTAAAAATACTTTTGTGCATCAGAAAATTGTTAAATTTCAAATGTAAATTCTTTATGACCTCCAATAAATAAGGAAACTTTTGTTTAAGAATATTTGTAGATTTGACTGACCTTGTAACCAACATAAAATATTATGAAATAGATATGTTACATTTCTTTTTCTAGAATGACTACAAATTATAACAAGAAACCATAAATAATTTTATTTCACTTATCTTTTATTCATGCCTAACATTACAAAAGTTGCAATGACTTAGCAAATATGCAGATGTGTAATTGTTTCCAACAGTATAAAACTGGCCTTTATAAAGTGACCTGTCTTTGATTTTTTTTTCTGGTGAACTAGTATTTTATTAAATATAGTCAATTTTTGATTATAATACATTACATAGGCATATATTTAAGTTCTTAAATTTCAGTTATTTTTCTTAAAACAGTAAATAAATAAATACAGAAAACAATGATCTTTTTCTATTTGCAAACTTTGTGCTCATTTGCCCACTTGCTGCAGTTCACTAAGCCTTGTTAAGTTTTACATATGGAAGATGTAAAACATTTTTTTTTAAGGTTTTATACATCCCTTTTGAAATTACTAAGTATTGTAAACTACTCTGTTAATAATTCAGAATTTCACTGTAATTTATCTGGCTTACTAACTGAAAAAATAATGTTTTTTGGACAACATTTTCACTTGCCATTTCCTTTGATAATTCAAGAAAAGAACTAATCTCGGAAACTTTTAATTGGTTATTCACACATCATGGAAAGTAGGTGTACATAAGCAAACATTTCCAAAAATGGAAAAAGGTGGGTGGGGTTACTGTCTTTGTAGTGATATTTTATAAAAGAGAAGAGATGGGAGGTTTTTGTTTTTATTCTTTAGCTTGATAGTATTGATAATTTGAGTTTCTAATTTGTAAGAAACTATAGACTGGACATTACATACATATAATTTGAACCAAAGCTGTATTCAACATACCACATGACACACAAAAATTGATATTTGGGAATTTTATTTTAACACTTAATTTCAAATTAAGAAATTAAAAATGTACAGTACTGATATTTCTGTTATAATGTATAGTGTGATATGGATATAAAATAGTAGACCAATAAATATTTGACTGTAAGGCTACAAATGTGATGATAGGCCTTTTGATCCCTGATTATAGGAAGACTCATTTTAAACAGTGCATGATTGAGGGGCAGCTCAAGTTAGCATGTAGTTCAATAGTACCAGTGGCAATTGGAGCATGTAACAGATATTGAGAAATGCCAATAAACTACAACATGCCAGCAGGTGAAGGCTCTATGTCAGAGATGAGAAAGTCCTAAGAGATACTGAGTGTTGGAGTACAGCAGTGAGATAGTTTAGTATCTTTTGACTAGATGATAAGCAAGATACATCTGTGTATGCAGATTGATGGGACAGTAAGAAAGTTTCCCACAGCAGGAGTAATGATGGACACTCCATTTTGTTTAGAAGACCTTGAAGCCATATTTAGGAAGGCACTCATTTAGGACTTAGTGATGGCTACACATCAGGAAGTAAAAGTTTGGAGGAACCAGACAGAAAGGAGACTGATGGGGCATCTTCAGTCATCTTAAGAGTTCATAAAAAGAAAAGCAAGCAAACAAGACATCAAGCTCCTACAAGTCTTGAAAGGTGACATCCTGAGTGTTGGTCTACTGGAACTAAAGGAAATCCAAAAAAATGACCTTTCAGTGCAGAAACCTTGGGACAGTGCTTGAGAAAAAGTTAAATGCAAGACAAAGAAGAAAGGGACTTTCAGAATAAAAGGAAAGGAATGTTGTACCAGATGACAAAACAGTTCTACTGTGGAAATTAAACAGATGACAGTACAAACAGAATACCAGACTCAAATGATGAAAATGGCTGTGGATCATTGGAGATGTGATCAGATTTTGTTGCAGTTCATGTGGCAGCTGCCAGAGAACAGTATTTTGAGGGAAGGTAGCCAAGGTCCACTTGGTGAGATTCCTCTCAAAGATGAGCCATTCAGCAGAGTGGCTGTGGACTTAATTTGACCACTAGCACCTGTTTCTGACAAAGGCAACCAGTATATGCTAACTGTAGCCAACTATACAACATGCTGTCCATAAGCCATGGCATTCCCAAAGAGAGAGATGTAAAGAGTAGTAGAAGTATTCTGCAGGGTAGGCTTTTAAAAAAAATAGTCTTGAGTGACAGGGAGTCCCTGTTTTTCTCAGAACTGATGCAAGAAGTGTTTAGACTTATTAACACTGAGCATCTCTTTACCACCCCATACAAACCCAGATGGACTTTGTGAGAGAAAGGCAACAGAGTGTTAAAGGGTATGCTGAAAAAAATGTGCCAGAAGAAACCATGCCAGCCCCAAAAGCAAGTACAGGGTTTTCACCCTTCAAATCATTATATGGAATAACTGTGTGAGGTACAATGCAGATATTGAAAGAACTGTGGGCAGCAGAAGAGAAGTCAGGAGTGAAGAACACATGTATGTATTAGACTTCAGAAACTGACTGGAAGAGACCTGTTAATTTGCTTGAGAAAGTTTCTTTACTGCTCAAGTCGGTCAGAAGCACAGCTGCGAGAAGAAGTCCAAGATTTGATATTTTAATGCTAGATAGAAGGTCTTGGTTCTGCTGTCCACAAACAACAACAAACTCCCCTGCAGTGGAAAGTGTTGAAGAGGTACTTTGAGAGGCAAGAAGACCTAATGGGTGCAGCTATTGAGATGAAGATGGGCATGGCAAATGTGACTGTTACAGATGCAGAATCAGAAGATGGGGATCTAAGACTGGAGGTGGGAAATGAGACATACAAAAATGTCAGCATCAATGAAGAACTGACTGGCAAACAAAAGCTACAAGCTTTACTGTGCCAGTATGTAGATGTTTTTACAGATAGACCTAACAAGACAGACATTGTTTAACACAAAATCAAGACCATGACTAGGGATCCAATCAAGGTGAAATCCTACCATATGACCTATGTAATGAGAAATGTGATCAAGCAAGAGTTTGAGGTAATGCTAGAAGTCAGAATCATTGAGCCTTCACATTTAGCCTACTGCCCAACAATGGTAATTTTTAAGAAGAGCTAGAAGAAGAACAGTTCAAACTACTTCTGCATATTTGTTATAATGAAATATATTTTTGGAAGCAGAACCTTAAGATCTAGAGGCTTGACAAAACTAGATGAAGCTACGTTCTTTGTCAAGACTGATCTCAGTAAAGGTTATTGGAGGATCTCAATGGAGATGGAATCTAAAGAGAAGGCAACTGCTTGGGTAAGTCAACTCAGCAGCAACATTCAACCACATGATGTGGAAGATGCTGCACAAAAGCAACAACATTAAGCATTATGTGAACAGCATTCTGATCCACACAGCCATGTGGAAGGACCATATGAAGAAACTCAGAAAGCTGCTTGTGCAACTATAAGCAGCAGGTCTGACCATAAGACCATTTATATGCTACATTGGTTATTCTGCAATGTATTTTGTTGGACAAAAGGTGGACGATAGACAGATAGCCATGAAAGAAGTGAATCTAACCTGTAAACAAGATGCTACCTGCTCTGATGACCAAACATCAAGTCAGATGCTCCTCAGGATTAGTGGGATACTGTAGGAAGTTCATCCCAAACTATACCGATGTTGCTGCACTAATGACTGACCTGATCAAGAAAGGCCAACCCAACAAGATGGAGTAGGAATAACCACAGCCAGAAATTGAAGAATATGCTAGGAAGTTCACCAATCCTTAGAATAACAGGCTTCAATAAACCATTCATCATTCAGGTCAATGCTTTGAATATTGGAATTTGAGTAGTTGGTACTTCTGCAAGAGCATGTAATCTTACTGTTTGCCATTAATATACATCAGTAAAAAGCTGTGAATGAACAAGAGTGTTTGGTCATCATATTTGCCATTTGGAAGTTCCAGAACTTCCTCTATAGGAAGGAGCTCATCATTCAGACAGATCATCAGCCCTTTGCATACATCTAGAGGTGCAAAATTAACAGTATGGTAATTAAGAGGTAAGCATTGTACTTCAGAACTACCAGTTCCACTTTAAAGCCATCAAGGGAGACTGTAAATGTTGATGCAGACTGTATGAGTAGATTTTGTAAATGAATGGAAAACAGCCTTTGTAAATAGTATTAAATAGTTGGAATTATTTTTCTTGAAGAAAGCCTTATTGTTTGATGTATATGTATGTATATTAGTTTGTTATTTTAACTTAAAGACAAGCCGAAACAAAAACAAATTAAACAAAAAAATGACGCATAAACTGAAAAAAGATCCCACGGTACAAGCTATGGTGTGGGTACATTTTATAATGCTACATTGCAGCTTGTACCCTTAGATCTTTTCAGTTGATGCAGCATTTAAAAAAAAATTTTTTTTGGCTTGTTTTTGAGCCAAAATAACAAACTAATATGATTAGTCAGAGGTTTGGGTTTGTTGTTTTTAATGCAGTGATTTTACTTGTTTTTTTTTTAATTTTGTACAAAACTACCCAAGGGCGATCTGCACTAGCCGTCCCTAATTTAGCATTATAAGATTAGAGGGAAGGCAGCTAGTCATCACTACCCATTGCCAACTCTTGAGCTACTCTTTTACCAATGAATAGTGGGATTGACAGTCACATTATAATGCCCACACAGCTGAAAGGGTGAGCATGTTTGATGCGATGGGGATTCTAACCTGTGACCCTCAGATTACGAGTTGAACATCATAACCCACCTGGCAATGCCGGGCCATTGTGATTTTACTTATTTTGCTATTTAACTTCATTAAAATGTATTTATTTTCACTAAAATATGTGTATATAAAACTGTTTCCATATAAGTTTAATACATTAGTTATTATTTAAATAATTTATGTAGTGTGAGTATTATATTCAGTTATTTTTAGAAGCAATAATAGCAGATTTGTTTACATGACTATGTGAATCATACATTATGTAGTTCACTAGTTGTGAGTTGGTGATTATTATTTATATGAATGTATCATATTACTAGAATCTACTAAGATTTGTTCAAAGTTTTAATTGAGTATTATTGTATTATGATATCTCATAGTGTGTGGAACATTTTAAGCTTTTGTTGCACAATAAATATATGTCCAAAATGTTTAAGTTTAGTTACTTAAATCTAGACTGTGTGATTATAAGTTTTAGCCATAAAGTGTGTATAGTGGCAGTTTTTGTAATTTAATAACAGAGTAGAGATGAATAATTTGTTTTTTCACTTCTGTTCAAAAGTAATTGAAATAGCCTGTGTTCACTTTGATAAAAAAAAAAAGAATTATCTAAAGCTCTAGATACAACTATGTTAATCAACAGTGTAATAAACATTTGTATATATATTTTACTTCTTATACTTTGCTCTTTTAAAAGAAGTGAACTGTGTGTTGTTTGTTTATTATTGTAATTTATTGCCAACAAGTCGTAGACATTAACTGTAAAGATGTAAAGAATTTGGTCTATATGTACGCATAACACCTGACAGACAGATTAATGGTTAGCATATCAAGTTGCAGAGAAAAAAGTTCAAGATTTGAGCCTGCAATATGCTTTTGACAATCTCCCCAATTTCAGTTGTGGTTGTGTTGTAAAAATGACAGTCAATTCTGCTATTTGGTTATGAGTAGCCTACTGGTTTCTCTCTCTCTGATGAACAGGTTAATTTGGTGAACTTAGTCTTTATTCAAAGTCAGAAAGGCTTCTTTGTTGGTTTTCTTCCGATATAATTTAGTTTTTCAACATGTTAATAGTTTTATTTACTTTTGTTTTTGAATTTATAAATTGATATTCATTCTTGAGTTGACAACTGATTCAGAAATGTTTTATAAAGTATGTGAAATTAAAAATCAAGGTGTTTGGCAAGTATAAAGCTACACCACTGAAGCTGTTTAATGTACTTTCATTTGTTGTATGACATTGTTATTGTGTAGTGTGTAAAGTTGTGCTTGTACTGATGCTATGTTC
Organism: Tachypleus tridentatus; assembly: GCF_004210375.1. Classification (NCBI taxonomy): domain Eukaryota; kingdom Metazoa; phylum Arthropoda; class Merostomata; order Xiphosura; family Limulidae; genus Tachypleus; species Tachypleus tridentatus. The sequence continues at coordinate 9,628,359 of NC_134832.1, read as the reverse complement.
TTATTTAGCTGTACTCATTACTAAGTTAATTTTTAGTTTTGGTACAAGTAAATAGCTTAGTATAATTGTAAGGTAGTACCAGTGTAATTATTAATAAATGTTATGTGTTTGATTATTCATAAATGTTTTCTTTTGTAATACATATAATTAAAAAGAATTAATGTTGTAACCATACACTAAAATAGCTTTTGTTGTCTAATGACTATAGATTTTTTTAATTACACATAAAGCTTCACTGTATTTCAAAATGGCTCATATGGGTATTAAAACTTTTATTAAAATAATGTGGAGAACAATGTTTTAACCTTCTTAGGTCTTTAGGTTAACAACGAGAATTTGCAACTCATCATTGCTAGGAACACGTCTTAGGAACGAGAGTATAAACAAGTACTGGATTGTAGGAGACATTGCAGTATGTGTTAGGTTAGAGTATCTCAAACTTTCTCAGTTCACAGCACTCTTAATGTCTCAGAAATTCTTTTACAGCACCCCTAGGCAAAAAGAAAAACCCAGCAGCTCCATTTATTAAGTAGTTAGGTACAAATAACTTAATAATTAATAAGTATTTATGTTCTAACAACTTAGTAGCCATTTGAAAGAATAATACACATAAACTGAAAATAAAAACAATATTTTTATTTCATTTTTAAATTACCACAATTACTAATGAGATGTGTTTGCCTGTGCACAGCTTCTCAAATCTTGGAATCAGATTGTACTCTGCCACCCTCATTTCCTGTTCCACATTGATTTTTGCGTGGTACTTGCTTTATCCCACAGCAACTGCCAAAAACCCAGCTTCGCAGAGATATAACAAATTAGGATTAGCTGAGCTTTAGCACTTAACAGTGGACATTCATCTTTTCTGATATCCAAAACTCAGTTAGTTCCATGCTGTCAAATTTTGTTTTTAAAGTTTTGTCACAAAACATCTCAATAAGATTTTTTTTCTGCAGAAATGAATAGGTTTTGGATCCATGCAAACTTCACCTTGTCTTCTGGAAAGTAATTTTCAAACCAGTCACTGAGCTGTATTAGGTGTTGATGATACAATTGCTGGATTCACATCTACAGAACATACGCTTAGTTTTTTTCAACCACGTTAACTCCTTACACCTCAACATTAAGTTCACCTGTGAACAAAAAGAAAATTAACCAAGTAGGATTTCTCAACCACAAGACACACAATTGGAAACAGAAATCCACAGAAAATTCAACCATACTGGACTATTTCTTCAATGGGATTCAGCACATGAAACAAAAAACTCAACATATTAAGAAACATACGCTTAGTTTTTTTCAACCATGTTAACTCCTTACACCTCAACATTAAGTTCACCTGTGAACAAAAAGAAAACTAACCAAGTAGCATTTCTCAACCACAAGATACACAATTGGAAACAGAAATCCACAGAAAATTCAACCATACTGGACTATTTCTTCAATGGGATTCAGCACATGAAACAAAAAACTCAACATATTAAGAAACCAAATAAACACAGCCACAAAACTATGTTTACCTATTAAAATTAATGATAAAATCAACAAAATAATACAACACTTCATCAACATCAACAAATTTCGTTAAAAAATCCTTGAAAAAATTATATATACACGCACACAGATTCTAGATCAACAGCAAACAAACAATAATAAATCCCAAGAAACAACAAACTACAAAACTTTACACTGCTACATACCACATATCCCCAATATCAGTGAAAAAATAACCAACATTTGGAAAAAAAACTTGTAACAAAACACAACATTCCAGTAAACACCAATTTTTTTTAAAAAAAACAGGCAAAACTAAAGTTTACACTATTTTAAAACTACACTGAAAAACACAACACCAACATTATTTATAAATTACAATGCAACAACTGCCATGGCTTCCATATTGGAGAAACAAGCAGAAAAATGGAAACCAACTTGAAAGAACACAAAAAACACCTTTACATGTTTTTGAACACTGCAAATCAAATAAACACAACATAACCATAGAAAACACCCAAATGCTAAGTAGGGAAACAAACATAAACAAATACAAAATCAAAGAAGCCCTACTTATACAACAACTCAAACCAAAATTATACTAATATGAAGAAATACATTTATATCTTTGCTAATTAATAACCTAACATATGCTGCAATGCCCCCTACAATCCCAGACCTGTTTACACATTCATCCCTAAGAATGCCTGGCAATGGTCAGTTGCAAACTGTTTGTAACCTGAAGGCTACCTAAGAAGTCAAAACATTGTTCTCTATTTTAATAAAAATGTTTTAATACCCATACCAGCTGTCTGAGATTCATTGTTACTTCAAATGGATTTCTTGTCATCTCGAATTACATCTTTACTGATTTTGCATTTAGGTTAACCTGGTTGTTGTCTCAGACCATGGAATGACTTCCACTGATCCTGCTAAAGGTTTAAAAGTTATCAATATTAATGACACCATAGACCTTCGGGACTTAAAATTCATGATTTATTCTGGAGCTTCAAGTATGATAATACCAACAGAAGGACAGGAAGATAAGGTGAATAAGCCATTATTGTCCTACATGTGTATTTTATATTTGAAATATTTCTATCTCTCTCTTTTTTCCTTTTTTTTAATTTTTGGTAGATCATCTTTATAGGTCTGTAAGTTTGCTTGGACTAACCCTGCCTTGATTATTCTACTGTACAAGATTTTGAGCTCTTAAAAAGGATGCACTTTTGAAACTAAAACACCAATCAATACGAGGACAAAAACATAAAAGCTGGACTATAAGTTATATTGTTATATTTTTCAAAATTCTGGACTTTTGTCAATTTACAGAATAGTTGAAGTATTTATTGTAATTTCTATAGAAGCTATTTTCTCAGTGTATAGTAGTATAAAAGGTATTTTGCCCACATTTTTACATACAGGTTATTAAATTTAATTAATATTAAGTATTTGAACATTAACATTCTGTTATACAGAATGTCATGGGTATTTTGTTGAGTTGTTGAAAAATAATGAAATATCTCAAACGAATACCATTATAGATATTACTTGTTACTTAGTGATGGGTAACCTACTTTTAAAAATTAAAGTGTGAAGACAGCTTGAATGGGTAAGGAAAGAACTTTTATTACAACTAACAAATGCACAATGTTTTTACAAGCTTTTATCATGTTCTTCTGTACTTGACATTAATTATTGTAACAACATATAAAACCCTTTGTACTGTTTATATAATCAAGTAGGTAGAAAACTTTGTTCATTATTTAATAAGTAACATGCCATTTTCTTATTCCTGTCTTTTTAATGCTTTACTCTATGTTGAGTCAGATGATACATGAAATAAAAGATCAGTGTAACTAAAGTTTAATAACTATTTATGCAATACACACATACACTCACAGGAAGACAAAAATGTGAATGTGACAGAGGATTTAGCCATTTGTGGACAAAATATATTAAACACTTTTTCCTTTTTCCTCTTGGTGACATTTTGAGTAAACATTCGATTTCAAGCCAGAAACAAGGCTTCTTATTTTTCTTTTCTTCTCACTTGCAACCTGCATTGTTGTGTATTTTGAAGTGTTCCTTGTACTGTTAAGAAAAGATTTAGGAAACTGTGTGATTTATTAAATATTTCATTTATGGCAGAAAATACTCTATTACAGTCAGGTGCACCAAATGTGTATTTGTTATGTCATTTAAGCTACTTTCTGTGTATTTTATATATTACTAATAATCTTACCTACTCGAACATTTTGATTTGACACAATCAGTGTAACTTGCACTACACCAAAAAACAACAGATAAAACTGCATTCTCTGAGATTTAGTGCAAAATTCTCTTAACTGTTATACTGCTATGAAAATGTACCACTGGATGAAAATTTCAGTGTGAAAATTGAAACTTTCTTTCTCCATTTCTAATGCAAACAACAGGTACGTTATATGTTCAGAAGTACCTTACAGGTTGGTAATCACGTTTAACTTCATACTGTGAAGTCTTGACACCGTAATGAAATTCTTCATTTCCTTTTATTTGTGGTTTAACATGACTTATTTGAGTGATTCATTCATGTTGTGTAATACTTGAATACGACTTCAGGCAATATTAGTACATGTGTAAAGCCACCCATGTAATTTAGCTATAGACATTAATAGTTGCCTTTGGCTTTCACTGGAATTATATTTCATTTGTGTCAGGCTATTTTCTGAAACTACTGTTTGTAGCTACTTCCATTAAGTGTTACTACCTGTGAGCTGTCAATCTTAAGTATCACAAAATATATAATCACTGATCAATCTTATCTTAACTGAGACATTTTAACTACAATTTCTCATAAGTCGGGATTAATTATTTATGTTTCTACTGGAGTGTGTGTGTGTGTGTGCGTATATATATAGACTCAAAGTTTTATTTTGGGTGTAACAGTAACAATAATTTAGTGAGGATTGTATGGTATTCTCCTCAGAAAAATCATTCATAAGGCAAAGATTCAAACCTCTTTCAACTATATTTTTGAACTCATATCTGTAATCTTCATTTGTGCAAACTGTCAGTGCATTATCTATTATACCTACTGGCTCCAACCATCCTGAACTGTATTTACCTTATGGAGGGTCACTTTTCTGCATATGTCATGATGTTTTACCAAGTTATGTTCAAACTTTAATCAAGCAACTGTACTATCAATGTATGCCAATGAAATTAACATTGTAATACATATTATAATTCAATGTTTTAATTTCTTTGTTTTAAAAGTAACTTGTAAAAACTGTTAATTTTCAATTTTGATTGGCCTGTAATGCACAGACATTTACAAGTCTTAGTTTTCAATCTAATTCTTTTTGTACACTGGACCTTAATGTATAGACAGAAACTATGTATTTTGCTCTATTTACACATTCTTATTTCAAATTCCTTAGGGCAAATTCTGAGAAAGGAAAATAAGTCTCTTGTGAACTCTTGATAGAAGTTGTACCCACTTTTCACACTTATTTCTGTAGATGTTTGTAACTAGTAGAAAGAACACATTTTATACTACAGTTTTGCACATATTTTAAATTGTATTACAGAATTCTATTCAAGGTTTTGAATTTGGTCTCAGTGTTGTTGCCATTTATGTCCTCTAGCACTTAGCATTGTTTCTCACCTAGAAATATGAAGAAACTATACATAGAGTTTAAATTTTATGTACTAGTTAATTATGTATTATCTATTTTTTAAAATGCATATTAGAAAGGTTTAATCTTTTTTTAAAACTATCCCAAACTTTGCCTCAATTCATGAGGTTCAGTTTAGTAAATGAGTGGAATAGCATTCTGCTGAAATGTAAAGTGTCTATACCTTATAATACTGTAATATTACCTGAGGATTCCCAGTGATGTATTTGAGATAAAAAATAATGCTGAAAGATATGAATTGAAAATAAAATATAAAACTATATATGAAAATGTAAAGAAATGCAGTTAAGAATGTAACTAAAGAGACTTTAAGATTATTTGACAAAAACTTAAAATTTACATACATTTTTCCTATTTCCTAATTTCAAACATTTCATTGCACTTTACATTGATTATAATCCTCAAAATATTCAGTCAGATTGGAAATAACTGCAATACAAAAATGACTTTTTAGTTTAAATACTTCATTCAAATAATTTCATTCTTTATGTACAAAATACTTGTAATCTTTAACAGAATCTTACCAATTATATTGTAAAGATATATTTAAAAGCTTGGATCTGAATTCAAATATATCTGCTTCTTGGTAATAGTAAAAGGACCAGTAGTGGGCCCAAAACAGTGGGGATTATGACAGACTTTTGAGTGGGGACTCTAATGAGCTCTCATGAAACTTGTTTTATGGGTGTTTTTGAACATCAGTGTGATAGCATCTATCGAATGTGAAGGACTGTTATTCTAACTCAGGTACTTTCAATCATTGGTTGTTCAACTAGATGACTGTTTTAGCATATGATGTGAGTAGCAACTGCACTGTGTCTTGTGTCATCATTCAATGGATTGAAAAGCAAAGGTCATGACAAGCTTTCAGTCAGTGATATTTCAACTTCATGATTGTTCTAGCTTAGATCTTTTGGTTTAATCCCAGCTGTACCAGTTGGAAACCTCCAACAACTGTTATAAACAACTGTTCCATGGACAGTCAGAGCAAAGTCTTTCATCTGGATGTGACATCCTCAACAACCACATAAATACTCTTGGCTCTTTGCTTATCCTTTGAGTTAGGGTGAAATAAAACAATGTCTTCTTCTTCACCCAACCTTACTACTTCCCTCTTTTATTTTTTGTCAAGCTGTTTCACTCTAAGTTCATCAGTAACATATGTGACCAGCTTATTGACGTGTATTGTGTGTTCATGTGTAGGTTTTGATTACAAGCAATTCGTCATCAACTGATGCAGAACTAAACCATTCTACATATTCATGTGGACACTGTGGGACATACAGTATAGGTAGAAAACTATGCATCACCATGAAGAAAAGCTTTTCCTCTGAGTATGAAAATGTTTGGCAAACAACCTGTATAAGTCTGTGCAGTTATGTGATACACCATCTTGACATAAGTCAGTTTGGTCTGGGTTACCAAATATAGTAAGTTTACACTTGACAGTCTGTTTCACTAACCATTAGATTAGGGATGATAGGGTGAAGTGTTCTTCTTCACCACACCCAAAAGGTTACAGAACTCAGAGAATAGTTGGATGTTAAAGCTAGCTCTCTGATCTATGTGGATCTCTTCAGGTGCTCCAAACTGGGCTATCCACTGCTTTGTCAGTTTATCAGTTGTAGGCTTTGTAGGTATATCAGTGAGTGGATAAGACTTATATAAGAATATATAGAAATGATCTTGGTATGTTTCTCATTTTGGACTAGCGACATCCAAGACACTTCTCTGTAAAGAACAACCAAAATTTTTTTGTTGGAGTTTGCCCTGTTTAGGTTGACTTTTTCTCTGAGTGGCACACACCATACAATGTTTATTACCAAAAGAACCACTGTCAAGTTTGTGTATCACCATGGTGCCATTTTTAATTTTTATTGTAGGAAAATCTGAAGAAGCTTGTACTGTAGAGCTCTAGAAATAACTAGTTATAAGACATACTGAAAAATGCTTCTCAGTATTTGGTAGCAATGGTATTATAATGTGGTAGTGGGCTGACTTGCAGGCAGACTGAATGGGTTGTTTAGGCTTAGTCATTGGAATTTAGACTAATACTACCTGCTGTTACATGAAATATTTATTTGAAGTGAGGATGCAGTGGGTAAATGGAGCACACAGGTACTAACTCGAGGCCTTAGAGTTAAAACAATGAGACTCGAGACTCCAATAACACTTTTTATTTAAGTCATCAAACACTTAATATTTACACACACACGCACAAGTATATATATATATATAATTTATCTTTATTCATGGTTATCATAGGCAATCATTTTAACTCTATTTACATGATTACTGATGTTTAAGAAGGAATGGCAATATAATATACTTACAAAGAGCTTGGATGAGAAATGGCATATCTACTAATGCTAAGAGACATCTTCCCTCCTTCCTCTTGAATGATCAGATCAGTTTGGAGTGCTTGCTAGAATTTTAAAGATTTTGTATGTTTTGGCATCTGTTCTAGAACCTTTTATACTAGTGGAGAATTGATTTGTTGGCCTATTCATAGTGCAAAGTGCCAGTTTGCTTCTGGTTTATGAATTCCTAAGCTCATTAGGATGTGTATTCAAACGTTCAAAGTTTCTTTCTTGTTTACAAACTTCTAAGTTTGTTAGTTAATCAGTCACTGGAAACATTAGCTCGTTGGTCCACTATCCAAGTTTCTTCCTGGTTCATCATCCAAGTTTCATACCGTCTTTTAACCTTGATGGAGCCTATTTCTTCCAGTCTAAACACGTAGCGAAAGTTTATCAGCAGCTTTCACTGAATCTCTGTCTTAAATAACTCTTCTGTTGTCCTTGATAGTGTCAGTTCTTCTTAAACTAGAGATCATTTGATCATGTGATGACAACTTTCTTGGTATGTTTGTAGAGTTGTCATTGTTCTATAAACATCATTGCTTCACAAACATATTTTCTCATGCTTCATGTTTATTAAAATAATTATTTGAGGCATCTAGATATCTAGCAATGCCTCAATATACAACACCTTTGTGCACTCATAACTGAGTGTACAAGACCCATAGGTTATGATCATCCATATCATGTTCCTCAGTATCAGCTGGATGCGCTTTATTTTGCTGCATTGACACTACATTTGTATTGTTCAGAAACATTAATTGTGGCATTAATCTGTTCTTTGAATCTTCTATGGCATGGCTTGTTGTTACAGAAGAAATACTTTTAATTCCTCCCAGGTGGCCAAAATTCAAACATTCACTGCATTTATAAGGTTTCATTCATCTGGCAGGACAGTTAATCTGTATTTCTTTGTTATTGGCATGGGCAGTAATTTATGATTAAATCATACACTTACATTGCTGTCATCCAGTGTGTTATCCATCTTTCTGGGGTTTTGAAAGTTCACTAACTATTTCACCATTTAAGTGATGCAGGGTTCACTCAAGTATTTTCATTTCTACCATACAAGTATAAACAGAAGTATTTCATGAAGATAACAGCTACAAGCAGTTATTTACTTGTCATAATTGTGTGATTGTTGAATACGGTTACATGTTCTATCCTGCAACTGCAATAACACTGCTCAAATTCCCCTATGATTTATGTTAGTGTCAAGTGGGAATTCACAATCCTTTTGTAGATATGCCAAAATTTGGCTTTTACTTAAAGTTGATTTCAGGGACTGCCATTCCCACTTTTGCATTTCTGCCATAGTTTAAGTGCCAATAATAGTGAGACAAACTATGTAAAATTAGTCACAAATCATCAACAATACAATGTAAAATCAAGGGAACTGTGGACTTCATGATTGAACACAGGTTGAGACCATTCTCACACCATTGCTAATTTAGACTGGTCCATTGCTACCCACAATATAACTTTAAAATTCCGTTTCAGTGCATGTAAGCACATCTTTTTTCCAGATTTCATGTTCAAAGCTGCCATTTTTTACCTACAAGAATACCATTTTCAGCTTCTTTAACATAGATTGAAATGTACAAACCAAACATCAAGATGTGATAGACATAGATCAAGCACTTCTCTCTTTGCAGTTTTTTTCAGTGTAAGCTGCATTAACTTCTCAGAGGTAGTAGCAGAATTACACAGGTTGAATTACAGAATATGAACTTTGCATAAGCCACCTCTCATGCTAAAAGAAATCATTGGTCTTTTCTTAACATCCAGATTGACTTGCTAGTATCAAGTTACTGGGATGAAAGGCATCCATACATCCGGGTATTGGAAAGGAATCAACATGAGTCACCACATTCACCCATTTGAAAACTGTACAGAACTTGGGCATACCTTCCCACTTTCTTACAATCATGACTGGAGATAACCAAGCATTTTTATTGTTTTATTGTTGAATTTATTGCCAAGTAGTCACAGACATCTATTGTGGAAGAATTCTTATTTGACATGTGTATAAACACCTGACAACAACATAGGTGGGGCTCTAACTATATCACCTTAACTTCCAATGAGTAACACTACTGTTGACATTCTTATGCAACTTCGCACTAAATAGCATTCTCTCTTGGTGGCAACAAAAAAAGTATTAACCACTTTAAGAAAACAAAGGAATAAAAGGTAACTTGAAACAAGATCAACTTAAAGAATCATACTTCATCAGCTCATAAGTATTGTACACCATGAAACAGTGGCTGCACTATTTCCTATACTAGAACTTTTTAGAGATTTATACAGTTGACATAATCTGATTTGTTTGCAAGTCAGTGGACCTTTTGTTTTCTCAGTATCTTGTTTTACGAAAATAAATTTCATTATAATATTTTCTCGTAAATAACGTAAAATAAATTACTTGAAATAGCTGTTTCTTTATTATTTGACAAATAAGGTATAAAGTTGAAAAGATTTAGATTAATCAAATGATTAAATTGTTTTATCTTTGTCATTGCTTTTTCATTAATGCTGATGTTATTTGTCCACAAGCTTTATTACTTATTTAAAATGAGTAATTCATAAAAACAAATGAAGACTATCACCTTAGCTAAATTAGTAGTGAGTGTTTAAAAAACTTTTTAATACATAATGGTGTTTTCAGTCAAACATAAAATTATTTTGAAGCAGAAGTTCTGTACAATGGTTTAACTGAGTATATATTTTGTGACTGTCTGAATGAACAAAAGTAAAGTGTATATCTTCCAGTAATGTATTAGTAAAAATAGTTTCTAATGCTTAAAATTACCTTATTCTATTTTTTTCTCAGATGTATGAAGCCTTAATAAAAGCAAAAATAGATGGACTTCATGTTTATAAAAAAGAAGACATTCCTGAAGAGTACCACATCAAACACAACCATTTAACTGCACCTATTATATTGCTAGCAGATTATGGATATTATATAGCAGGAGTAGGTAATTTAGTTAATAAATCTAATTTTGATATTATTTAAGTTTTAAGGTCTTAACTTTATAAGGGAAAACAATTTAAAATCTTCAGTCTCTTTTAGTATGAGAATTGTAACATTTATTCTCTAGGTGAGTATTTACTTCTCTAATTTATTTACCATTTGATTTCTGATAAGTATGGAATTTATCATAAATTATTTATTATAATACATACAGATATTGCTCAGACAAAACATAATTTTTATACCATTCTATTTTTTTGTCTAAGGAACCATAAACTATAAAATCAGATACATTTGCCATACCCACATTTGGTGTTTAATATTGTACCATTTTTAACCAGTTGAAAACCAAACCTTCACTTTAAAAAGATAGAGTAATATATCTCTATAGATATATTAGGTTTGTGTACCTTAGGTAGTCTGTAGAACTGAGGGATTTTACGAACAAACAGATGGTCAAGCCATGGGATCACCACTCTCTCCAATCCTAGCAAACATTTTCATGGAAGACTTTGAAGAAGTAGCCCTTTCATTCACACCTATAAAATCAAGTTTCTACAGACATTATGTCAGTGGTACCTTCGTTATTTGGCCCCATGGTCAGGAACACTTACCAGCCTTCTTAGAACATCTCAATTCCGTAGACAAAATAATCCATTTCACTATGGAAATAGAGGAACAAAACAGTTTACTGTTTCTTGACATACTCATCAGCAAACAAGGAAGACAAATAACCACAACTGTATACAGAAAACCCACTCACACAGACCTATCATCCAGCCTCAATAAAACGTGGTATAATTCAATGCTTAAACGAGAGAGTAGAAAACATTTGTGATAAGACATCTATCAAGGCAGAACACCAAAAGATCATAGAGAGTTTTAAATAAAATGGTTACACCTCCTTGAAGAAGACTACAGTAAACTGTACACGACTGGGATGCCAAGCACCAATACAGGCTACTTTACGAAGACCTTTGTGAGTCTTTCGAGGCAACTTCTTGGTGTGCCAACGACTGGTTACACCTACAAAATACAGATAATAATGGATATATTGAGAAAGATAAAACATTTAAAAACTACACAAGTCACTTTTAACATAACAAGGTAAATTAGCAACATCCATTAACACTTTAGGAAGTATTGATTGATTGATTTAGTGTTTTATGGCACAGAGCAGCGAGGCTATCTGCACCAGACATTCAGTAAAAATGTCAAAGCAATTGGACGGTAGTTTGAAGGAATCTTGTGATCTTTCCCTTGGTTAGAGAAAGGTAAAATAATAGAAGACCATAACAGAAAGAAAAGATGAAAAAAGTCACCACCACTACCAGCATTTACCTACCATATCTACAACATTTCAGTGAAAAACTCAAATGCATAGCCAAGAAATTCAACATAGAAGTCTGGTGGAAATCATACAATACCTTAAAGACTATTTTGGTAAAAAAACAAACAGCAACCTACCAAAGAGAATCTCAAAAAGTCATCTGTGAAATTCCGTATTCCTGTGACAATACATATATTGAAGAAACAGGAAGAAAACTCGTGACAAGAATGAAAGAACATAAAGTTAGTACAAGAATCATGAAAAGACAAAATTCAGCCATTGCAGAGCATGCCACGTCAACTGGACACAGAACAAACTGGGAGAAAACAAGAATCATTGACACAGTCAAATTCTGGAAACCAAGAAAAATAAAAGAATTATTTTATATTAACACTACTAAACCTTCACTGAACAGAGATTTCAGATTAGAGGTGGGTAACCTGTGGCTACCATTGGTTGAATCTTCAGGAAATCTCTCCTCCAATCAGAAATAGTGATAATCCAATCAGTCATAACATGCTTTCCACAATCCACCAGCACACTATTAAAGACCGACAATATCTACACACACACTGACCTGAAGATGAAAGGCGGAAAACTTTTGAAATGTCGTCTTCTACACTTGTGTCTCCACTACTGGCAATTGCTGTCCATTATACAAAGTTTCATTAGGTTTAAGTTTCCTTAGCAGTTGACAGCCAAAACCAAAATGACCCAATTAAGTGCTATATTTCTTGTTTTTCATGTGTATTCTTTATTTATTATTATAAAATTTTTAAAATGTATAAATTATAAACTTATTAGGTTAAAGTAAATTCAGGAATAATTTTTTTTTTTTTTCCCACAAGATATGCACTACCTAATATAATAATGTGAGCCTTAACCTTAAGGTTTTTTGAGTGACTTACAACTTATATTCTGTGATTATTAGTTAAGCATGGTTCATATGCTAATTAAACAATAAAGTTTAAGTAGAAACAGATGTATACTGTTATGAGCTTCGAGTTACTTAGGATAAACAACTGTAGCTTTCTGTTACAATTTGCAGTCATTCTAGAAATAAATAAAGGGTAATTTAGACTTCATAATTTTTATGGTAGTTGTGATTTGGTTTGTTTTGAAATCTGTACAAAACTACATGAGGGTTGTATGCATTAGTCATCCCTAATTCAACCCTATCTGCATGGGTTTTTAATAACTTACATTCAAAATTTAAACTACTTTTTATATCTTAATGGTATATAAGTTTTAAGTTTTTAATTTTATAAGACAGTATTATCTTCATTGTCCCTAGTGTGAGTAATGTGACATGTTTTTCTAGGTATTCTTTCTTCTCTAATTTATTTACTGAAGTTCTGCAAAATACATACTATATTAACAGTTAGTAGTATCCAAACTATAATGACTTCAAAGTGGTCATGTGGCTGCATGGTCAGTTTGATTGATCTCATGTTGAAGAATTAACAGTGATAGACTAGAGGGAAGGCAACTGTTCAGTGTCATCCACTGTTAGCTGTTTTAATTAATGGACAGCAGGATTGACCACCAGTTATAATGCCACCATGACTGAAAGGGCAATAATGTTTGGCATGAGTGCTCTGCCAGGCTGGAGGTTATGAGATCAATCAAATTTACCAAATGTGTATTGAGTTAGTGTAGAGAAAACAGAAAAAATTTAAAGTTTTACAGACAAAAAGTTTCATATTTGTAGAGATTATACAAATGATAAAGAAAAGTCTTTTTAATCTTAGCAGGAAAATTAATTTCACATGCAGCAGTCAACATATGATTTGATATATTCATTGGAATTTTTAGTAAAAGTACTTAATTAAAAAAGTTGGATTTTTTGTGCACAAAAGACTTTAATAATGTTTACTGAAAGTTACAGTATGATAATCACTTTAAGGTTACAAACTTGACCAAATTGACTAAACCCATAGCAAGAAAGTTAAATACACTGGGCCCTTTACACAGATCAGATTTTCTTTTGAATCTGTATCTATATTATGATCTTTATTTCATAATTCCATACTCTAACATAGCAATAAAAAGCCACACAGATGTGCAAGCAGAAAATATTGTGACATTTTAGTGTAAATGTAAAACAAACCAAATGGCTAGATCCACAGTTGCATGTATGTTGCCATAATTTCATATAACAACATAAGAGAGTGTAACCCTATAAATATTTTTTGCTTATAGATAAAGAAAGTGAAAATAAAATGATTTTCTGTTACTTGCACCAATACTAAAAAGAATAAAAGTATATTGAATTTGTGTTAAGTTTCTTTTCAATTTTACTGCCTATGTTATTGTAATATTAACATCTCCCTGTTGTTACTGGTGATGTTTCTTTTTGTTTTTCTCTGAGTTTAAATTTGTTTTTGTTAGTCATAGAATGTAATAACATTGTTAGAGTTTGCAATGTGTTAGATCCTGTGGGCACTTTCTCAACATTTGATTGTTACTGTAGTAAAATTTTCAAATGCCATGCATAAAAGGATTAAGGTAAACAAAATGTTAATTGAGGGCAATGTAATATAAAGATACAAAAGTTGTGAGATGTTTGCAGATGTTATATTTACAGTTCTCTTAAAGTCTGATGATGATTCTACATTCAATTATGAAACTAGTTTGAACTCAAGAAATCTCAAAAAATTGGTTAAGACTTCAAAATGATTAAAGTGGGACATTTGGAAAATAACAGGTTTCACTGAGTTATTTTTCAGTAAGCAAATTGAAGTTGCATAAAAGGTGGAGCTTTGCTTAATTTCTCAATTGATTGAGGGCTGGACTATCCAGACATTAGGTTAGACAGTGGATTACCTGTTTCAGAGTCCAGCTAGTTCATATCCTCTTTTTTTTATACTCTTCTTCATTTTCTTATACTACATTTTCTTTCAGACAAATTTTTAGAGCAGATGTCTCCCTTTTTCACTCAAAAGGGACTAGAGGGACTTGCTGGCTCTTCAAAGTCAGTAAAAAGCTTTGCTCTGGTGACATATTGGTGGAAACATGCACATCTCAACACAGTGAACTCCTCTTGCATTCACAGGCAATTGGAGATACACCTATTGAGGTTACACCTCATACTACATTGAATTCATCACAAGGAGTTATTGTTTAGAGGGATTTGAAGAACGTCTCTGAGTCAGAGATTCTCGCTGGTTTCTCCACCCAAGGAGTTTCTGCAGTGAGGCATATCTCCACTCACAAAGATAGAATTACGATGCTGACCAGTGTCCTTTGACATTTACATCACCATGTTCACCTGACATCATCAAGGCAGGTTATCTTAATTGCAAGGTATGGCCATATATTCCAAACCCTTTGAGATGTTTCCAGTGTCAGCAGTTTGGTCATTCGAAAACATCATGTCATGGTTCCTTGACTTGTGCTCGTTGCAGTGGCAAGGACATGATGACTGTGAGTGTGAAATGGATCCTCATTGCAATGTTTCCTACTTTCAAACTTGTTCTAAATGGTTGGAAGAAAAAGAGGTGCAGCATTTGAAAACAATTAACAACGTTATTTACCCTGAGGCTCGAAAGTTGCTGTCCACCACTTCATCTTGGACATATGCTGCTGCACTTTGTTCTACTACTACAATGGGAGTGCAGACGGATCTGTCTGTACCTCCAAAAGAATTGTTCTCAAACCAAATGAAAAGTCTTTTGATCTCGATGGTTAAAAAAGTTGATGAATCAACTTCAACACCCATCTCTGTTCCTTACATACATTCCAGCAAATCCCAAGATCCATTTCCTTTGGTTCTAGGTACAGGCATTTCCTCAGATACATCTTCTTCTCCCACCACAAGATGCAAAACAATCATTCGTTTACGTCTTCAGTCACTGGAATCTCCTTCCAACAGCAAAGACCTGCTTAATTGACCCAGGGCAGGATTTATGGAGGTTGATAGACCTCCCTCCAATAAGGACAGGAAGGAAAAAGATGTGATCGTAAACAGAAGGGTTCTCTGCCTAGTTCACCTACACATAAATAAAAATGGCCACTGTGATACAATGGAACTGTCAAAGTTTATGTTCTAATCTAATGCTTCCTACCATCCGGTATGTCTTTCCTTACAGGAAACAATTCTCAAACCTGCTGATACAGTTACCTTTTGATGGTTTTCTTTGTACAGAAATGACAGGCTGTGTGATGGACAAGTGCATGGTGGGGTGGCACTGATGGTTGTTCAGCATGTGCCCACCTTGTCTTTGCCACTCGACACACCCTTGGAGGCAGTAGCCATCCATGTTTCCTTGGGTCATACCATTACTGTTTGTTCTCTCTATTCTTAGTTGCCATCTCTCTTCTTGATCCTGGGGGACTTTAATGGATATCATTCCCTCTGGGAAAGTGCTGATATTGATAGGAGGGGTCACTCTGTAGAGCATATGCTCTCTGATCTCAACCTTTCTCTTTTCAAAACAGGTTCTTCTACTTATATTCAGGTACCTAGTCAGTCTTTTACTGCTATTGATTTCTCAATTTGCTCCCCTTCACTATTCTTCCATTTTTTATGGAGGGTTGACCATAATCCACAAGGCAGTGATCATTTTATTATAATTTTGAGACTGGTCCTGGTCGATGCTACCCAACCCATGTGCCCCAGTGGAAGCTGGATCAAGCAAACTGGCCCTCTTTTACTGCTCTCGCAGAACTCGATCCCGCCATCGTCTGTAAGCCATCAATAGATGATTGTGTGGCAGCAGTAACTGACTGTATTATACAAGCAGCTGCTCAATGTATTCCTAAAACCTCGACAAGTTTTCCATGATATCCTCATCTATGGTGGAATCTTGCCTGCTATATGGCACAGAAAGCTCTAAAACGGGCCTGGGATACTTTTTGTGGATATCCCATACTCTCGTACCTCATCACGTGCTCGGTGGGTAAGACGTGAAAGCCAGAAGGAATCTTGGATTAAGTTCACAGCCAGCATATCTTCAACCACCAATTCCAAAGTTATGTGGGACAAGATTTGAAAGGTCAATAGACAGTATAAATTCTGTTCCCCTCTCGATCTATGTCCTGTCTTGCTATTCTTCTGATTATTTTTAACTGGATCTAGCAGGAAAATGTTTTTCTTGATGCCTGGTGCCAGGCTATTGTCCTACCTTTCTCTAAGCCTGGGAAGGATCCCAAGATTCCTTGAAACTCTTGCCCAGTTGCTTTGAGGAGCTGTCTCTGTAAGACCTTAGAGAGAATGTTTAATGCTCCTCTTGCTTGGTTCCTCAAATCAAACAACCTCCTCTAATCCACCCATAGAAGGTTTCACCGACAGTGCTCCACCATGTACCACCTGATTCGACTTGAAACGTCAGTCAGAGAAGTCTTTCTCAAATGAGAACAACTTGTATCAATATTCTTTGACATTCAGAAGGCTTATGATACACTTTTTTTAATGGACAGGAGATTCCAAGTACGTGTGGGTTTTACACTTTTCCGTTCTTTTCTACAGGAGTTGGAGTCCCTCAGGGTTGTGTTCTGAGTGTTACACTTTTCAGTATAAAAAGTAATGTCATCACTGAACAAATCACTCTTACTGTTGCAAACGGACTTTCTGTCGATGACTTTCACATCTCATGTCAGTTGTCTAACATGAGGTATATTTAGCAGCAGCTACAGACTGCTCTCAATCGATTACCGAAATGGACCACAGCAAACAGCTTTAACTTCTCTGTCTTTGCATGCACTTTTGCTGCCAATGGGGTATTCATCCTGATCCTCAACTCCATATTGGTGAAGTTATGCTGCCTGTGGTCCCTGAGACAAAGTTTTTGGGGCTTATCTTTGACCTTCATACCACGTAGCTACAGGTCAAATGTACAAGAGCACTGAACATCCTCTGTGTCCTCTCTTCCACCACTTGAAGAGCAGATTGATTTTCTATGTTAAAGACGTATCACGCTCTTAGTTGGTTGAAACTAGACTATGGATCACTGGACTATGGCTTTACCAGGACTGTTGCCTTAAATGTGCTGGATCCCATTCACCATTGAGGACTTCAGCTCTGCACCAGGGCTTTCTGCACTTTTCCAGTTCAGAGTTTATACACAGAATCTCATGAACCTTCTTTGTACCTCTGCCATTTGAAACTGTCTTTACTATATGCTTCAAAACTTCATTCCTTACCAAAGCATCCCACCTAGGATTGTCTTTTCCTTTCTCAGTAGGCTGTACTTTTTCAGAACAGATTATCTTCCATTGCTCCTTTTGGTCTTTGTATCCAGGTGCAGTTGGATGAACTGGGTCTGTCCTTGGATAACATTGCTGTATCTGCTGGTTAGCCTATCTCACCATGGCTTCTTACAGTCCCCAAATGTGACCTATCATCAAGTCATCTGAGAAAAGCAGACACTCCCAATTGGAAATACTGTCTGTTAATTGCTGAACACCTTTCAAACCATCCTTCCATTCCTATTTATACAGATGGGTTCGAAATCAGGTGACTGTGTGGGCTCTGCCATGATTTGTTGAGACTGGGTGGTTGCGTGCAGAAATCTCTCTACAGCTTCTGTGTTCACTGCTGAGCTGTACGTCATTTCTCCTGCCCTTGATCATATAGAAGCTAAGCAGTACTCAAACTGCATTATTTATACTGACTCGCTTAGTTCTCTACTGGCTCTGGAATTGCTTCATATTAGTTCACACCCTGTTCTCACAGATATTCAAAACTGACTGGACCATTTCTCTTTAATATCTACTTCTATCCAGTTTTTCTGGATACTGGGCCATGTTGATATTCGTGGGACGAGCTAGCTGGCATTGCAGCTAAATCTATCTGCTCTGGCACTATCACTGCTGTACCTGTTCCATACATGGACTATGGTCCTGTATTCAAGGCTTGGCTATGTGACAGCTGGCAGTTGACTTGGAGTGAGCAACACGAAAAGCTTTTCTAAATAAAACCCTATATTGGACTTTGTCCGTCTTGCTTCCGTAAGGATTGGAAAGAGGAAGTTGTTCTAACTAGACTATACATTAGTCACAGTTTTAAAACTCATTGTTTTCTTTTATCTGGGACTGATGCCACATTTTACTGTCTTGCTGTTGTTATGACTCTCAATGACGGCACCATTGTAGACATGTTTTATCCCAAGGATTATCCATAACATTAGACAGTGTTATTGATGATTGTGACACTGTCCATCTTGGAAATGTTTTTATTTTTTCAAAGGCTATTAATCTTTTTAATGCTATTTAAGTTTTTTAATTTGTACATTAGACCTTTTTTTAATGTGATTTCCTTTTAAGAATCAAAGTCCATCTAGTTGGATTTGAAATTAGAAAATGCCCGTTATGTCAAATAGCTCGAAACCAAGAGTGGACAGGTCAACTTCAGGTAACTGACAGTGGTTTTTGAACTTACCTGTTAGTCTTCCTGGAAAGTTGTGATAATTACAATTATG
The DNA here is from genome assembly GCF_004210375.1 of Tachypleus tridentatus. Lineage (NCBI taxonomy): Eukaryota > Metazoa > Arthropoda > Merostomata > Xiphosura > Limulidae > Tachypleus > Tachypleus tridentatus. Next base: position 9,609,094 of record NC_134832.1, on the reverse strand, counting down.
CTAAAGAAAGCCCTTTACAACTTGTATTACTCTAGACTGGATGTAAACATTGGTTTGCATTATTTTTTTTAACTTTGTTTTGTTTTACCTTAATTTACTTCTATGAATTTTACTAAATTTACTTTAATTTTAACTTTTTACTGGATGTTTGGTGCAGATAGCCATGCTGCTTTGTGCCGTAAAACACCAAACCAACCAACCAACATTTGGTATCATTACAAAAGGAAATAGTCTAGTATTTTAGGTTTTATGGGTAATTTGTAGGACATGTTCTTACTGTTCATAAAACTAGACTTTTTAAAAACAGCCTTTAATTGCTTAATGTTTTATATTTAGTCACCTGTGTGTTTCTTCATTATTAACAAGTTTTGTCTCTTACTGTCAGTTAACTTCAAGATCAGTTGTACCTGCAGTTAGTGTATGTTCATGATATGCTTCTACTCCTCATGAAGACGTAATGATTATTGTTTTAATAGGTAATATGTAACTGTCAGTATCATATATGATTGTGTTGTCTAATATCAAATGAATTATTGTTATTTTGGTGTCTAGAAATGTGAGACATGTTAGATGTATATCTTTGAAAGGTGGTTTCTGAGTCAAACTAATTAAATTAAAAGTATTATTCAAGATTTGAAATTATTTCAATAAAATATGATTAACTAACAAGAGATTTAGTTAGATAGTATACTAACTGTATAATAATTGTCATTTACGTTAAATTTATTTACATTAACAATTGTAGATATCCCATTTTGATAAAAGTAATTGTAAAGAAAAAAGTTTTTAGTTACAAATTGAATTGGTAGCTTGAGTTTATCAGAGAAGTGAAAAATTATGGTAAGTAGAAATACTATTACAGGTCCTTACTCTTGCTTCTGATTATTGATCATGTCTTTTATTTAGCAATTTTGAATTTGTCTGTGTCTGAATTAGAGTATGTGTAGATTTTCACCATAAAATGTGAACTTTCATTGGTGTTAAAGTATTTTCTTTTTTGGCATAATAATGACCAAATATTTTACCAACTTATTACTTATTAAAGTAAAAATTACATATCTTTCATTATTTCAACATATCCTGTAACTTTTTAAGTTCTTATACACTTGCACAAGAATAAATTGGATTAGTTTCAATATTGTCATGGATTTTGGATCAAGATATAAGCAAGGAAAATTTAATGCCATTGTAAAAGAAGATAGTGAAGCAGGTGTATTTTGGTTTTGAAGTACAAGAATTATTCTTGATAATTAATCTATACCGTTAAAAAAATGCACACTTACCAAATACATTGATAACATATTTATATATAATCTGTGCTTTATAAAACAAGCACATTGACATGAATCTTGTAGTAAATAATGATTACAGAGAAATATACATATTTAAGCAAAGTTGATAATAAATTGTGTATGATTTAAAATGCAAAATTCTTGTTTTTGTATAGGTTTTTTCAACAATACTAAGTGATTTTAGTTTGTTAATCAGTGCTTCTGAATGATTTGACTTTTCTGATTTTTTCAGCTTGGGGACCCAGTAAAAAGTAAACCTATCTCTAAAAAAATCAGTCTTGGTAGTCATGGCTATGATCCAATTAAAGTACAAGATATGAGAACTATTTTCTTTGCCAGAGGCCCAGGTATGTTTGAAATATAAAGTTACAACAAGCAGTTTTAAAATTGTTCAAACTGAAATAGACAAGTTCAAACATTACAGTCACAACACAAAAATACAGGAATAAACAGCTGTAAGCAAACAAAAGTTTTTAATCCTTCTTAGAAACAGATAACTATGGATCATTCATTCTTACTGCTGATTTTATCAATTTGTAAAGAAAAAAAGGTCAATTTATTACTTTTCAAAGTGTATCTTTTAAGGTCGTAATTCAGCTACTGTACTGTTTTTTTGTTTATGCTGAGCACAAAAGTGTTCTCAGAAATTAATGCTTCACTAGAAATAAAGCTTAGTATTGCTGTAGAAATATGGAGAACTTAGTGATAATTAGTCCTTTAAACTGTATGCTTTTAATTAGGAAACTGTCATACATAAAGGTTGTAATTAACATGTATGTCTTTTTAACAAAGTAAAAAACTAGTTAGTATTTATAATATCTAAAATGTATTTATATTTCAGCTTTCAAGAAAGGGTTCAAGTCAGGTCCAGTACATATGGTGGACCATTATAACCTGCTCTGTCATCTATTAAACATTGAGCCCCTTGCCAATAATGGCACATGGATTAACGTTAAGAATATGCTCAATACTGGGACAAGTCTTTCTCCAACTTCATATTTCTTTCAGTCATTAACAGTGCTTTTTACTTTGATGCATCTTGGTCACTTGTGGTAGTGTGGTTTTTCTGTCCAAACCCATGCTTAAGTAAGATCTTGTAAGCAAAAATTATCAGAATTTTCTCTGTCATTTTAAGCACAGTTTTTATAAAATCCAAGATATTTTGAGCTTATTTTTTGAAGAGTATAATTTTTTATGTTACTTGGTTATCACTCAAGACAATATATATTTTAAAGAATGTGGGTAAATACTATTTTTGTGTGAAATAAAAATTCAACTTTTTGAATTTTCAAATCACTTCTTGTTTACTCACCATACCATACATTACTTTTTTGTGATAACATTGTTAGAATTTATTTCACATCTACTTATATATGTGTCAAATAGGTAGTTTATTATTTCCTTATTTGAATAATCTGCTGACTCCCTCTTATAAAAAACTTCTCAAAAACAGCATATGAAATTTCTAAGACCAAGAACTGATTGAAATAACAAATATTTAAATAATACTTTTCAATGTACAATATTTTTGTATGGAAATAAGTGTATATATAGTTGGTATATAGTTGAAGTCTGCAAGAATAAATACCAACTCTCAAAACAGCATTTAGTTATGACTAAATGTTTTTGTTCTTTTCAAGTAGATTATAAAATGTTTCTACTCTTATTATTATTTGCATAACTTTTAATGAATTCTTGAAAATTTAAAATTTTGCAAAATACTAAATACAAACATTGTTTCAATTATTGAAGTTCATATATTACCCCCAAATTACTGATCTTGCTCAATTTACTTATAAAGCTGTCATGTTCAGCTGATAATTTATAGAATTTGTCATACGAGTTAACATGTTCCATATTCAAGCTATCCAATAAGAACCTGCTGAATTTAGATGAAATGTGGATTATAACAGATTCTCATTAACAATGAAAAATTAGAAAGATGTGTGAACAAGCAAAGTCTAGTGCACCAACAGTGAAAATTAAAACTATTCTTTCTTTTGACTTTTTAACAACTTAATGTCTCTGTTTGTAGTTTTTATCTTTTGCAATATTTGTATCACCTTTCCCTTTATAGTTTGTTGGCTGTCATAAGGATTGGCTTAGACAGTAATTTCTTGGGACAATTTCTGGTCTTCAGTCAAGTTTCATAATATATTTCAGACAATGTTTACACTATGGCTATAGTATCATACTGTAGGAACTTGATAATTTTCTTGACTGTAATGGCAAAACTTTGAAGGGGAATCCATCATCCCTTAATTTTGATTTCTGAAATTACTGATCAAGCTAATTCTTTTTGGAGAAGAAATAATTTATCTCTTGTGTGGCTTCTACAGCTATATTGCTGAGCACTGAATCTTGTAGGAATTAATTATTTACTTATGGGTTAATATTTTTTTGGTCATAAACACAATTCACTGATCTGGTGTAATCTTGGTGATATTGTATGATTCTCCACCAGAACATTAATACACCTGTATCCCAGGTGAAGTTGATCAACAATGTCTGCAGTAAATAAATTGTAAGAGAATGTCTATGCCAATTTTGTTATCAGAAATTACCATTTTCATTTTATGGGTGACATCTTGACTGAGCCAGAAATCAACTTTGAAATCTAATTTATCATCACTTGCCAAATGAAATTTGTGCTCACTAGATGTAATGGTGGCTTTAATTGTATAGTTGGAAAATTGCAAGATTTTTTAGGGATTTCAGACCAAGAACTCAACATGTTGCCACTGTACACATAAGTATCAAGCCCCATATGATCCTGACAGAGATCCTACACAGAGTAATGGACTCCTTTGTGTAAGTAAAATGCTGTGTATTTCCAACCTATGGTCAAGCTTGACTTGGATTCCCTAAGTTATTTTGAGTTTCTTCCATTACTTACAAACTATACTGAGTCTTCTATTCAGTCAAGAACTGAATGTTTTGTCTTGTACTGTATCAAGGTGGGAGAATCAGCAGCAACTGTGTAGAATATCCTTTCAGTGCAGCTTGTGGATGGGCTAATGTTCTGCCCACTCATTAAGGACCAGTGTGGAGGTAGCTGGTTATTGCTCTTTCTGTTGTTTTTTTTTTTGTTGTTGTTGGAAGTACTTGAGTGCCAATATTTACAAATGATTTGAAATGCCTCGGTGATATTCTTATCAGTGTCAGGATAAGTGAATCTGCTTCAGCTTAATATATGCAACATTAGGTTGATGCCACATTTCTTGATTCCAACGCCAAGAAAACCTCTCACTTGTCTGTCTGATACTTGTAGGTTGATACAGTTTCTATACTAAGAGGCTCACACTTGCTCTTTAAAATACTGATGAAATGGTGTAAATTGTCATGTTCAGTTATTGAGTGGTATCCCACAGTTGATAATAAGGTCAGATATTACATATGTAAAAACGGCTGGTATGGGTAAAGAAAGCACTATGTAGAGGAGCGAACAACATTGTTCAAAGACTTTGTCTTCAGTGCTCTAGAGCCTAAAATTGTAAAAGTTGGCTGGTACATCTATACACAGTAATTTGTTGTTATCCTAAACTCATGCACTCTGGAGCTTATTAAATGTATCTGCTTGAAAGTTTGTTACAGGAAATTTTTTTTTTTTTTAACTTAATTGTCAACAAGTTATATAAATCTATCAGATTAATGACAGAAACTTCAAAACTTGAAGTCACTTTATTTCACAGATTGGTAAGGATGTTGTGATATTCCCACAACCATAAAAGGTCATGTTTATCCTCATGCAAAATATCACAGTTACATAATTGAAAGTTACAGTCACATATTTATGATTCAACTAATCACAAAAGTACTAGCACACAATTACAATATCAGCTTTAAATTCTTACCAACCACTTTTTAATATAGTAGATGAAAACTGGCATCAATGCACAGAGATTTGTGCAATATATCTACTGTTCATATATCAATCTTGACTCCTAGCCAATTTTATAGGTATTTGACACAAATTTAGTTTAGAGACAATTGCTTTTCATCTTAATGGCTCCCACAAGAATTTCCTTTCACCAATGAACATACTTTTTTTCTGTAACTCATAGATTTTGGAATAATGAAGAACAGTAATAAGCAGCCATTCACTAACACTGTCTTTTTCTAATTGAAATCTGTACTTACCAAGTGTTTCAGAATAAGATAACTTTACTAGCATACTTCTGGAAACAGGAAAACCTACTAAATCATTAAAAGGAAAAAGGGATTTTTACAGCCCTGTTCGGAGCAAATAATAAAATTGAGCATTGTTAGCCTCTAGAAATTCAAAATTATATTTTTTTTAAATTAACAGCATAACAAAATCAGGCAGCAAATAATGCATTATCTTAAGAAGCAGCTGTTAGATTACTTATCACTGTTTTTAGAGTCATTTACTAACACTGTCTTTTTCTAATTGAAATCTGTACTTACCAAGTGTTTCAGAATAAGATAACTTTACTAGCATACTTCTGGAAACAGGAAAACCTACTAAATCATTAAAAGGAAAAAGGGATTTTTACAGCCCTGTTCGGAGCCAATAATAAAATTGAGCATTGTTAGCCTCTAGAAATTCAAAATTATATTTTTTTAAAATTAACAGCATAACAAAATCAGGCAGCAAATAATGCATTATCTTAAGAAGCAGCTGTTAGATTACTTATCACTGTTTTTAGAGTTGCATAAAGATATTATGGTTAACACATAAATCTGTTTGCTTATTGTTGTGAAAAAGAGCTTCAACACTAAAATTATTTCATAAAGAAAAGTCAATAGTAAAAAACTTTAGAGGTAACATTTCTCATGATGCCATAATAAATAAAATGCCCTATGTATAATCCTGATGTTTGTGATGAATATGTAGAGTTGGGAATGTGAAATACAAACAGGTGGAATTTGTTTATTAATTCTTCAATACACATTTTCACATCTAGCAATTATTACGCACCACCAAGAGTAAGAACAAATATATCTAAGAAACTTATCAAAGTTTCCAAATTTTTCTGATTGTTGCAATACTTAAATTTTGATGTGAATTACATTTCCAGTAAGCATTAACTTTAATTCAAAGCTTCACATAATACACAAAATACAGTTTTATCAATCTGAAAATATACAAAATGACACTGTACAGTATAATGAGAATATTGAAAATCAGCAATTCGAATATCTAATGACAGAAAAAAACAGAGACAAAAAAAAAAAAAAGAAAGAAAAAGAAGTGAAACTCAATAAAACATTTAATAATAAATAACCAAAAGCAAATTTTGTGGACAAATACTTTATTGCAACTGAATAATAGTATTAACTATACAGACTGGCAATACACAATTTTCTTCATACTTCCAAGTGTATAATATCACTTGCTAAATACACCCAAAAATTCCATTACCAAGTTACAGGTTAAGATTTTCTAGCAGTCACTACTCACTTAAGAACAAAAACCAATTGTATTTAAGTAGGTTAGCAAAACACGTATATCCAAGCCAAGATATTTTGTGTTGAAATAACTAAAATGCTCCTTTAATCTGCTACTGCATGAATCATAACAGTTCCATAGTGATGTTTAACATGGTAAATTCCACTTATTCTACCCACTGTGTTAAAGGCAGCATGAAGGGAATGATAGACTCAAGACATATGTGCTGGAACTGACTTACACTATATCAAACTTGCAGGGTTTTGCAACATTTATAAAATTGTACCACAAACTGGTGAATATGATGACACAATGGGGTTTCACTATACTGATTAATAAAAATTATTTCAACAAGCTACAAAGCATTTGCATTAATTACAAACATTCTGTCTGTGGAATGTAACCACTCAGGCTAAAATTAAATATAATATTTAAGAGTTAGTCTGCAAAAGATTATACATAATTAGGAATAAAAAAAAGCAAAATTTCTCTTTAGCATTTTCACCTAACTTGCATTAATCTCAGGCAATTTACTGTCATGGACTGTGATCACTGCTGTTTGCCAATTTAACAAAATGCAAGATAATCCAACTTGAAATTCAGTAGTTACTGTTATACACATAGAAACTCTTTTCAATAAAACATACGGGTGGGGAGTTATTTCTAGATAGCAGGAAAAATTATCAACAGGATGGTAAATCATATGTAGCTCAAATGGACCATTCCTTGCTCATGCATTATGAGAAAAGTGATATCTGGATAAAAACTAATCAGAAGTCAAAAGCAACTCTACCAATGCTTAGAGAAAACAAAACTGAAATTATTGTTTACACTTAGTATTACACCTAACTTCATAGCTATATGATGTTACTGATTTTTCAAGGCTCACTTAAGAGCCATACTTAGTCCATAAAATATTCATTATTTTGTCATTTGTTTTATCAACTAGCAAACTGACAATGATACACAGAACAAAAAATATTTAAATCATAAATTATATTTTCTATCAATAAAAATATCTAAGCAACTAGTCAACAGCCACACACAGCTTGCAAAGTTTTCTAAAATTTCTGACTGTGAAAATGTTTTGAGTAAGCATCACATTTAATACTATAGCCAAAAATCTACACATTCTGAAAACTTATAGTATAAAGCATATAAGTAAAAGAAAAAAAAAAAGTTTTAACTAACATAACTATTTCAATTTAGCAAAATATTCTGAAACAATCTTACCATGTAAGAATTTATACAAAAGTGAAGTATGTTTATTATATTTAAGCAATATTAATACATTTATGGATATTTTAAAATTCAAAAAATTTAGAAGAAAGAAATGTGTGTTGAGACATTAAAATAAATTATAAACAAGTTTTTTCATACCATACAATATCAAATTCTCAATTAAAAATTTCTGAGCTTAAAGTACTTAGTTTGCCAAACTGGAAAAGTTTCATGTACTACTAGGAAATTATATTTCACAGCAATAATTCAACTTCTGTTTAAAAATCAAGAGGAAAATCAACAGCTATGTACAGTGAACTAAGAAAGAGGTATTTCAAATACATGGGAATTAAATGTATTATCTAGTTTCTTCTTCACACATAAACTAGAGATACTGACATTTAATTTTTTTTTACTGTCATGAAGATAACTAACTATACAGATTATAGTTACACTCCTAAAAGATAAAATGATTATAATCTTTAAGCAATAATTATAGTGACCAGTAGCTAGAAATATATTATTCACACAGAAATCTTTTTATGTATGCCAGTTAAACAACTTATTCAAGCTTCAAATTTGTAAAATCATGAAACTGGCCACTGTTTGTTTCTTCTGTGTTTCTTCTAACCTGCTTAACAATGAGAATATATATGCACTTAATAAATAGGACACATTATATATTACATAAAAATATTCAGTTGTGACTTACCAAAAATGAGCAAAAGCTGAAGATACTCATTTTCATTCAATAAATTTTCTAAATAATTTTTGAAATGTGAATATCACTGCACAAAAAATATTTAAAAACAGATTTCAGGGTTACAAAACTGATATGAAAACACCCACATTAAAATTACATTATAAATTAAATAATTTCAATTAGCTCAAAAATGTGATTACATAGCTAAGATATTTATCAAAAAATAAACACTGTGTGACATTTAATATTTTATTGAAAAGATCTACTTTTAAATAATGATGTTACATAACTAAAATAATAGACAAATTATTGAATTTTAGTTATCACATCAAATATCATTTTACTCGAACACTGTACTTTATGTTAACTTGTAAACTTTTATTAACATTATGGTATAAGAAATTACTTATTTGAGAAGAATATTATTCAAACAATGAAACACCTGTTTGAATCACTTCACACACAAAATTTAACTTCTTATAACCTCTATTCTTTCAAACACTTTATTGATTATTCTAAACAATTTGTTGAAATTTAAAGAAGCAGAAACAATATAAAAATAATGGTTAAGTTAAAGATACAAAAAACATACAAATTTATTTTCATAATTATAAATTTAACACATTACACAATACTGTAAAAGCAAAAAGTAAGTATACTTTTGAACTGTAGATAGAAACACAACAGATGGACAGATCTTGGTACAAAAACTATTTTAATCCTTTAAAAAATAATTTAAAAAACAACAACATACAATTTAAAAAATATAAAAACACAGCTGCTTTCATACAGCACATTTTGTCAAAGCACTCACAATGGAGAAAGAAAGTTTTCATTTGGTCACTTACATGTTATTTTAAAATCAATATTACAATTAAAAGTATTAGAAAGACCATCTTACCAGTGAAAGAGAACACAGCTTTACTTGGGAGGTGGTGGTGGATGGGGTATAGCTTCTTGATTATTAGATGAATAGTGGTAGGGGTTTGACATACTAATATATAAATGTTGGGGTGAGGAGGAAGTGTAACTATATCCTGGGGGTAATCCAGCAGATGTGTAAGCAGCATGATAACCTGATGGGTAGCCATAAGGCACAGTATAGCCTGCAACATTGGGAATGGCAGCTGAATTTGAAGTAGCTGTTCTGTATGGCAATGTAAGTACCTGTGGTTGACCAGGAAGTGGACTAGCTCGAGCAAATTGTTGATAATGATCAAACACAACAGGAGCAGCAGCCATAGTAACCATGGAATTTTTTGGTGGTGGTGGTGGTGGAGGTGGAGAACCAGGAGGCGGTGGTGGTGGTGGAGAATCATCATCATGAACGCTATTGTGACGTGATAAATATTTTAGCCTGACTTTCACTTTACGGTCCTTAGGAGGTGGTGGAGGTGGAGGGGATTCCTTTCCATCCACAGAGTCTTTTCCTGGCCGAAAACCATCAGCAAAAGTGACCGATTTCTTGGGTTGGAGTTCACCAAAACTTTCACGGCTGGACTGCACAAGAATACCTGATTTAGGTGGAGGAAGAGAAGCAGCTGTAACTTTAAACTCTTGAAAACCACTACTGGTTGATGATGAACTCCTGGGGGGAGGAGGAGGAGGGGATCCATAATCCTTCTCTGCATCTATATCAATCTCCATATCTTCAATTGCACCTTCACATGCAGCACATTCACTGCCTTCATCCTGTTCTTTAACAGATTGTAGTTTAAAGAGAGTCTCATCAGGACTTTGAGGTACTGGAATATTTTTTAAATCAAATGATTTTGTTTGGATATGCTTTAAAGCTGCAGAAGAAGCATGTTCCAAAGGTTTCAGTGTCTGTTCACTTGATTCAATTGTAGTTTTACCAATTATGCATCCTGAAGGGTTCTGTTCTGATACCTTGATTGTATGTTTACTTGCTTCAGGTATTTTTTCATTAAGTTTTCGTTTATCTTTAGTGGAACTCCTTGGAAACAGAAGACCCGATGTTCTGAGTTGTTGCTGAAAAATAGGTGATTTCATAAGTTCTAAAAGAAGTCCTGAAAGTTCTGCCTTTGAAGGTTTTTTTCCGGGAACTGAAATAGTAGGTACTGATCCTTCAGATTCAACCTTAGAATGAGATATGCTACCACCTTTCACATATACTGAAGAGCATTTTTCATTACTGCCTCTATGTATTTTTTCTTTCTTATTAGGATTATTGTTCTGTGAAAACATATGACTACTGTTAGAGGTATCTGTTTTCTCACAATTACCAGCATTAAAATTGTCTCTACATTTTGTTTTATCTGTCTGTTGGGTATCTGTTATTCCTATGACCTTTTCTGGTAATTTTTCAACATGTAGGTCATTACTAATTTTCACTGATACGTCCTCAGATTCTTTTTCCATTACACAACTTTCAAGATTTTGAGCTTTGCTATCTTGGAACTCTTCTACTGCCAAATTACTTAATTTTGGGGCATCTCCTGCCACAACTTGTTTGGTTAAAGTAGTATTTGACTGTTGTGACATATCCAATGGCATGCTATCTTCAGTCAAACAGGTACTTAGAGGTAAAAGGGGTATATGCTGGTGCTATTTCTTTACCAAAATACATGCTAGGAGGTTTTGACAGATGCACAAGTGTTTCTTCTTTAAATGACTTAGTTTCTGATGGTTCTGGTATCACTGTTTTAGCATTCAAACATTTTTCATTACTCGTGTTTTCTGCACCAGAAGGCAATGCCTCACTACATCTTGAACTTACTTCAGCTAAAGCACTACTGTTATTTGTTCCTAAAGTTGTGGTAACATTGCTAGCAAATAATTGTTTACTATTGCAGCAATTAGTCATTTCTGTAGTCTTACATACTTCAGATTCTTTAAAAAACATGTATGTTTCCATAGTGTCTTTCAAGTAAGATTCACCTGTACTTACACAGTTATTAGTATTATCATACTTTTCACAACTGATTTTGGTAGAAACAATCAATTTATTAGCATTCTCTTCTACCATGTTTCTTTGTAAACCACAAACTTGTTTAAAGTTTTTGAGTTCTAAAATGTTGCTGTTTTTTGAACAAGAAGATACACAAGCTTTTGGGTCTTCTATTTTACTATCTGTACTGGTCACTTTCTGAACAGTTTGACCTAGGTTGGTATATGAGAACAGCATATTTTCAACCTTTTTTGGAAACAGTTTGCTATCAGTCTTTTCTTGTGTTTTATCTGGTGCTATATCTTTAGGGTAAACATTTTCTACAGTGTCTCTAGATCCCTCATCAGTTACTGAAATGTCCATATCAATGCAATCATTATGGTCACAACCTATCAGGTCTGGAAATAGATCTCTATACTGATTAGTTGAAGCTGTAACTGAAGAAAACTTCTGGTTTTCAACTAATAAATTAACATCATCCTCTGCACAGTCATCTTCACTCGAGGAAGATTTGCTGCTAATACTAGTTTTACTAATATTGGTGAAACCACAAAATTTAGGGATGGAAAATTTGTTTGAAGTCATATTTTCTTTCTCAACATCTTCAGAGCCAGAATCTGAAATGCTTTCACTGGAATTTTCAATTGACTCAGAAGAATTCTTTGAATATTTTCTATAACTTTCTTTTTTTGTATCTAATGGGCTAACACTCTGCCTTTTCTGTTTTTCTTTTTTACCTTTTGATTTATGTCCACATACTTTTTCTTTTGTGAGCTCATCTGCTTTAGATTGAAAAGATAATAACTGTTTCCTTTTTACACGAGTCTTATGCTGTTTTTCTTTCAAATCTTGAAGAATTTCTTCAGTTTTGGGTTCAGTGTCTGAGTCTGAAGAAAACCCTACTGAAAAATGATTAGACTGGTCAGTTTTAACATTTTCAATGTAAGAATCTACAAGACTTCTGCAGACCATCAAAGATTCAATGTTATTCGTATTAAAATTCTTCTCTTTTGAGGACTGCTCATCTAAAGAATTAGAATCTTGACTTTCAATATTTAGCTGCTCCAAAAATTTAGCATATTCTACAGTGAGATCATCCTGATTATCCACTTTTACATCATCATACTTCTTTTCTTTCTCTTTAAATTTTTTTAAAGGAGAATTTTCAGTATCTGCCTTACTTACAGATAAATCTTCTATAGGTAGTGTTTGTTCTTTCCCCAAATCTTTGTGTGTGTCTCTAAACTCACTTTTTTGGCCAGAACAAGAAATAACATTAAGTAGAGATATTTGCTCTTGGTCTTCTTCACATATGTTGTACTGTTCTTCCTCCATCTGGTTAGCATAATATTTTTCATCAGTGCATGCTGTTGGGAATTTATAATTTTCTAAGGATATTTTAACTTCTTTCAGTCCTGAAACAATTTCTTTCTGAGGAGAATTTATGGACTTTGTACCTTCCACACTTTCAAGCAAGAGATTATCTTTTAATTGGTTCTCCTTAATTTCAGCAACTTTTTTAAATGCCTCTGGCTGATTTTGGAATAACTTTTCACTATCTTTATCAGTTTCTGAATCAGTTTCCCATTTACATTTGAACTGGATCATTTCTATTGAAGCATCAACTACTGGACCACTAGAGTCAGACCAAGACTTACTGCTCAATCCTACAAATGCTGTGTCATTTTCTGCTTTAAAAGCCAATTTATCCTCAAATGTTTTATTCTGAATTGTACATGACTCCTTATAAATTGATTGTTTTTCCTTATAGTTTATGATACCTGTGCATTTACTGGAATCTCTAGATGGTAATTTTTCATTACAAAACTTAAGATTACAAGAGTAAGATACAGATGGTTTTGCTTTCGTATACTGAACATTATTAACAGGCCATTTCAATACTGAGTTTCCATCTTTTGATAAAACTGTAAGATATTCTCCTGAAAGATCTGTATGTTTATGACCAACACTCTCTTTAACTTTATTGGTGTGATCTGTACAACATTTAGATTTTATTGGTTCATAGTTGTCTTTTATATGTTCTTCATCTTTAGATTGTTCATCATATTTTGAAAATCCAACAAAGGAATTTTCTGCCATTTTATGCTTTCTTTTATGGTTACTGTACTCTTTATCTTCTGAATCACTTTCAGCTTTAGTCTTAATCTCTTCTTTTGTTTGGTAATTCATATATTTTTTTTTCAAAATTTCTGTGGACTTCAAATTCTCTGTGAGCTTTTCATTTTTATTACCAACTTCACTGTCATTTCTCTCATATGATTGAAACCTGTTCTTGACATTTTTGTTTGATTGATGATTACTTGAAGATACATTTGAATCTGAAGAGTCGGTTGAAGCCGAAGTAGTTGTAAAATATTTATCCTGAAAGGGGTGTTCTGAAGTAAAAGTGTCTTCATTTAAGGAAAACCTTTTTGACATGATACTTTTGTTTTTTGACTTGCTTTCATTTTCTTTTCTTTCTGAACTTTTTTCGGATTTTGAATTATGACTTCTCTTTGAAGGTTCTTTTGTTTCCTCATTTTTCTCAACATGTTTTTTGCCTTTGGACTTAACAGGATATTTTCTATGTTCATCATCAGAAGTGTCAGAACTCTTATCCCTACCCTTCTTGAATTCCTTGAAATGTGGCAATATAATATTTTTCTTTGACTCACTTTTTTCTGATTCACTATCTCTCCCTTTCTCTTTTAGCTCAAGTTCTTTTATGGACATTATTTCCATCTTAATTGTTGAATGTCTGAAGTTATTTCCATTACTTGACATGTCACTGCTATAACTAGGACTTATTTTGTGCTTTTGTATTTTACTCTCTATATTTTCTTTCATTTTTTTCTCACTTAGATGACCTAACAGATTGCTTTCTGATCCACTTTCATTATAACAATTTTTCACTTTTTTTTTTTTTTTAGACTTTCTTGAGTTTCCTCCAGTTTCTTCTGATGAATGAAAATCATCTAAAGTATATTTACTGATCTTCAACAATGACTTTTCATCTGTAAGAGAATTATCTAATTTTTGTTTCTTTCTCTTTTCTTTTTCTAGTTTTTTGTAGATCTTGTCATTATCTTCAGTACTTTGATATACATCTTTTTTATGGTGTTTCTTTTTGGACTTTCGTTTTCTTTCTGATTTAAAGTCTTCTGGTTTTGAAACTTTCTTGGAAAACTTTTCTCCTTCATAAATTCCATCTAAAAAACTTTCCTCACTATGGTGATCATAATCTCTTACAACAGAGATCTGATCTTGAAATACATTTTGATTTTCAATTTTTGATAAATCACTAATCAAAAACTGCTTATCCTTGTGTTTTTGTCTTACATCTTCAAGATGTCTGTTTTCATTCTTTTCACAAAAACTAGCTTGTTTTTCATTAACTTGAATTTTATGTTTTTTATCATCCTCTGCCTGAGATATGTTCTGTTTCTCTCTTTCAGAAGACTTACCTTTCTTCTTATCAAAAGTCACATTTGGTTGCTTTACAGATAATTCTTCACTTTTCAATCTTTCAACAAACCCACTTGGATGTTTCTCGGTGAATCTGTGTATCTCAGACTTGTCAATTTTTTGGGCAGATGATTTATTTTTTCCTTTGGGTTTTTCAAAAACATCTCTACTTAACTGATTTTGTTTGTAGTTTTCATTTTGTTGATCTAAATTACCATCTTCATATAGTGTATCAGTAATTTTACTTATTTTTACTTCTACATAATTCCTTCCCTCAGTCATATCTTCTTCATACTGTTTTTTTCCCTCCTTATTAACATACATTTTTTCTTTTGCAATGTCAGACATAGATTCTGACAATATTTCTGCTTTTGAAGTTTGAAATTCATTTTCAACTTGATGTTTTTCAAGTACTTTTTCAGATACTTCCTTATATGTAAGTGTTGGACTAGGGTAATTTGTGTTACATTCTTCCAAAGTTGTAGCTCTTATTTCACTTTGCCCAGAAACCTTTACACCAGTTAAATCATCTTTATCAAAATGACTTCCATATTTATTAATATTTTCATTTAATGTAGATTCTGCTTCAATAACATAGGTTTCTTGTAAAAGAGAGTATGTCCTGACATCATCATTCTCACTGCTTAGAGTTACTTCATTTTCTCTCACTTTTGTTTGCTGAGTAGTTTCTTTTTCTTTGCAGATTTCCTGTTGGATACAAATAGGGATCTGATCCAAAGAACAATTTATTTCTCTTTCATCTTGTGTTTTCTTATCATCTACTAAACTAGTTTCCATTTCTTGACTTACATGGCTCTTTCCTACTTTACATGAATCCATTAAAGTAAAATCCTCCAAATTATTTTGCTTTGAAACTAATGTCTGCTTTTCTGTTAATTTTCCTAGGTTTGTAGATCTTTGAGAATTTGCATTTTTTTCAGAAAACTGTTCTTCTTTGGAACTTACTTTATATTTACTCTCAGACTCTAAGATATGTTTATCTTTTTTCTTCTCTTTTTCTTTTGATTTGCTTCTAGCTTCCATGGCCTTTTTGTTTTTTCTATCATCTTTTTCTCTAGACTTACTTCTTGACTTTTCCACACTTCTTCTTTTCTTAGATGCCCTTTCCAATGATATACTCCTGCTTATTCTATATCTTTTATCCTTATAATCTTTTGATCTGCTTTGATAACTGTAAGTACTTTTGTATCTTTGATAAACCTTTTCATGTGATTTGCTCCTTGAATGTCTGCTTCTTTTCTCCTTTTTATATTCTCTGTCTCTAGAACTGCTTCTTGATGTTTTGGCTCTTCGATTTCTATTTCTGTATGTTTCTTCTGATCTCCTTCTGTTACCAGGACTTTCCTCCCTACATCTTTCCTCATAATTAGGACTATTTTTTTGTGGATGTTTCCTTGAATTTTCATTTGGACTACAATATTTCTCATCATTTTTACTTTTTTTTTCAAAATATTTTTCTTCTTTGTCATGTTTGTGGTCTTTAAGGTGTTTTCCTTCTAGTTTGTTCGGATCAATATTTGTAATTGCTTTTAAATCCTTTGCTTTCAAAAGAATTTCATTTTTTTTCCCACCAACACCAGTGTTTGATAAGTCTCTTAAAACATTGCTCTTTACAAACACAACAAAGTCAAAATTTGGTTTGATAACACAATTTTCAGGAGGTTGTTTATGATAGAATATTTTGTTTTCTTCTGGTATTTCTTCTTCAATATACTTTTTGTCAGGTATACATGTTTCAGCTGGTTCATCAAACACCTCAACTTCACCTTCAGTTTTATCGACAATTTCTTCATCATCAGCAAAGGCTGTATCTAGTGATGATTTGGGTTTTACCTCTGAAGTTGTTAAACTATCAAGCAACACTGGTTTCTTTCCTCCAGGGTACATTGTTTTAGTAAATGCCATTAATCGTTTTTTAGCTAAAGCTTTCCCAAGTACTGCTTTTGGCTTAGGTACAGAACTTACTGCTGCTTCTTTCATATTCTCTGCTTTAGTTTTAGCTTCCTCTCCTGTTATGTTGTGTTCTTCAAACCTTAAAATAAAATCTTTTACTTGGTTCTGACTTGTTGTGAAGACCTGTGCCTTAGTTGAAATAGGAGGAGGAGGAGGAGGGACATTCTTTATGTCATCCAATCTGAGCAAAGACTGTACTGATGTTTTTACAGAAAAAGGAGCAGCAGGTACTTTTGTGCCAATAAATTGTGAACACAAAAGTTGATGGGAATTTCCAGAAGAAGGCAGAAATGGAAGTGGAGGAGGTGGAACAGATATCACTTGATGAAGTAACAAAGGCTTGGTCTGTAATAGTTTTGCTGGTGGGTGTGCAGATACAGTTGAAGGCAAAAGGGAATTTTTATAAGACTCTTGATTTTCATTTCTTAGTGATTCTGGTGGTAGAGGAATTTCAGATGGTAAAGGTGGTAAGTCCATGTCCATGTAAGTAAAAAATTTTGTATTTAATGCAAAAGGATCTGAGGCCTCTACAGAAGTTGTTTCTGCAGTTTGATTTAGTACAGTATGTGGGGGTTCTTCAATAATACTTACTAATCCAGTATTGGTGTCACATTTTAATTCATTTCCTTTGAGCTCTACAAAATCTTGATACTCAGTATTCCTAACATCAGGACTGCTGGAAGTTACACAGTTTGTTTCTCCAGTTCCCACATCAAACTCTAAGCAACCTAATATAAGTTTACTCTCTTGTATAGATAAATTTTCCTCTTGATCTGTCTTTTCTGTGTAACTGTCATCTACACTTTCAGCACTTTCTGATTCACTTGTGGTTATTTCTCTTTCTGTGGCTTCAACCTCCTTAAATCCACCTCCAGGGATAAACTTTTCCCCTGTACCCAACTCCATTGGGCCTCTGAAAAATGAAAAACAATTTCATCAAAATATTACAAATGGCAAGCATACTATGTAAAATCTGGTCAAAAGGCATACTCAGACCCATGATCAAATATAGTGCAAGCAGTGTATTCACACAAATCACTGGACCATAAGTAACAACATAAGTTTGCATCTTTGAAGGCAAGGACAGATTAAAATTTTACTGAATTTTGCATAACTGAAATCTCATGAAATGATTGATACAGTCCTGGGCATACTAAAATAAAAAAATATAAGTCACCTTGGAAACATTTTATATTAGAAATGAACACAAGAATGAAAATTTTACATAATTATATGGAGTAACATTAACACTGTTTGTTACAAGTGTCCTTAACATCCACTGAACAACAAATTTTAGATCCGATTTTAGAAAAACACAATGAATGGGATAAACACAGATGCCAACTATAATTGAATAAAAATATGGATTCCAGTCTTACAAAATAAAAACAAAACAAAATGAAACCTGAGCAGGAAAATAGAAATGATTTAACTTTGTCAGTTGCTTTTCCATCATGAGTGATGCTGAAATCCACAGATTAAAGTTCAAAACATGCATGTTTTTTATTTACTTTTGATGATTTAATACACATAAAGTTTGAAACATCTAAACCTAAATTTTTGGCAAGAGATTAATAGTTTTTATTACCACTTTTCTCTCGACCTTTCTGTATTTGATGTCATGGATGACTATTGATGATGTAAAAGTTAAGGCTTTTATTATCCTCCTACCATACTTTAATAGATGGCAAATCAGCAGTATACTCAGACTTAAGTTTGTGCAACACCCAGAGCTTAGCAACAGACCTTTAATGGGACTCCACTTATTATTGTTGAGGCTAATGTTTTCTTATTTTTCACATTTAATGCTCTTGTTGTTAGGATGGCATCACCTGTACTTTTCTTTTGGATCTACAGTTTTGGTTAAATGTGTTATGTTTTGATGTATTTCCAATGAAAGTAATATGGCTGTCCAAACTTCTGAATGGGATCTATCAATATGATTTCTGATTAGCTAATCTTTTTATTTAGTATAATGAAAGCTTCTCAACTTTGTGTACAGCTATAAAGGAAGAAATGCTTAAATGACTATAATTTCAATAATGTCTTTTTTCTCCTTTGATCCAATAACAAATTTAACAGATTGTGTTACATCAAAACTTTAAACCCATAAATCTAAATATAAAAGATCATAACTGTGTAGTCTGGTAGGCTGAGATTAAAACTGAAATAATTTCACCAAAATAAGAATGGTTAACAACTTTATGTACATCAGAAGTACCTTACTGTAATGAAATAAATGATAAACAGTTGCATACTCCTTCCTTCTACATGCCAAGGAGATTTATGCTTTCTAAGTTGTGAAACATCAACCTCTGAATTACAGCTGGGCAATTTAATCAATTACCCATGCAAAGTAAACAGTTAACTCAAAATTACAATCTGTAATGAAAATACCCAACTAATCAAAATTAGGGTTTCCAATAATTTTTGTTATTTCTCCAACTACCGAAATAACTGAAGTATTGTCATTATGTTTGCCTGTTGTTAAGCTAAAAAAAAAAGAAGAGGAATAAATGTCTGATGTTTAAAGGCTCTCAGGTTTAGTTATCATTATCATTAAACTTATTCAACCTGTCCGTTATTGTAAGCTATTAATGTTATATGCTACTGTACTAATTTTAAACCTTACAAGAAGAGAGGTAACTCAACTGGCAACACACACCAGCAATTATCTGGCTACTTAAGTGATAAATTAATTTCAATTTATCATTTCTTACATTGTGTTATGTTTCTACCTTATAACAGTATCAAGGAAGGTGGATTCAAAATACTTCTCCATTAAAAACAACAACAACAACAAAACAGTAAAATGGCCAGATATCCTTATATTACAATACAGTATAAAAAATAAACAACTAACCATGCTATTAAATATGATAGTTTTTTTTTGTTTTTTTACATTTTCTGAAATCAACAAAGCTGGAGTTTACAGTAATTTTATTATTGTCTCAAGCTAATAACTAATTATTTCTAAGTGAATACAATAAGATACATCACTCATGAGTTGCAATAATAATTCTTTTTGCCTTGCACTTTTCCACACACTCCAACAATATACCTAGACCTTAAAAATTTGTTTCATCAAAGTTAGTACTGTTAAGGGTACCTGCATTTGGTATTTGTAACATAAACTGTCATATCACAAAAATGATGTAACAGGAATGCAGCTGTCACAAGTTGGCCTACTAACTACATGGTGGTATCTATCTGTTTTTAATAGAATATTCAATCCCTTTAATAGGTATATGTATCATCATAAAATTTGGCATGCTTTAAATAAACACTAAAAGGCTTTTGTGCACAAAAAAATCAAAATTTTTTAATTACATATTAAGTATTTGTCCATAAATATATGGGTGAAAAATTGAAAATAGTTTTCGTTATCTGAAAAGTTTTAAGTATCATTTGTTTAACAATGTGAAATCTCCTAAACAAATATTAAACTGTTATTTTCTCTACTCTAACTTTATATAAACTCTACCAACCTAATCTTATAACTACCATAAAAAATATGAAATAAATCTAGATTAGTCCCTTTTTTCTTTGTATAATAATAACAAATTGTAGCAAAAAAACACATTTGTTTATTTTAAGTAGCCACTCTGCAAAGGGATAGCTCACATTTTACATTAAATGAAGTAACATGAGCTACTCACAACCATACCCCATAAAGAATTATTATTATTATTATCATTCATTATATTACCTAATCTAATATAACCTCCTCAATTTATAACCTTTACATTTTAGTTACTTTTTTAACAATAAATAAGAAACATAAATAAAAAACATGAAATATGGTACTTACCTTTAGCTTTTTTTTGCTATCATATGACACTTAAGTCTACTGTTTTTTCTTATAATGATGGTACTACTACACTAAATTTTTGTTCGTTTAAATCAGGGGTTCCCAACCTTTTTGCACTCGCAACATGAAAATGTAATTGATGAAATAAAATTAATGTTATCCAAGGCTACTTCTAACAAGGCTACGCGACTCCCCTGCCAAAGCTTCGTGACCCCCTGCCAAGGCTATGCGACCCCCCAGGGGGGTTGCGACCCACAGGTTGGGAACCCCTGGTTTAAATAATGCACACATGAACACAGAGGAGAACCAAACCCCTGATTTTAGCATTGTACTGCAGGAGAGAGTAAGGAGGAAATTCAGCAGGGTAGCTCTATAATGAGCAACAGTTGAAATGGACAAATCTGTGACAAAACAAACAAATGAAGAGCTGAAAAAGCTGAGGAACAGAAGTACAGGAGGGATGAAAACTCTGAAAAGAAAAGACCAAAGACAGAAGCAAAACTTGTGCTTTTGGTACACAGATAAAGAGAAAAGATAAAGGTGTAGGCAATCAAAAATGTGACATGAAGGGCAATCCCCCTGAGCTGGGCCATGGAATCAGACAAAAAACACACTGAAAGATATAGTAAGGTGACATCAGGATGAAATGCGATCACAAAGGACAGAGAAAGGGTCAGGTTCTGTTCCTCCATGAAAGGCCAGAGTAGAGAAATCTATGTTGGAGCAGGCCAGTCCTGAGCAACCAACAAAACAAAAGAAGGGATCTAGATAAATGAAAAGACCCAAAAGAGGAAGAGTCTAAAAGGAGGGTAGGCATTTGGAGGCAAGCCCCAGTACCAAGGCACACAATAGGACACAAAATCACTCTGAATTACAGACTGGGTATGACTGAGGAGTGGACAGGACAGAGAAAAGGGTAAGACGTATTATTCCAGTAAGGGCTAGAGCAAAGGAAACCACATCTGAGTAGCCGATATAGAAGAACCAGCAGAGCAGGAAGTTCATGGATCAGAGCTATGTTATTATTTCTCCCTGTTGAGTGTCTTAGTAAAGTTTCAGTCATGTCAACGGGTGATAAAGCAATTATGTTTGTTTTGATGGAAGTGATGACTTTTGATTTCAACTGAAAGAAAAGTACATAAAGTATAATACAGTTTAATAAAAATAATTTCTGGATAATTTAATTAGCATTTTGGAGACATTATTGTAGTTTATATATTAGATCATAATCACCCATGATCTCACACAATTATGTTTACATTTGGTAATAACGTTAAAGCTATCAAAACTATCTGTTGCAGAGCAGATGTTTGGTTTGAAAAGGGGAAAAGACCTAGAAGATAACTCAAAATTGGAAGGTAGGCGTATAGGTGAAGGCTCCTCCAATTTTGACTGAAAACATCTACCTCCACAGCTGAAGGGTGAGGAACTGAAAACTGAAAGGAAAAAAGTGTGGCAAACCAGTGAATGAGAAACATGAATGAATGTGCAGTGTTCCCTGTTAAGAGCACACTAAGAGAAAAACATGAGGATTAAGAGACCATTCTGTGCAACTTAGTGGGGACATGATAAGATATCAGTCGCAACAAAACTCGGGGAATGTGACCCATAAGAATAGTAAAATCAAGGTCCTTGGCCCAATACAAAAAATCCAGAGTCTGCCCAGACAGAGACTGGAATGAGGTTTCCACTTTTTGTGTCATAAAAAGCTGATGACAGTGGAAATGCAGAAAGAACCAAAACCATTCTTCCCTGAAGAAAGGAAAGAAATTGCCAAGAAACTAGGATGTGGATATGGAGAATTACATCCTTGACTGACAACTGACCCAAAAAACTCACCCAAGGGAGTGAGCACTTCCAAGGAAGACCATATCCCAAAAGACACAGAACCTTAATATCCTACAGCTGAAGTGGAAAAGGCTTAGTTCAACTAAAAAAGGATGTGAATAGAACTCAAAATGAACAAGATACTGTGAGGGGGTGGTAAATGACTTTTCCAACCAGAAAAAAAACAACACAAGAGAAACTTCTTCACAAAGAAATAGGGTAACAGAAGCCTGTCATCCATGAAATGTGAGTCTGAATACCCAGTGCATGAAGGTTATGAGCAAATCATACCAGAACAGGAAAATAACACTCACCTAGAGGGATTGAAACAAATTAATATGGAAATGTGGCAAAAAATCCACCAAAGTAAGAGGTAAGACTTCACAGTAAAGTAAACTGAATGCAGATCAAGAAAGGAACTTTAAACTTTTATGTATATATAGACAAAAAAGAATCAGAGTAAACTCTTTGTTGAGTGGACTTCACATATTTGTTAGATCCGTTGTGCAACAGGACACCAAAAGACTGAGAAAGATGACTGGATAAGGCACAATCCCTAGGAAGAGGGGAGGAAATCTGGGAAGTAACTAAAAGGGGAGCAAAATGGAAGTTGAAAACCTTTGTAGAGAATCCATAAAAAGAATAGAACTGAGTAAAGTGTAGCCAAAGTGAAAAAATGACAGAAAAACTTAGAAATATGTAGTCTATACAAAACTTATTATAAATAATATACCTGCAAAACTAAAAATATTGACCAAACACATAAAAACAATAAGTAACACCTAAAGTACAAAGGCACTAAATATCGAACTGAAGACGACTCACAGAAACTAAGACAGAGGACATAAAAAGAAAATGTACTCTTAAAAATATGAGAATAAAAAGATACCCAGTTAACAAAAGCAAAGGTTGTCTCAAAACTTATCCTCAATTAGATGTGACTAGTAATAAAGATATAAAAAAGAAGCTTATTACTAAATAATATTAAAAAAATTTAAAATATTTCACCAAATTACTGCAAAAATCAAACCATAAATTGAAATTTACACAAAATTAACTAGAGAAAATATGAATGACATAAATTATCAAGTGTGTAAATTAAATAAACTCACTGAACACACTGGAAAAATAGACCTTGTTAGCCAGTGAATTATGTCAAGTACAGTCCATCTGGGCAGAAATTATAGTGATAGTGCCTTGCATAATAGGAAGAAAAAAAAAACATTCTGAAAGAAGAAAAATGATTGGCCAAATGTAATATAAACTCCAATGAATGAAGGCTTGAGAGCAAAGAGCATATTGACAGACACACAGTACTAAATGTTATCTATAATTTTATGTAGAATGTAGAAATTTGATTCTCACTATACATATACCAATAGAACTCTAGAGAAGTTAAATGAAACACTACATTATATAAGTAGTATGTTGTAAATTAACAAAGTTTACTGTCAATAGAGCCAATAAAAAGCTCAGAATGTTCCCCAGTGGCTTTCACAGCCATTTTGAAATATAAGGGCATTAGAGATTTCTTTCGAGACAAGCATTCATGCTAGTAAGTTGAGTCTTTTAGCCTTTTCAAAATTTCATATTTTTAAATACCCAACTACAGCTTATTTACTAAACTTGATCATTTTAATGGTACTGATGTACTAATTTATAGTTTTTGGTTATTCAAATGTATATACAAAATCTTTAAACAATTATTTTGTTTCACATCCTCCAAGTGTGAAATTCCTTAAGACTTAGCAACCTATGACAAGCAGCAACAAAGGTTGTAACTAGAAGAGATAATTGTTTGATTTACTTCTTTGTTTACTGTTCCACACTAAAAAAAAAGCTTAAGAACTTATTTGTAAATAGTAATAATGTGTGTGTGTGTGTATAATGTAAAATAATTGAAATGTAACTATTTTATAAAATACTAGTCCACTAAAACACAGCCAAGACAGGTCTCTTTGAAAACACTAAAGGTCAGTTTCATATTACTGGATACAGTTATATGTGCTATATCATTGTGTTAAGCACAGATGAAAGGTCAATATAATAAAAATAATACACGTATATATAAATGTATAATGTTATGAGATTTAAGCTATTTAGTCTAAACATTTATTTTTTTGTATTATAACTTGTAATCATTCCAGAAAAAGAATGCCATAATTTATACTTAATTCCAAACTTCTTATGATGGGTATGACATCAGTCAAATGGATGGAACTTATAGAGAGATTCTTTAATGAAAGTAATAGATTAAATATAAAGTTTTTCTTAAGAAATGTTTAATGACTAGTCATAAAGATTATGCATATTAAATTTGAAAATGTTCAGATGTATATAAGTACTTTTAATCTTAAAATGAAAATGTTGTCTCAGCAACATGCAAGAAGAAAAAGATATGAACAAGAATTTCTTAACAAACCTGAAGACTTAATGAAAACAAAGTTTGATATTTTGCATATAAAAGCATGCTTACTGATAATCTGACCAATTTTATGAACATATACTTAATAAATTACAAGTTCTAGCATGAAAACTATAACAAGCACAAAATGGTTACAAGTTCGGTCACAGAAACTGAACCCATACTGAGAGTTAAAAAGTTTGTCAAAATGATTTTCTGAATTTGAAACAAATTACACATTTACACTCTGGAATATTGCTATGCCATAATATAAATTCATGACTTCCAAGCTTTACTGATATATAAAGAAGAAAGTCAAACCCATATGATATGCCCATTCTATCACATTGTTTTTCAAAAAATTATAATAATTCTTCCCAACATTTAATATTGGACAGAAAAAGATTATTTAAACATCAGCTTTAGAAATACTTGGTCTTAGTTTTACTGTTCATCTTTGTGTTGTTTTGCCAGACCAGTTAAATGGAATTTTCTTAACCCATTTACAGTAGCTCTAGGTCATTCTATTTTTGTGTGTGATAATATTTTGTGTTCTTAATTTTTGGCCCATTGTCTCCTGTGAGAAAAAGCTAAGGTGTTTCATGTCTGATATATATTTTTGTAGAAATACATTACTTAGTAGACCGAAATCTGGAGGTGATTTTATCGTATGTTCTAGTAAACCACTTGGCATCACCCAGCATTCATAATCTGAATACATCTGCCTTTTGTCCAGTATAAGATGCATACAATTTCATCTATAGCACCTGAAAAACTCCCAACATCTTATGATTTACCATGTAATAATTGAGTAACATCTGCAAAATACTTAGGTCTGTTCTGCCCTGCAGGGACCTGCATAATTACTGCAATCTGCTTCTATGCCTAAGTTTAATGTAACATTTATTCCCACTCATAGACCTTCATTTGACTTTATTTCTGTTGTAGGTGTAAATGTAATCAATTCTTTATTTTATTTCTATTTGTTACAAAGTTATCTTATATTCATATTTTCGCCAACTGTTATTGGTTAATCTAAAACTCTGTAGAAGCTGCACCAATTGTCATAGACACCATTACAGGACATTTCTCACATTACACAAACTCAAGAAATTTTCATGAGAATACAAAATTTAAGCAGAGGTTTATGTATTAACAAATATAGAATAGTTATTCAGGTGTATACTATTCACAATGTTAAAAATACTTAAACTTCAAAGCACGATCCCTCTTAACTATAGATAGGTCAAAGTGTTTACAGAAATACATTCAATATTTATTCAAAAACATTTTCTCAATTTATATGAGTAATTTTGACATTAAAAGATGCTCAATAAATCAAAATGTAATACTACACACGTTTTATGTTCTTAATTTTAAAAAGAAACATTTTAACAAGTTGGTAATCTTCCTTTATGTGTATATTGTGATATTTCTTCTCTCCAAATTGCCCATCTGTTTTTATTCTCACACTTTTCTAATGTTGTAAGTAAAATATTTATTATTATTCACTGTAGTCTAATTTTTTATTTCTCAATCTTTTTTATGGAGATATAAACAAAAAATTCCAACTTACTTGTCACCTATTACATCCTCTCTCACAAATTGGCATTAACCATGTCTGATGGCTGCTATTACATCATATACAATCAGTAGAAAGACAATATTTTAATTTACTGAATGGCATAATCTCACTATAATGTTATATATGCTATACTTAATTTGTATAGTAGACTGAATATAATAGCACTGGTTTATGCAGGATTACCTATACATCATTATGGAAGAGCAACTTTTTTTCCACTTTTACTTTAATAAGCTGGTCTTTAATGCCACTTAACTCTTTCACTGTGATCTTTGTTTTAGGTGGGTTTAAAATATGCAAATCAGATCTTAAGAATTACATTAAAATTAACAAAAAAACTTTGTCATTAGCACGTTTCAATAAACTTACAATGAAAATAGTTTAAAATTTATATATTTTTTATATTATGTAAGTTATAACTTCTTAATCTGAGAAAGAAACAATACTCTGAAAATCTCAATTTTAACTTATGTAATGCACAAGAACTCCAATTCAGAATTTCCCAACATTTGAAATAAGCTGCTATAGTTCCAACTAATTAGTTATGCAAACTAAATATAATTACATGCAATAATCTAAAATTTGCATTCCTAACCCCTTGATTTTGCTGAGATATCAATAAATTTGTTAGTATAACCAGAGAGCACCTCCTCTGACTTCCAAAAATGTTTTGCTTACCATATTTACAATGCTGATGGACAAATCTGTACTCAATAAGAACATGTACGTTTGCACTTCCTTATGCTATTTGCTGTATCAACCAAGGAAAACTGAGCCCCTGATGGCTTATTATGGCCATTTGATTTCAGCACTCATAAAAGAAAAAAAGTTTTTGTAGTTTCTTTGTATGAAAACATCGTATTCATGTTCTGAATATCTGATGGAGTATATTTAAACTATTTATATATTACTTAGAATGCCAAAATATGGTAATTTTGGAAAATTCTGTTCTAGTAATTGATATATATATATACATTTGTGTTCTAAAATGCCTATCTGAATTCATTTATGGATACCAAAATTTATGAGAGTCAACAATACCTAGGAAAGGACAGTCTCAACTTTTACTCCAATGTACACAGGTTCTAGTATGCAGAAAACATTAGAAATATCTGTTTTACTATTATATCTTTTATTTATTGTTTTAAGATATTTGGAGAGTGAAACAGTATCATCTAAAATGGTTGGAAGCAGCAGAAATGAAGCAGTTGAGATGCATTACAGATATTACTTTGAGATCACAAACAAAGTACATAAACCACACAAGAAGTGAAGGTTTGTAACATCAGAAAAAATGCAGGAATTAAGACTATGGTGGTATGGGCAAGTGCAAAATATGAGTGATGACAGTTTGGTGAAATGGACGGCAGAGGAAAAAGTGAAACAAGACACTGAGGATGAGAAGGAAGAACAGTGTTAAAAAGAACAGTAGTGAAGTATACCTCACTATGGTGAATGATGGGTTTAAAAGGAGAAGGGTCACAAGATGCCCTAACCTCATACAAAGGATTAAGGGGAGGAGGAGAAGACAATTACTTAACAACAGATACAAAGGGTGAAAATACGAAATTTCTCAGCTTCGCCTAAAAGAAGTTCAATAAAATAAAATTTCTTAAAATTTTCCCACGATGAAGTCTAAGTATAGAATGTGCATTTTCCATGTGCTGTTTGTGGTAGGTCTTACAAGAAACAACTAATGGACTCATGCTGTGATTGACTGTTTGTGATAAAGGATTACTGTTCCAGTGGACACAAATTACAGAAGTAAAACAACAAATTTAAAACAACATCAATACAATACAACTGAGACTCTTACTACAAGATATTTTAAACTTGCTAATCAATATTGCAGCCACTAGATGATTAAATGTGGCATTAATAATTTTATTTCATGTTTTCAACTTTTCATTTCACTGAACACTGATGAATTCCTTATAGTAAGTGTACCATCTACATAAATAACACTCTTGTGTTTGTTTATCCAGAACTTTCTTAAACAAATTCTCGATCAAAGGTTATAAATCTTATATCATTAGAAATACATTTGTCTGGATTGCATATCAGCTTTTTCTTAGTCATACTTTTCAATGTAATAAGTATCCTACATGATGGTACAATATAGTTATCACATGATGACTGGCTTTGATTTCAACTTTAGTTTATTATTTGCAAAGTATTTCAAACAAACAACATTTAACTTATGTAAAAGCTCCTAAACAAAAATTAACATTATACTAAATATATTTGCTATGAGCTTTCTTAACATATATAGGTCTAAAATACACGTGTAGTTCATTTAAAACCATGTGCTTGATCTCTTTGTGAACACTCGGACATTTCTGCATAGTGTGGCTTCATTATCACCTTAAATTTTCTTTGCAATAATTTAGCTTCAGTTAATTTCATAAACTGATATAAACACCTTTTGGCTATTTGCTTTTCTTTAGGATAATTTTATCACTTGTTTTGCAAATTTCTTTTTTCAATTCATACAAACATGTCATGCACTGAATGCATACTCATACTGCATATTGTTTCATACTCTTTACATTATTATAAATACCTTACTATACTTTAATGTTTAGTTTACATGAAGTTTTATTAAACAAAGTTACTTCTACATGAGCTTGTTTGTCTGACAAAGTAATATTTTTTTAAAAAAACAGACCAGGATTTATCAATCTAACATACATAATTTTAAATGTTGTGCCTGAAAATGATAAAAATAAGGAAAAATCAAGTGATGGGCAGGAAAACTACTGCAAAAGTTTTGTAGGCTGCCTCGTACAGAAAATGAGACACAAGATAAAAGATGAAGAAAACAATTTTTAATATTCACAAATGTTCCAGAAATAATGCAAAATAAAAATCAAAACTGTTAAATGATTAGACTGAATAAGTAAAGGCTTTGGAAATTAAAATATTTTGACAGAAATGGATTTTATAAATGTAAAAAATATTAATATTTAATAATAAATACTATTTCAACCCAAGTAAAATGTTTTGAATGTTTAATGCTGATGCAGTAAAACACAAAAAACAGTATTTTGCTATAGGCATCTTTTTCAGCATATGTAATAAGAGTTTACTTAGTTACATGCAAAGTTTACTTTTTCATTACAATGTATGAATAAATTTGGCATAAAAACATAGCTAACTCAGTAAAGCCCATACCTATGCATGCAGTATTAATTACAACAGGCCCTCAAATAATGTAAAAATGTGTTATGTATATCTTTCACTGACAATGGACACAGACCATTTCTGGCAGGACAATGAGGAATAATAATCTATATATGTCCATCAAGATTTATCAAAATACAATCGTTTATGACTGAGTTGCAGAGCAAAAATAGTGTGAAAAATCAATCTCCATATTAACAGATGAACATATTTTTTATTTTCATTACCTTGAACTTCCAAAAAACTAATCACTTTTAATAAGCTGGGTCATATTCCAAATGTATACCAAATCTGTTCAGCTGTTTTCAATAAATCTTGAACACAACTCACATATAGGGGTGAAAACAATAGCTATACCACCTTTGATGGTGAAGTAATAATCTAAGTTCCAATAATATACAAGTTTTAAGTTCTTAACTTTATATGGCAAAATTAAAAATCCAGAATTTTCCCCTAGCATGAGAATTGTGACATTTTCTCTCTAGTCTAATTATTTGCCATCTCTACAGAAATTATGAAATTTAAAGCAAATAACTTATTACAATGTTGTCACAATTCAGGCAAAGCATAATTTAATAGCCTTCAATCTCAGTTGATAACAAAGCCATCTAACAGAAAATCAGACTCCTCTTACCTGTAACATCCTTTCAGAATTGCCAATAGTTCTCTCTGACAACTAATACCAAATAATTTACAACCAACAAAAAGTCAAAGTTTTAATCTAACAAATGATATATTATATTACATTGTTTTCTGAAGAGAGAATTCTCATTCATCCTAACAGTTTAAAATTTTTTCCCACAGAAAACACATGGACAAACAGATGAATTTTTAAAGACTCTTGTACATAATTAGAAAGCAAGAAATATTGTGAAATTAATGGGATATTATCTAATTTTTGCATGTGATTGATCTACATTTTTCGATGCATTATTAAATTGAACAAAAAATTATTTAGTGCAGTAGTACCATAAGTATAAAAAATTAGGGTGAAGTGTCACTGACAGTCAAAGCATAAAAAAGGAGATCTAGGAAAACAGTTTATTTCTTGTATTTTACGTCTATTCTTTGCTTATTACTAGAGTATAGCTTTCTGACAAAAATAACAGGGCAAGCACTTACCACTCCTACTACTACCTCAAAGTATATGCTAGTTTCACATTTCACAGCTAACTGAAATCAATAAATTTTGCAAAATCAAGCTTAACCAACAAAGAGACAAAAAAGTACAGTCAAGGCAGTCAAACATTGATAAATT
The DNA here is from genome assembly GCF_004210375.1 of Tachypleus tridentatus. NCBI lineage: Eukaryota > Metazoa > Arthropoda > Merostomata > Xiphosura > Limulidae > Tachypleus > Tachypleus tridentatus. The sequence goes on along the minus strand of NC_134832.1, from coordinate 9,578,047 downwards.
TCTTTGTGAGCCAGTCAAAATTACTATCATTCATGAAATTAATTCATGGCATATTCATAAAATAATTATGGGTAAAAAGCAATCAGATTAACAACTTCTAACATACAGAAAAGTTGGTGCATTCTGGCAGCACTACATTCAAACAACAGCCTTTATGTCATGTCGTTCAGCAACAAAAATACAACCTTCTATGTACTAAAATATAAAATCATATGTATAGATAACAAAATTGGAAAGATATTAGTTTTCTCAGTTTAGAGTATACTTTGATTGAAGAGTTGTATTTTTTTTATAAAAACATTGGAGTTATAACAGAAGATAGCTTAAGTCAGAAATGATTTTTAAGTTTAAAATGAAATAGATATTTTTACTTTCATGATAAATTTTATGCACTTGGCTCTAGACTGTTTTATACCAATACTCACTACACTTATAAGGTTTCATGGCATCCCCCACCTCATGGTCCCCTTGCATCCCCTTTCACTACAATCATAATGAGCAGACACACAGTAACAGAATTATTCTATCTTAATTAATGCATTTTGGGTTTTATGACTTCTGTAAATTAAAGTGTAATAATTCCTTTAAGCAGTATGCTTGCAATCAATTAGTGAGTACTACATGTAATTACATAATGTAAAATGAACCAGATGTTTGCCATGTGATTTACCACTTACATGGCATACACACAAGTTAGACACAATTCAAAGAGCAATAGAACAATAAAATTTAAGTGTAGATGCATACTGTTATGAATTTAAAGCTATCCAGGATAAAAAAATATAATTTCATGGTACAATTTGATGTCATTCTAGTAATAAATAAAGGTAATAGAGGCTTGTTTGAAATATTGCTTTTGGTGATTACAAGTTTGGTCAAACTGACAAACTTTTATAGAGTTAAAGTAGAAAAAAATAACATAAAATACGGAAGTTTTACTGCAATATGTTTGCAATTTATATAGGAGTTTTAAGAAATTTGAGATTTTTTGAGGTGAAGAAAAGTATTTTTAATCTTAAGATGAAACCACTTTGCACTCACGGACTAGTTAAAAAAGGAATTATATTCAGTAAAAAACTTCATAAAAATTTGATTTTTTGTACAAAAGACTTGCAATATTTACTAAAAGTCTTTTAAATTTTCTGAAGATGCACATATTACATTAAAAGGTATCATTTGTAAATTATAATAAATATAAAAGGGTTATAAAGCTGGTCAAATCAGCCAGTTGTATGGCAAGAGAGTTAATGTCATTTAACCCTTTTGGTACAGACTAACATGTTAAACTTCAGTTTGAGTGGGAAGGACATTTATGCAACAAACATACAGTAGCTCTGTACATTACTCACAAAACATGGCAAGATTTTGTTAATGTTTATAAGTATCTTGTCAAAGAAATAAATATTAAATATTTCTAATAAAAATGTTGTTTATACATAGTAGTTATTTGCACTAAAACTATGATTTTTATTTTAAGCATAAAAATACTTTTATTCATCTAGTCATTTTCAAGTTTTATTTGCATAACTGCTAGAACCTCCAAAATTAGTATGAGAAATTTTTCAAAAGAAGTACATACCTTTAATTTTTTGTAAAATATCTTTAAGGATGTTCTTTTGTTTACATCCTTTTTGTAATTTCAGTTATTTTCACATATAGTTAAATTTTAATGTTTTATTTTCCTTTTTTTGTCCTTTACAATTTACTCCTTATCTCAACAAAAGTTAATGGTGCCATTGGATATATTAGTGTCTCTGGCAGAGATGTACAAGATCAACAAAATTTCTCCACACCATTTAATATAATAAGCAGCTAGGGAAGAACATAGGTATTTAAATGTGTGTAATTGTATTGCCTTATATACATTTACAGTTGTTCTGAAAGTTAAATATGTTTAATCCTTTCAATTATGCATTTTGAAATATAAATACATAATTAACTGAAATGTAAAAGTCAGACCTAAATACAATTTAACTGGATCTCTAACTATAACATACTTAGGTTAGAAACAACCATAAGTGCTACAGTCAATCAGGCAGTCAACAATACATGTACTCTGTGATAAAAAATGCAGGCCAAATAAAAAACAAACCTACTACTGTTGGATTGTAGTGTAAAACAAGCTCTTTTTAATGTATATACACGTGCATATAACCTTCACATGTAAGCTATAAAGCTCAAACAAATTTGTTGAAGGCAAAAATGGCACCAGTCATTTAACTGCATGCATCCAGAGAACTTTGAAATGCTGTGTGTCAATGGGTTAAGTAAACATTTTAAAACTAGCATTACATTATTGAAGATGCAGAGTACCAAATGTATTTTCTAAGCTCATAAGTCACTTGACAATATACCTGAATTTTAAGTAGTTATTTAAATGTTTCTTTTGAAATAAAGGACTTAAATATTAGATAACATAAAACTTCAAATCATTACATAGAATATAATATTAATTTTTTTCATGTATATTGATAAGAAATGTATTTAACTTAATGTTGAATGTAACACAGTGACTTGCAGAGAATATTGTTTAGAGGGGTAAAACCTTTCTGGATGAGACATTCTTTGAACTCTTTTCAGTGCATGAAAAGAAGTGTTACTAAGTAGCATTGAAAATGTAATTAAACAAATTTATTATCAAAGTATTTTAATGAAATTAGCATTATCAAGTATGTTATAGTTCATAGTTTTATATTATCCAAATGTTTATTCCTTATTTCAAAAGAAGTCTAATATAATAATTAAAACTTCAGTTAAAAACAGCATTTGTTTCTTCAAGTTCAGCCCTATTGTGTTTACGTAATGTATGTTTTTTGGTAATGATCAAAGTACACATATAGAGCTTGTTTACTTCAGAAAATGAAGTTGTAATCTTCTACCATCCAAGAAAAGTCATACCTGCTTTCAAAATTATAAAGAGCTGCCATTGAGCAGTAGATCAGATTTAAAATGGCACGCTTATAACCAATTGAAAGAGCAAATTTTTTGAAGCTAACTTGAAACTGTCATGGACTGTGTGTTCACAGCAATTCATATCACTGAATAAGCTGTTGGTGAACACAGTTATGTGTTTTTTCTTGCTATATTTATATATATATTAGTTTGACAGACAGTTAAATGTTTTTTATGTTTTTATTTTAGTTAATTATGCATTATTTATGTTTTAAAATCACATCTAAAAAGTTTAATAACCTTTATACAATAACCAAAACTTTGCCTTGCTCTGCAAGGCTTAAACTCCAAAGCAAACAAAAAAAAACATTTTGCTGGAGGTAAGCATCTGTGATGATGATATCATTATATCACCCATAGTAACCCACTGAAAATAAACTATAAGTAAAAAGGTAAAAATATGAAATTATACATATTGCCCAATGAAGATATTTTAAGATTATTCAGTAAAGAGATAAAAGGTATGAATATATTTCCATTTCTTAAGTTTAAATACTTCAATACCCTGCAAGTTGATGGTAACAGCTAGAGTTAATGATATTATAAAGATGGAAAATAAAATATAAATATTTACCTTAAAAACTGTTAGATAATAAATAATATTTTTACACTTAACGTGAAAATCACCTTATGAGTGAATTATTCAGTCCAAGTGCAAATAACTACATTAAATATATTTTTGATGGAAATAGTAAAAGAAGTCAAATATATATTTTTATGAAACTACAAACTGTCAGGAACTTTTTTGTCAGATTTCAAAGAATTTTATCCACTAGTTTTAATTTTGAGAAGAACCTTTATGAGAATTATGCAAAATACTTAAGGTGTAAGTAGATGATCCTGATCACTTTAGAACAAGTTAGTGTTTTAATTCCACTATACATACAGTTGTTTAAATACCTGGAATGATTCTGGGTTAATAAAACTGTGGATTTTCACAGTGCCTTAACTTTTTATTCATTATTCTACTTTCCATTACAAATCTTCTAATGTTTGACAACATTCACCTTGTACATTGAAAGTTTAATTAGCAAGAACTAAAACAAGAAATGTTTAACTTCCTTTTATGCTCCTAAGAAATGTTTTTTGAACTGTACTAACTCATTTCAGTATTTGTAATTAGAAAGTTAATGACTACATGAAATAAAAAATTCTATGATTAAAAAGAAAAATTATAAGTGTCCTACCTTAACTCTGCTGCTTGAGCTCTTATTTCTGCCAATTCATGTAAGCGTTTCAGTTCTTTCTCTCGTTTTCTGTCTTCTTTATGAGACTTTCCAACTACATTTCTTCCAAACTCTCGCTGTTTTAACTCTTTCAAACGCTAGAATAAAAAATAAAATTAATACTAATTTTAATTACAACAATTTATCAGGTCATCCCATAAGTAATGTCGTTTCTTGGGATAGGATAAGTTTAAATGCATATTTCTTGGTTAAATGAAGATATTCTCAAAGTCATACAAGTTATGTAGGATGACATGATAGCATTAAGTGTGAGCCCATTTGTTTCTTTACTAGGTGTGTTTTATTTATTTTAGAAGCCCCAATTATCATGGAGGTGTCAGAGAAGCACTTAAGGCATTTAAGAGGTGTATGGCAATGATATTCTGAATGTGAGGAAGTGTCAAAGATGGTTCAATAAGTTTATAACTGGTAACTGCAGTATGACAGATGCAGCTCGCACTGGGTACCTTGTTGAGTTTCATAATAACTTGCTTCTAGAAACACTTTAGGAGTATTGTATTGTAACTGTTGAAGAATTAGCTCAGAAACTCCATTATCTCCTTCTACTGTCCATTGAAATTTGTAACAACTTGGTAGAGTTTCAAAGTTGGGAAAATGGGTACTACATAACCTAAGAGAATGAGTAGACATATGCATATCTCTTCACTCTCATGAACTTCAAGCTTTGTTTTTGAACTAGAGATGAGAAATGGGTACTCTTATCAAAATGTTAAGTGTTGCCAACAGTGGGTTAGTACAGGAGAAACAGCTACACCACAGCCAAAAGTGAACCTGGACCCAAGGTTTTGCTTAGCGTTTGGTGTAATACACTTTGAGTTGTTACAACCAAACCAAACAATCACTGCTGAGAGATACTGTCAGCAACTGGATTGACTGAATATTGTACTACAAATAAACAAAGAATAGAGAGAGACCTGCTTTGGTGAATCAGAAAGGAGTTGTTTTCTACCATGACAATGCACGTCCTCACAATACTAGAATCACTTCCATAAAAACTGAAGAGCTTGGCTGGGAGAAACTTCCCCAACCCCCTTATTCTTCTGATTTTGCTCCTTCAGATTATCATCTTTTCAGAAGCTTGCAACATAATCTGAATGAAGAACAACTTAATTCTATGGATGAGTTAAAAAATAGCCTTTGTACCTTTTTGCCTCAAAACCACCTGATTTTTATAAGCATAGTACTGAAAATCTTTTGAGATGTTTGGCAGACCATCACTGAAAGTGATGAAAAATACATAATTGATTGAAGTTATTTGTGTTATTTCTTCTCCTTTTAAATCTTAAGAGTTACAAACAATATTATTTATGTGATGAACTGATATAAATAACAAATCCTACCCAATGATTTACAACAGCATGTATTACCTAACTTCTAAAAGCAAAGAATTTTTTTTAAGCAAAACATATGCTTGCAACAAAATGATATCAAAAACGATGTTTATAAACATCAGTGTTTTTTTCAGTAAATAAAAATCTTAAATGTTTTTCATTTTTCTAATAAATCTTTCAATATCAAGAGAATCTAACTATCTGAACATGGGCTTGGCCAATTTGACCTTTTTGTAATCATTTTAAATACTTTATATATTTAACACTTCTAACTTTCAATATGGTGTGTATATCTTTATGAAACTTGTCAATCTTTCATTTAACATAACATTTCATATACAAAAAGTTCTTATGTTAAGATTAAAAATACCTTTCTCCATCTAAAAAATATCAAAGTTCCTCTGTGTAATCCCCGAGTACATTTTAAATGCTTTATCAGAAAAACTTTATATTTTATCTACTTTATCTCTGTATGGGATCAGTCAATTTGACCAACTTCATAACCACCAAAAAATAATAATCTAAATTACCCCTTTTTCTTCCTAGAATTACTTCAAATTGTAACATGAAACTACATTTCTTTATCTTTTGTAGACTTAAGCTAATAACAATATACATTTATTTATAATTAAATTTTATTATTTTATTGCCCTATGAAACATGGATAACCACTATTCCTGCCACTATATGTTGTAAATCACTCAGGGGATCTGCAGCTCATGTCATACTCTCAAATTACATTACCCATGACCTACTACAAAAGCTACTCACTTGTGTGCCTAGTGAAACAATTTTATTGTATTATTTTAACTAACCTAAAAATATCCCTATTTTATATTTTAGTTACTTTTATAATAATAAATAAAGAATAAAAATTAAGAAAAGTAGTCACCCAATCTTTTTTTCTTGTTGTCAAGGTCACTTAACCCCACTCTTATACTAATAGCAATAATGCACTAAATAATTTTCATTTAATTAAATAATGCACCAACAAACATACTAAATATATGCAAAAAAGTAAACAATTTCCCCTATCTCTCAAAATTTTCTGGCTTTCTCACTATGCAACAAAATCCATTAGGAATTTATCCAAGCTTAGTCACTAAATTTCTCACAGGAGCAAAGATTGTACCTGGAATGAAATTGATACCTATATGTTCAAAATACAGTGTTATATAATATGTTCTTTAATAGATAGAAACCTTCACTTTCTATTGGTTATAGGTAATATATGATTAAATATAAGATAGAACTATTAACAAATCCTAAAAGAGATGATGTGACAAGTCAATCTGGTAGAAGGGGGCCTGATTTTCTATTCAATAGCTCTGTAACCAAACAAAATTTAAGACTACAAAAATTATAGTTTATTTAAGCAATAACAATTTCATAGTTAGTAATTTATATCTAATTTCATATTTTTTCATTGAAATGTTATAAGTTTCTTCTCTTTGAACCAAATTCTTTGGTTTGCTGCAGATTAAGTTACAAAATTTCTGCCTTGAATAACAGTAATTTACCTGTTTGTGGGCATGGTCATAAGAATTGATGTGGTTATCAAATTCCTGGTGTTTGTAGTACTGTTTATCACATAAGTCACAGTAAAAGTTTGCTTTCAGACTAGCCAGTGCTTCCTGTACTGCTTTTTCCTTTTCTTGATTTGCCTAGTTAAAAAAGAGAAAAAAGTCATCAATTAATCAAAATCTTTTTAATTAAAAACAAAAAAAACTTTATTGCTTTCTTAAGTTTCACTTCGAGGTATTAATGCTTTTCTAAAATACAAGTTAAATTTATGTTGGAAACAATATATTAAACAAAATCACACTACTAATACCTTAGAACTAGACAGTTGATACTGATAAAAATTGCAGTGTCAGAGTGCAAGCATTAATATGTTTAAATTCTATGAGTGATAACATAGCATTTAAATCATAGTAATTTTATACATTTATATGTATAGTATAAATACTAACCTTCCATTTCCTGTTTCTGCATACCCATACGTAAATAATTAAGTAGTAGTGCTCCACCAATATAAGTGCAATATAACTCCTATCATAACTAGTGCAACCTCCACATTTGCAGTTATTAATCACTTTGAGATTGGTCAGAAGACCTACAGCACATATCACCAGAAGTAAGGATGTTGGGTTGGAAATGTAAAGTAAGTATCTATTAGAAATATATTTTCAGTTTAGTAAAATGTCAACTTCCAGCATGATATCTGATCCCCACTCATAAAATAGTTAGAATTCCACACTGTATATTGGCTTGGCCAGTGAAAAAATGATCCTGTTTTAGGATGCATGTAAAGAGAAATTGTATGACATCAAACTATAAAAAGAAAGAAGATATCACACCTTAGTATAGAACTGCACCACATCTAATCCATGTATACTTTTCACTCTTTTGTAACTGCTGTAAACATAAAAGATGGAAAAAGGTGAAAGAATCACACAATACATGTTACCATTTAATGAGACTCTTGGGTGTTGAGTGGCTGAGGCAAAACAGACCAGAGTGGGAGATTGACCTCATCCAACACGTGGTGGTATCTGGAAAAGTACAGCCGTTTCTTAGTAGATAGAAGATCACAAATGGGAACACATATGCTGCAGCCAGCTACAACCAACACCAGATTTGTTGGGAAATGATTTTCAGCAGATAGTATAAAATGGGACTGCAACCTGGGGTGCATATGCATTCCAAAACCTGGCAGTACACACGAGGAATTGTTTAGCTGTACAAACACCTGATCCCCACTTCCCACATCAGGAAGATGGTGGATATGAGAAATGGTGCAAACAAAAAAAATATGTATATATCTGTATATGTCTTGACATAAAGGGATGCTTCAATCAAAACCCAGTGGTATTTGGAATTGTACATCAGGTTTGTAGTAGAAAAACCATCACTCCACTGACACAATTTTAATATTAACCAAGCCATTTTCAACCAACACCAAACCTCCTGGGAATGTACATCAGGAAAATGGTAGAAACAAGCAATGCCACGGAGGGAAAAGTCAGTCTGTCAGATATTTATATATTAATACAGCATAGTGCTACAACTGAAACCTTGTGATATTTGGAAACATACATCAAGTCTGTAGTAGGAACTGCTATATGTACATTATAGAAGATTCTCAATGCCATGGAGAAGGAGAATCAGAGTGGACAGCAATCTATGTTTATTTTATTTAATGTTAGGTCTGGGGCAAAGATATTTATAAAGTGAAGCAAAAAGACCACTAGACAGAACTACTAGTAGTCCTAAGAAACACTCCATCTCTACAGTGCGTGTAATCTAAACCTGTAACATAAATGTTGCAACATAGAAAAGAATTGAACAAACAGCCACAATCAACATCTGCCAGCATCTTAAGCACTAAAAATGAGAACCTAAAATGCAACTCATATAAATTATAATCACAGAATTGGACAATGTGGATTATTGATAAAAAAAACAGTATACCACATCAGGCACCACTTGTCCACAATAAACTAGCAGAAAGGCCCCTGTAAACAAAAAATAAAAATAAAACAAAACTAACTCTATAGTGTAAATGAAAACACCAACAAATACGACAGTAAACCCAAGAACATCTGTACAGTACTGTTGCCAATCAAGAAGTGATTAACAAATACAAATGTGGAGATGCATTGGTTATGAAAAGGGTTGTGTCAACTCTTATTGGTGTAGACCTCTTGCATAACCATTCACAAATGGAAATGCAGATGTGGAAGGTGAAAGGCTGGTGGAGAGACTGAAAATGTGCCTATAGAGGGCAGTACTAATAAAAAAAAAGGTATTTTGTAACAGGGGATAAGATATCATATTGGTTTGTTTGTTTTGAATTTCGTGCAAAGCTACTCGAGGGCGATCTGCGCTAGCCGTCCCTAATTTAGCAGTGTAAGACTAGAGGAAAGGCAGCTAGTCATCACCACCCACCGCCAACTCTTGGGCTACTCTTTCACCAACAAATAGTGGGATTGAACATCACATTATAATGCCCCATGGCTGAAAGGGTGAGCATGTTTGGTACAACCTGGATTCAAACCCGCAACCCTCGGATTACGAGTTGAACGCCTTAACACACTTGTCCATGCCAGGCCCGATATCGTATTGGAATTACTGAACTATAAATGGAAAAAATAAACCCATTCATACACTATTAACATTTCTTACGCAGTTCTTTACTATGCCGAAATATCACCTTCAATCATAAAGAATTTATTCAGTATAAGTGGTTACAATTTCATATGTATTATATTCACACATCTTAGACAATACATAATCTTGTTGGAAATCTCAAACAGTAAAATTCCAACCAGTTTGTAAGACCATAAGTTTAGTAAATACTAAAATGCTAAGGTAAGACTTGTAAACTAATTCATTTGACCAAGAGTTATAGGTACATATCCAAATGTTTCAAGTGAAATTCAGCAATTCAATAATTATATTAAAAATACACAAAAAATTAAAACTATAGTTCTTTAAATATTAAAAAAATATGAATCAGCATTACAACACAAATCAAATGTTTTTAATACTCTGCCTTAATTTGACCCCTTGTATGCTGGTCTAAGTCTCTATGAAAAAAACAAACAAATCATCACATGTAACAAAGCATTAATACTGCCATTTGTCTGAGCAATAATGTTTTGTTAATATAATTATGTATTATTATACATAAGAAAACAATTTTGGAAAGCCTGTACAATCTAAGAAAAGGTATATGGACAAAGTTTTTGATAATCTGTTTATTATATCTTTCTCCCACAAGTCTTTAAAAATATTGATTATAATGCTAACTCTGCAATATTGATGAAATACACATTTCCAGCCAAAATTACAGTTCTAATTAAAAATGTCAAGTTATGTTCAGACAAAATGTTATAGCACTGCCAAGTATATTTAGTAGGATAAGCACTGAATTTATGTAACTAAATTCTCGTACATTGGCCATTGTATATGATCAAATTATGTTTATATATAAAGAAAACAGCTTTAAAAATTTGTTGTGGTTTGCATTTGTCTACTGATAAATTTCTGTTACTTCACTAAATTTCACAAAATTTTCAAAAGCATAAAATATTTCTAGAACCAATATTAAACTTTCATATGATATAATCAAACCTATACAAATATAAGTTTAAGTTTGACAATAATCAAAATAACACTTTTTTTTTCACAGAATGATAAATTTTCAAGTATTTTTGTCATATGTAAAAGGAACCTAAGAACTTTTTTCTTGTTCTTAACATACATTAAGATGTTATACCTTGTATTTTTGTCTCAGTTTTTCAGTATCTTCTTTTTCTATTTCCATTAACCGCCTTTTTTCTGTTGTTTCTTCTGCCACATCTTTCTATAAGTTTAAAAAATGTGCATTAACAAATGTTTCAGAATAATATAAATATTAATATGACATTCGAAGTCTTTCTATTAGGTAAGTACAATGATACAAATTATTCTTTACAAAAACAAAAGGCACAAATATACTAAATAATAATTTACAGGACTTTTGACAAAAAGTGAGTAAAACTCTTTAGCAAATCAAACTAGATTTGCAATTACTCAAATAGCTAAAAGTAATTACAAATTTAAAAAATTATATTTTGCACAAAATAGACAAGAAGTCCAAGAACATTTATCTAACTCTTATTACTTATCTGTAATTCTTATTGCATAAGACTTACAACAGTCCTTAAATAATGATAAAAAGAAAAAGAGAGAGAGACAGCACATGATATATACGAAGCTTCAAATGAAACTTTCGTATACCTTAACAAAACTACTGTTTAGTCTTCTTTTAGGGAGTCAGTAACAACATTCTATGAAATAGCTCCAGAAATAAGATACTGTTGACTTATCTAAAATTTTAAAAATTGCTTTCTTTAATCTTACTTTACATTAAAATATGAAATAATACAGACTGCTGTATTTAGTATACCTGTAAATATTATAATTAAAATACTTCATAAGTCTAAGTTGTTCAAATTTACAACAATATTGACCAACAATCTCATAGAAATTTGCATTTACAGCCATTACATTTATTAAAAGTTATAAATTAGGTTTAATGTCAAAAACTGAAGTTTTTCATATAGTGCCTAACTAAGCTACTTGTAAAGGGCCTAGAAAATTCAGGGTTAAAAACAAATGTGAATAATATAATTTGTATAATAATTTCTATTATGAATAAGATAACAGTAACCATTATTTCAAAATGCAAACAAAGTGCATGATAACTTGTTACTTGGCTGTATAGTTTCATAAAAACAGTAGTTTTGTTCTTTATAAGTTCCTTGTCATATTGAAAACTACAATAAAACATTATTTTTAAATAGAAAATCAAAGTTGGAAAACAAAGGCAAAACCTTTTCTTGTTTGACAATGGCCAAAATAAATAATGATTTAATTATCTTTTAAATATTAAATATTGAAATAGCCATTCTGACCACTTTTAAAATGATTAATGCATGAAAAAGTAAATAAAAACCCTCGATGTACAACACTTCAGAAAACCTTAAAATATGTTTAAATTCATATCTAAAAATCACTTCTTTCCAATCTGACAAAGTAAATACATGAAAGAAAAGAACTATACATAACATTCACAATAAAATAAAAAGTTATTTGTTCCAGAAACATGAGAAAAGACAACACATTCATGCATATGCACAAAATTGAAAGCTACATTTCCATGTTAGTTAGAGAGAGAGATCTGAATAAGAATAAATATTTGCCCAAGAAAGAATTTAAACAGTATATACTTGTCAAAACTATCAAAATCTATTTACTTGCACTGTAATCCAGTTATTCTACTTGCAAGACTATAGTGATGATAAGCTCTTCAGCTTCTTCTAAATCTCCAAATGGCTGTTGCACTACAGAATCTATTACTACCAGTACAAGTTTTCTTAAGTAAACAGTTTGAAGTCACCAATTTTCTGGGTAAAATTTCTCTGAGTATGTACCATTCACAAACATATAATAATTTCTAAATGACAGACAATCAAGAGAGCTTTCCAATGATATATAATATGCTGACATTGTGATTAGTTTTTCCATCAAATCAAGGAAATAAACACTGGTGGAGTATTAATAGAAGAATGTCATCAGCACAAAAATTTAAATTCAAAGCAATAATACAAACATAAAAATTAAAATTATGACTAAAAAATATACTGTAATTAAGCCATGAACATTTACTCTTGAAAATTTGTTATTAGCTGATTGTCTCATATAAAAATATCCAAAATAGTATGTTGCTGTAATCATATGTTCTCCTTCACTGTTCTTTATTTTCAAGACAATAATTACAAACTGTTGAGTAAATAAAAGCATAAGACTCTAAAATCAATCTTGGTAGTAGATAATTTGATTTGATCATACCCTAACCAGAGAGTATCAAAAATTATTTGGGGTATAACAATTTGGGACTTCTAATGAAATTATTTCATTTTTATTTATTTATATGCATTGTTTTTAAATACATGATCTTTTATGCATAAATCTAGTACAGGTACTCAAATTATTTTTGTTATATCATTATACACAACAGCCAAGATATGTCTTATCAATAACTGAAAGGGTAAGAGAAAATTACATTATTCAATAAAAATCATTGAATGTGAAATTACATTAACTCCTTTACCTCAATTTTGTTTCAAAGGGTAATATGTAGAGTGCATCATGCTTTTTCTGCCATATTTTGCTTTCAACATGTGTAGATGACTAGGGTAGGGTGGATTTGAAGAGTATTATTCACAAATCAACTCATTTTCCTGCAAGAAAAGCCCTTGAAAGTAGAATTACATAATAGGTGTGAATGTTGGTAGCTGTAGGTTTAAATTACTGATAAATTACAAAGGTAAATCTGTGAGCAATAATTAGGAGTCTTTATAAAAACAGATTATAAAGGGCATGGCGAGATGTATATAGAGTTCACCATTTTACTTTAATTCCTTATATATGTCTTGCAGTTCTTCATATAATACCACATTATAATAAAAGTAACTTCATTATGTGTGAAAGTAGTCTAAAACAAAATAACTATTCTTACCAGTTTGCTACAGCTGGATGTAATGTAAAAAATGTAAAGGAGATCACAATTTCTACATTTGTCTTTACTAATATATAGAAGTGGCATGTATTTAAGTGATGGGTTTCATGTGTGTATTTTTAGAAAAGATGGTAAACACAGTTGGCAGCTGAAATATTATCAAAGAAAAAAAGGCAGTAAAGTGAAAACCTCCTTTACCACATTATATTGGAAGTAGAATAAAAAGGTAAAAAGCAGAACATGTGAAAAACAGTAGCCATCTTCATGAAGGTGAAAATATATGATGAAACGTAGCCCGAGTGCTACTAGATTTTTAGCAAAAGGTTTTTCAGTACTTCCATTGTCAAAAGCTGCAGAAATTATACCTATAGGAAAAAAATGTTTTGAACATTTTCCAGCTGATAATTGGACACTTAAGATAGCCTGACCACAAGTGTATGGAATTTTCAAAAAAGTCAAGAAATACTAATAATAAATTACCCTTGGCACAAGAATGGACAAAAAAGAACGCTTGCTCAAAAAACATCACAATGTAAGTTTTCTGCTCTAGTGATATTATTTCCCTTCCACATTCTTGAATATTTAATAACTTTTACACTCTTTTCTCAAAACCTGATAACATAAGAATACAGTCAGGACAGACACACTAAAATAGAATATCTGCACACTATACCAGAGGAAGTAACTGATAAAAATTTTGAAAATATACTGGAAAAGTTCAGCATTTTAAAACAGAATAAAAATATATATCAATAGCTGTTTGTATTACATATTACATTCACCTTTATCTTTGGGCCATTTCTACTCTCAATATTAAATCAAATAAAAAACCAAAAACAGTTAACCAGCTGTAAATTCAAAGTATCTTAACACTTGTGATGAATGAAGACACTTCATAACCTGTCAAGTAGACATGAAAGTTTGACAATGAATTTCATGTATATGTAAATGACATCCACAAGCTTTCTAACCCTATAGTTATGGGTAACTAAGGATCAAAAAACATGTTATCATGCTTGTAACTTACATACAAAATTTTATTCAATCACTATATTATGAGTATATGTGCATACATTTGGCATCAAACTGTAAATTTTAATATTATACATTTAGTTACTATATTAATTTGAAAGTAAATGTTACAAAAATACAGCTAAATATCAGCTTTTGAGTGTCACACTAGTATGTCATCTTCTGGGTTTGGTCAGGTTACATTTTATGGTGCTCAAATTACAATGTGTATAATTTCACATGAATTATAAACTCAAATATCCAATACTGGCAAGCTAGAATATAAAATAAGAATCTCCTACCTCTTTTATTTTCTGAGAATCATAATATTTATCAACTCTACCAAAATGGCTCCATCCGCCACTTTGTCATTTTAACATACTTGTTTATTTAAGCCTACTTTTTTTATACATAAAAGTTTATAACCAGTTAAAAACACTAAACTGCTTCTATGCAATTCTGTTAGCCTTCCTAAGATACTTACGAAGAAAAACCCCTATAATGTTCGAGACTTTGAATTATTAGCATCACTGACAAATTTTTTTAACAGAGATTAGGAATTTTCTAAACCAAATACAGAACAGCTGGAAAGCCCAATAAATTACAATAATTTTTTGTGGTATCAATATAGCCATTTCTATTTTTTGGTATTCAAAAATGCACATATAAAGTCTACAAAACATATTTTTTTCTGCACTAGCATGTGAACTTCGACAAGGCTTAGTAACCATAACTCACAACTGCAAAAAAAGGACTTAAAAATGTCATAAGTAATGATTATCATTGTTTTATGAACACTTTTTATTTTCTGTCCTTATTCTATGTTTTAAGAAAAATAACTTAAATTTAAATATTTGCAAATTGGAATTAAAAATATATATATATATACACACACACATGTATGATAACCAAAGCCTCAATGTACCATTAAAAATATTGGACACTATGCATTTATCAGTTATTGTATAAGCATGGTAAAATAAGAAAGAGAATGTTCATATGCACTTTCAGACCAACACCATACCTCTCAAATTTATTAGATCTATATATATATATATATTATTACAAAGCCACATCATAAATATTTTTTCTTACTTTTATAACATACTGTAGATAATCCTTGTTTCAACCAGTATACTGTAATGAAGATGGCAAATTTTACTCCCCCGTGTTCTCAGAGATGTGATTCAAATAGTTTCTGTAGGATACATCCATTTATTAACTTATTGGATCAGCCCTTTCCACAAAATCATAAAATAAAACAATTGGCACTGTAACCATTATACTGTGAACAAGTTGATAAATCCCACCCCACTGTGTTTTCAAAGAAGAAAAGTCCTGGGAAGTGCAACTCATGAGCATATTGGATATTCACAGTGTCAAACTAAGTATGGAGTGGCAACTCACTACTATATGTTCAGCAAGTTTCTACTTCAACCACAAACACAGAATAAACACAGGAAATAGGTGTGAAAAAAATCAGAAGAAATTCTCAGGTGATTTACTTTGTAACTTTGTGATCTATACAGAAAAAGGAAGGGCAGTACTATTTTTTTTGCTTTGTCTAGTTTCTAAGTTAGTTCCTAAAAATAAAATTACTAAAGAAAATACATTATACATTCTAGAGAATGACGTATAAAGTTACATTACAGAAAATAAGAGACAATATTTAGTTTTAAGGAAAAACAAAGTTTGATATGTAATTATGATGTAATAACTTTATTATTATAAAGTTAACTGAAATCATAAAAAGAGATACTTATTAGGTAAGATCATCAACAAAAAATAATGAAAATCTTCATGTGGTATATGTGTCAGCAGCTTGTGCTTTACACTATGCCATATGGTAATGTGAGCTGCATGTGCACCACAAAATTTTCACGGATATTTTTCCGTGATGACAAGAAAACCCACTTGTAGAGAAAAATATATATGTAAAAATGGCTGGTATGGGTAGAGAAGGCTTTATGTAGAGAAATGAACAATGTTTCGATCTTCTTTGGTCATTGTCAGCCGTGAACCTGATTATTACATAGTATGTGTGGTACCACACCAATGGAGTCTAGAATTTCAATTTCATTATGAAGTTTGATGTTTCATGTTGTTTTGAACACTAAAAAATTAATGGATTGAAGGTTTTTGAAATTTTGCCTTCAAATGACAACCATCCTAAAACATATGTACTTTTTACTTTAAAAATGTCTCCCAAGAACCTGTGAAAGTTCCAATCCAACAAGTTTGATATGCAATCTACATAGTCAATATAGTGCTATGCTGCTATTGCCTAGCATTATCATTTCTTGCAAGTCAGCATGTCTACTAATTATATACACACAAGTCTTTCATTGCTATCTGATGTATGAAACTCAGTCCTAGTCTAATGGAAAAGATAAAGTTGCTTGTGCTGTCTCTCCAAACAATTATTTTGAGTCTCTTTGTTTCAGAAAGCCAGAAATTTTTCATATTAGCTATAAAATATTATGTGCTTTGTTTATATTATTATTCAATGTTCTTAGATACATTATTTAAGTACATAACATTATTTATTGTACTAATATCATCATCTTGAAAAGATTAGGTTTAAAATTACCTTGGAAATAAGCAGCAGAAAAAAGTGATAAAAAATTATTACCATATTTCTTATTTTTCATGTACATTTCCTACTGATTGTTATAAAAGAAACTAAAATATAAAAATTAGAAACTTACTGGGTAAGATTAGGCAAAATAATAATTCTTCAGGAGTGTGACTAGCTAAATATGGTAGAACAAGGATCAAAGGACAACATGGCACATTCTGAACAACAACATTTGCTAAAACCATGTATTTTTCACTAGACCTGGGTTTTTTGTTTTATATAATCAATTAAATATTTGCTGCATTTTTGCATTACTACAGATTTTTTACACTGATTTTAAGTGGCTTGTTTCTGCTTGAAATCTAGCAGCCATGCTTAGTGATGTCATTTTTCTCACTATAATTCCTTATTACACTGTTCACAGCTTGCAACAGAAATCTGTTCTTCACTAACACAGTTTTAACCTCCACTAGTTCATTTTTATAACACTACTGCACAACTGATATAGTGTTATTTAGGAAATATACTAAATTCTTTATAAAGTTATTTTGAATACAAACTTCAAAATTATAAAGCAGTATCAGTATTTATTGTTGTTTTTAATATTTTTGTCTAAAGAGAGCAGTTGTGAATTCATAATGATGAAAAACCCACTTGAAGTAAACATGTATCTCATCCTTAAGACGTGTCCAGCAAACTCTCTCTTTGTTAACCTGAAGATGACCTAAGAAGGTTGAAACGTTGTTTTCTGCATTATTTTGGTAAAAGCATTAATACCCATACCAGCCATCCTGAGATACAGTTATGAATTCAATTCCTATTCTTCTATTGACAGATTCAAAGTAAGTTTCCAAGAATTTTTAGAAACAAGATCATGTCCTTTTTATTACTTTGTGAGCAGAATAAATGTATATGAAAAATCTACATCAAAGTTAGCATGAAAAACCCATATTATCAAATTTTAACTTTAAACAAATGAAATATATTTGAAACTATATTTTACTGGAGGTTTCTAAAAATAATATTCCAATCATGCCTCTGGTATCTAATATTGGCACACTTAATCATGAATTAGCATGTTTTTTTCATGCTAATTTTTAACCTTTTTTAACCTTAATCTTAAAATCACTTTGATTCCGCATATTTGTGAAAAAAGTTTTATGAAAATATGTCATTAGAAATTTATATATTTTGCTGACAATTAAGATACATAAAATATATTACAAGTTATAGTATGGAAACTTTAAAGGTCAATTAGGAATCACAAACTTAGTTAAATTTACTGAATCCGTAGCGAGGAAGTTAATAAACAACTTTATTGACAATATATACCAATAAACTTGGCACTGAAAAAACAGATAATTCATATTTTAATATTATACCAATTTTAATTTTTTTAATTTAAAAAGCAAATATTTACATAAATTTGTATTCTTCACTTCTATGTATCATGTGATGTATCTAAGCTCTGAATTCTCATAATTAAATTTACTTCCTTCAATAAGGGTTTCAGAATTTCCATCAACTACAAAATATTCAAAATATGATCTTTCCACCTTCTTTTACTTCTGAAGTACCAATTAATGTGTTACACCCACCATAGAAGCTCCTCCCAATCCTTCATCTATTTTAAACTACTTATTCACTTACACTCACTTATCAATGTTACATTTTTATAACATATAGACCATTTTTGAACTTCTTACTTATGATGCATTTATAATAATTTATTATGTTAAAATGCAGAATTACATAAGCATATTATATTGTTTGAAGACCAAAGCTGGTTCTCTTGGTAAGTAATAAAATTTTTAAACTTTTTTTATAGGTCAGTTACAGAGCCAGAATGAGAATATTTTGTGACACTGTTTTACTTTGTAAGTTACTGAAATGTATATTTGAAAGTGTTAAATTTCTTATTCTTACATTTTTTTAATATACTGATATACATAACAAAACAAACTACATGAACAAATTACAAATTTATTAGGCTACATAAAAAACTTAAATAAAAAATTATTTTTTTCTGTCTCAAGTAACATATATGATGTGAAAAAAAACACATACATTCAAGAATAATAGAAATTAAATAAAAACCCTATAACCTGAGTACTTTTAAAAGGTGGACTTTTCAAGACAGCTACAATTGGGTTTTTATTTCATCCCACGGAACACTGTTAGACATCAAATGATGTAATCTAAAATTGTCATTACCCCACTTAGTAACTTCCAACTATTTATTGTAGCTACACAAAATAATACAATCAAAAAGTTAATGATAATCAATGTAGTAAACTGTTATGAGCCTGAAGCTGTTTAGGATAAATAATCATAATCTTCTATTACAAACTACAATCATTGTAGAAAAGGATAATTTAGACTTATTTTATAATTTTTGTTGGCAGTACCAAATTGGTCAAATGGGCTGAATACACGTAGATTTAGGGAAGACAAATTGACAGACAAAAAAATAGTTTTACTGAAAAAAAATTTTCAGTAAAGAGGTTCTTCATGTTTTGTAAGAGAATTTGAAAACTACATTCTTAACATAAAGAATCATCTTAACTCAGATAGTCATAGTTCAAGTCAGACTGATCAAAGTAAATCCAATAACAAATACTTAATAGAAATAGTTTATTAAATATCCTGATTCTTTTCTAAACATACTTTTAATGTTTTCTAAAAGTTCACAGAATCTCATGAAGGGTCACTAAATAAATTAAGAATAATAGTAAATATTAATTTTCTACTATGAGCTCCATATGGTGGGTTGCTCTTATGCACCAATGAAATGAATAGACTGCCATCAAACACCATGTAAAAAAATAAAAAGTCAAAACTTGGAAGAAAAGAATGAAATTTGGCTGACCATGCACAACTCATCCATCTGATGTGATATATTAAGTTGCAAGGATGAATGACTGGTAAATGCAAGCAATTTGGCAGCTTTGAGATGAAAAACTTCCTCATTTTGCAAGAGACCAGTAAATGCTAAATGTAAATATGAATACACAGAACATGAGAGTTAAAAATGGATATCCAAGATTGATATAAAAACACACTTCCATGATGAAAGATAAAGAAGCTTCAAGAGATGAAAAAACAGAAATGAATGAGATGGCTAAAAAGTTGAAATGAGAAGAGCCTAGAGAAATACTGCCAGGATCATGTAGTCTGGGGCTGGTAACGAAAAAGATTGAAACTTCACGCAGAGTCACAGCCAATCCAGTATCAAATTCAAAGATTACAGCTCATGGATAGCCAATAAACAAATATTGTTGATATTAGCCTAAAAGTGGGATTTGTAAACAAGAAAACTGAGTTTCTGACAAAGAGTATCTTCTTGTCAGTTGAAGTAACAGGCAACAGAACAGCATAGTTGCTGAAATGGCCAAAACCTTTTGTAAGCAAAGATGGTGGCAGGTTCCCCAAACCACCCATATTTGATACTGACTTATAAGCTGACCAACCAACCCAAATGAGCAGAATCATGAAGACACAGTAGATGATGCCTGCCAGGGAAGGACAAGCAGTAGCCATATAGTGGTGGAAATACAGATTCACAAGTACATCCTCCATTTTGATGCCCTCATAATCTCATTGAAAATGGACAGATGTGAGTTCTGCATGTCAAAGAAACCTCCCAAGAGAAAGCGTGGGATCCAAGGGTCTGCCGAAAAACAAATCTACAGATGGACAAGATGTAACAGCAAAATTATTACAAAACCTGAGCTGAAGGATGGTTCCAGAAACAACTAGCTAGTCTTTCAGAATGATAACTTCAGAAAAATGTCTGCATGAAAAATAGGTTGTTGAATAGAGTTCCCCAAGATACAACTGAGAGGGTTCAACTCCAAAAACCAAAATATTTCAATGGAGAAGATCTCAGGAATGAAGAAAGAAGTATTGAGAACTGAATGAAATGGAAAAGGTTGGGAGGAATAAATGGCAAACAAGGCCCCAACAGAGACAAATAGGCTACAAATGTTGTAAGAATAGACTGTCATTGAACTAACATCACTGGTGGTTCATTACTGTCATGGGCTGGAACAAATACATGAACCTCAGAAAAGGAGAAAGATGCAAGACCCTGAAATATATGGAGGGTAAAATGACCCAAGTTGACATTTAGTCCCTAGCCAGAAAGTCCCAGCAACAACAAAATCACACATGTAAGGTCAGAGTTGAAAAAAAGAAAGTGTAGGGTATCAGCAAATCTCCTTCAGTATATCTATGGAATTCTTATAAGAGCCTATATATAAGGAAGCAAGATATCAGAGAAGAGTATGTGTGAGACAAACAGCAGTTTTGGTATTTGCCCCCTCAAAAATAAAAAGAACAAACAACTGCCGATTAAAAGTCTTCAGACAAGGAAACAAGTCAATCTCCTCCAACGTTAACAGAACAGCAATAACCCAAACATCAGGTGTGAAAATAGCGACTGTAAAATGGAGGAGATGCAAAAGAAGTAGATGACAGGAATTAAAATAACACAAACCTGAGCAAAAATTCCAAGAAGAACAAATTAAGCCTAAGAGAATCCTCAGGTTGTGAATTGAAAGATAAGCAAATGTTAGAGGCAGCAAAAGATGAACAAAATTTTCACCCAGCAAAGGCTCAGCAGTTTCAGTAGGAGTTGTGGTAAATTCTGGACCATGTAACATTTTACCTCCCAATGTACAACAGCAGAAAAATCGATCAGTGGGTCACCTACACTTTAGGCCCATGAAAACTAGTTACTGTTGTAACTCCCAAAGTGGTAAGATGAACTTCAAAATGCCTTGCACAGAAAAGTTTCACAAAACTTGACTGCAAAAATAAAACTGTGAATTAATGAGTAATTACAAAAAAGTCTGACTGAATAAATCAAATGTAGTTCAAAATGAATAACTCTGTGAGAAAAATAAAGTCAAACATGCAGCAATAAAAAAAATAAAACCACATCTGAACATAAATGCTGCCAGATGAAAAGTGAAGGTTCAGTAGAGGAGTGTAGAGGGAGTAACTTGTCACATGAGCACACTATAGTACTATTAACTGATAGATGACGCATGATGATTTGCATGAAACACACACTGGAATAATCTAATCCCAATGAAAAAAGGAAAAAAGCTTATGGCATCTGTTAAAAAAAGGTTTACACACAGAAGGAAGCAGTAAATTAGAAAAGCTAATCTTGTGAGGTAGGTACTCTATAGGAAGCTATCTTCCATTTTATATTTATATAATTCATAATGCTACAACCTTGAAAGAATAAAAGCCTTACTAAAATTAAACAATCCAATTTAAAGTGAGTATAATGATGCTTTTTAGTTAAAAATAAGATTATTGTTTAGTAGAACTTTAAAGAAGGTACAGATTACTTTGCAAATATCACACTTGATCCATATTTATGTTATTTAGAATTATCTATAAAAACATGGGTATTTAAGACATTTGGATTTTCTGCCATTATATGATGTTCTTACATTTAAATATACTATAATTAAAGTACATTTGACACACCTTTACAGATTACTTTGCAAATATCACACCTGATCCATATTTATGTTATTTAGAATTATCTATAAAAAACATGGGTATTTAAGACATTTGGATTTTCTGCCATTATATGATGTTCTTACATTTAAATATACTATAATTAAAGTACATTTGACACACCTTTACAGATTACTTTGCAAATATCACACCTGATCCATATTTATGTTATTTAGAATTATCTATAAAAAAACATGGGTATTTAAGACATTTGGATTTTCTGCCATTATATGATGTTCTTACATTTAAATATACTATAATTAAAGTACATTTGACACACCTTTACAGATTACTTTGCAAATATCACACCTGATCCATATTTATGTTATTTAGAATTATCTATAAAAAACATGGGTATTTTAGGCATTTGGATTTTCTGCCATTATATGATGTTCTTACATTTAAATATACTATAATTAAAGTACATTTGACACACCTTTACAGATTACTTTGCAAATATCACACCTGATCCATATTTATGTTATTTAGAATTATCTATAAAAAACATGGGTATTTAAGACATTTGGATTTTCTGCCATTATATGATGTTCTTACATTTAAATATACTATAATTAAAGTACATTTGACACACCTTTACAGATTACTTTGCAAATATCACACCTGATCCATATTTATGTTATTTAGAATTATCTATAAAAAAACATGGGTATTTAAGACATTTGGATTTTCTGCCATTATATGATGTTCTTACATTTAAATATACTATAATTAAAGTACATTTGACACACCTATCATAATAATATAAAATGTTTTTTACTGTAATTTATAAATGTTGAAAAAACAATGGCATATCTGAAATCAACTATTCTTTGAAGAATGCATGTTACAAACTTTTCCAAATTCTAAAAGTATAAAATATCTAAACATATCTTATTACATTGTTTGAAAGTTGCTTCTGTGAGTTAAGACCACTATCTTTCCTTGCTACATGTAAAAATAATAATAATAATATTATTAAATATTAACTACCTTTGAGTAAATACAGATAGTATTCACCAGCTGACTTACATGTAATTGCTGCAATTTTGATTGTTGTAATTTATGTTTCTGAATTATTTTTGTTACTCTTTGCATTGTTACAGTATGAAATATACTAACCTCCCAACATATGTTTCTTGTAAATGAATTGCACTGTTAGATCTCAAAATCTTACCAGGCACTTTAAGCTGGAGACGTAGTTAGTCAGTAATAATTTACATGCATATATAGTTGTTAAAATCTACATGCATAACAATACTAACCAGCTATCAAATTAACATTAAAATTTCTGTTAATGTTAACTTTGTCATTTTACTTTTCATTTCTCATTGGCTCAGAAAATTTTTTATGAGGCTCAAAGTTTCTAGCAGATACTGTAATGGAAAATATCCAACCCCCCCCCCAAAAAAAAAAGTAACACCTTTCACTGACTAGTACATTTTTCATATGCACCTCTTATATAAATCCATTTAAAAAAAACAATTACTTAAAAACATGCTGCAAAAATGCATTCAGTAATTCAAACAAATATTCATTATTTGTAATACTTTACAAAAAATTTAGTTGTATAAATATATATCATTTTATGGGAAATTCCGAACACTGTAAGAGCATGTAAGATAAAAACACACAAATTTCAATTATACGTATACACATAACCTGCTATAAACCAAGGGCTTTCAGAAGGTAGGAATGACTCCCTTTTGAAAGTGATTATGCTAGAGTTCTGTAACTGTAATTTTTCTGTAAGAAAAGTATTTTTTAAGGTTATCAAATGTTTATTTTAGGCAGTGAAAGGGAAATGAAGTATTTCAACTCAAGACAGTATCCAACACCACATTATCACTACAGCTCCATTTTGTAGCAATGTTCAGTTAAAAATATTGATTATTAAGCATTTACTAATTTGATTTCAGTCAAAGAGGTACTACACTACATCCACTTCATAACTGTTGAAAATGCTTTTTAACAAAGTTTGCTAAGTAATTTCTTTACATCTTTTATGGAGAAATACAGCACAGTTAATAATTAATAACGTAGTTTTATGTACACATGGTAAATAACAATAAGGTTCCTTTACTGTCATTTGAGCTGAAACAGCCCAACTATGTCAAGTATCATCTCTACAAATATTATTTAACATGCATATGCCAACATAAATAGTATGCATCTTGGTGAGAAAACAGACCAAGTACATATACCTTTGTGTCATTAATTCTGTTGCATATTTTATACTTCTTTTATAAAACTGTTTAGGTTAGGGGGTGGGATCCTACTTCTTTCAAAGTAAAAGTCTGATTAAAATAGATTTTTGCTTCATGGGTAAAATATTAACCCTTTCACTCTGATCTCCAGAAACTTGCAAAAACCAGGCTCTGAGAAATTTAGCAATATTTTTTAAAGATTATAAGTATCTTACACACAAAAAATGATATTATTTTAATTAAGTCTTTCTACTAAAAATATGGTATCTACTTATTGTAGTTATTTGCACTTACACTCAGAATAGTTCAAGTGCATGATGATTTTCATTTTAAGCATAAAAATACTTCTCTTTATGTTACCATTTTTAAGTTTTATTTGCATAATCTCTAAAACCTTCTAAATGAATATTGTAGATTTAAGGTAAATATTTATATTTTATTTCCCTATCATATCACTAACTGTAGATATCATCAACATACATTGCAATAAAATGTTTAAACTTAAGAAACAGAAAAAAATGTATATATTTTAAAATTTTGGTAGAGTATCTTAAACGATCTTTTGAAGATATTTGTAATTTCAGGCATAATTATCTTACACTTGTCTAGGATCTTAAGTCTTGAGAACTGAGACAATGTTTGAACTAAAAGTTTTAAGCCCTTCAATTATGCATTTTAAATCATAAGTAATACAAAATTAACTAACATATAAAAGTAAAACATAAATGTAATTTAATTGTCTCTCTAATCATAACACATTTATGTAAGAAACAGCTGTCAGTTGTGTACAAAGCAGCCATCAGCACTACTGTCAGTTACAGCTACCCAATGATGACAACTGAAAGCCAATTTCAAATTAACTATTGTTGAATTATTATGTGAAATAAGCTCTTTCTAATGACTATATATATACATACCAAATGACTACACATTACTTGTAAAGCTCAAGGAATAGTACAGAAGATAGATGTGAAACTAAGTCTCAACAAATTAAGTCAAATATTTTGTAACATGTGTGTAAGTAAGGAAAGTAATTGCGCTTATTGTCTAGATGTACACTTACCACACTGTGGTTATCATACTTAAGATACTATGTGTGAAAGTTGAGATTTTTTGCAGTTTGTGGGTCACAAAACTGAAAGCTAAGTTGTTTTTAAAGGTTTCTTTTCAAATAAATGAAATAAACTCAGATAACATAAAGCCTTGAATTATACATTATAATGTTAATTGCACTGACTTACACTGATAGTCAAATTGTTATATTAAATTTTGGATTTACCTCAGTGACTTGCATAAAAAGGGATTTAAAGGGGTAATCATGTTTTAGTATTAAAAGATTTTGTGATATTTTTGTCTTAAATAATGACAATTTTTAAATGAATAGCAATGCCAATGTTATAATATCCAAGAAATCTCTAAATTTTTAATTGTATTTTGCAGTGGTTGAAAAAGTAAAAATACTGCATTCACCTTTGGATTTCAATACTAAGTACTACTTACAAACAACCAGTAATTAAAACTTCTTAGTACATATATATTACTTTTCTAACTGTTTAGACGATCAGGAAACAAAACCAATAAAACAGAAATTCACAACGGTTTGTCACAGCTCTTACCTCCATTTCCCACCGGCCAAATCCCATGATGTCTTCTTTCACTATTATTGGAAGTGGATCCAAACGCCCTGTTGAAATTTTTTAATGTCAAAGTTACTTTAATATATTAGTTTCAAAACAGTCCTAAGATGTCTTCTTAACTGGAGTAATAAAATAAATTTGTACAAAAACAGGTATATAATTATTAACTAAAACTAAAATATGAAATTAACAGCTTAAAATTTATATCAAATTTTACCTATTTATTATTACTCCAATATTATTAAGGTTTTACCTGTCTGTGTATGTTCAAAAATTTTCAATATTCTTCATTACTTTTTCCCTAAATTGGTTTACTGTAAATGTATCTAGATCACTACTATGCACAAATATGAACTCCAAGTTGCCATTTAAGAAAATAACATCTTCACTCTCCTATGCCTTTCACTAAAAGTTTTGATCTAGTAACCCAAGATTCATATATTATCCAAAATCTGCTTATATAAAATGAAAAAGGAAATCAATTATATTACTTCATACTTAAGCATTCTTATTAAATTATCAGATTAATAACAAACTTAAAGCAAGTTAGAAGTTAAGAAACATTAGGCTGCAAAAAAATCCCTCAAATGTATTTATAGTAATATTTTGTCCAATTTTAAAGATAAAATACGTTAATTCCTGATTACTATGGCTGGAATATACCATAGCTACTTTGGAGAAGTATCGACATCTCTTAGGAATATTATGGTATTAGGCAATTAGCACCATATATCCCATAAGAGATGCAATTTGTTCATAGCTTCTGGATTTCTACTAGGCTCAAGTTCAACCTCTGCATGAAAAGTTGATCAGTGCACAAAAACTTAAATGTTCTATGCAAGAAAAGTATTCCCTTTCAAATCTAAGAGAAGGAGAAATGTTTCAATCTAGTTATCTCACATGTCAGCCAAATATACAAGTAAAAAAAAAGAGTAAATTTTGAGATGACTAATATCAATCCTTCAAAAATAATGCAAACAAGATAGCAGTAATGGCACTTATGAATTTCATGCAAAGTTACTCGAGAGCTACATGAATAGCAATTCTTCCTTTACAAGTGATAAATTTCAGAGAGAACAGTTATTCAACCACCCATCATAAATTCTTGGACAATTCTTTACAAAAAAAAAAAAAAAAGTGATTGATTGTAACTTTAAATGCTCCCGCAGTTGAAAGGTCAAAGAGAATTTGTGACAGGATTGAAACCTGTTACTGACAAATTTATTCTTTGCAATAAAATTAATAATACTGTGAGCCTTGTAACATTAAATCAGTTTGACAGAGATTTAAGCACTGTTATGTTTCTTTGCAGTAAAATATTTGTGTCCATCAGAAAGTTTCTAGGTTTTTTAAAATCTTACATGTAAAAAAGACAACAAACATACATAACTATAAAAACACCTATTCTTAGAGTTATGCACTGAAACAGTTCTTGAACACATACATGTACAAGTAAACCATAGTACTTTTGTACTATGTACATTAACTCTTTTAGTAACATATTAAACAACACTGAATCACAGTTAATAACACTTACGCTTAACTAAAATTCATGAAGTAGCAAGTGTATTCAACCCCATAAAATCAATCAGATTTAAAATGCTGATTAAACAGAATGATCATTCTTTTGTTTTCAATTAGCATAAAATACCACTGTTCCACATAAACTTCGATGTACCAATCAAGTAACTCCAATATTTTAATTACTTAGCTTCTCTAATGCACTAATTATTCAATTGCTTTTTTGTCATCATGTCCCAAACTTAATTCAACTATTGGGTTGAGGAATAATTCGTGAAGCGTTTTTTCAAGTTAAAAAAATATATTCATAAATGAAACGCTTTCGCAAAATATTTCATGTCATTTGGTAGATAATTTTTTGCTCTAATAGATGGTGTGTTTGATTTTCATATGTCTTTAATATTTGCTTTCATTTTCAGCTCATTAAATTGAATGTCAAGTGGACAAAATCGAGCATTTTCGACACCATCTGCTTTTCGCATTTAATTTATTGCAATTTCGTTTAAAACAATGCATACTATATACCTAGGTATTACATGAAATAAAGTATCATAATAAATGTTTTGGGTGTAATGTGTTCATGCATTGAGGTATTGTATAGTCTTGCATGTAATGCTTGAATGAAATTATTTAAAAACGCTCACAAATTATTCCTCAACCTAATATTTCTAAAAGCAAATAGCATTACTTTAGCTTTCCAGATTGACTTTTTCTTCTTGTGCATTTACTTGAACTCTTTTCATTCTGAAATTCATATTTTTCTTCCTATTGTTTGATGCCACTTCCCAAACTTAGTTCTATTCAATTATTTTTAATTGTCAGGTTTGTCTGTTTCTTCCCATGTTTGTGTCTGAATGTTTTACATGCACCAATATTCTTTAACTGTTTTTTTTTTCATGTCATTTCCTAAATTTTATTTAAACCTTTTCTAGTATTCTGAGTATCTGTTCCATGGGTCCTGGGAGGTCCTGATAACTTTGTTTCCCTCCCTATTGAACTTAACTGGCTAAGAAATGTTTGAACCCATATTTCACTGTATGCTCATTTCTGGTAAAATATGTCATTTTTACCCTCAATTGTTGGCTTCTTCTTCTTTTTACTTTGACATTTTGTTCATTTAGTAAGTGAGAATTAACAAAAATAACAATACTTTCCCACAGACCTTCAGGAAGCAGCATTACAGGACTTTTTTGGAGTCAAATCTACAATATAATATCCAGGTGTACTCTCTCAAAATTCCATCAGGAAGCATACAAAGTTCAAGATTTCTAGGTTCCTTCATTCCTCTTGGCAATCACACACATAGACATGCTCTTTATTATAAATGAGAATTATCTAATACATACAATTAACTGTTTTTGTTTCATACAAGCATAATTCCATGAAGTAAAATGACAGGAAGTATATACATATATCCAAAAGAAAATATACTTCTCGTCTATTTTAGTGACTTAAAATACAATGTATCTTGCAGGTTTAAATCCCTTAATAATATCCATACAAAGTCATTAGTGGAAATTGAAGAACCCATGAAAAGAAAGAAAGTTCACTGTTCTGTGCAATACTGATGCAGTAAATGCTATTCACAACTGTATACAGCCTTGAATAGGTCATAAGTTAATCATAAATACAAAAATATTGAATGAATGAAGTTATTCTCAAGCATATTTTGCCTATTAATTTACATGTCAAACATCTTATAAATCTAACTTTGGGTTTCATATAATTACAATTTCTTGGTTTAGTAGTTCCAGAAGAAGGAGAGCAACAAAACAAACACTCCAATGAACATATATCATAAAAGTGATGAGAACATTTCTTCCTGGACAAAACAACTTTATTAGAGTATTGGTATAAAGTTAACAACCTCTAAGCTACTCTCTGATCCAACATTACTAATTAATGAAGTTCTGAAGGATAAGAATGACATTCTCTATAATAAAGGCCTTCTTTAAAACAAATGTCCCAGACAGACACAGATATACAATTTAAAATTCTTATCTGACATTCCTACTATTGAACATGGACCCAATTTAACCACAAATTAAATACTTGCTGAAAATTAACCACGTAACACTATATAATGTTATACTTTTGGACCAGCTAAAGTCAATTATATAGAGTTCAAATCAAAGCTTCAAGCTGTTTTGGTTTAAAACATTTCTTAAAACTTGTAAAGTTATTTAAGTTGTGAAATTAAACAATATATTCGAGTTTTCAAGTGAAAAATCATAATTCAATAAAGATTTGATCAGAAGTTAACAATCAACATTTATGTGTCAATGTCAGTTATTAAATTTGAATTTCTGAATGTTGGTTACATTTGCATTTTCTCCAATACCAATTTTCTTTGTTGGAACATTAATTTTTGTCAACAGTTGTCTTACATCCAGCCACTATTTCCAGGTCAGCCATAGGATAGTGTTATAGAAACAGGCTATGTCAGAATACATCTTGCTCTTGCCACATTGTTTAACAATCTGTTTCTGAGAATGATGCTTCCCTGTCAGATCCAATTGTTATTAGTGAATAAACTTTTTTTACATAACATTTCTTATATGTTCTTTTCCACTATATACAATTTAGTTCAGTAATAATACAAAAGAACAAGTTATTCTAAAACATTATTAAAATGTTTTTTAAAACTTTACTTAAAACAAAGGTATAAATAAGTATGAGGTCAAAAAGATTATTTTATCTAGTGTTTTTTTTTGTTTCTGTGATTTGAAACAAAAACTTCAACTGTCACACCTAAGCACAGAGATACTGCAAACTATCATTATGTGAAAATTCTTGTCAATCGTTTACTGACAAATAAATAAAATAACAGTGTAAAGACAAAACGAAAATACAAAATAAATTATTCTAAAAGTAAACAACAAAAAAGGTTAATAACCAATTAACAAAATTAAAATACTACCTATGGATTGAAGCCAAATAATTGGTCAAATATAGAGAAAAAAATCCATTATCTTTGATTTCTAAAAACACAAAAACTATCAGTATTGCTACCTACACCTTTAAGTGTAATGTTATCTTTCTTTCACTACATCTAAGCATCCTGAAAAAAATGTTTAATGTTTCAAGTCAAGCGTTTCCAACTTGAGAGTGCCCGAGTGCCACAACAAAATAGATCCATGGTAGGGTTAATTTAAGTTCCTTTCAACATGGTAAAATGAGTTACGATTGGGGAAGGAGTTAATCTGAATGTGACTTACTTTATGTTACATGATATTTGGACAAGCATATTTGTGAAAAAAGATGTATTTCACTCTGAAAATAATAAAAGGAAAATTTAACTTAAATATGTTCAACTACATAAGGAATAAATTTAATGAAAAATGCTGCACATAAAAGAAACTAAAATAGCAAACATATCTATGATATTTAACATTGTAAGGACATAAAATTTTCAATGTGAACTTTGAAGTCGCTCAGCAGCACTGACCAAAGCGGGTATGTTAACTTGGAGTTCTGTCGTTGCTACTCTCAGGAGGTGTAGCAGAGAAAAAGCTGTGAGGCGTCTTCTGTTGTGGTTCTTAATGAATTTCATCATGGAGAACACACTTTCACATATGTAAGTGCTACCACACACTGATGTCAACCTTCACAACAGCAAACGGACAGACTGGCAACAGCCACCAGCTGGGCAAGTTCACTTTGTCTAGCAGAGGGGAGGGAGTATATAGCTGAGCAAGTCCACTTTGTCTAGCAGGGAAATGATGGTATAACACGCCGAGGAGTATGTGATATAATTTAAAAGCTATTACTATCAAGTTATTACTGTAAAATTATAGAGACATAAATAATAAACATACAGGTGCACACAAAATAAACTTCAAAATTTCATTAGTGAATATCAGTTGGAGATTTCATGCATTTTTACCTAGCAAGTCAGAATTTTTCATTTCTTCACTAAAAAAAATAAAAATAAAATAAAAAAATAAAATAAAAGTAGGTTATTTTTCAATACACCTTCATGGGCCACACAAAACCATGCCTCAGGTTTAAAATTAAACATGTTACTTATAGTTACATTTCAAGTTTACAACATGCAAGATTTAAGCCCACTTAACCCTTTCACTACAGGCTTGGTATAATATACAAATGTGTCCAAACACCTGCACACACAAAGTATTTGCATTATAACTTTTGGCACAGCATATGTATCCACAAAATTTGGTAGAGTTTTAGTAAAGATTACAAGTATTTTATATACAAAAAATTAATTTTTAACAAAACATTTTTACTAAAGTTTTGTTTGTGAACATAGAGTATGTTTCATTACTAGTCTGAATGCAAGGAGATTTCACGTTATGATTAAAAAACTTATTCTGCATCCCAAAGATCTCAAATATTATTTGTGTAATCTTTTAAAGCTCCTAAATACATTTCAAACATTTATTTTCAGTAAGACTTTGTATTTTATTTTCTATACTTTAAATATGTAGGGTCTGTCACTTATGTAACCATCATAAAAAATTTGGAAATTATATATTATGGTTTTCTCATGCTAGAATGAATACATATCATAACACACAAATTCAAATGTTTTATCTAAGTAGCTTAAGCTTCATAATGCTATATATTTATAATTTTTTATTATATTGACTTCCACAGTCATGCCTAGCTAACATTACATAACTTGCATTGATAAGGCATTCATGCACTGATGTTATGTATCCAGTGATATAACAATGAACTTTATTTAGCTTTCCCTGTCTTGGTTGAATTCTAGTGGACTAGCAACTTGTAATATAGTCACATTTCCATTATTATACATGTATGCAGATTATTACTATATAGAAATAAATTATTAAATTTATTTTTCTTAAAACACAGAACAGTAAATCAA
The DNA here is from genome assembly GCF_004210375.1 of Tachypleus tridentatus. Lineage (NCBI taxonomy): Eukaryota > Metazoa > Arthropoda > Merostomata > Xiphosura > Limulidae > Tachypleus > Tachypleus tridentatus. The sequence goes on along the minus strand of NC_134832.1, from coordinate 9,545,102 downwards.
GAAGTAAAGCAAATAATTACCTCTTCTCACTACAACCTTTGTACTTAGTTGTTGGTGAACATTGGTTGCTAAGCCTTTTAAATTTCTGTACATGGAGAATAACATATATTTATTTTTAGGTTTTATATATATACATATATAGTTGAATAGCTTAAAAAAACAAATAACTACACTGATACTATACAATTCCATTATAATTTATTACGCTTAGTAACTAAGATGTATTTAGATTTTAAAAAAATATGAAACTTCAAGCAGACTAAGGACACAACCAATCTTCTTGAAATCTTGGATTGACAAAATGTGGTAGCCTTTTCTCATATTAAAATGGCTAAGAAATCCACACTGAGGACATTCCAAGCTGTTGATTGGTTATTCACATTTCATATATTGAAGCAACTGTATGTAAGGGACTATTTCTAAAAATGGAAAGAGGTGAACAGCAAAATAAAAGATACAAAGGTTCTTATTGTAAATTCTAGCTTGATAATATTAGTACTTTGAGTTCTAATTTATACAAAACTATAAACTTAGTATTTTGACATCACAATCATTGAATTTTAAACTGCTGCATTCAGCATACTAACTGACTCACTGGAATCTATATTTGGATGTGTTCTTTTAATATTCACTTTTAATTTAAGAAATTAATGCATATATAACATTAAAGTTTAATTATAATCTACAGGTTGATTCCCAACTTACTGACATGTATTGATAAAATAGTAGTTCAATAAAATTTTGAATGCAAGTCAACAAATGTAATGACGTGGACTTTGACAGGTGCCCTGTTATGAAAGGGTTAATAAAATACTTTCCTGATCTACTTCTCTTTATTCTTAGTTTTTTCCCTAGAAAAAATGAAACTTTTCAAAGAAAACAATGTCAAACTGCACTTTTATACATTCAATTTGAGTTGAAGAAATAGTTTTTTGTTTATATACAATGAAAACCATACAGAATAAAATAATGTTCAATTGCTAAATCTCAGTACTAACGACTATGATTATGTTGAATATTTTGTGTGTATGTGTGTATACATATATATATTATATATGACATATATATTTACTTATCACACTAAAAATTAAAAGGAGGGCAAAAAATCAATTTCTATGAAATGGACTTGGAATGGTGGAAAATTACAATCAGAAAAAGATTTTTAGTTACTTATTTAACGTGGCATGATAATCAAAAGGGCAAAAGTGTTAACTGATTACAGATGTAGGCCAAAAGAAATGTACTCTTCCTTTCAAACAAAAGTAACTCTGGTAAAAAAACACAAAGGCTATCTATGGTAGCCATTCCTAATTTATGAACTAATGATATAGAGGGAATTAACTTTTCAACAGCATCCAACATCAGCTTTTATATTACTCTAATCATTCACATTGTGGGATTACACCATCACTCATATACTACGCCCAAGGACACAAAACTTCAAGTTTCCTCTAGTGATAATAAATTTCCGACAGGTACATTGACTCACTTGCATAATTACTCTCAATTAATGCTACCCTCTATTTGCAAAACATTTTATCTCATGCCTCAACCCTTTTATTCCTGTGTACCCTCTCAGTTCACATGGTTTAATTGATTTATACATTAAAATTATCATGTGACAAACCTCCACTAACAGATACTCCTCACCCACACAAGACTCAACTAACTTTATGCTACTCTACCTATCATTTCAAGTTTAGATGGAAAACAAAGCACCAGTAAACAATGGTGAGGAAAGAAGTGGGAAGTGTGAGCAGAAATAAGTATCTGTTGTAATCACATGTTCAGTGTAGGAAAATTATGACTTCTAACAAGGTACCTTACTTCTGCTCACATACACAGCTAAATTCCTACACTAAATAGGTGGAGAGACAAGTGCAAAGTGGAAAAGAGAAGCATCCTTCTAAAGATTTGAAGGACACTCACCAAAGAGGGAGCCCTCAAGGACATGGATGATGTATGGAATACCACACCATTTCTGTACAAGGAATATTCTTTATCCAGACATGGAAGAGGTGAGAATGAAGTCAAGTGGACAAAAATGAGAACATCTCACTGTTGATAAAAGAAACTGTTGTTTCAAGATATAGAATGGACCATACACAACAACTGTGACAAAAAACTCTTCCTTTTGGAACCATCATACATACTGAGGTAAGATGAGGATCATACCATATAGGTATGTCAACTTAAATCCAATCATACCGTCTTCATCTCCAGTTCAGCCAAGTGAAAGGAAAATTATCACCAGCAATCAGTGAACAAGGCACGAGATCAAAATGAAAAACAGATATATCCCTCTTAAATCAAACATACCAAAACCACCCTAAATGCAGTATCATCCCCAGCATAAAGCCACTGAGAGAAGTGCAAGAGGAGAAAGTGAGGCAATAAAGTGCAGCCATTGTGACCTACAACAAAGAAAAGTGCACCCAGGATGAACAGAGTAATAGAGTAAGTGAGCAGAGATACAGTAAACACATACATGGACTTAGGTTGACTGGTTCAGCTCTAAATCCAAAATTCTACTGCTGGGAAATAACATCCATGAAGAGTTAGGATGAGAGATCCCAATCAAAAGGATTAACTGCCTTGATGCCAGCACACGAGATATGCGAATATATCATGTTCAATAAATTCAGTTCTAATTCCCAACTTAGGAATCCCCATCACACAACATGGATGATAATATACAGTGGTTGGTTCAGATCTAAATCCAAAATTCAACTGCATGGAAAGGATGAGCATTCCATATCATACTACATTTACAGGTACATGATGTTGATTGTTTCAGCTCTAAATCCAAAATTCAACTTTAGGGAATGGTGAGCAATCCCACTCATACTACATTTCGGGGGGCATGATGCTGTTTCAGCTCTAAATCCCAAATTTAACTGTCACAAACCAAGATTCAGGTGGAGGTAGGATGAGAGATTCTAATCGTCACATCAAAAGTGTGTTCAAAATAATAACTGGTTCAGTCCTGTACTAAAACTCAATCACTGAGAACTGATTTCTAGGTGGGAGTAGAGTGAAGAATCCAATCATATCCAGCAGAACACCATCACCCTACTTTCAACTGAATGGATATATTATTTTTATTCCATATATTTCACACACAGGATAGGATAACTTGGAACTGGAAAGTGGTAAGGACTCTCTTACTCCACTGGAAGAAAGGGCTGAAAAAACATAGTGAAGTGACTGGAGTAATGTTCACACCAGAGACAGTGCAATGGCTGACCTCAAAATCCTAAACTGTAAAGAAGACTAAACCTGATTTATTCAGTGTAAGTAACGGCACAGGTGGGCAGCTAACCCCATCTGCTTTAAACATGAAATCTATGGGCAAGTACAGTCTGGAACAAAAATATTTCAGAAGCAAATACATTGCAAGGAGAAGCCATCAGGTACTCTTTTACAGAAATGAGTAAGGAGGATGGCTACATGATGGGAGAGACCAGCTCTAGATATAATGGAACAGATAAATTCAAAATGTGAAGGTGGAGAGACACGATCCTCTGGTTGAACAATGAAACTGAAGATGAAGCAAGAGAGAGTGTATTGCAGTCAGAGGAAGAAAGGATCAGGTTTCCATGTGCAGTAGAAGAGGAAACCATGGTTGAACCAGTCATCAAAGAGGTTCCACTAAGAAGACACATCAGACTGCCACAAATCTAAGCAAAAAGCTGAGATAAAAAAATGTGAATATGCATATAGAAGGTGGTGAGACTAGAAAAGAGGAAGCTCAGAGCTAACAGAAGGAGCAAAGGCACCAATGAGTGGACTGCTGAGAAAAATGCACAATCAATGGAAAACCTGAAGGTGAAAGGAATATTCCCTGGGCAGAACACAGTCCAACCTAGAGGCAGTCTGCAAGAAGATTCATAGTGTCCAACACAACAAGTAATGAAACAAACCCAATGAGAATTGGCCAAATAGAGAAGGTTCAGACTCTGAAAGCAAATGATCCTGGAACAGGTAAAGAAAGATGAGTCATACCAACACCAGAGTGAAGTCGAGACAAAACATTTTTTGGTATGGACTTAAAATATTAGGGGAAGAAAAGAAAAGAAACTGTTCTGAAGAGAAGTAAAGAATAATAAGAAATAAGAGACACAGTGAGAGAAAGAAGGTAACATGGCTGAAATAATGGGAAAAGATTGTGTAGAACCCACATCCTCGTGAATGGGAATTATAGAAGGAGAGAAGTCAATTTCAAGATCTTAAAGAAGCCCAGACTACATACAAATCACCACCACCAGCCACAAATCACAGCTAGCCATCACATTCTCCAAGACAAAAAAGCAACAGACATCATTACAGTAACCTCCCGAGAGTGAAGAAAATCCAGATGTTCAACAATAGACAATATGGAAAAAATAAGCCACATAGTTTGCAAAAGTATAATTGTTTGAAAATGCAAACATAAAATATTTACACAACACTTAGTTTTACAGATACTTAAACTAAATGTTAATTGTGAGAAATAGCATGCAAGCAAAAAGAAAAACATCATAACATGCGAGTGCCAAGTCAATAAGTGTTGATTCAACAATCTGCATAAAGGAAGGTAGCTGCGAAAAGAGGCAGTTGCACACCCCTAGTGATATAGTTGGTTGGTTGGTTGGTTTGGTGTTTTATGGTGCAAAGCAGCTAGGCTATCTGTGCCAAACATCCAGTAAAAAGTTAAAATTAAAGTAAAAATTATTAAAATTCATAAAACGAGTTTAAGATAAAACAAAACAAAGTTTAATTTTTGAATTAAAACCACAAATAGCATTAAATCCAATTTTTACATCTAGCAATAAGAGGAACACTACAGTAATACAAGTTGTAAAGGATATTCTATAGCATAATTGTAATTATCATAACTTGCCAGCATGACTAACAGGCAAATTAAAAAAAACCAGCATTAGTCACCTGAAGTTGGCCTTTCTAGTCTTCGTTTTGAGTTATTTGACATTACGGACCTTTTCAGAAAGTAAATTAATACAAGATTTAAAAAACTTGTAGCAAAAGTTTAATTATTATAACTTGGCAGAATGGCTAACAGATAGTTCAAACAGTAGCATTAGTAACCTGAAGCTGGCCTTTCAAGTCCTGGTTTTGAGTTATTTGATGTTACAGCCATTTTCTAATTTGAAATCCAACTAGATGTACTTTGATTCTTAAAAGAGAATCTCATTAAACAAAGGTCTAATGTATAAATTAAAAAAACAACAACTTAAATAGCATTGAAAAGATTAATGGCCTTTAAAAAACGAACAACATTTCCAAGGTGGAGAGTGTCACCATCACCAATAATACTGTCTAACATTACAGATAAACCTTGGGACAAAACATGTTTAAAACGGTACCTTTGTTGACAAAACAGTAAAATGTGACTTATTGGGACCTGAGTGTTACAAACAACACAATGATACATCAGCCCCAGATAAAAGAAAACGATGAGTTAAAAAACTGTAACCAATGTGTAGTCTAGTTAGAACAACTCTTTCTGATCCTTACAGAAGTAAAATGGCCAAAGTCCAATAAAGGGTTTTATTTAAAAAAACTTGCTATCATGTCACTCATTCCAAATCAACTGCCACCTGGTACAGAGCTGAGACGTGAATACAGAACCATAGTCCATGTATGGAACAGGTACACAGCAAATAGATTTAGCTGCAGTGTCCACAAGCCCATTCCCATGAATACCAAGATGTCCTGGTATCCAGAAAAACTGGACAGAAGTAGATGTGAAAGAGAAATAAGCCAGTCTGTTTTAAATATCGGAGAGAACAGGGTATGAACTAACGTGAATCAATTCCTCCAGGTCCAGAAGAGAACTAGACAAGTCAATACAAATACTGCAATTTCAGTACTACTTAGCTTCTATGTGGTCCAAGGCAAGAGAAATGCCATATAGTTTAGCAGTGAACACAAAAGCTGTAGGGCAGATTTCTGCACACAACCACCACACCACAACAAACCATGGCAGAGCCCACAGAATCTACTGATTTCAAACCATCCATATAAATAGGAATGGAAAGATGGTTCAAAAGACGTTCAGTAAATAAGACAGTATTTCCAATTGGGAGTGTCTGCTTTTCTCAGATGAGTTAAAGATAGGTAATATTTGGTGACTGTAATAAGCAATGGTGGGATGGATTGGCCAGTAAATATAGCAATGTTATCCAAGGGCAGACCCAATTCATCCAACTGCATCTGGATACGAAGGCCAAAAGGAGCAATGTTCTGTTCTGAAAAAGCATGGCTCATCAAGGAAGGAAAACACAACCACAGGTAGGATGCTTTCGTAAAGAACGAAGTTTTGAAACATACAGTAAAGACAGTTGCATATGACGGAGGTGAAGAGGAGGTTCACGAGACTTTATGTTTAAGCTCTGAACTGGGGAAGTGCAGAACCAAAATCCCAGATAAAGAACAGGGTCCAGCATCTTCAAAGCTGAGGTCCTGGCAGAGCCACAGACCAGTGATCCATAGTCTAGTTTTGGTCAAATAAGAGCACGATATATCTTTAGCATAGAACATCGATCAAGTGGTGGAAAATAGGCCATGGAAGATGTTCAGTGCTCTTGTACATTTGACTCGTAGCTGTTTGATATAAAGGTCAGCTTACAGTCAAAGATAAGCCCCTTGAACTTTTTCTCAGGAGCCACAGGTAGCACAACTTCACCGACACGTAGTTCAGCAAAATTGCATGCAAATGTTTATAGAGAGAGAGGTTAAAACTGTTTGCTGAAGTCCACTTAAGTAAAAGATTGAGGGCAGTATGTAGCTGCTGCTAAACATACCCCATATTTGACAACTGATATGAGATGTGAAAGTTGTTAACATAGAGCCCATTTGCAACAGTAAGAGGGAGTTTTTCAGTGATGGCATTAAACTTTATACAGAATAGCATGACACTCAAGACACAGCAGTGAGAGACTTCAACTTCCTGTAGTAAAGTACAGGAAAGTGTTGAACTCAAACAAACTTGGAATCTCCTGTCCATTAAAAATTTTTTTATTAAAAATAGGCAAATGGCTACATAACCCATTTGGAGGTCTTGAAAATGCCATACCTCCATGTTGTATCATAAGCCTCCTCAATGTCAAAGAATATTGATACAAGATGACGTTTGAGAAAAGCTTCTCTGATTGACGTTTCAAGTTGAATCACGTGGTCCATGGTGGAGTGCTGTCATCAGAACCCATTCTGGGTGGGCGTGAAGAGGTTGTTTGATTCGAGGAACCAAACAAGATGAGCATTAGCCATTCTCTCTAAGGTCTTATAGAGACAGCTCGTCAAAGCAATTGCACAATAGTTTGAAGGAATCTTGGGATCCTTCCCAGGCTTAGAGAAAGGTAGGACAATATCCTGGCACCAGGCATCAGGAAGAACATTCTTCTGCCAGATCTGGTTAAAAACAACCGGAGATAGATGGTGCAGCATTACATAGGGTACATTGTCAGGTCTGATTAATGTACTGCCAAACCGATGAAGGGCAGTTTGAGTTCCACCAGTGTAAAGGGATGATTATAGTCATAGAGACAATCAGCTCAAAAGAAAAGAGATTGCTCTGCCAGAGTCTTGATAGCTAAGAAGGTGGAGGGAGAAGCAGAAGTACTAGATAACCAGCAAAAGCTTTCACCTAGAGTTTTGGTGATGCTCTGGGTATCACATAATTCCTGGTCATCAGAGATCAAGATCAAGAGGACGACAGAATTATATTGCCTACTGAACTTTCAAATCTTGTCCCATATAAATTTGGAACTGGTGTTAAAAGATGTGCTGGTTTTGAACTTAATCCAAGAGTCCTTCTAGCTTTGACGTCTTACCCACTGAGCACCTGCACAGGCCTGTTGGAAAGCCACATGGTGAAGAATATAAAATACCTACAAAAAGTATCCCAGGCCTGTTTTTGAGCCTTCCATGCCATGTGGCAGGTAGGATTCCACCACAGACAAGGTATTTTGGAAAACATGTCAAGGTTTTAGGAATATGCTGAGCAGCTACCTGAATAATACAGTCAGTTACTGCTGCCACACAGTCATCTACTGATGGTTTGCAGACAATAACGGGATCATGTTCTGTGAGAACAGTGAAATTGGGCCAGTTCACTTGATCCAGCTTCCACCAGGGCATGTGGGTCAGGCAGCATAGGTCACGGCGAGTCTCTCTCAAAATTATAGGAAAATGATCACTGCCTCATGGATTATTGCCAACCCTCCATGAAAAGTGAGAAAATAGTAAAGTTGAGCAAACTGGGAGATCAACAGCAATAACGGAATGACTAGGTGCATGAAAATAAGTATAAGAACCAGTATGCAAAAGGGAAAGGATGTGATCAGAAAGTATATGCTCTATGGAGGGATCCCTCCCATCAATATGAGCACTTTCCCAGAGGGGATGATGTCTATTAAATTCCCCCAGGATTAAAAATGGAGATGGCAACTGTTTACTGTTCAATGAGAGCAACAATGGTTGATTGATCATAGGTCTCTCCAGGCGACAGGAAGAGAGAACAAACAGTGATGATATGACCCAAGGAAACATGGATGGCTATGGCCTCCATGGTTGTGCCGAGTGGCAAAGACAGGGTGGGCACATGCTGATTGACCAACAGTACGCCACCCCTCCCATGCACTCATCCTGTCATTTCTATACAAAAAAAACTGCCAAAAAGTGATTGTATCAGCAGGTTTCACAAATGTTTCCTGTCAGAAAAGACATATGGGATGGTAGGAGGCAATAAGTGCTTTGATGTCATCCAGATTAGAACGTAAACATTGACAATTCCATTGTATCAAGGTGGCCATTTTTATTTATGTGTAGGTGAACTGGGTGAAGAACCATTCTGTTTACAACCACATCTTTTTTCCTTAGTTTCCTTATTCAAGGGAGGTCTATCGACCTACATGAATCCTGCCCTGGGTCGATTGGGCAGATCTTTGCTGTTGGAAGGGGATTCCAGAGACTGAGGTTGTGAACGAATAATTGTTTTGCATCTTGAAGTGGGAAAAGAAGATGTACCCGAGGAAATTCCCTCACCCTGAACCAAAGGAAGTGGATCTTGGGGTTTGCTGGAATGTATATTAAGAACAGACATTTTAAACCATGGATGTGAAAAGACTTTTCATTTAATTTGAGAACAATGTTTTTGGAGCCACACAGAGATCCATCTGCATTCCCACTGTTGTAGCGGAAAGAAGTGCAGCAGCATATATCCGAGATGAAATAGTGTACAGCAACTTTCAAGCCTTGGTCTTCTAATGCTGCACCTCTTTTTCTTCCAACCAGGTAGGGCAAGAACAAAAGTAGGATGGGTGAGAGCCAACCCAATTGATGCAATAAGGATCTGTTTCACACTCATAGGCATTGTGGTCCTTGCCACTGCAACAAGCACACATCAAGGAATCAAGACACGATGTCTTCGAATGACCAAACATTGCAGTTAAGATAACCTACCTTGATGGTGGCAGGTAGACGTGGTGACGTAAATGTCAAAATGAGGACATTGGTCAACATCGTATTAACATCTTTGCTGCAGAAACTCTTTGGGTAGAGAAACCAGTGAGAATCTCTGACTTGGGGATGTTCTTCAAATCCCTCTCAACAATAACTTCTCTTTACAAATTCAAAGTAGCACGAGGCAGAACCTCAATAAGTATATCCCCAATTGCCTTGGAATGAGAGAGAATTTCACTGTGTTTTGATGTGGATGTTGCCACCAATGTTCCCAGAGTGAAGCTTTTTGACTGACTTTGGAGAGCCTGCAAGCCCCTCTAGTTCCTTTTGAAAGAAAAGGGGAAACATCTCCCCTAAAGGCTTGTCTGAAAGAGAATGTAGTATAAGAAAATGAGGTACAACAGGTGTGACAGATGTTAAATATTGCTGCTCAGAATCTTCAAGGTGCAGCTGTTTACCTATGGACTGGTTTTTTACTATTTTACTTATTTCTAGGATCCATAATAAAAAAAGAATATCTTGGTGCTCACTAACCCCATCCACCAAGTCCTATGAGGGGATGCATTACAATGCCAAACAAGGACACTGCAACAACTCCAGGGTTTTATGAGTACAATACCCAAACACCAGAATCACATACAATGTCCAACACCTGTTGAGAACATCTTGCCCTAGTACTTGGTTGACCATAGCCCAAGTGGACCAGCTGACTGACTCTACAGGATTTCAAGGCCAAAGTGGTATGTTAGGGTTGGACCCCTCAACCACAAGGATCCTTTCCTCCTCATCACGGGTCACCATGTACGGGAAACATACGAGTGGATGTTTAAGTCCCAAAAGAGGTAAACTGAAATAACAAAACTTTCCCAGGGAGGTCCCCTCATCACGTACAGGAATCCACAGGAAGGGGTGTAGTGATATACAGTTGTTACATGCTAGATTGAATGCAACAGTGCAGGAATATAACATGAAAACATGAGATTTGAATGGAATCCTCAAGGTTATGGCAAGAAAAAAAGATTTGAACATGGAGGGCAGAACTGAATTTAGTTAGATAGATGGAAAAAGAAGTTACCTGGAGAGCTTTGTCCACTTGAACCTCTAGGGTTAGACCTCTTACATAACATTTAGGAAAAATCCTCACTTTTAATCAAATTACAATAATTTCACTACTAAATATTCTTTCTTGTTTCTAGCACATATAACATTTATAGCCATTTCTTTTGTAATGAGGAACTTTGTACAGACAAAAAGTAATGATAAATGCAGAGAAAATAAAATTTTTAGAAAACTCTTAAAATTTCAGGACTTTTATGGATTTTACAGAATAATCTATATTCCAATGCATCAGAAACATTCTGGTGTAACTATTTGAAAGACAAGCACAAGTATTCACTCATATCTAATTTTGCTCTATAAGTATTGAATGGAAATACCACAAATAAAGCTAGATGCTAATCACAGGAAAGAATACATATCATATGTCCTGTTAAAATCTATCTTAACTGAACATTATTTAAATACAGGTCCAGTGAAACTGTGAATGTGTTTAAAAATTAATTACCTTACTAAGGAATTTCATCATTCAAAGCTCATCCAGCACTTGGTGGAACTGAAGTAATTATTTTTTGTAACATTTAGAATTTTCTCTAAGAGTAAACTCTTAGGTTTAATTTAAAGTTTCACAATTTCAAAACAAGTACACATGTGTAATTAAACAACTCTGCTTTAATTTATTACAGAGCATATTCAATTGAATATTCTCCATGATGATGAGAAAACCCATTTGTAGAGAAAATTATGTGTGTAAAAACTGCAGGTATGAGCAGAGAAAGCACCATATAAAGGAGCAAACAATGTTTCGACTTTCTTCACTCCTCTACATAGTGCTTACTCTTCCTATACCAGCCATGTTTACATATGTAATTGAATATTCCAGATGTTCTCATTTGTTTTCCAGATTGTTATTTACAAATCATTTGTTGAGTCTCCTTACATCTGTATGCAAGTAAAGCACACAAGTCATAAAAAATGAATGCTAAATCAATCATTTTTAATGGTCCACAGCACTTTTTTCAGTTGCTTATGCTTTATATGTAAGCTGCACATAAATCAGCTTCACTGCTGTAATATACAAATGTTTGTATGTAAAACAACAATATAAGGATACATTTTAAAAAAACTGTATATATATATAAAAATAAAAGGAACCCAAGAGGCTTGAAAGTTAACACCTTCCTTACCTCAGAATGTCTTACAGATAGTTACCTCCATACAATGAAGACTTATTACTTCATTCTACTGCTTTCAAGATATTTTGTGCAATTCATATATCAAAAATGAAGCTTCAACTCCAATGCATATTAAAACATATTGCATCTATGACCTTACTGTTAGACCTTCCGCCAACGGAAGGACACAGCCTTCATGTAGATTAATATACAGAAGCACTTGCATCTAACTCTTTGACTATAGATTTGAGGGGATTTCACCCAGCTCACATCCACCACAGTAACCATAAACAGTTATACCGTAACTTTTTAAAATATAATTGTACCTTCATGAAATATTTCAGATTATCAGTTAATATTACAAGGATTTCAAACATTTCATGATTTGTTCATTCATATTTTCTTTTTGAAGACTGATTATCGAACACGTGAAAAGTAATTTTGATTTTAAGATTAAAAATACATTTATAAATAAGAAAGCCATCAAATTTCACTTGCAGATTCTCTATAACTTCCAGATAATTAGCACATGTTTATTAAGGAAAAACTATATTTTCTCTACCTCATCTCTGTTCAAGTTGTCAACTTGATTCATTTTGTCCTATTTGCTCTTTTTGTCTTAAAACAATTACATATTTTAACAGCAAACCAAAAATGTTTATTCTAAATAGCTTCAATCTTGTAACATCATATATCTATATATATATATTTATTATTTTTATTTTGTTGACTTTCAACCATATATAACTAACATTACAAATGTTGTACATGGGCACATGCAACTCAATCAGTGATGTCGAGAAACCCACTTGTTGAGAAATTTATATGCAAAAACGGCTCGTTTGGGTTGAGAAAATATTTTACATAGAAGAGCGAACGTTTCGACCTTCTTCGGTCATCGTCAGGTTCACAAAAAAAACAAAACATCAGCCAGCTCATTCATCAAAGACTTTTAATTTCAAGTCTAATCTAAATTAACTTAATCATAAAGCCTTAATGGCCAGTTTTGATTTTATATCCCTCTTTACAGAAGTTCCAACCACTGAAGCCTGCAAGATAACCTTAGAACTCTATATCTGAGACCCTAACCCAACTATAGACATTCCCAGTAACCAGTTAGCAACCCTCATAGAATTCACCACGATAAAGACAAACTTCATGTCCAACAACCAAAACTATATACAAAAAAATGGCCTAAGCATGGGCAACCCAGTATCACCAGTTCTAGCCAATATTTTTATGATACAAGTTGAAACACAAGCAATTAACACAGCATTACATCCACCACTATACTGGTACAGATATGTAGATGACACAGGTTGCGGGGATTCAGATCTACAGAACACATACTTAATTTTTTCAATCACATTAACTCTATACATCCCAACATTAACTTCACATGTGAACAGGAAGAAAGCAATCAAATATCATTTCTTAACCTCAAAATTACAAGAACCGACACACAATTCAAAACAGAAGTCCACCGAAAAATCACCCATACTGGACTATACATTCCTTGGGACTCAGCACATGAAACAAAACAAAAACTCAACATACTAAGAAACCAAATAAACACAGCCGTAAAACTATGCTCACCAGATAAAATTAACGATGAATTAGACAAAATAAAACAATACTTTATCAACATCAATAAGTTTCCTCCACATACCGTAGAAAACATTATACGCACACACCTAGACAGAAAGCAAAATCAACCAACTAAAGTAAATATATCTCACGAATCAAAAAATCACGAAACCATATACTGCTGTATACCATATATTCCTGACATCAGCAAACAAATAACCAACATTTGGCAAAAACTAGTAACAAAATATGACATTCCAGTTAATACCAAATTTATTCAAAAACCAGGCACAAAACTGAGGTCTATACTATGTAAAAACTACACTGACAAACACCACACCAACATTATTTACAAAATACAATGTGATAACTGTCACGACTTCTATATTGGAGAAACAAGTAGAAAAATGGAAACCAGATTCAAAGAACATAAAAAGTCACCTTCACACGTTTTCGAACACTGCAAGTCAAATAAACACAACATAACCATAGAAAACACTCAAATACTAAATAAAAAAACAAACATAAACAGACGCAAAATTAAAGAAGCCTTACTTATACAACAACTTAAACCCAAAATAAACCAATATAAAGGAACGCCTTTATACCTATATTAATATAATAAAATAAATAAAATTATATATTCAAACATCTAATACCACCCTCTACATTCCGACACTCAGTTACACAACCCCTTTCAAACATATGGTCAGTTTCCCGGTCAGTTACCTCTTTCTTTGTGAACCTGACGATGACCGAAGAAGGTCGAAACGTTGTTCGCTCTTCTATGTAAAATATTTTCTCAACCCAAACAAGCCGTTTTTGCATATAAATTTAAAAAACAAGGATGTCTTCTACATATGACTATTATGAAGTTTGCATACATTTGCCACAATTTGCTAAGCTCTGTCAAATTTAGCATATGGAAGTTGTAGTTGTTATTGCTGTTTGGGGTTTACTGACACAAAGTAACTTGACTATATGCCCCAAACAAGAGATAAAGATATATAAAATTCTTATAAAATGTAAAAATTAATCAAGGAAAAACTAAAGAAACTTCATGCAAGTGGTAAAATCTTAAAATAGAATTAAAAAGATCAATGATCCTTAAACACACAAGTAAGGTGTGCAGTGTCACCATCTCCAAAGACACTGTCCAGCATAAGGGGTAAACCCATGGAAAAATCATATACAAAATAGTGCTGTCCTTCAAAGTCATAATGATGGCATAAAACATGAGCTACTGTAACTTGAGTATCACAAAGCCACACATTAGTGCATCAGGATCAGTAGATAGCTAAGAGAAGTGCTATAAGTAGTACAGTTGTTGTACTGCAAACTTCTATGTTTGAGTATGTTTCTCCAAGTCAAGAGAAGTAGCATACCACCTAGCAATGGACACAGAAACTGTAAAGATCCTGTGAACAACCACTGAACCACAACAAACCACAGCAGAGCCCAAAAAGTCACCTGATTCTGAACCACCCATAAAAACAGGAATAAAAGGATGGTTCAAAAGATGTTTGGCAAACAGAAGACGGTACTTCCAATCAGGAGTATGTCTTCCTCAGATGCCTCTACAAAAGATCACAGGTGGGAATTGTAATTAGCCATGGTGTGATCAGCTGACCAATGAAGACAGTAATGCCATCCAAGAACAGTCACAATTCAAACAGCTGTGCCTGGATACAAAGCCCATAAGGAAGAATAGCAGACCATCCATTCTGAAAAAACATGGTCCACTGAGGAAAGGGAAAGAAAACACAACCTCAGGTGGGATACTATGGTAAAGATCAAAGTTTTGAAGTATACAGTAAAAACAGTTGCAAATGCTGTGGAGAAGGTTCATGACAGCCAGGTGTACAAACTAGAGAAGTATGGAAAACTCCCATGTGGAGCTGAAGCCCCACATAGTGAGTGGGGTCCAACATCTTGAAGGCTGAAGTACTGGCAGAAACATAAACCACACACCTGTAGTCCAGTTTCAACTTATTGAGGGTATGGTAGATCTTTAGCACAGAACATCGATCCACTCCCCAAAACGTGGAAAAGAGAACATGAGAATGTTCGGAGCCCTTGTACACTTGACATTTAGCTGCTTCATATGTGAAATGAAGGTCAGCTTACAAACAAAGATAAGCCTCAAGGACTTTGCCTTATGGACCACAGGAAGAACATTATCACTTGGACAGAGCTCAGGATCAGGGCAAATACCTTGTTGGTGGAAAATTGTTTTAGAGAAAGTAAAGGTAAAACCATTTGCTGTGATCCACTTCAACAAAAGATTGAAGACAGTCTGAAGCTGCTACTCAATAAACCTCATGCTTGACGACTGACACAAGATGTAGAAGTTGTCGACATAGAGCCCGTTTGCAATAGTAGGAGAAATTTGTGCAGTAATAACATTATTCTTCACACTGAAAAGTGTGAGATGCCAAACACAGCCTTAAGGGATTCAAAGATCCTGTGGAAAAGAATGGGAAAGCATCAAGCCAATGCTATCTTGGAATCACTGGTCCATAAAAATGTTCTGTACAAAAGTAAGTAAATAGCCAAGAAACCCATATGAGTGGAGGTCTCACAAAATTTCATACCTCCACATAGTATTGTAAGCCTTCTCAAGATCAAAGAATACAGAAACAAGAAGTTGTCACGAGAGAAAGCCTTCCCTGATCAACGTTTCAAGTTGAATCAAGTGGTCCAGGCGGAGAGCTGTCATCAGAGCCCACAATAGGTGAGCATTAAGAGAATGTTTGATTTCAGGAACCAAACAAGACAAGCATTAACATTCCCTCTAAGACCTTACAGAGACAGCTTGTCAAAGTAACTGGATGATAGTTAGAAAGAATCTTGGGATCCTTCACACGCTTAGGAAAGAGAGGACAACAGTTCAGTGCCAACCAGAAAAATGGCAAGAAAGGCAGAAAAAGAGATGGAGCAGCATTTAATAGGGAATATTATCGTGCTCAACTGATGTATTGCCAGACCAATGAAGAGCAAACTTGAGTTCCACCAGTGTAAAGAGGTGATTATAGTCATAGAAAAGATTGGCCCAAAAGAAAAGAGGTAAGTAACCTATTTAAGATGTAATGGAAAAAAAGGAGGAAGACAAACCAGAAGCACTAGATGCATGAGCAAAGCTTTCACTGAGAGTACTGGTGATGCTCTAGGCATAAGCATCATCCTGACCATCAGAGAACAGGATTGAAAGGGGTAGAGAAGTATACTGTCCACTGAACTTCCAAATCTTGTCCTATATGATTTTAGAATTGATGGTAGAAGAAATGCTTGTCAAGATTCCTTTTGGATATGACACCTTACCTGCTGGGCATGGGCCCACTGGAAAGCAATGAGGTTAAAAAGTGTGGGATGCCTACAAAAAGTATCCCAGGCCCATTTTTTAGCTTTCTGTGCCATTTGGCAGACAGGGCTCCACTACAAATGAGGTTACTATGGAAAACACAAAGAGGTTTAAGGAATAGACTGAGTAGCTGCCTGCATGATACAGTCAATCCTTGCTACCATGCAGCCATCTATTGTTGGATTACAGATGAAGGCAGGATCAAGTTCTGAGAAAGCAGTGACAGAGAGTCAGTTGGTCTGGTCCAACTACCATCGAGACATGTGGATCAGGTGAGATCAACAACAGCTAGTCTCCTTCAAAATGATAGGAAAATCATCACTGTCTTGTAAGTAACTGTCAATCCTCCAAGAAATGTGCAAGAAAAGTGAAGGTAAGCAGGTAAAGAGATCAACAGCAGTAAAAGACTGACTAGGTGCATGAAAATAAGTATAAGAATGAGTACTAAAAAGAAAAAGGTTGTGATCTAAATAGAGAAATGTTGTGATCCAAGAGCATATGCTCTATGGAATGACCCTTCCCATCAACATTATCATTACCACAAAGGGGATTATGTCGACTATAGTTCCCCAGGTTTAAAGGTGTATTGAGCAGAAAATACAGCACAATCATACTCTAGTTGACCAGCAGTGCCACCCTTCCATGCATTTATTCATCACACAATCTGTCATTCTGACAAAAAGAAAATTGCCAAAAAGGGACACTATCAGCAGGTTTCAAAAACGTTTCCTGTAACGAAAGACACACAGGTTGATAATAATCAATCAAAGCATTAATATCATTCACATTAGAACAGAACTGTAACAAAGTGGCCACTTTTTTTTAGGTGAAGGAAGATTGGGTAGAGGGCCCTTCTGTTTTTGACCATGTCCTTTTTCTTTTGTAGAAGGTATTCTCTTGACCTCCATGAATCCTGCCCCGGGTTCAGTGGGCAGGACTCTATTGGTGAACATGGCTTCCAGCAACTAAGGGCAAGAACAAATAATTGTTCTGCATCTCTGGGCCAAAGAAGACAGATCCAAGCAGGTGCCAAAAGCCAGAACCAAAGGAAGTTGATCTGGAGTACCAATGGAAGAAATGATGAGAACAGAGATAGAAGTAGATATTAACTTGTCAACTCTTTTGACCATGGAGAGTAAAAGACTCTTCACCTGGTTTGAGAATTATTCTTTCAGAAGCACAGAGAGATCTGTCTGCACTGCCACTGTAGCAGCAGAACATAGTGCAGCAGCATATGTCTGAGATGGAGTGGGAAATAGTTCTTTTTGGCCTCAGAGTAGGAAATATCGTTCTCAGTTTTTAAACACTGGACCTTTTTCTCTTCAACACACTTTACGGAAAAACAAAAGCAACAAGGTTTGGAATCACTACAGATGACACAGTGATGTTCCAGTTCACACTCATAAGAATCATGGTCTTAGACATCAGAACGAGTACATTTCAAAAAACAATGATATTACACATTCAAGTGACTGAACCAATAACACTATAAACATTGGAGAAGATTGGGCAATATATAACTGTACCTTACAGTTAAAGTAACCTGTCTAGATAGGAGCAGTTGGATGTAGCAATGTAAACATCAAAATAAGAACACCTGTATGCAGCATTACTCCACCTTTACAAGTGGAAATACAATGTAACACAGAAACATCTTGGCTGTAAAAACCAGCAAGGATCTCTGACTCAAGAATGTTCTTCAAATTTCTTTCAACAATAACTCCTCTGAAGAATTTAAAGTAGCATTGGAAGTAACCACAATGGGTATGTCGCAAATGGCCATTAAATTCAGGAAGAGTTTGATGTGTTGTAGTGTAGATGGTTTTACCAAAACGTTGCCAGAATGCAACTTCCTGACTTACTTGGGGAAGTCAGCAAGCTCCTTTAATCCCCTTTTAAATGAAAAACAGAAAAACTGGCCAAGAATTTCTCAGATAATGAATGAAGAACGATAAATTAAGGTGTGAAATCCAACTGTGATGGTGACTGTGATGCAACAGTTGTCCATGCATGGTCTTTTTCCAATTATCTTTTGTTTTCTTCAGTTCTACTTCTATTTTCTTCATGAAATGAGGTATCCATGATAAATAGAGGAAATTTCAGTGCCTACTGATCCCACCCACCATGAAACCCTATGAGGAGATGCATTACAATGGCAAACAAAGACACTGCAGCAACATACAGGTTCCATGAGCACTATATCCAAACACCATCTTCAGACACAATGTCAAGAGCAAAATGAAATTTATTCATTTTTAAAATATGAAATTAACTAATATATAACACAAAAATTTGAATTATAATCATTAATTTGATAGCAAACTTACTAACATATACTCATAAAATAGTAGTTGAATTAAATTTTGAATTTAAAGTCCACAAACAAGATTATGTTTCCTTTGATCCCTACCCATAGCAACAAGGAACAGGTGTAATTACAGGCACATTCCTGATGAGGAATAATAAACATTCTAGGAGTGGGGAGGGAGAACAGGAGGTAAGTAATTATCTAAAATACATCTCCAGTTTTAGGAAATTTGTTAACTTATATGTTTACTCAGCTCTGCATAACAAATATGGTGAATATTGAAAAAATGGTGAATGCTGATAAAAACTTACAAAGTTTAGCTCCTTTATGAAAATATAGCATCAGAAAGAAAAACCCGTGGAATACATCAACCAATGTGTGCTTGTGTGAGACCTAGCACAGCTGGGTAGTACTTAGAAGGAGACTAAATCCATCTCAAGTGGGAAATAATCTTTGCCCAACACAAGTGATAAAGCAAAATACAGTCATGTGAAAAAGTTAGGACATCCTATGAACGCTTGTGTATTGTTGTAACATTTTTGGATATATAGATATTTAATCTCAATTTTAACAATACTGAGATATTATAGGAATATAACTAAACAATTAAAACTGAAGAAAAGACTTTTCAAGATCTTCTGTAAATGAAATTCTATGAAAAAGCATAGTCTAACTGAGGAAAAAGGACACCCTACCCCCTAATAGCAGGTGTTACCCTCTTTGGCTGAAATAATTGCAGCGAGACTCTTCTTGTAGTCATCTTCAAGTCACCTCACAGCATCTCAATGGGATTAAGATCTGAGCTTTGATTTGGCCATTCTAGGACCCTCCATTTCTTAGTTTTCAGCCAGTCCACCTCCATGCTTCACAGTTGGTATGAGGTTCTTTTCCTGGAATGCTGTATTTGGTTTACGCCAAACATGTCCTCTGTTCTGGTGTCCAAATAATTTAAATTTGGACTCATCTGTCCAAAGAACATTATTCCAGAAGTCCTGGTCTTTGTCTACATTCTCTCTGGCAAACTTCAGTCTGGCCTTGATGTTTCTCTTAGAGAGCAAAGGTTTCCTCCTTGCACACCTCCCATGCAAGTTAAACTTGTGCAGTCTCTTTCTGATTGTAGAGGCATGCACTTTCACATCAACAGTAGCCAGAGTCTGCTGTTGGTCCCGTGATGACATGTTATGGTGTTTGGAGACCTCTTTTAGCATCTTGCGGTTTGCTCTCGGGGTGAACTTGCTTGGACGACCAGACCTGGGCATGTTGGCAGTTGTTTTGAAAGCCCTCCACTTGCTGACTATTTTCCAGACAGTGGAATGGCTGATTTCAAAATCTTTTGGGATTTTTTTAAATCCCTTATAAGACTCATAAGCTGCTACAATTTTCTTTCTGAAGGTCTCAGACAGCTCTTTTGCTCTCAACATGGTGCTCACTCTCACTTCAACAGTCAGGAGCACACCAAACTGAGGTTTAAATAGAGCAAGCATCATTCAAAATGCTGAGTAATGATCTTCTAATCATGTGCACCTGGTGTGATACACCTGTGTGTGAGTTGAGCCATTTTAAGTGGATATAAATTTGGGGGTGTCCTAACTTTTTCCTCAGTTAGAAAATGCATTTTTGTAGAATTACATTTACAGAAGATCTTGAAAAGTCTTTTCTTCAGTTTTAATTGTTTAGTTATATTCCTATAATCTCTCAGTATTGTTAAAATTGAGATTTAATATCTATATATCCAAAAATGTTACAAAAATACACAGGCTTTCATAGGGTGTCCTAACTTTTTCACATGACTGTATATTGTCAAAATAACCTTTTGTTAAAATTTGTATTGATGGATAGAATGTAAACTTGTTCAATTGGTCATCATTTCACATTACCTTAGCACTATGTGTAGTGGGACAAGTGCATTAAGTCATACAATTCTTTGTTGGAAAAATGGTTACATCAAATAACATAATAATCGGGTTAAGTGAGAAAATATCCCAGACGTACATCTGAAGGAGAATATAAGGTCCATCTGGTTAGCCAAAGTGAAATGTCTAAATTCAGAGTAAAGTGAGGTACCATGAAGTAACACTGAACCAATGAAAAACTTTCCATATAAACTTCTGCATAAGGTCATAAGCTAAAAGAATGTGTGATGGGTTACCACAAATATGAACCTAGTGATGTAGTTTTTGTTTTTCCTTGTGAAGTATGGCAGAAACAATATATAAACATTTACAGTATGGAGAAGCAATGTTATGGAAAACTTCATCTAATAATGAGTGATAGACACAGATGGGCTTATCTGGCTGCCAATGAAGGGTTTATGTAAATTTTGGGAAATAGAACTATTCTCTGAAGAAAAATCAGTCATTTGTGTGATTTAATTTAAGAGAATAAAAAAGTTATGATAAGATGGCTGTAAAAAGAAAATAATTAATACATACTTAAAAAGTTTATGGAATACTGGGGAAAGGTAGCTAGGAGACAAAATCATCATGAGATGTGAGTAATAAGACACACATGTGTAAGGGGTTATCTATACTCCCGTCTGCCAAATCTCCTCCAAGGGATGTTAACATTGAGAGCACAAAAAGATGTGAGATGATAAAACCAATGAGAGGTTATTTTATAAAGTTCACAAGCATACACTCTCAACGAAGGATAAAAAAACTGGTCGAAATGGAAGGCAACAAGTGACATGAAGAATTCCTCAGCAAGAAAAGACAATGGCCACTTCCATAAATGGAAAATATATGAGCAAGATAACATCAAACTGCCTGAACGAGACATACAAGTTGACAGAGAACTGAATATTTGTGAATTAAAAAAATGGAAAGTAAAAAGACTAGAAAAAATTCCAATCACCCTCTTGGACTACCTACTTTTCACAGAGAAAGGAGCAGTCCAAGAATAAATTCAACCTATATCTGTGATAAGGTGCATGGGAAGAAATAAAAGTAAAATTCTCAGAGTGACATCTCCCACAAGGAAGAAAAAGAAAAAAATCTTGATAGAACAATGATACAAGAAGCAGGTAGCAAAACATTCAAATAGGAAACACATGAGGCCAAGAGAAATAAACCAAAGATTCCCCTCTGAATGTGGGACCACACAAGGAGGGTGACTGATAAGGAAAACTTGGAAGAGACCCATAATACTGCAGTGGTTGTGAATCTAAAAAAGAGAATCCAGAGCTGGAAAGCAAATATCTCAAGATTGAGTGCCTCTCTGTCAATTGACTTAAGAGACATTACATCATCACAAGGTGATAAGACTAAAAATTATGGCAACAGTTTGATGTTAATATCAAAGGACTGCTACCCTGAAAGCCAAATGCTAGAAAGATAGTGAGTGTACACAATTACACCCCTCACAAAAAGAGAAGCACCAGTAACCATATGTAGGTCTGACTTATGTGGGACCAACCGAGTCAAAAAGTCAGAGAGAGATGAGAAGATGTAGGAAATAGCAGGAAATCTCTGGACATATTCCATTGAACTTCTAGTTTCCACATAAACATATGCAAAAGGAAAAAGGGACTTGAATGAAGGAAGAGTTCCCAAAGCAACAAAATCTTTCATGCAAGAAGAGGAGGAGACATGAGATGCTCCATCCTTTTAAAGCATGAAGAAGATTGCCTGAGCCTGACCTATAAACAAGATAAAAAACTTCTACATAAAGCAGATACTGAATCTGGAATCAAGACAGATTTTTGAGAACTTGGACCACCCAACCCAAACAAAATGCTTCTCAAAAAAGAAGGAAGTTTGCAGCTGTGGATGGTCATTTAGACAGAGCCAGAAGAAGTCAGTTGTTCATTTAGTAGTAGAAGTGAATGAATCCATCCTTTATGTGAATACATACATGGCACGAATAAAAATGCAATGGGTCATAGCTTATCCAAATGGAATGACCATAAGTGAATAATATGAATGTCATGGTGAAATTAAAGAAAGTGTCTCACAGACACACAAACTGAGGTGTGCAGAAAAACATCCAAAATATCAACTTTATCATCTACATCTCTAAAATGACACCCGTCTCAGATTGAGAAAATTTATCATCTTCAACTGCGGGATAAACATAATTCAAGTATCAGAAATATATGAAACAGTGTCAATCTTCTGTCATCTTAGGAACAATAAAAATAATAGGGTTGAGAATCTGTTCCACAGTGATCATTACCACAAAGACAAAACTTCCTCTAGTTGCAGATTGTGCAGATCTGACAGGATAACAAATCAGCCATAAAGGTCAAGGACTGAACAATAGGTCACTGAAAAATGTTTGTGGTAAAGCATCTTGATGATCCAGGTGTGAAATGAGGGAAAGCAAGTCACTTGTATGAACTGCCAGTCCTTTAAGAAAAGAATTTTCAATACAAGAAAAAGGAAAAAGGCAACCACATGAAACTCACAAGGACAAGAAACCTATTGATCTTCCTAAATTAGGCAAATTGGAAAATTACATAAACTGCTGATAAGCAGCATTAGTTCAAGTTTCCAACTGCAAAAAACACTTAAAAGATCTCATCTTGAAGAAAGAGTGTCAGGTGGAGTTCCCTCATATGAGACTGAAAAAGACAAACACCCAAAAGTAAGGCACCCTAAAAGAGCAAATTGCAGAAAGAAAAATATCAATAATCCAATACTTAAAAAAGAGAACAGAAAACATTTGTGATAAGACATCCATTGAAGCAGATTGCCAAAAGATCGTAGAGAGTTTTAAACAGAATGGTTACCCTTCATCAAAAACTCCTTGAAGACCACAACAGAAAGAAAAGATCAGAAAGTCACCACCATTACCACTATTTACCTACCATACCTATAACATGTCAGTGAAAAACTCAAATGCATAGCCAAAAAATTCAACAAAGAAGTCTGGTGGAAATCCTACAACACCTTTAGGTCCATTCTGGTAAAAAACAAACAGCAACCTACCAAAGAGAATCTAAAAAATGTCACCTATAAAATTCTGCATTCCTGCAACAATATATACATTGGAGAAACAGAAAGAAAACTCACAACAAGAATGAAATAACATAAAGATAGTACAAGACTCATGAAAAGACAAAATTCAGCCATTGCAGAGCATGCCACATCAAATGGACACAGAATAAACTGGAAGAAAACTAGAATCACTCACACAGACAAATTCTGGAAGACAAGTAAAATCAATGAATCATTTTATATTAACACTACTAAACCTTCACTAAACAGATTCTAAATTAGAGGTGAGTAACCTGTGGCTATCACTGGTTGAATCTACAGAAAATTTCTCCTCCAATCAGAAATAGTGATAATCCAATCAATCATAACATGCTCTCCACAAGCTACCAGAACACTATGAAAGACCGACAACACCTACACACACACTAACCTGAAGACGAAAGAGTTTTGAAACGTCGCCCTCTAGGCTTGTATTTCCACAACAGGCAGTTGCCATCTATTCTACATAGTTTCATTAAAGATTTTCAATTTAAATGGTACACAGTGAAAGAAAACAAAAACAAAGGACAAGGTGGAAAACAGGTATGTACCTGTTTCCCTGGTACAGTTCACAGGATTGTGGAATAAAGACACAAAAAGATAAAGTGTAGATAGATAGCAAAAAAAGCTGAGTAAGTTAGGGATGAAAATGATAAAAAATAAAAATACCAAAAAAAAATAAATAAAAACTATGATTTCTCTAAACTAATTGCTATGCAACAAGGTAGTCCGAATTGCAGCACAAAATTGAAGAAATAATAAAAATAAAGAGAATCATAGCTGTACAATTAAAACAGGGAAAATATATATATGTAAAAATGGCTGGTTTGGTTTGAGAAAAAAATTTTTATGTAGAGGAGCTAACAACTATGTAACTGACAATGACCAAAGAAGGTCAAAACATTGTTCGCTCCTCTACATAAAACATTTTCTCAACCCAAACCATCCGTTTTTATAAGTGGGTTTTCTCGTCATCACTGAGGGATGGAAAAAATTTGCTTAATGGAACCTTCTCAAGAAGAGGGAATTAAAAGGAAAACAAGGAATGTAAACACTCATGAAACTCTTGGAAAGATGGGACAGGCTTAGCTGAAGTAAGGGAAGCAAGACACTGGGAATCTTAGGTCCAAGGTCAGAGAAGAACAACCCACCTGGTGCACATAGCATTAATGCCATTTCATATGGAAAGCATAGTAGTGTGGTTGAGTAACTATTATTATACATTCTTCTAATTCTTGAAAGTTCCTAAGAGACTAAACAAAAAAATGATGTATTGTTAAAGATACACTGTCTACTATTGTCTTATAATAAGTATAATTAATTATAGTGTTTTGCAAGATTAGAAAAGTTGTTCACACAATAACAATTGTTTTTATAACAAATGGCTTATATAAACAGTGTTCCAACCAATATGGTGTCCCAGATGGCTTAATAAGCTATGGATTGAACAAAACACATCATCAGCAATGGATCTGACAAACACAGTGTGACTGAAATACTATTATTTTTCAATCATCTAATTCTTGAAAATCACACAAGTGTATAGAAAGAACATTGAGTTAAAAATATAATAGGCTTAATACTGATGTCTTGTGATAACTAAAATAAATTAAACCTTTCAGCATAGGAAGACATGATTACTATCTGGTTGACCAAAGAAGCAAACTTATGCAACAAAAATACAGTAACTCAGTGTCATAAAAACTGGTTACAAAAAATGACTTTAATAACATCTTTCTAACACAAAGATTATTTACCTGTAGTACTTATATTCACTCAAACTGTGAATAGTTCAAGTGAAAAGTAATTTTCATTTTAAGTATAAAAGTTAACATGTTCTTAAATTGAAAATTATTTCCAATAATACTTACTTCCTCTCATACTACAGCTCTTAGTTGACTGCATGGATTTCTTTTCCTTTGCCCATCTGAGTATTAGCCTGATTTTTTCTAACTTTTTCAAGTCTTCTATTAGCCATTTAATTACTCTTGGCAATATATGTCTTGTGACACTCACCAACAATGCAATGCACCCTTGAATCTGGTGATATATTATATAAGCATCTCATGCAGATAATATTATTACTTTCATGAGACCAAATCAGTTTGCAGTCACTAACATCGACTCTTAGTGGGGAGTAGGGGTGGGAGTGTGTGAAAAGAGGTAAATATTATTGGAAATAAATTTTCAATTTTAAAAAAAGTTAACTTCCAAAACATATATACAGTGGAGTGCCATTAAGCCACGGACCAGTAAACCATGAAATCGCTTTACGTAGCTGTAGCAAGTCTTGTGAGCGAGGATTATCGCGGCTCACCGCTAATTTAAGGACGTGTAAAAACGCGGCTTACGAATTTAATCCTGGCTTTATAACTTCAAGGGGATATTTAAAAAGGATCTGCTTTAATTTGGGAAATAAATAAAATATATTACAATAGAAATTGACCGTTAATCTACCTTATCCGCTCTCTATGTCAGCTTTATGGAGGCCGCCATTGTTACCGAATCACACCTCTCCATACATTAAAGTTAATTCGCGGTAAATCCATGAAAAAAGTGATCAATAATTAAAGTATTATTTTTAATTCGATAATCCGATATAATGATCACGCAATGGCCCGGATGAGGCTCCTCGGCGGAGCTTTTGGCAA
Organism: Tachypleus tridentatus; assembly: GCF_004210375.1. Taxonomy (NCBI): domain Eukaryota; kingdom Metazoa; phylum Arthropoda; class Merostomata; order Xiphosura; family Limulidae; genus Tachypleus; species Tachypleus tridentatus. The sequence continues at coordinate 9,518,526 of NC_134832.1, read as the reverse complement.
CTTCGGCTTTTCAGTCACAAAGGTATAAGCCACAGTTAAGCAGGTTGACCCCCCCCAAATACCGCGGCTTAACGGCGCTCCACTGTACTTCTAGGCACACTACAGCTAGAATTCCACACTAATATGGTGGAGGAAGTAGTGTGGATATTATCCTTACATAATGTGTCTTTACAAACCATGGACATACCAAAAGAAGATAAGAGCCGACATTCAGAACTGGAATGCTTTTCACCTAAAACCTAAATCATGCTGGATGGACTTTCATGGGATTCATCACCACTGTTGCCCATGTCCAACCAAGGTAGCAGAGGTTCCACTCTGCAGTTGGGATTACAGTGCCATGGCTTTTAAATCCCATGAGAGAATATGGATTACAATATGTAATTGTGTATGTGTGTGTGTGCACGAGTGGATCCCAACCTGTAACTCTGGCTGTAGAATGGTCATTCCAAACCACTGGAACCATCAAGAGAAAGTAAGCAACACTGAAGTGGGTAAACCCTCTCCTCAACATGAAAGAATCTGCATTCCATACTCAACCTGAGGAAACAGAACTCATCCAGTTAGAAATTATGAACATTAATCCTCACTCCTCAACTTAAAGATTTCACTTGTCCCCAGAATTGCTCCTTCCCTATTGGAATTGAATGATTCCAACATTCTCTCATGTAAATCATCATGTTTCATTTCTCCACCAATAACAACATAACATACATGATACATGACTCTCTGTACACCTCTACTGAACTTTCTCCTCAAGATCTGGCAGAAGGCACAAGCATTAGTGCAAAGTGGGAAGAAAGGGTGGGAATCTTTGTGAGAAGAGGAAAGTAACTGTTGGAAACACATTTTCACTATAGAAAAATTATAAATTTAAATACAGTACTTCCTTCTATTCACAAAATTAACTAGAATCCTCCATTGATTAGATGGTGAGACCAGTGCTGGGATGCAACAGAAGTACCCCCTCAAAAGAATCTGAAGGATACGTTTGAAAATGAAACAATCAGTTCTGATGATCTGATGGGGGGAATCACACTTCTGAATCAGGTATACTCTTCACCCATCCATGAGATAAAGGTGGAAAAAGAGAGAAGCACACCTTAGTGGAATAGAACTGTAGCAGTATAGTGATCTTAATCATGTAAATATATATGTCTAAGTTAATCCTACAAAGTATAAAAACATGTAAAACAATAGAAACACACCTAAGTGTAGAGTGGCTAGAGTGCAATGGACCATACTCTGCAAGTCAACTACATGTAGCTGAAAACAGACATCCATGCAGAGGTATGATGAGAATTACACTGTCTGAACCTTAGTTTAGGAGACCAGGATGAATCTGGAACCCACATAACTCCTAAACATGATACAGATGTTAACATTTATCCATCAATCCTTGGGCCCAACATTTGGTATTGAAAGGATATCTATATAATACAAATCAACTGCCCCAGCAGCAAAACTAACCAGAACCACACAAAAAACATTTCTTCTTATCATGAAAACAACAGACACTGTTGGCTACATGTGGCATCCCATAAAGAAAAGACACATAAAAGTTGAAAATGGGAGGAATGGTAAATAGTTAGAGATACCATACTGGGTTGTAATTGAGACAAACGGGCAACAAAATTGGAAAGGATAGACTTATTGTTGTAGTGATGCAGCTTGTGCTTCCAAACTCTGAAATTGTGTCAGAGATGTGTAATTCCTGATAATAAAATGATGATAACTGGACGTGAATTAAGGTCACATCATGACCTAGAAGACCCCAACAACAGAGAAGTCACATAGATAAAGCCAGAGTCAAAAACAATAAGTAAACCAATGTGGAAGAAAGGAGTTTACGTCCTCAGGAAAACCCCCTCTGGATTTTGATGGAAAGCCTATGAGAGGAAATAAATGGTAGACATATTCTAAAAGAGTTATAAGGGTTAGTCAAAGTGGTTAGCATGTGCCGAAATATCTGGAGAAAAGGGGAAACTAAATAGGGATGGAATGATTGGTCACATAATAAGAAAGGATATCGTTCCCATAAAATATGGGGTAAAATCAAAATGTCACATACCTGAGAAACAATATTCAAAAATATTGTATAAGGTCTAAGTGAATCCTGTGAAGTGGCACAGAAAAGCATGGCAAAATTAGGAAGTAGAAATAGACAATCCAAGTCCTTGTCCACCTGAATAGGCTCTGCTTGTTTGGGAAAAAGAGGTTGGATGCAGAAACAAAGGATGACACATGTCACATTCAAAGCATATTACAGTTTCTTTGTGAGAGATGCACAATCTTCTGACAAAACTTTCATTCGGTGTGCAGTATACTGTAATCCTTGAGAAGAGACACAAATTATGATGTATATTTTAAAAAAGTTTAAACCTTTTAATTATGCATATTAAAATGTAACTAATACATAATCAAGATGTAATAGTAAGACCTAAGTACAATTTAAACTATCTTTATCACATATTTAGGTATGAAACAACTGTAAGTGCTATAATGTTTTAACTATTCATTTACAGAACTTTGAAAAGTACAAGTCAAAATGTTATGCAAGCATCTAAATGCACTCCTACTTAAATACCACTTTATTACTGATGATACACAGCAAATGTAGATAATTTTCATTGTTCATTTGTCACATGACATCTGAAGTTTTAAACAGTTTTTCTAAAGATTTATTTTGAATAAAGGAATTAATCTTAGATGAAATTAAAACCCAGATTATGACTAATTTTCCTCCCATATGCTGATTAATAAAGGTGTTTAATTAAGCTTTGAATGTAATACTGTGGCATGCACAGAAAAGCATGTAAAAGGACACTTGCTGTGAAAATATTAATATCACTGATCATTGAAGTGCATAAAGCACCCCCTAAAATACTGGATGGATCCCATTGAGGAATATCAGAACCTAGGGAGATGTCAGAAAAACAGAAACAAAAATCACTTCATTTTCTAAAAATAAAATTTTTGTCTTGTTTAACAGTATTGCAGAGAACTACATCACTGGTCTAATGATGATAGTAAAGTAAATTTAATGAAAGCTTGGTTTTACCACTGAAATCTAGTACTGTCAAAGAAACCTTATCACAAATGACAGTATTATATGCATCTCAAAATTATAAGTTTGCTGAAAACTGAAATTAAATGTAAGATAAATGGACACTAAAATCAAGTAGAGATGTATAAAATGTTGAAACTACTATTTCATAGATGTTATAGTTGAAGGGATTTGTCTTGGAAGCAACACACGTCTACACGACTTGTATCATTTTTTTAGACAAGAGATCCTTCTAGAATATAATGCAATATGAAGTAACAAAACTTTAAAATAATAAACCCAAAAAATGGTATAAATGATTAAGAAAACCACATCTTATCATAGCAGTTCTGATAAAAATAAACTTTGTCAAATGCTAATGTTCATGGATGTTACAGCATATGGAGAAAGTATTACCTTTCTACTTGTGGAGGTCAATAGCTTAATGATGATTAAATCATAGGTTGATGAAATACACATAGGATAGGAGCTTCATTCAAGTTTTCTCACATGCAAAAATCGTTACAGCAGTGGTACACGACAATAATTTTGTTATGCAGAGAGGTCTGGAGTTTAAAAACTTGTTTTTAGAACATTTTTAGATGTATTGATATTTTAACATTTCATTTACTTTCTGCATTTAAATCATACCTTTTGAAGGATTATACAACATGTAAAAATAACATTTCACAACACTTTTTTCTCTCACTGATCAGCCCAAATAATGAATTCTAATACTGAATGAAAAGTTTATTTGACACTGACTTACAGGAGAAAAAAAAGACAGATCTGAAAAGCTATTTTTATACACCTTTATTTTTGAGCTACAATAAATTAATTATCTCTCTCTCCATGGGGTTGGAAGAACTGACAGGATCTGCAACCATTTTGTACTCTGTGGTTTTTGTAATATAATTTTTGATACAGTATGAGTATCTTCACAAATGCTCGCTGACTTTGAATAAACATTACAAATTTTTGTACACAATAAGATTTTTACTGAAGATTAATCTGTGAATGTACTGTCTTTTTTTTAAAAGTTCTAGCACAAAGTGGTTTTCATGTTAAGATTAAAAATATTTTCCTTGCCTAAAAAATCTCAAATTTCATTTGCATAATCTCTAAAAGCTGCTTAATAAATTTCAAAAAAATCTTTCAGCAAAACTTTATATTTTATTTTATCTACTCTAACTCTATACAAGGTTGATCATATTGACCAAATATGTAACTACCAAAAAAAATCTAAAGTCTAAAACCACCATTTTTCTCTTCTAGAGAGTGACTTCAATATGTAACATGAAACTACAATATTTTATTCTAAATTTTTTTAATTTTGAAATGTATATACCTGTTTTTACTTACATTTTATTGCCCTTTGAACTATGTATAATATTCATGTCGTATAAGTTGTAAATAACTTGTTAAATGTGCAGCTCATATATTATTGAAGTACACAATGGATGATCTACACACAACCACATGTTGAAAACATTTTTTATTACTATTATTCTTTACTTCACCTCTTCTGGCCTAAAAAGTTTCCAATTTTTATATTTTACTTACTTTTATAAAATAAATATGAATGAAAAACAATAAATAAAGTAATTCCTGGGCTTTTTTTTTTTTTCTTGTTGCTGAATGTCAATGACAACCATATTTTTTATACTACAGTTAGTAAGGTAGTACTGCACTAAATTTTCTATTTGGTTAAATAATGCACAAAATAACAACATGCAAAAATCAGACAATTTCCTATAACAATTTTTCTGGGATTTCTAACAATGAGTGTGTGTTTTACAGCAAAGCCACATCGGGCTATCTGCTGAGCCCACTGATGAAAATCAAACCCCTCCTTTTAGCCCTGTAAATCCATAAACTTACCACTGTACTAGCAGGGGGCCAATGTAATAAGAGCAGTTATAAATTCACACAAGTTCATTAATGGATTTCCTGTGGGAATAAAATTTGAATTGATAGGATGAATGAGAATTCTCTGCACAGAAAACAATGCAATATAATATAACATTGTATTAAACACCATCAAAAAATACTGGCAATTTCTGAAAGAGAGAACATGACAGGTGGGCATGCCTCTGTAACCAAATAAAATTGAAAACTATGAAGATTGTGAATTGCATCAGTGATGATATTACAATGGGAAATTTACATTAAATTTAATACTACTTGGAGGGATTGCAACTAAAAGAAGATGGGATGCCTAGAGAGAATGTAACTATTCTCATACTAGGAGATATTCAAATTGTTTTTATTTAAACATCACTTTTAAAACTAAAAACCAAAAACTCATATACTATCAAAATTTGGACTATCAGCTATATTTTTATACCAAGTTTATTCACATACCATGACATACTTAACATTTTCCTACTCTAAAATAACATATTTATGAGATTCTTACCTCCAATCACAGAATAGCTTTTCTTGACTTGTACAGCCAATTTTTGCTTGCCACTAGCTTTGACATTCCCATCTACCCTCAAGTGTTTTCATATAAAGCAACTACATGAAAGTATGCAAATGAGCATGCAACAACCCTCTACTAATAGGACCACAACAAAATTCCTTGAACACTTGATTCCCTACACAAAGCTTAGCCCAACTTCAACATTCAGCAACAAAAAATGGCACCAAGGAAGGAAAGGTTGGAAGTATGAGGTAAAAATATATTGGAAATATATTTTCAGAGTAGCAAAATATTAATTTATGATACAATATCTTACCTCCTCTCACAAAATAGCTAGAATCACACAATGACCTGATGGAAGGACTACTGTGTATCTGGATGAGCTCTAATCAGAAAGTGCAAAAAGGAAAGTCATGGAGTTTGAATAAAAAAGCTGCACATTCTATAAGCCAGGTGTACTCTGTGTGTAAAAATGATGTGTTGCAATACAGGTGGAATCATAGGAAAGAGGAAATGAAGGGAAAATGGAATGAAGATGAATGCTCAAAGCTCATTGTCAAAAAGCCAGGTGAGGAAAGAAGTAAAGTACATGAGAGTAGGACTAGATGGAGGAAAAATAAGAATACCAATGACAATAGACATAGTACTTATACTAGAATGGGAAATCAGGATAGAAAACTCCACAGAAAATCTGGCCTATCTGGTAAGGGACTGAACAAAAGTCACACACAGAGTGTAGGAATGGATGGAAGTAGCACACCCAAGTGAGGAAGTCCAAAAAAAAGTGGATGAGAAGGGAAGAGGATGTGTCAGTATGAGTGGGTGCAGAAGTGAAAAACTACAGCTGTTTTGGTGAAAATAGTGTCACCAAAAGGGCACATGGAAGGAGACAGATTGGGTATAAGAATTGATGTAAAGGGACCCTCAAAACCTGACTAAAGACATCAATAACTACACCCAAAGTATGTAGAATTGTGAACCAAAACCTGGGAAACCTGGAATACAGTTGGATAGCAAATGTATCCAGTTCTGGAAAATCACACTAGGAAAACAGCCAGCCAATAGTCATTGTGTTGAGGAACCACATAAAGGGAAGAAAGATGAATAGGGGTTTCTAAGGGATTCCAGATGAGTAAGAATAGTGAAGTCTATTGAAGAGGTTACATTTGGGCTCCAAAAAAGTCCATGCCCCAAAAGAGGAGTTAGAACCTCTCATGTAACTGGGAAAGAAGAGAAAACAGTTCAAACCAGAAGCTCCATAGAATGCCAGCAAAGAGAAGAAAAGTGGGCCCAGATGAAAAAGGAATTCAAAAATACCCTGCAATGAATAAGATGTTGAATGTGAAAGAGGAAGGACTTCTCCACTTTGAATAGCCAACCTTCCTGTGCAACCTCCTGAAAAAAACAAAACCTGCAAAGGAGTTAAAAGCAGCCAATCATCTATATAATGATGGAAATGAAGGCTTCTTCAAAATAAAAGACTGGCAAAGGCAAAGCCCTAAAAAAATGTAGAGAGACAAAGCTAGCATAAATAGAAGAGACCAGAAGTGGTAGATGGAACCATGATGGGCAAAACAAAGACAAATGGGGATACTAGGAACATAGAAATGTAGAAGGAATTATCTAAGACATCTGATTTCATCATCCAAAGATCAGCAGTGAAAGCCCATCGAAGAGATACATAGTTCCATGGTGAACAAAGGGTAGACAGATCAATAAGACAGGGCACCAGTCCCTCGTCTTACTGAGGACTGTAGATGAACAGGAATAGAAATCTGACTAAGAAAATCTGTTGTAAAGCACCATAGTGAAAAAGACCCAGAACTATATTTGAAAGATGCTGGTTGGAAATGGAATCCCAAGGAGTGGAGAAGAATATATGATGAGAGGAGTGGGAGAGCAGAAACAAAAAATGAAACCTTCAGAAAGAAGCTGCAAAACTAAAGGAAGAGTAATGAAGGACTCATAAACAGTGGCAGAGTGCAAAACCCTGGTCCCCACTTGTACCACCAGGGTGATAAAGCCATCAACAAACAAACTAATAATGAGCCTTGGGAGATCCATGGCACAGGCACTGTTAACCCAATCCACTAGGGTATTTTTTACTACGTATGACACAAAGTTTTAGTGTCTTACATTTAAATTTTTATTGAACTACTTTTTGTTTATATTATTCCAATTATAACAACAAAAATTCTTAGCTAATAATCCATATTTTAATAGTATACAAGTAACATTTAAAAAATCCTGAATTTCCTCTAGTTTGACATATGTGACAAATTTTCTTAGCATGTCATCATCTCTATTTTATCCATCACCCCTTGAAAAAGTACAAAATTAAAGGTAAATTACCCAATATAAAATTTTCATTGCTCACATAAACAACATTTATTATAGTCTTATTATTATAACTTTGTATGGTTACAGAGCTACCAAACAAAAAATTAGAACCCAACTGTCACATTCTCTCTTTCATAATTCCTTAATCAGATCAAATCAGAACTGCAGCAGGTATTCCAATTTAACACTTTGCACCTCAGAAAGAAATGCAAAGCAATCGAGGGCACTCAGAAGAGACCTTCTATTCACCCTACTTACGAAGTTAAATTTTGCTGGGCTAGTGATTAAGAGCTAAACCAAAAGAATGTTAAGAATACCAGATTATGCTACAGGCTGGTGACAAAGGTCTGTTGGTGGTCTGTGAGAGGTTAAATAATGACCCCCCCCCCCCCACAAAAACACAAGAGAATAGGGATATGTAAATCCAAAAACCTCAGAATTTGCTGTGGGAGGAAGTGGGAGTACCTGAGAAAACCCACTTTCACTTTTTTTTCTTGTTGGTCACAAAGTCAGTCAGATGTACCACTGCCATTTTGAGTTAGGTTAGAGAAAATAATAAAATATGAGGTTTTAGGGATTACACAATGAAAGCTTGAAATATTTGATACAAGGAAAAGTATTTTTAATGTTAACATGAAAATTACTTTGCACACAGAGACTATTCAAAACAAATACTCAGTATATCAAAAACACTTCACTAAAAAGTATGATTTTATGTTAGGCTTATATTCAGTAAAATACTACAAACTTTTGTGAACATATACACATTATATTGAAAGTTATAAGCATTAAATCTAAATGGACTTTAAATGAGGGAAATATGAAACATGGGAATAGATTCAGGATGGATTAGAGAGAAATAGAAAGCCAATGAGGGACAGAAGGTGTGTGCAAATATACAGATTCGACTCTGGTCTCCAACAAGTCAGAAAGACCCTCAAAAGCAATTGCGCCTTAAAAAGAAAACAATGTGCAAGACCTATAAGAAGGGTTGAGGCAAATGAACACAATAAAAGGATATTCTGTCCCAAGAAATCCCAACAATTGCTATGTGAGTAGTGAAAAGGTGGAATAGGACAACTGTACAAGAAGATAGAAAGTAAACAGGGCATGAATTACCACTGAAAACCTCTCATCAGAGGGACAATTAAGTTGAGCTAAGCTGTATAGAGGGAAACAGCTGTGTAAGAGTTGTCATATGTTCATTTTCATGCTATTTCACATCTGTCTCACATGAAAACTGTAAGGGTAAGTGGGTATATCAGGGATAGCAACAAGTGAAAATGTGCACAAACAGAAAGCAGTGCAAGAATCCTGTGAGAAGAGGCATGATATTGTATTAGTAAAAGTAGTTTATTAAATTTTGAAATGTAACTCAGTAAAACTTCTTGACATGCAGAGAAAAATATTAATGTGGCAAGAGGGTTAAAGAGGAATGAGAAAAACTTAACTGCCCATTTTATATAGCAAATAATAATAAAAACAGAGTATTTTATATAAAAATAATTTTAGATCCTTTAACATGTTGTTACAGCTCATCAAGTCATGCCCTATCTGACCCCTATGCATCTTGACAATAACCTTGGAACTTAATTTCCATTTTTAAAAGGATCCAGCATAAAAATGACATGTTTAACATTTACTTTTCTTCACTGCATATTTTCCATTAGTCATCTTAAAGTCAACTTGCACAGAAAGCTGTAAATACTGCATCTGGCAATTTGACCAATATGGCTTATAGACAAATACTTATTTTATTAAAAACATTTCACTAAAAAGTATGATTTTCTTCACTGTATATTTTCTATTAGTCATCTGGTTTCACAGTGTCTGACTTAAAGTCCAATTGCACAGAAAGCTGTAAGTACTACATCTGGCAATTTGACCAATATGGCTTTGTAGAGAATAGCAGGAATACCTCTTTTATCTTCCAGATGCTTTGCTTTAAGGCATACAATGGTTGAATGAATATGTCATGGAAAAAAAAAAACTTGCATACACAAATGATTTATTTCGTTTTCTCATACAGTGTTCCTTGTTGTTTACACTGTGTTTCATTGCCTGGGTCACATGAATAGGTTTCTGTTACCAACTTTCGAGTCAGTGTATCCTCACCTACTAAAAGGAACTGCACTTTTTTTATAACATCTAGGCTATGACTTGTTGAAAGTCTGGATGATCCTTATGCCCAAAAGTTGATAAATATTCTTTGGGTTTTCAATGTTAGAATATCCATTGCAATTAATGATCTGAACATATTTTTATGACTGTATATGACCATTTTCTTACATAGCCTTTCCACAGATGACCAATTTTTGAAAGGATAGCACTACATACGAAACACTTAACATTGTAAAAATGTAGTTCTGATACATACCTTTCTATTATAGTTTTATGATACTTGTGGTTGTTACCTAATTTGTTTATTTGCATATTCAAAATTGTTTTAATATAACACATTCAAGGCTATTATTTTTATGCAAGTTCTTTGCTATTCACATAAAAAGCAACCCATAAAAAATTACTCAAGCACCTATTAACCTCTTCATAACCATGAAATTATCTTTACAAGTAATTATACCATGATTTTTTATCATATATGCATGTTTACAAAATTTTGCAGGTTACCGGTAAACATTATAAAACTTTCACACAAAATATCTGGTTTTCAAATTAAGTTTCAAGCTCTTTTAATTAAAAATTTTCTTGTGAATATTTTTTTCTTTCAGAATGTTAAATATCCAATATGCAAAGTAGTTTTCATTTTATGATTAAAAATACTTTTATACATCAAAATCTTTTCAGACTCCTTATGTGAAATCTTTATAAGTTCCTGATGATTAGCAAGCTTTTCTTAAAAAAACTTTATATTTTATCTGTTATTTTCACTACAGATTTGAAATCTCTGTAAAGATTCAGTTGATCTAACGAATCTCATAACCACATTAAAAATTAGGAAATAAATATAAAGTATGTTTTTTTTCTTTCTACAATAACTATAAATTATAAGATGAAAAACAATGATGTTTGTCTAAATAGCTTAAATTCATAACATTAACATTTATACATTTTTATCATATTGACCTTCCATTCTTGCCTGGATAACATTACAGATGCTGTACTAACACAGTTCACATGCACTCATGCTATCATATCCAATAGTATGAAAGTGACCTGTCTTGGATGTGCTTTAGTGGACTAGTATTTTGTAAAATACTGTCACATTTCAATTATTATACATTATATATGTATATACATTATTACAATTTACAAATAAGATCTTTAACTTATGTTTTTCCAAACATAGAACAGTAAACAAAGTAAATCAAACAATTATCTCTTTATTTATGACATCTGAACATGGTTGCTAAGCCTTGAAAAATTTAACACATGGAGAAGGTGAAACAAAATAATTTTATTTAGGTTTATGTATGTAGTGGAATAACCAAAAAAGTTGATACCATAAAATTTCATTATAATTTATCAAGTTTAGTAATTATGCTGTATTTGAGTCTAAAATATTATATGAAATTTTGAACAGGCTAAAGACTCAACTTACCAGCATGAAAATGTCTTGAAACAAAAAAAGCTGTTATATTTGAAAATGGCTAAGAAAACCATCTGGGGAATTCTAAGCTTTTAGTTGATTAGGAGCATTTTTAAAAAGGAAAACAGGTGATAGGGTTCATTGTATTTAATTCAGTACATAAGTGATATCTCAGCACATAGAAAATAATTTAAACCAGTTCTACATTGAACAAACTACAGAGCACCCAAAAATCAGTGTTTAGGTGTGTATTTTAAAATTCAAATTAAGAAATTAAATAATGTATATATGAAAATTTAAATTATAATCTACAGATTGATACTAAATTTAATGACATAAGTTCCAAAAACAGTTGTTTAATAAAATTTTGAATGCAAATCAACAAAGGAGGTGACATGGCCTCTAATCCATGATATGTATGAAATGAATTATTACAAAATGTTAATGCTGATATAAGCACCAAATGTGAGTTATAGCTTTTTAATCATTAATTTATAATATATATTTTTATAACTTAAAATTTGAGCGCTTCGTTGTATGGTTACAAAAAAGTTTTTAAATTAGTTTATTTGCAATTTAAAACACAGAATTTCAAATATTAATGATAGTGGAAAACTGGTAAAAATAGTATAGCTTTTCAATCAAAGATTAATATTAAACTTTGCACATCACGAGGTGCATCACTAATGCCTAGAATGCATGAGTTGATTATAATACAAAACTTGTTTCTATGGATGTAAATTTTCAAAATGAGAATAACATCTGATAATTATCTGTACACATGTTGTATGTATCAAACCAGAAGTAACTTGTGGAAGAAATAAAAGCATTTCAATTTTAAGCTACTTTGCCATATTAATCTATACGAGACACATTCTCCTCAAATACTATCTAGAGTTTTCATTATGCTGATAATGAAGGATTTATTTCTGAAACAATGAATCTTGGGATGCTTTGGTACTGTTTATCATCATCCAGTTGATATGGAAAAGTCTTAATAGAGAAAACACCGTCTTACCTTGTAGAGTTCTTCCTAAGCCTTGTCCCGTCTTCCACCCATGTTTCTGCAGTAGTCGGTACCCCAGATTATCCTAATGCAAAGAGGTGGAAACCCAAACAAAACCCCAAAGTAGAAACAGTCTTCTAAGTAGATTATTTAATACTACATTTCACCCCTTCCCTCATCAAATTGTAGTTTATAGGTTCAAAAATATGCTCCTGTGTTGCAAGATTTATGGTATTTCTGGTAAAAAGAAATTATTTTGATCTTTAAAGTACACTTACATGGATCTTTACTTTAAACTAACAAAAATGTGATTGATAACCACCTGTATGACAAAAGTTAACACTTTCCTAAACACTGCTGACACTATAACTATTTCTTGATCTCCAGTGTTTCCACTGTATGCACTGACAATGCTTGCTCCAGTCTTTTATATCCCACTCAAATGCCTTAGACAAATTCCAATTTACAAATTTCTCTGTCAACTTTAATATGCCCTCTGTCTAGGTACTGTATACTAGCCCCTAGTCTAGATAGTGTAAACACTTTTTTGAGATGTAAACCAGTGTTTAGTGGAGAGGTAGGGCACGTGCATGTCAGTGGAGGTATTACAGGAAATACATTTTCATTTCAAGAAAATTCTAACTTCCAGCACCTACCACCTGCTGACACTTGAGCTCAAATCCTACCCTGAAATGGCTGAGGGGTCACAGTGCTGGCAGGATCCATACATAAAATAACTGCATAGAACAGGAATGTACAAAGAGAAAACTTGGTACAAGCATGGGGAAGCTGCACTACATCCAAACAGATATAATCTTCACCTCGAAGCTAGTCCCTTTATCAAAGGTGAAATAGGATACATGCAACCATCAATTAGTTAAGCCCCAACTGGATAGCCATAGTACACAACTCAGGATTGGAATCAAAGGGTTGTAATATCTATATCCTACATTGAGACAGGAATGTACAAAGAGAAAACTTGGTGTAAGCATGGGGAAGCTGCACTACATCCAAACAGATATGATCTTCACCTGGAAGCTAGTTCTTGTGTCAAAGATGAAATAGAATACAAGTAACCATCGATATAGCTCAGCCCCAACTGGATAGCCACAGTACACAACTCATGATTGGAATTAAAGAGTCGTAGTATCTATATCCTAAGTTGGTGGCTACAGTTATTGGCCTACAATGTTATATACACATACTGTAATTGAATCTCAACCTGTAGCTACACAGTGATTCATTTCGCACCACAATGAGAAAGTAAGCAACACCTAAGTGGACAAACTTTCTCCTCCACCTGAAGAAGTCCAAAAAGCAACACTACAGGCTGGGAATGATGGGATTGGTGTGCCATACTCAACCAAAGGAACAGAACTTGTCCATACAAGAATTATGAACATTCATTCTCACTTCCCAACCAAGAGGACAAGGAATATTTCACTTATCCCTGAAATTACAGAGGGAATGCAGAACCTGTACTCAATCAAAGACCCAGGATGAAACCACATTGTGATCAGAATTATAAGGAAATAGTGGACCACTTTCCATGACCAATAGACTAAAATGACATTGACCAAATAGAAAAGCAATGCTCTCCTAAGCCATAAAGCTTCATGTCAAATCTGAAAAACAACTATGAGTAGGCTCTTGTTGAGGTTGGTGCCACTCCAACTGTCATCTGGGAAAAACATCCAGGGACTCTAGTAGGAGGACCCCCAACTTGGCCCGCTTCTCCAAGAGCAAAGGAATATGCTCAAACACTTTGGAGAATAGGTCTCTGTATGCCACCCTAACAACTGGAAACTAGGGGTGGTAAAGACTCCTCAGCTTCACTAGTAAAATCTTGAGGGGGAGAAAGTAAATGTGATTGGGAGTCCTGAAGAACAGTGTTCTGGAAACTGTGAAAAAGGTGAACCAAGTTCCCTACAGGTTTATAGCAAACTGATCCAAATTTATTCAACCTGAAGATTGGCTAAAGATTCTTTTAGCTTAACTCATGATTGTCCATGAGTGGTATTCATTATATGGTAATAGCATCCAGTAGGTTCATAGATGGTATTATGGAACACCCCATTTCAACAGAGCCTGTTACAACCTACATGAATTATTGTGAAAGTGGTTCCCAGTGCAGAATTGAGAAGAGAAAGCATACCTGCTTTGGCAACACTTACCACTCATTGGGATACAACAAAAAATAAAGAGACCCAGTAAATAAGGGTATATGACTAGTTAAAGTCTAAAATATGTGGTAAAACTTGTTACAGGGAGTACTAAAAAACCTTCAGAAGAAGATATTGCCAGTTCATGCAAGTAATGAGATGGGAAAGTATTAGTAGTCCACATACTGTCCTGCACAATGTCTTCCAAAAGATAATGGAAACAGGCAGTTAATGATTGAGATACAACAAATCTGATGAGACACGACACACAAAAGATTTCTCTTCTGTTACAACAAACCATTGAGTGAATAATCAGTTTCTAGTACCTCAAAAGAAGTTAGTATTAGTCACATATTACTTGAGCGCCCTGATAAGACATAACAAATGACTGGGATTGGAGCAATCATAAAGGTGAGAAATGGCTGGCAAATGAATTAGTGAGGAGGATTTTTTCCCTTCCCTGACTGCCAGAGTATCAAAAGAAAAGACCTATCAGGAAAGAGCAGGATAAAGTTAAATGCTCAAAATGATAATAAGCCAATGCATGTAAACCAACTTTAAATCCCAATTTGGTAACTGAAAAGATCATTTGGGCTGAATAACATATTAAAAAATTTGAGTAGATCTGACAGAACTGGGATTTCAGAAAAACCTTCCAATATTTATAATATCTAAAAATAGTGGAAAAGGCTGCTTTATATAAATTCAGGATAGATGAAGCAAGCCCCTTCTCAAATACCTCAGTCAGAAAACAGGATACAACAAATAATTGTTGGTGAAAAAGATTAAACCTCCTTTCAATACACCACTGATAATAATATTCCATTTCCACTGATAAATGATAATGGTTGGTGTACAGAGAGATTTAATTAAGTATGAAGAAACCTCAAAAGATAAACCCAAATGACAGGTCTGAACACTTCTACTGCTGAAGCTTGAGGATGAGATATTGGACACCAAAATGACTGCAATTTATAATTACAATGAGTCGCAGAGAACTGAGAGTAAATCCATTGAAAAACCTTGTGATGAACATTCATTCTATTGGAAAAATCTGGTTTAAATTGATACAAGTGATTTACAATTAAATTCAGCACTCCTGGAACATAAGCTAAAAGATACAACAGGAATGAGCCCAGTAGAAAAGATCCAAGATACAAAAACAAAAAGAACTGTCAGAATGCATAATAACAATTTCTCCCTTCAAAAGAGATTTTGAACCATTGTCTACTGAATACATAGTACACTCATTTCCTGTCCAAATATCCTGAAACTCCTGACCTAAAAAATAAGTTCCCCAGCCCTAAAGAAATGCAGGGACAAAGTAGTGGAATGGGTACTCCAAATGACGACGCTACTCCTGAGTAATGAGACAGGATAGTTCAAAGGAATGGAATGCATGATTCATTGGTCATGCAGTGACCATTGAAGGGGTCTCAAGTGGGCTCAAACGAAAGGAAAGAGAGGTTCAAGAAATGCCCACATTCCCTAAAATGAGAGAACCATATGTGCAATAGGGTGAAGTACAAGCCTGATAGCCTGTTCCACGGCTTGAAAAAGGGTTGGTTGAGTGTAACTTAAATGAGTATTGAAAAACATACCTAAATGGCTGAAAATACTGCATCAGCAACAAAAGTGATTTCTCCAATCTGATAAGGAAGCCACTTTTATGGCTTCTGAAAGGTAAATCTTAGAATGCTGTTATGCTAATTGATTGGATGGAGCCAGTCACCCATACAATGATGAATGCAGGTGATAAAGAAAAGACTTGAACAACCCTGCAAAACAAACAAGCTTCTGCTGTAAGAGCCTAGAACTGTTGCACCTGACCCTTGAAGATTCAGCTGTAGAAATATAGAGATAATTGTCTGTAACACCAAACTTGGTCATCCAGAGCCCTGTTGATCAAAGTGTCATCATAGGGTAAGAAAAAATCTATAGTGAAACAAGGAGACTCTACAAACTGACCCAAAATAGATCAATAATTGGATGTCAATATCCTATTTTTTTGGAGACAATGAATAAATGGAAATAAAATCCCAAAATAATAGGACTGACCCCCTTCTACTGCATTTCTGATTAACAACTCTTTTATGGCCTGGATCTGTTGGAGGTGAAAAGGCAATAGGATGAGCAGACGGTGGAAGAGGTGATATGAACTCAATAACCATTCCTAAAGCCAGAACTTGGAATACCCATGAAGAGCTCCAAACATCCAGAATGTGATGTAATTATGCACCCACTGCTTCCCCTGGGATAGTCACCAGTTCATGTGAACCACAGATCAAGAACCAAAATGGACCCTATTATGAGAACCAACAGACGTAGGAACTGAAAGAGGAGACCAGACAACTCTGTAGGCAAATCTAAATTACAGCCAAAAAAGTGAGAAGCCAAGAAAGATAAAGAAAGTAAACAAGCAGAATAAATTTGGGATTTTAACATCTCGGGAACCCCAACAAATAAAATTAAAAAAAAATCAAAAAGCTCCCTGTAACTTCCTGAAGGTAGAAGACAGTAAATGAATGCTTTCTAAAAGTGTCTCTAACCAACAACAGACCAACCAGGAGACCAAAGACAGAATATAAGAAGACTATCTGACTATAGATTAAGTCAGCAAAACGATCAACTCATCCACAAATTGCTAAATGAAATATTAATAAGCTTCCAACAAAAGACAGATTGAGGATAAATACCCCAAGACAGTAGTGAGTGTAAGATGAATGTGATAAAATTGTAACAGATTTAAAAGTGATCACAGGTTCCACTCTGGACACCCAAAGATCCAAAATACGATCCATCCATTGAAACTTTAAATAGGCCTTCCTGTGGTGATAATAAGCCAAAGTATGTCGATCCAATAAATGTGTGGGACAAAGCATAGCTATCCTATCATGTAACTGAGTGACATACCTCTCAGTATGAACAGCAATATCAGGAGAAGAAAAACAAGTAGTCACTTAATGCTCTTTCTGCTAACAATGAAGAGTATCAAAATCAATAGGAAAGGTCTCCAACACCTCAAAAACTATAAACCAACTGAAGAAATTTTCCACCATAGAAGTAGCTGCTCAAAACAATCATTTGTTGAGGTTAGTTTAGTGAAAGAAGGGGTCAGAAAGAGTGAGCATAAATTATTGCTAGTTGTTCCTGAGTCATTTGAAAAAGCCATCTAAAAAGCCCCAGGGAGACACTCTTACATCCTTGGTCCACCTATACATCTTGGTACAAATTATATAATGTCCAGCCTCAACTGAGTGTGACACCTCCCCTAGATGCTAAGAAGCACCCAATTGCAGAGGTAGAAGAGAAGAGGTCTGATTAACCTCTGTAGTAGAAATATAAACTTGGGAATTCATACCTGTTGAATGTTTTGTATTATTAATTTTAAATAATGTATAATTATAGAGAGAAAAGCAATGACAGAAATGACTACCTCATTCATATTCACAACAAAAATAGTAAATAAACACAACATTCCTGTTGACAGAAACACCAAATTCTTTAAGAAAAAGTGATTACATTATCAGTATGAGGTGCTTATATATAGTGACTGGATAGAGGGTGCTCTGAAGTTGGCATAGAACTTATGCACATTAGAATTTGCCTAAGAAATAGCTACAGTGTCAGAACTTTCATAGTAACAAAAGTTGAATGTCTTTTAACTACAAAAGAAGAATAAAAACAACATTTCTAACACCACTTTCAAATCCAATTTCTCATATGGCAACTGTCTCAGTGTTCATACATAAATGACTAAACACTTAAGCCAAAAACAACTAGAAGTGTTTTGTACTCATACACTAGATTTAACCCAAAAAATTATAAATAATTTTTTTAAATAAAAGGATAATTTTACATGAATATTTTTTAAAAATAAGAACTAAATCCACCATAACACCTCTGGCACTAGAATGATGCTTATGTGATCAGTCAATTTTAGTATTTTCAAAGTGAGCTATCTTTCTTTCAAGTAATTCAGCTTCAAACTTTTTAATGAAGAAAAAATCCTCAAATGATGCTACAAACATATTAAAAGAGAATACCATGATGTGAGGTTTGGATAATTCAACCAAGTTAGGTTAATAATAAAGAGAATTTTTCAGATCTCTTTCAACTTCCTGTTTAATTTCAAATACAACAAACAATATAAACAGATTTTACTAAAAATATAAGCTGAAACTCCTACCTTAGATTTAACATGTTTTGTAAAATTAAATTATTCATTTCTTGACTAACAAATTTAACATTAACACAATTGTACTCAGAATTACATGGGAAACTTTAAGAAATGAAACATGTACATAGTACACTCATACAGTGTTTTTAATACAAGCATAAATACACTCCAGATGGTTTGCATCTCCACTTGTGCATGTTAGGAAGGATAATAAACAATTTAATCTTCCTTCTGAACAAAAAAAACACATACACTAAAACTGCTGCATATATGACTACAGAATAATTAAAATATGAAGAAAAAACAGATTAGAGTATAATTCAACAATGTAGTAATTGTTTGTGTAACTATTCTGATAAGCATTGTTTATATACACTTTACAATATCAGTTGGAAGAAAGAAAAATAATGGACCTACAATGCTACAGCTTTTTTTTTAAGAACAAGGTAAATTGATGAATCTTCAAGGAAAGCAACTAGTCATTTGATGTGAACTTGTTAAGCACTATATATTGTTTTTAATACTGTTTCAAACCAATAAACAATTAAGATTTTAATCACCAAAGTTCTATTGGGTTTTAGTTTATCAGAAAGCAAACAGTGAGAAATACGTATTTGTTAAAGAACTACTGTCAAATGTATGATAATTATTTGAAGTTTTATAGAATGTGAAGAAAGGGAATTGCAATTTTATTTTCAACTAGAGTAGACTTAAAATGAACAAAATTAAATCTATGGTACAATGTAGAGTTTTGTTTTTGTTTAATATTTAATAAAAAATAGCAACATTACCATACAATAGATAGATAACTATTATCAATTCATCTTTTCTACAATTAACAAATATGACACAACATTTAAAGTTAATTCTCATATACAGCCAAGTATTGTGGAACTCGTTCTGTTGTTTAAATGAATGAGATTGATTATTTTAGATTAAGTAATTCATGTCTATTCTAATGTCATTTTACATACATTATTTCACCAAACATTTACATGTCAGAAAGACTGCTGATAGTGATACCACAAATGTAATAATATTAACTCAAATACTATCTGGACCTAATTTATTTCTTCTAACAAATTAAGCCTTTAATGCTTTTATAATACACCATAAAAACATTTCTTGAGAATGTTTCAGTATTTCCATGTAAAATCACACAAAGAACTATATGCAAATAGCAATCTAATTTTGAACTGACAGACTAAAAGAATACTGCTAATCAATAGCCTTTACTACTAACATTCAAGCTACTCTTGTCTAAGCAGATAACATGATTTATCTGTTACTTTTACAGTGTGCTTACCAGGCCATAAGTGCAGACTGAGCTTTTGCAAACCATGAAATAAATTTGCAAATGGCAAAGACCAACACCAAATTAAATATATCATAATGAATTAATAAGTTTTTCACTTAATATAATTATGTCTTAATGGCATTCAGATGTACTAGTTTGATTCCTTCAAACTGTCATGTGTGTTATTAATGTACAATGAATTAGGAAACTAACTGGTAAAGAAAGTGAAATATGTTTATTTATCTAAATTTACATAATTTCAAGTTATGATTTTCAAAGTAAACAGGTTAAACAAAAAGGTAATTACTGTTCATTCAATTTTAATTTTTCTGACTGTCTTAACACGTTATATGTGGTGTCACTAAGCATTTCTCTTTTTTATCAGTTATTCACTAAACACTTTAACCACAGAAATCTAAAATCTAAAAATAATGTATCCAAATTATAGATATGTTAATTAGTAGCATCAAATTCTCTTTTTACAACAGGGTAAATATCAGGTAGGTTCCCTTTCCCCAACAACAATGGGAAACTTTGTTCAAAAGTTTAAAGCACAAAACAAATTAATATACAAAATAAGATAACCAAAAATGTATAATAAAGTTTAAAACAAAAAGATACTGAAGAATAAATTAATACAGCAGAAATAAACAGAAAATACTTGACGGTACTTATATGTGTAATTTTCATTAATTAAATGTTTCAAATAAAATTAACATTTTATTAATTAATTATGTATATGCAAGTACATCAGCTTAAAGCACAATATTAAATCTTAATTTTCTATTATGCTATGGAAATAAAATAATATAAATGCTTCATACATATTAATATTGTTTTTAAGATGTTTGGCATTCATGTTTTTCAAGATGAAAATATTCAAACTACTTAATTGTGATGCACTTGTTTTAACGTTTCATAAAATGTCAAATATTTGATGGAATATATAGTGCATGTTAAAATATTCAAAATTTAAATCGTTGCCATATTTTTACAAACTACATAATGATAGTGCTTTCATATTCAGGTTCCAATGGCACAAGCAGATGAGAATGGTAACAGGTTAACCTCCAGCTAACAGCTAAGTATCTGCCATACAACTGGGCAGACTGGAACAAGTGGGTTTAAGTGTCTTGCTCAGGAGCATGATGAAAGTTAGCCTCAAATTTACAATCACCCAACTACAAGTACAAATAGCAAACTCACTTAGCTATTTTGCCCTATACAATGCACGTAGCACTATTTAATTACAACTGTATGGCATCATTTACAAGCCTAACATATATAAATATACAACTGATAAGGAATCCTTTCTGGTAATTGGAACCATTACCTGTACGATTTCCTAAGCTATGCTTAAACTAGGCCAGGCCTACCTCTGAAATAGGTTGAGACATGGATGACTGTTCCAGTTCAAGTAATCCATCATCATAACTATCTATGTTTTTGCCCTGTAGAAAACAATTTTCAAGTAATTAAAGGAAAGTTAAATATTTTTACTTATTCCTATTTAATGGTAAACTTAAACACTACATGCACAGGGTAGTTCATCAGATTAAGCCTAGAAAGATAATGTTTACTATAAATTTTTTAATTACTAATGTATTTAATTACAAGTATGTTGTACACACACACACAAAAAATCAGAATTTTTAATAAAATACTTCTACTAAAGATTGACTCTGAACTTACTCTAAGTTATATTCTGTAAAACGTGATTTTCATTGAGATAAAAACTTTTTGAACCTTGCAGTTCCATATTTCATTTACAGAACTTCTTAAATTAATACAAAATCTTCTGGTAAAATTATATATGTAAAAATGGCTCGTTTAGGTTGAGAAAATTTTTATGTAGAGGAGCGAACAACGTTTTGACCTTTGGTCATCGTCAAGTTCACAAAGAAAGAAAATAGGTAACTGACCAACAGCTGACCACTGGACTATACATTCCTTGGGACTCAGAACATGAAACAAAACAAAAACTCAACATATTAAGAAACCAAATAAACATAGCCATAAAACTATGTTCACCAGATAAAATTAACGATGAATTAGACACAATAAAACAATACTTCACAACATCAGTAAGTTTCCTCCACAAACTGTACAAAACATATGCACACACCTAGACAAAAAAGCAAAATCAACTAACAAAAGTAAATGTATCCCATGAATCAAAAATCACAAAACCATATACTGCTGCATACCATACATTCCCAACATTAGCAGAAAAATAACCAACATTTGGCAAAAACTAGTAACAATATGACATTCCAGTTAATACCAAATTTATTCAAAAACCAGGCATGAAACTAAAGTCTATACTATGTAAAAACTACACTGACAAACACCACACCAACATTATTTATAAAATACAATGTGATAACTGCCACGACTTCTATATTAGAGAAACAAGTAGAAAAATGGAAACCAGATTCAAAGAACATACAAAGTCACCTTCACATGTTTTCAAACACTGTGAGTCAAGTAAACACAACATAACCATAGAAAACACCCAAATACTAAACAAAGAAACAAACATAAACAAATGCAAAATTAAAGAAGCCTTACTTATACAACAACTCAAGCCCAAAATAAACCAATACAAAGGAACACCTTTATTAATAAATATAATCAAACATCTAAGCATGCCCTCTGCATTCCTACACTCAGTTACACAACCCCCCTTCAAACACGTGGTCAGCTATCAGTTAGTTACCCCTTTCTTTCTTTGTGAACCTGACAATGACCGAAGAATGTCGAAACGAAGGTCTACATAAACATTTTCTCAACTCAAACGAGCCGTTTTTACATATATATTTTTCTCTACATGTTGGTTTTCTCGTCATCACTCTGGTAAAATTGTTTTACCTGCTATTTTCTCTGCCCTTGTATTATATGACTCAGTTGATCAGGCCAAAACTGTAACATTGTTAATGTTGATTTCAAATCACAACATAAAGAATAATTAAAAGGCAGTATAATAAGCCAGCATTATAGGTAACTTAGTAAATGTAGATTAACAATTTATTTAAATATTTCTTTACAAACTGATACTTGATTTATAAACTACATTTTAACAAAGGTTAATGACATAAATTGATGATAAAGTTGTTTAATTAAATCTAGAATGTGAGTGTAAAATGTTGGGGCATGCACACTTTGACCCACACCAATAACAGGGTGATTCTTACTTTGCAACTTTTAGTTTCTATACTCTCACACTAATGATGTTTCAATAAGTTGAACATTTGAGCAAAATTTCAACAATACGTATCAAAATTTAAAGGTTGCTAAATAATCTAGAGGTTTAAAATAAAAACGGCATATCTGCTTAATATACTTTACGTTCATTTACTATTTACACACACAACTTAAAATGTAAGCTATACCATATGGTTAAAAATTAATCATATATATTGTAATGTGACAGTATGACTAAGTATGTTGGGAACTGTAAAAATGTATCTCAAAATGGTTGGTATGGGTATTAAAATGATTATTAAAATAAAGCAGAGAACAACATTCTGACCTTCTTAGGTAATATACATATTAACAAAGAGAGAGTTTGCAACTGAACATAACTGTGCATGTCTAAAGTATTAGTGTGTAAACATACAGGATTGTAGGTGACACTTCAGTTAGATGTTAGGTTATTAATTAGGTGTTCCTTTATATTGGTTTAATTTTGGTTTTAGTTGTTGTATAAGTAGGACTTTTTGATTTTGCATTTGTTTATGTTTGTTTCCCTACTCAGCATTTGGGTATTTTCTATGGTTATGCTGTGTTTATTTCATTTGCAGTGTTCAAAAACATGTGAAGGTGTTTTTTATGTGTTCTTTCAGTCTTGTTTTCATTTTTCTGCTTGTTTCTCCAATACAGAAGAATTAATGACTTGGTATTTTAACACAATCTAGAATTTTCCAGAGTGTTCTTTAAAGTCTTTGCTATCCTCTAATTTTTAGAAAATTCCATTGAATTCCACAATATTCTTATTGTTCTATAGTGTTTCATTTTATTATATAATATTGCATAATAAACTTATTCTAGAAAGCCCTGTGATAAACATATATACATACAGAGTTGATACTTGAGCAGACTAGACTCAACAGAATTTGAGAAAACAAAATGGAATATAAATTGTGAGTTGTGCTACAGAATAAAGTTTGATAAAAACCAATAAAACTACTTTACCAACAATAATGTTTTGCCAAAAATGCTATAGGCAGCAGCAACTAATGTGTTTACTAATTACAAGTCTTTGAAAAAAAAACAATCTGTGAAAGTGCATCAGCTGTCATAACAGAAGTTTCATAATTCTAGAACAAACCTGGAATTCCATTACAACCTGAACAGCATGCTACCAAACAGCTTGAAACACTTTTTGAAAACTGGAGAGAAAGCTAAAGAAAAATTCCACTAGACAAACAAAGAGCCAATGAAGGACATTTTACTGATCAACTAGATGATCTGTTTGTTGAATGAAACTCTGCAGAATGTTTCTACAACTACCTGTTGTGGAAATGTTTCAAAAGGCCAGAATCCTTTTGAATATCAAAGACCTGTTTGTTACTGCTCATCAAGATGCCTATGCACCAATCAAAATACCAGAGGACAAATAATTTTTCCTTGCACAGAAAGAAAAAGTATGTATGGGATGCATGGGCTTAGTGGACAACATACTATGAAATCAAGAGCAAAGAAAAGAAAGAATGGTGAATTAAGGCAATGACAACAAGCAGATTGATTGATTGATTGATTTAGTGTTTTATGGCACAAAGCAGCAAGGATATATGCGCCAGACATTTGGTAAAAATGTAAAAAAATAAATGTAGTAACAGACATAGATGGAAATGAAGGTAAAACAAAAAAGTATAAAACCAATGTTGACACCTAGTCTACAATGTTAAGATAAAAGGCAGAGTATAAGAAGATGTAAGGTATTTACTCTAGCAAAAAGGTAATGATCATAACCCACCAGGAAGACTAACATGTAAGTTAAAGAACCACTGTCAGTCACCTGAAGTTGGTCTTTCCAGTCCTGGTTCCGGGTTATGTGTCATAGCAACCAGTATCAAAATGTAAAAGAATAGAAGTTTTAAAAGATACATAGCAAAATTGTAACAATGAGTAGCCAAATGTCCAGTAAAAAGATAAAGTCAAGTAAATGGAGTAAAATTTGTAAAAGTAAATGAAGGTAAAAACAAAACAGCAATTAAAACAGAAAATGGTGTAAAAACCAATGGTGACATCCAGTCTTCAAAGTTGTAAAATATTTACTCTAGCAAAATGGTAATGATCATAACCTGCCAGGAAGACTAACAGGTAAGTTCAAGAACCACCGTCAATCACCTGAAGTTGGCCTTTCCAGTCCTGGTTCCGGGTTATGTGTCATAGTAGCTATTATCAAAATGTAAAAGAATAAAAGTTTTAAAAGACACTCAGCAAAATCGTAATAATGAGTACCCAAATGTCCAGTAAAAAGATAAAAGTCAAGTAAATGGAGTAAAATTTGTAAAAGTAATTGAAGATAAAAGAAAAACGGCAATTAAAACAGAAAATGGCGTAAAAACCAATGTTGACATCCAGTCAACAAAGTTGTAAAGAACTACCAGTAGCAGAATGGTAATGATCATAACCCGCCAGGAAGGCTAACAGGTAAGTATAAAAACCACCGTCAGTCACCTGAAGTTGGTCTTTCCAGTCCTGGTTCCGGGTTATGAGTCAATATGGCCAGTATTAAAAAGTTAAGTAGTAAAAGTGTGAAATGATATGCAGCAAAAGTATAATAACAACTCGCCAGGACGACTAACGAGTAGTTCAAACAGTAGCGTTAGTCACCTGAAGTTGGCCTATCCAGTCCTGGTGTCGAGTTATTTAATGTTCTGGCCATTGTCCAATGTCAAATTGAAGGAGAGAGATTAAAACTGTAAAAAAGGAACCACAATTAAAAAGGTGTAATGAATAAATATGCAACACTTAAATGAGATTAAAAAGATTAATGGCCATTAAAAAACTAAAAACATTATCAAGGTGGACAGAGTCACCATCACCAATAACTCTGTCCAATGTTACAGACTGACCCTGGGAAAAAATATGTTTAAAATATTGCCGTCGTTGAGAATTGTAACGATGGCAAGAAAGTAAAACGTGGCCGATAGTGATTTGAGTGTTACACAAACTACACTTTGGTGCATCAGTTCCAGATAAAAGAAAATGATGAGTTAAAAAACTGTGACCAATGCGTAGCCTAGTGAGAACAACTTCCTCCTTCTGAACTTTATGGAAGCTAGATAGCCAAAGTTCAATTTTGGGTTTGATTTGAAAAAGTTTGTTGTCACGTTACTCACTCCAAGTGGACTGCCAGCTGGCACAGAGCCGAGCCTTGAAGACAACACCATAGTCCATGTACGGAATAGGCAGAGGAGTGATGGTGCTGAAGCAGACATATTTAGCTGCCATGTCTGCAAGCTCGTTCCCTCGAATACCAACATGGCCTGGTATCCAGAAAAACGGGATTGAAGTAGCTGCTAATGAGAAATGGGCCAGTTGGTTTCAAATATCAGCGAGAATAGGATGTGAGCTAACGTGTAGCGATTCCAAGGCAAGTATAGAACTAAGCGAATCAGTATAAATAGTGCAGTTGGAGTACTGCTCAGGTGCAATATGATCCAGGGCAAGAGATATGGCATACAGTTCAGCAGTGAACACAGAAGCTGTAGAAGGGATTCTGTGCGCGCAACAACTGACCCATAGCAAACCATAGCAGAGCTCACTGAATTACCTGATTTGGAACCATCTGTATAAATGGGAACTGAATGATTGTTTGAAAGATATTCATTGAATAAAAGACGTTACTGCCAATCTGGAGCATCTGCCTTTTTTAGGTGACTGAAAGAAAGGTCACATTTGGGGGCTGTAATAAGCCATGGTGGGATGGGCCAACCTGTGGAATCTGCAATGTTATCCAAGGACAGACCCAATTCATCCAATTGCGCCCGGATGTGAAGGCCAAACGGAGCAATGACAGATCGTCTGTTCTGAAAAAGTACTGCCACCGAGGAAGGAAAACACATTTCCAGGTGGGATGCTTTGGTAAGGAATGAAGTATCAAAGTATATTGTAAAGATAGTTGGAAACGGCGAAGGTGTAGAGAAGGTTCATGAGATTCAATGTATATACTTTGAAATGGAGAGGTACGGATAGCCCCAGTGCAGAGTCGAAGTCCTTGGTGATGAATGGGGTCCAGCATCTTTGAGGCCGAGGGTCTGGCAGAGCCATAGACCATTGATCCATAATCGAGTTTCGTTCTAATAAGAGCACGATATACCTTTAACACTGAACAGCGATCTGCCCCCCCCAACTGGTAGAAGAGAGAACACGGAGGATGTTCAGTGCTCTTGTGCATTTGACCCGAAGCTGCTTTAAGTGTGGTATAAAGGTCAGTTTACGATCAAAGATAAGCCCCAAGAACTTGGTCTCCGGGTCCACTGGCAGCAAAACTTCACCGATATGAAGTTCAGGATCAGGGTGAATACCCCCGTCGACAGCAAAAGTGCATGCATACAGTTTTGGAGAGAGAGAAATTTAAGCCATTCGCCAGAGTCCACTTCCGTACACAATTGAGGGCAGTTTGTAGTTGCCGCTCAATATATCTCATGTTTGACGACTGACATGAGATGTGAAAGTCGTCGACATACAGCCCATTCACAACAGTGAGAGGGAGTTGTTCAATGATGGCATTTACCTTTATACTGAAGAGTGTAACACTCAATACACAGCCTTGAGGGACTCCAAGTTCCTGTACAAAAGAACGGGAAAGTGTCGAACCCACACGAACTTGGAATCTCCTGTCCATTAAAAAATTTTTAATAAACATGGGTAGATGGCCACGTAACCCATATGTATGGAGGTCTCGCAAAACGCCATACCTCCATGTTGTGTCGTAAGCCTTCTCTATGTCAAAGAATATTGATACAAGATGTTGGCGGTTGAGAAAGGCTTCTCTGATAGATGTTTCAAGATGAATTAGGTGGTCTGTGGTGGAGTGCTGTCGACGGAACCCACACTGGGTGGGCGGGAGGAGGTTGTTTGATTCAAGGAACCAAATAAGACGAGCATTAACCATCCTTTCTAATGTCTTACAGAGACAGCTCATCAAAGCAATTGGATGGTAGTTTGAAGAAATCTTGGGATCTTTCCCTGGCTTAGAGAAAGGTAAAATAATAGCCTGTCGCCAGGCATCAGGAAAAACATTCTCCTGCCAGATCCGGTTGAAAACAATCAGAAGGACATCAAAAAGAAGCAGGAGATAGATGGTGCAGCATGTCATAATGAATATCATCAGGTCCAACAGACGTACTGGCAGACCGATGAAGGACAATTTTTAGTTCCACCAGGGTAAAGGGACAATTATAGTCAAAGAAACAATCAGTTCGAAAGGAAAGAGGTGATCGCTCTGCCCGAGTCTTGATGGCCAGGAAGGTGGAGGAACAAGCAGAAGTGCTAGATACCCGGCAAAAGCTTTCACCTAGAGTGTTAGCGATGTTCCGAACATCAGTCACTTCCTGACCAACAGAGAGTAAGATCAAGAGGGGGACAGAATTGTAGTGCCCATTAACCTTTTGAATCCTGTCCCATATGATCTTGGAACTGGTGGTAGAAGATATGCTGGTTGAGAACTTAATCCAAGATACCTTCTGGCTTTGACGTCTTACCCACCTAGCGTGTGCACGGGCCCGTTGGAAAGCAACCCGGTTTGAAAGTGTAGGATATCTACGAAAAGTATCCCAGGCCCGCTTTTGAGCCTTCCGTGCTAAGTGGCAAGCAGGATTCCACCACGGACGAGGATATCGTAAAAAACGTGTCGAGGTTTTAGGAATACACTGAGCAGCTGCATGTGTAATACACTCAGTTACCGCTGCTACACAGTCGTCTATTGAAGGCTGATTTACGATGGCAGGATAAAGTTCTGCGAGAGAAGTGAAAGTGGACCAGTCTGCCTGATCCAGCTTCCACCGGGGCACACGGGTAGGGTGGCATCGACCACGGCCAGTCTCTCTCAAAAGGATTGGAAAATGATCACTGCCTAGTGAATTACTGTCAACCCTCCATGAAAAATGGGAGAATAATGAAGGGGAGCAAAGTGAGAGATCAATAGCAGTAAAGGACTGACTAGGTGCATGAAAATAAGTGGAAGAACCAGTATTGAAAAGAGAAAGATTGTGATCAGAGAGTATTTGCTCTACAGATCGGCCCCTCCCATCAATAATAGCACTTCCCCAGAGGGGATGATGTCCATTAAAGTCCCCCAGGAGTAGAAAGGGAGACAGCAACTGTTCAATGAGAGCATCAAGGTCTGATTGATCATATGTCTCTCCAGGGAACAGGTAGAGAGAACAAACAGTGATGGTATGACCCAAGGAAACACGGATGGCTACAGTCTCCAAGGGTGCGTTGAGTGACAAAGATAGGGTGGGCACGTGTTGATCAACCAACAGTGCCACCCCTCCATGTACTCGACCATCACACAACCTGTCATTTCTGTACAGAGAAAAGTGCCGAATGGAGACAGTATCAGCAGTTTTGAGAAATGTTTCTTGTAAAGAAAGACAAACAGGATGGTAGGAAGCAATCAGCGTTTTGATATCATCCAGATTAGAAAGTAAACCTCGACAGTTCCATTGTATCAAGGTGGCCATTTTTAAGAACGGGTAGGTAAAGTGGCTGGAGAACCCTTCGGTTTACGGCCACGTTTTTTTCTTTACTGTCTTTAGTCGGAGGAGGTCTATCAACCTCCATGGATCCTGCTCTGGGTCGGGTGGGCAGGTTTTTGTTATTGGAAGGGGAATCCAGTGACTGAGGACGCAAACGAATAATTGTTTTGTCTCTTGTGGTGGGAGAAAAAGATGTATCAGAAAAAATGCCTGTATTTGAAACTGAAGGACGTGGATCTTGAGGTTTGTTGGAAGGTATGGGAGGAACAGAGATGGGTGTGGAAGTCGATTCATCAACCTTTTTAACCACGGAGGTCAAAAGGGTTTTCATTTGTTTTGAAAACGATTCTCTTGGAGGCACAGAGAGATCTGTCTGCACTCCCACTGTAGTTGTGGAATGAAGTGCAGCAGCATATGTCCAAGATGGAGTTGTGGACAGCAATTTCCAAGCCTCAGGATAACTAATGTTATGAGTCGTTTTCATACGCTGCACCTCTTTTTCCTCCAACCAATTTGGGCAAGAACGAAAGTAGGAAGGGTGGGAACCATCTCAGTTGACACAGTGTGGGTCCGTGTCACACTCATAGGCATCGTAGTCCTTGCCACCACAACGAGCAAGTCAGGAAATCACGACATGACATTTTTGAGTGGCCAATCCTCTGACAATGGAAATATCGGAGAGGGTTTGGAATGTACGGCTGTACCCTGCAAATTAGATAACCTGCCTTGATGGTGGCAGGTGCACGTGGTGGAGTAAATGTTAAAACGAGGGTATTTGTTGGCAGTGTAACTCCATCTTTGCGAGTGGAGATGCGCCTCACTGCAGAAACTCCTTGAGTGGAGAGACCAGCGAGAATCTCTGACTTGGGAATGTTCTTCAAATCCCTTTCAACAATAACTCCTCGTGAAGAATTCAAGGTAGCATGGGGTGTAACCTCAATAGGTATATCCCCAATTGCCTTTGAATTCAAGAGGAGTTCACTGTGTTGGGATGTGGATGTTTCAACTATTATGTCACCAGATCGAAGTTTCTTTACTGACTTTGGAGAGCCAGCAAATCCCTCTAGTCCTTTTTGAATAAAAAAAGGGGACATTTGCCCTAAAGGTTTTTCTGAAAGAGAATGTAATATAAGAAAATGAGGTATGTGTGTTACTGATGTTGAAGATTGCTGTTCTGAGTATTCAAGACGTGGTCGCTTACCCATTGACTGTTTTTTTACAATTTTATTTAAACTTTTTAGAGGATCCATAGGAAAAAGAAAAAATTTCGGTATCCACTGACCCCACCCAACATGGAGCCCTACAAGGGGATGCACTACAAAGTCACGCAAGGACAATGCAGCACCGCCAGGGTTTCGTGAGCACTATACCCAAACACCATTATCAGGCACAATGTCCACAACACCCGTTGAGAACTTCCAACACCGGTACTTGGTTGACTCTAGCCCAAGTGGACCAGCCGATTGACCCAAGGGGGGCCACCCAAAGGCCGCCTGTCTACAGGAATTCGAGGCCAAAGTGGTGTGTTAGGGTTGGACCCCTCAACCACTTAGATCCTCTCCTCCCCTTCACGGGTCGCCACGCACAGCAAACACGTGGGTGGATGTTTAGATCCCAGAGAAGGTAACCAGATAGAACAGAACCTTCCCTGGGAGGTCCCCTCACCATGTACAGGAACCCACACCGAGGGGACAACAAGCAGAACAACAAAAGATTGAAAGAGAGATGAGAAAGACAATATAGATTATGATTTTGCAGAGAGAAAAAGAATAATACAAAAAGTATCTTCTTCTCAGCTAAAAAGAGGGCAAGAAAAGTATCACAGACCCCGAGTTGGCTGCAACTATAGACAGAACCAAGCTGTCAGACAGAAAAAAGTGACACTTATGCTTACTGCCACTGCCAAGAATCTTGGTCACGGTACTTAGGATTTGGCAGTTAATCGTTTATCAATCCAATGTTCGTGACATAAAAAGTTGTCAAGACACTACACTTTCAAAACTCTGAAGCAATTGTTCATACCAAACACACAGACACTCTCAGTTGTTTATTATGATGAAAAACTTCTCAGCATCTTCACTGGAAAAGAACAAGCAGACCACCTGCTAGTTACATCTCCTAGAGTACCAAAATTGGTTTCTGGGACTAGTGAGGCTCAGGCTGCAGTTCTCCCCCAGGCTACTAAAAGACTTAGGAGTGCAGAACAGCCTACTCAAAAGTGATCAAAGACTGCATAATAAAATGGGAAAGACCCAAAAAGTGACTGAAACAAGATTGACCAATCCAGAAAACCAAACAGCATTAAGCATAGAAGACAAATATAGAAAACCCATAAGAAGGATAGAAAGGTGCAAGAGTTGTGAAAGAATAATGATGACAATATCTCAAAATGAAACAAAAGAATAATAAAAAAAAAGCATTGAAAAATACCCCATGTGATGCTAAATGTACAGGAAGGACTTCAAAAAAATGAACAGGTGAAGAAAAAAGATCTGACCTAAAGTCCCAATTAGCAATAAATGGTAAACAAACAGCAGAATCCCACCCAAATTAATGAATCCACATCTGGAGGGAAAGAACTTAAAGTGACAAATGCCTCAACTCTGTAGGAAAACAGAGGAGGTATCCTACAAAAATCCCTAAATATTAGTGGAACACATCAGAAAGGAAATGGAAGGTAAACATTACCTGTAGAAGAGTGGAAAGGATAATGCCAATTTGAAAAACTAGGTAGGGGAGAAAATAAATATGATAACAGAGATATTAAGGCCATAAACTCAAAAAGAGAATCTGCCTAATAATGGTAAGTTAAGGCAAAAAGAATTAAATATTGTATAGAGCAAGGCTTGCAAGTATCTACTCTCAAAAGAGAAACACAAAGAACATTGTCAAATAATATCAAGAGAGGTGGAATATAATGTTAAAAGTGTCTAACAAACTGAGATAGGCCAAACAGATTTTGATAAGATGAAGGAAAACTGACAAAACCCAGGCCACCTAAAATGGGTTCAATCATTATAGGAGAAAGGTGAGCAATACTGGAAGCAGGTGGGGTGAGCTCCAGCCCCCAGAGACCCCACACAAACAAGGATGAGCATAAGAAGCACAAACTAAACAAAATGAATGGTAAGAAAACAGAATAGTTAATCTGTAAGTATAACCACAGGTAAACTGAAATTAACAGACACTCATTAAACCTAAGCTAACAAGATATTTAACTTAGTGATTAACCTGCAAGAAGAACTACACAGGTAAACCAAAAATAACAGACATGTGTTAAGCCTACTCATAATATACAGGAAAAAGGATATCACAAGGCTTTAAAATAACAATCTTAACTGAACAGTAAATATGTAAAATATTGGGAAAACAAGTTAATGCAGATCCCAGATCAAGGGTTCCACATAAACCAAGTTAAAATAAAAAGGTATAAAAGATAAATAAGAAAATGGAAAAAATATTAATTTATAAAATAAGTGAGTACAAGACATGATGTGTGAAAGGAAAATAATATAGATAAATGTATGATTGATGTAACAGTAAAATGAATTACAGATAATCCTCAAATAAAAAAGACTCTGGCATCAGCATTATAAGAAAAAAAATACAACTAAGCTCAACTTCTAACCTAAACTATACTATGTGTACTGATCAATTTAACAAAACTTGTTATAAAACTTAAAGGAACTACAAATAATAATATTAAAAATAAAATTATTTACTAACCAGAACAGTATATTGTTTTATTTTTTTAAAGTCAGAGAACTGTATATAAAAATGTGTGAGTCTCCATATTGACGTGAGGCCCGACAAAGATCAACTCAATAGACAGTCAATCTCTCAATGAACATCTAACCACAGAGTACTGTTACCTGAAGCTTGTGTAAATGTTCTGGTAAAACATACAACTTGTGAAGTTGTAACATACAATTCATAATGCAAAATGAATAACCACATACAACTGTGTTGGCAGAAGTAAATAAAGTATTTATAATGAAGTAATAACTTCCATGACCAGTTAGAAACGTAAAATAAATCCACTTTGGAACAACTCAACAAGTTACATATATCACTACAGTATAACAAAGAGTAAACTTGTTGAGATAAATTAAAATACATAGATACAAAAAAAAAACCCACTTGGAGAGAGGGCAAACTAAACGCACATACTGCCAAACAAGAAGTGATAATCTGATAGACTTGAATAGAGAGAGTCACATACATCAGGAGAGTATGTTGCACTTTTATTTTTTACCATCCCAAAGAAACTAAAATATGTTCTATATTGGAAAATACTTTGATAGAATTGAATAAAGGGATTCATATGCATCAGGAAAGTATGTTGCACTCTTACTGGTGAAGGGCTATCGCATGACAATTTGCATGTGAGATGCACTGGAATCAGTCAAATCCAAATGAATGTGAGCTTCAAGGCTTGTGTTATGCACACAAAGTTTTACATAAAAAACACAACACTAAATGAGAATAGTGAGTTGTGTGAGAGAAGCTAATATACAGTATCAGAATAAATTCTTCTTTGTTTAATAATTAGAACTCTCTTCAAAAGATATACTTTTCCAATACTGAAAATGTATTTCCAACTGGTACTTACTGCCTCTTACAAGATAAACTATTCTCATTCAGTGCTACACTCTATATTTAAACTTTCTCTTTATGCATGCCACAAGTCTTACACTCCTCTCCTTGTAATAATTAATATATTCCAACATGTCACTCCTGCAAATCATCATATGACAACTTTTAATAAACAGTAGTACAACATTCTTGTATGATGAACATGACTTCTACTACACTTTTAAATTTTTACTTTGAAGTCTGGCAGAAGACATAAGCATCAAAGAAAAGAGGAGGTAGAGTGAGAAATGTGAGTAGAAGAAAGTATCCATTGAAAATACATTTTCAGTACAGGAAAATTATAACTTCCAATATGGTACTTATATCCCTCACCAGATTAGCTAGCATCAGATACCAACAACAACAAAAATACGTCCAATCAAAAATTGGTTGGTTGGTTTGGTGTTTTATGGCACAAAGCAGCTAGGCTATCTGCTGGTAACATCCAGTAAAAAGTTAAAATTAAAGTAAATTAAGTAAAATTCATAAAAGGAAATTAAGGTAAAACAAAAAGTTAAAAAAAACAACATAAATAGCAATAAAACCAATGTTTACATATAGTCTACAGCAATAAGAAAAAACTACAGTAATACAAATTGTAAAGGACTTCCTGTAGCATAATTATAATTATCAAAAAAAGTTCAAAAACCACTGTCAGTCACCTGAAGTTGGCTTTTCCAGTCCTGGTTCCAAGTTATTTGATGTTATGGCCATTTTTAGAAAGTAATAAAAGTTTTAAAAGACTTTTAGCAAAATTTTAATTATAACTTGCTAGGATGACCAAGGGGTATTTCAAACAGCAACATTAGTCACCTGCAGTTGGCCTTTCCAGTCCTGGTTTTGAATTATTTGATGTTACAGCCATTTTCTTATTTCAAATCAAACTAGATGTACATTGATTCTTAAAAGGGAACCATATTAAAAAAGGTCTAATGCATAAATTAAAAATCTTAAATAGCATTTAAAAGATTAATGGCCTTTAAAAAACTAAAAACATTTCCAAGGTGGACAGTGACACCATCACCAATAACACTACCTAACATTACAGATAAACCTTGGGACGGAATATGTTTAAAATGGTGCTGTTGTTGAGAGTCACAATGGCGGCAAGACAGTAAAATGTGGCTTATTGTGAGTGGAATGTGACACAAACAACACACTGGTCCATCAGTCCTAGATAAAAGAAAGTGATGAGTTAAAAAACTCTTACCAATGAGTAATTTAGTTAGAACAACTTCCTCTTTATAATCCTTATGGAAGCAAGGTGGCCAGAGTCAAATAGAGGGTTTTATTTGGAAAAGCTTGTTTTTACATTGCTCACTCCAAGTCGACTACCAACTGGCATGGAGTCGAACCTTGAATACAGGACCATAGTCCATGTATGGAACAGGCACAGTAGTGATAGTGCTAGGGCAGAAAAATTTAGCTGCGATGTCGCCAAGCTCGTTCCTGCAAATACTACTGTGGCCTGGTATCCAGAAAAACTCGACAGAGAGAAATGGGACAGTCCATTTTGAATATTGCTGAGAACAGGGTGTGAACTAACGCAAAGTAATTCCAGTGCCAGTTCAAAATGAAGTGAGTCAGTATAAATAGTGCAGTTTGAGCACTGCTTAGCTTCTATATGATTCAGAGCAACAGAAATGGTGTACAGTTCAGCAGTGAACACGAAATGTAGAGGGGATTCTGTGAGCAACCACCAAACCACAACAAACCATGGCAAAGCCCACACAGTCACCTGATTTTGAACCATTTGTATAAATAAGAATGGAAGCATGGTTCGAAAGATGTTCAGCAAATAACAGAGTGGTAATTCCAATAGGGAGTGTCTGCTTTTCTCAGAGCCATAGACAGTAATCCATTGTCGAGTTTCAATCAAATAAGAGCACAATATATCTTTAGCATAGAACATTGATACACTTCAAGTGGTGGAAGAGAGGGCACGGAGGATGTTCAGTTCTCTTGTACATTTGACCCGCAGCTGCTCAATGTGTGGTATAAAGGTCAGCTTACAGTCAAAGATAAGCCCCAAGAACTTTGTCTCAGAGACCACAGGCAGCACAACATTGCCAAAATAGAGTTCAGGATCAGGGTGAACACCCCATTGGTGGCAAAAGTTCATGTAAACAGTTTTAGAGACAAAGAAGTTAAAGCTATTTGCTGTGGTCCACTTCAGTAAATGATTGAGGGGAGTACATAGCTGCCGCTCAGTATACCTCATGTTTGACAACTGACATAAGATGTGAAAGTCGTCAACACATAGCCCATTTGCAACAGTAACAGGGAGTTGTTCAATGATGGCATTAACCTCTATACTGAAAGGTGTGACACTCAAAACACAACCCTGAGGGACTCCAACTTCCTGTAGAAAAGAATGGAAAAGTGTTAAAACCACATAAACATGGAATCTCCTGTCTGTTAAAAAATTTTAATAAAAATGGGCAAATAGCCATGTAACCCATATATATGGAGGTTTCACAAAATGCCATACTCCTCGTTGTATCATAAGCCTTTTCAATGTCAATGAATATTAATAAAAGATGTCATTTGAGAAAGGCTTCTCTGATTGATGTTTCAAGTCAAACCAGGTGGTCCATGGTGGAGCTCTGTCATGGGAACCCCCACTGGGTGGGTGAGAGGTTATTCGAATCAAGGAACCAAACAAGAGAAGCATTAACCATCCTCTCTAAGGTCTCATAGAGACAGGTCGTCAAAGCAATTGGACGGTAGTTTGAAGAAATCTTGGGATCCTTCTCCAGCTTAGAGAAACGTAAAACAATAGCCTGGTGCCCGGCATCCAGAAAAACATTCTCTTGCCATATCTGGTTAAAAACAATCAGGAGAACAGCAAGGGAAGCAGGAGATAGATGGCACAGCATTTTGTAGTGTACAGCATCAGGTCCAACTGATATACTGCCAGGCCGAAGAAGAGCCAGTTTGAGTTCCACCTGTGTGAAGGGACTATTATAGTCATTCATGGAGATAATCAGCTCGAAAGGAAATAGGTGTTCGCTCTGCCCGAGTCTTTCTGGCTAAGAAAATGGAAGAAGAAGCAGAAGTGTTAGAGACCCAGCAAAAGCTTTCACCCAGAGTATTGGCAATGTTCCAGGTTTCAGATACTTCCTGGCCTATGAAAAGTATCCCAGGCCTGTTTTCAAGCCTTTCATGCCATATGGCAGGCATGATTCCACAATGGATGAGGTATTGTGGAAAACATGTCAAGGTTTTAGGAATACATTGAGCAGCTGCCTGTATACCACAGTCAGCTAGTGTTGCCACACAGTCATCTATTGATGGCTTACAGATGATGGCAGAATCAAGTTCTGTGAGCAGCAACAGAGGGCCAGTTTGCTTGATCCAGCTTCCACTGGGGTATGCAAGTCAAGTGGCACTGATCACGGCCAGTCTCTTCCAAAATTATAGGGAAATGATCACTGCCTTGTGGATTATTGTCAATCCTCCATAAAAAATGGAAGAATAGTGAAGTGGAACAAATTGAGAGATCTATAGCAGTAAAGGATTGACTAGGTGCATGAAAATAAGTGTAAAAACTGCTATTGAAAAGAAAGGTTGTGATTAGAGAGCATACACTCAATGGAGCAACCCCTCCCATCAATATCAGCACTTCCCCAGAGGGGATGATTCCATTAAAGTCCCACAGGATTAAAAAAGGAGATGACAACTGTTCAATGAGTGCATCAAGGTCTGATTGATCATAGGTGTCTCCAAGCAACAGGTAGAGAGAACAAACAGTGGTGATACGACTCAAGCAAACATGGATGGCTACGGCCTCCAAGGGTGTGTTGAGTGACAAAGACAGGGTAGGCACATACTGATCAAGCAACAGTTCCACTCCTCCATCACACAGCCTGTCCTTTCTGTACAAATAAAACCACCGAAAGGTGAGTGTATAGGCAGGTTTCAGAAATGTTTCATCTAAAGAAAGATATACAGGATGGTAGGAAGCAATCAAGTGTTTTTATGTCATCCAGATTAGAATGTAAACCTCAACAGTTCCATCGTATCAGGTTGGCTCTTTTTCATTTATGTGTAGGCAAATTGGGTAGAGAACCATTCTTTTTACAGCCACATCTTTACTGTCTTTATTCGAGGAAGGTTGATAGACCTCCATGAATCCTGCCCTGAGTCAAATAAGCACGTCTTTGCTGTTAGAAGAGGATTCCAGTGACTGAGGCCATGAACAAATGATCGTTTTATATCTTGGGTTGGGAGATGTATCCACCTGTACCTGGAACTAAATGAAGTGGATCTTAGGATATGCTGCAATTTATGACATGGACAGAGATGGGTGTTGAAGTTGATTTATCAACTTTTTCTAACCATGGAGATCAAAAGACATTTCATTTGGTTTGAGAACAATTCTTTTGGAGGCACAGAGCATATGTCCAAGATGAAATGGTGGACAGCAACTTTCGAGCCTCATGGTAAGTAATGCTTTGAATCATTTTCAAATGCTGCTCCTCTTTTTCTTCCAACCACATAGGGCAAGAATGAAAGTAGGGTTGGTGAGAGCTATTGCAATTGATGCAATGAGAGTCCATTTCACACTCATAAGCATCGTGGTCCTTGCCACCACAACAAGCACACGCTAAGGAAACATGACATGATGTCTTTGAGTGACCAAACTGCTGACACTGGAAACATTTGGGAGGGTTTGGAATGTGTGGCCTTTCCCTGCAATTATGATAACATGCCTTGATGGTGGCAGGTGAATGCAGTAATGTAAATGTCAGAATGAGGCATTGGTCAGCATCTTAATTCCATCTTTGCGAGTGGAGATGCATCTCACTGCAGAAACTCCTTGGGTGGATGTTCTTCAAATCCCACTCAACAATAACTCATTATGAATTTAAAGTAGCATGAGATGTAACCTCAATAGGTATATATGCAATGACCTTTGAATGCAAGAGGAGTTCACTGTGTTGAGTTCACCAATATTTCACCAGATTGAAGCTTCTTTACTAACTTTGGAGAGCCAGAAAGTCCCTCTAGTCCCTTCTAAATGAAAAAGGGAGACATTTGCCCTAGAGGTTTGTCTGAAAGAGAATTTAGTACAAAAACGGAGCTGCAACAGGTGTTACAGATGTTAAAGATTGCTGCTCAAAATCTTCAAGACATGGTCATTTACCTATGGACTGTTTTATCACTATTTACGATTTCATTTGGAGGATCCATAAGAAATAAAGGAATATTTCTGTGCCCACTGACCCCACTCACCACAGAGCCCTGTGAAGGGATGCATTACAATGCCAAACAAGGACACTGCAGCAACACCAGGGTTTCGTAAGCACTATACCCAAATATCAACATCAGATACAATGTCCACTACAGCTGTTCAAAACTTCCAACCCTGGTACTTGGTTGACCCTAGTCCAAGTGAACCATCCCAAGACTGCTCATCCACAGGAATTCAAGGCTAAAGTGGTGTGTTAGGGTTAGACTCCTCAACCACCAGGATCCTCTCCTTCCCTTTACGCGTCACCATGCACAGCAAACATGTGGGTGAATGTTTCAATCTCAGGAGGTAAACTGAAAGAACAAACCTTCTCTGGGAGGTCCCCTCACCACATATAGGAATCCACAGCAAGTGGCCCAATCAAAGGACTGAACAGTTGCAGTAACTCAAATACAGTATGCAATATGTTTCAGGAGGCCATGTCATCCAGGAAGGTAATAGCTGTGGTCCACTGTTTGCAGAAAAGGAATCAAGAGGCTACACCATCTTGAAAGTTAGTGGCTCAACTCTCTTATTAGAAGGCCATGTCAACCAGAAAGGTGGTGGCTACACTCTAGCCATTGTGTAAATGTTATAAGGAGGCCACATCAACCAGCAAAGTGACAGATCAAGTGAAGGTCATGTTGCATCTGCACCACCAGAACACCACTGCTCTACTCTCAACTGAATAGTTCTGATCAGTTTCCTGTGGAGCTCTTTCAAGAGGATGCACCCATGGCCATTAACCCCAACAGCTTGGAACTGGAAAGAGAACTCCATACTCCATTCAAGAAAGAAAAGTGACAATGTGGTGGAGAGTCCAGAAGAAAGTCATCACTGGAAATAGTGTAACTGGTGACCACAAAACCTATTTTAAAAAACAGACCATACTTATTTATTCTTTTGAAGTATGACAGGGATGAAGAGCAATACCTCTTCTGCTTTACCCATGGGTGGTATGATCAAGAATGGGAATGTTTATGGAAAAATTATCACAAGACAAATAACTCCTTAACTGATCTTGTGGGACACGCTATCTCAATGGTGAACATGTGGAGACATAAACAAGAGAACAAGAGTTAGCATATCCATCTTGTTAAGGTGGACGGGAGGTGAAACTGAAGGAGTTTGAACTTGAGGCCCTGGTGCCAGACTGAGTCAAAGGCTCGTTTAACGTGCAGATTTACAGTTAAAGAAAACTTGATCAGGCACCACTTCCCACAGAGCGAGATCTATGTGATAATAAGAAAAAGAAAGGTCCCTGTGAGAAAAAAAAAAAAGTTAAAGTTGCACCAAAGTCTGAAACACAAGCACAGGTGGCAAATGAATCTCCAATGCAGAGGAAAATGTGCTATGATGAAGACAGTGGGAGATTAATGTACTGGGGGTGGTCAACATGCCAAATTGTAGAATGTCCTCCAACAAACAATAAAGATGAGAAGCAAAGGAAAATGTGAAATGTCAGATTTGTTGGGAAGAAACATTGAACAAGGAATGGGAGAAAGAAGGTTGGGAGGAATAGGCCAAGCAAATCAAAATGCAGACCCAATTCATAAGAGCAGAAGGTAAAGATCACGAAGTGAGGAGAATTGCCATGGGATAAAAAGGCAGTCACGTGGTCCAGAGGGTAGCTATACAAACAATATAACAATGTAGAGCCCTGACTGGGCACATGAGTCTGTATGGGTCTGATAGTACGTAAAGATTAAGTACACTCATTCCTAGCTGTCAAGGTATCAGGGAGAAAGGAATGATTGATAGGTATGGTGATAAAGACTACCTAAAATGTTAAGAACAAAGAAATCTGACCATTCATGTCCATAGCTCTACAGAAGAAAAAAATATGTTTTAAGGGACAGATGAAATAGTAAGCACAAGGAAAGTTGTTCAAATGGAAGGCCACATTAATGCCCAAACCTTAGAGACCTCTGAATTTGGAAGGAATGCATTAGCACAGTAAGAACAGGATAAGTAAAAACCCTCTGGTACCTTTGGAAAGTATGAGAAAGGGTGGACCACTTGATATGCAAAAAGCAAGGAGGCCAAAGACCCACATTTGAGCAATAAAATGAGAAATTCCACCACTAAACCTACCGAGGGCTTGTCAGTAGGAAATTTGTTAGCAGAACTACAGTGGAAGACTTTTCACTTCCAGTGGTACACTTCCATGGAAAAAATGGATGTACTGCAACAGCTAAGAAGGAGACAATTCAACATGTGAAACAAGATCTTTTTACCAAAGACCAGATAAAAGCTTGCTGTGAAGCTATTTATGTTACCAATCCTGGCTGAAGACTTCAACTTCCAAAGTCTGAGGATGCGGTACCAAAAAGTAGCAACTTGGTATTGAAGCCCATAGCAAATACATAAACTTGGGAAGAACCCCATTAATGGGAAAGGTTCCTGAAAAAAGCAGATCTAATTACTACTTTGCTGGATAGAGCCAGTCCAATCATGAAAGATGATCCATGAGTAGATTTAAGGCACCTAGCACATGACATGCAATAAGACTAATGTGATCTGCATAGGCCCAGTATAAAAGATCCAACATCCAAAGATACAGATCTCTGAACCAGATGCCCTCTTGATAGTTATGTGCCACCTATGTAGAGTTGTCCGAATGAGCCATTACCAGATATTGATGGGCGAAAAGGAAGTGATGTAGTGTCCAACTGATGGCTAAAAATCTGAGAACATTGATATGCAAGATGGTTTTGCCCATAGACAATAGCCTGGTGATTGAACCAAGCCCCACATCCCTGAAGGGATACATTCATGAGCAGATCTATATCCTGTGAAAGCCCACTGATATACTGGCTTTGTCCATCCACCACTGTAGATTGTCTTGAAGGGAAGAGTAATGGAAAGAGGATCCCAAGCAAGGCTCCACTGTTTCTGAAGTGTCACTGAAGTAATCTCATATGGGCACAACGAAAAGGGACCTGTGCAGTAATGGAGGACCACATCCCCAAACACAACAGAACTTCAAGAACATTAAGTGATGATAGTGAGAGGGCAAGATGAACCTAATGGTGAAAAGATGGCAAAAAGCAACTGATATGAGAGTTGTGAGAGGCAGGTAGGTAGGCATTTCATGTTTATTGGCACAAAGCTACTAGGCTATCTGTGCCAAACAAGATGTAGTACACTATAATGGTATATGGAAATGAAGGTAGAAATACATAAAATATGTAAAATTAAGACCTGCCAGGAAGACTGAAGCATTAATTTATATGCAAAAAAACGGCTCGTTTGGGCTGAGAAAACACTTTACATAGAAGAGCGAAGTTCGAGCCGTTTTTTGCATATAAATTTCTCAACAAGTGGGTTTCTCGTCATCACTGACTGAAGCATTAAGTTCAAACTTGCTGTCAGTCACCTGAAGTTGGCCTTTCCAGTCCTGGGTTCAGGTCAAAATAAAATTAAAATGTGTAAGAGAAATCATGATAAAACAGTGTATAGTCTAATAAAAACCTTAAATTCAGTTAAAAAGTTAAAGTTTAAAATGGCTCTTAAAAATGTAAAAATATGAGTAGGTGGCCAGTATCACCTATGATATTAGCTAATGTCAAGGGCAAACCTACCTGAAAAATATGTTTAAAATGGCATCGTTGTTCTTGGTTGTAACGATGGCATGAATATAAAATATGTACAATTGTGACCTGAGTGCCACATAGACCACACATTGGTGCATCA
The DNA here is from genome assembly GCF_004210375.1 of Tachypleus tridentatus. Classification (NCBI taxonomy): domain Eukaryota; kingdom Metazoa; phylum Arthropoda; class Merostomata; order Xiphosura; family Limulidae; genus Tachypleus; species Tachypleus tridentatus. Next base: position 9,475,240 of record NC_134832.1, on the reverse strand, counting down.
GTACCAGATAAAAGGAAGTGGTGAGTTAAAAAAACTCTGACCAATGCATAGCCTAGCCAAAACAACTTCCTCCCTTCAATCTTTACAGAAACAAAATGACCAAAGAGCTAAAGGCTTGATTTGAAAAAGCTTATTAATTTGTTGCTCACTCCAGTTCAACTGCCAACTGGTGTAGAGTCGAGTTTTGATAACTGCACCATAGTCCATGTATAGAACAGGGGCAGTGGTCAGGGCTTTCCCTGGACTAAATTTTTCTGTAACCAGGCTATTAGCCAAATGATTTTATTGGTAGCCAATTTTAGCAGTGTTTTAGCCAGATAGGTTTGATCCGTATCCAACCCTCCAGCCAGTCACATACGATAAGACAGTCAAAGAATAAATGACAACTAAGTTCTTATCATACATTTTATTTCAATGAATTTATCATTTATCAAATTTATTATAAAACAACAGTTTCACAGTTACAAAGTTCAATGTTTTTCACACACAAAACATTACAATAATGACATGGGAAGACGAGTCACTAAATCAAAAGTAACTGTTATTACATGCTGGTAAACAGGGGTCTCTCTAGACTTGCAAACCAGGGAGAAGTTTTGCTCTAATTTTACAAAATTATTGAAAAGTTTACAGTCAATAGCATTCTTTTCTTCTATAATATAATCTGTATAAGATGACTTTTCCTTGAGCTTACAAAGGGTGAGGTTTGGTCTGTTCTGGGAGACCACTTCTCCCAAGTCTCTCTAGTGAGAGCCCTGCTTAATAAAATATATATCATCACTCAAACATCACCAAACTAAACTTGTGCCATTAGATAATGTAATTACACATGTGAAAGCCATCACAATCTTCGTGGTTGTCCTTTAATTATAGCACCGCTAATCAACCACATATAAATGAGTTATTCGTGTCAAGCCGTTAGGTCGCTGTTGATTGAACAATTTTTCACATGTTTGTCGATCCTGACCATGACCTTGCATGAATGCAGACGGGTTATTGACTTTTATCTGCTTACTACATACTTGTTTTAAAAAAATGTTGGTGTAGTGAACCAGTCTAGCATTTTGTAAACAAACAGTGTTTCGCCAGTATATTCGCCATATTTTCTTTGCCAAAAAACAAAAATAATAGCCATTGGCAAATATGGTGAGCTACAGCGTGAGCCCTGAGTGGTGATAGAGCCAGAGCAGATGGACTTTGCTGCTCTGTCAGCTAGCTCATTCCCATGAATACCAACATGACCTGGTATCCAAAGAAACTGGACAGAGATAGATGATGGAGAGAGATGGGCCAATTTGTTTTGGATACTGATAAGAACAGGATGGTAACTAACATGGTATATTGTCAGGGCCAATAGACAGCTGAGTGAATCAGTATAGATCGTACAATTCGCATATTGCATAGTTTCAATATGATTCAGGACAAGAGAAATAGCATACAATTCAGCAGTGAACACAGAAACTGTAGAGGAGATTCTGTGTGCTACAACCAAACTGTAACAAACCATGGCAAAACCTGATTTTGAACCATCTGTATATATTGGAATGGATGAATCATTTGAAAGATGTTCAGCAAATAAAGAGCAACATTTCCAATCAGGAGTACCGGCCTTCCTCAGATGACTCAAAAATAGGTCACAGTTGGGGATAGCCATGGTAGAAAAGACATCTACCTTAAGGATTTCACAGTTAGAGAATGTATAATTAAAAATTGCGGAACAGATTCAGGTTGTGAGTTTGACTGTACAGAGTTATCAATACACTGTTGTTTGCCAGAAGTTGGATTTTTCTTTATGCTGTTATTCTTGCTTATTTTTTTATTTGAGGGGTAACCATAATAAAAAAAGAATATTTCGGTGCCCACTGGCCCCACCCCCCATAGAGCACTACAAGAGGATGCACTACAGTGCCATATAAGGTCACTGCAGTGATGCTGGGGTATACCCAAACACCAGTATCACACATAATGTCCACTACACCTGTTAACGGCATTCTACGCTAGCACTCAATTAACCCTGGCCCAAATGGACTAGCCGATTGATCTTGGGGAGGCCACCCCAAGACCATTGTCTATAGGAATTCAAGGCCAAAGTCATGCGTTTGAGTTGGGCCCCTCAACCACCAGGATCCTCTCCTCCCCTTCACAGGTCACCATGCACGGCAAACACGTAGGTGGATGTTTAGATCCTAGAGGAGGTGAACTGAAAGTACAGAACCTTCTCTAGGAGGTTCCCTCACCGCATACAGGGATCCACATCGAGAGGAGTTGTAAGAGACCCCCAAATAGTAAAATGAACTTTGGAATTAATAATTCAACAAATCTCAAAGTTGCAATGCAGAAATTCAGCAACAATAATAAACTGCGACAAGAAATTAAAGAGAAAAAGGAACCACTTTCAGTGGAAACTGAAGTATCTGCCATACAGGAAGTGATAAGCACATAAAAATATCTGTACTCAAATGCTGCCAAACAAGAAGTCAAGGTTTGGTAAAGGAGTGTAGAGGGAGTCGTGAGTATGGCATACTACTATTGATTAAAAGTTGAAACATGATGATTTACAAGATAAACATGTTGGAATTGCTATATTCCAACAAGGGGAAAAGTGCAAAGCATGTGGCATGCATAAAGAAAGAGTTTGCAGGGAACAAAAAACCAATAAACATCAGTAGCTTACCTTGTGAGTGGAGGTACTATTATGTTGGAAAGATGTTTTTTTCATAATTGTAATGTCCAAAATTAGTGTAAATGCAAATGGTATGACTATACAACTAATAACTTTTTAAAAATACTTGAAAATAATCATCATGTTTACCAATGCTATAATGTTTTTTCTAAATATCAGTATGAATAATTATAACTATTTAACTCCTAAATTTAAAATGTGTTAATATTATTTTCATTTCAATCAGGTTACTAGAAATATATATAAAACTTTTTTTTAACTTCAACTTACTAAGGTTACTATTATACAAATCACTTTTTTCATGTAAATAAAAAACAAACAAACCACTATACATTTGGTTACAGCATTACACAGCTGAATGGTATCATACTATCACTCTAAAAATGAAATATTACTGCAGCTAATATAACATTACACATCATATTACTTGTTAACACAGTTATAGTAGATTACATGAACTTTATTTTCATCCATATTCATTCCCTGATAGCTTTTAAATTCTGAAAATTATTAATTTTACCAATCAAAAGTGTTATTTTACAAAATAAAATGGCATTGTTCTAATTCATCCATTAATTTTTATGTTATTTGAGTTTAAATTTAAGCAACTTGAAGAATATTCAAAAAATTATCAGTTTCTACTTTGGTTATGCCTGATAAACAAGTTATGATTATTCTTTCTTTTTTTACAATATGATTGAGTCTATGAAAATAACACTTAAAATTTCAAAACTGTCATAAACATGCTTATGAGCATGTAAAACAAAATGAATTGTCTGAAATAACGAATCTCTAGAAGTGAATAAATCTTTCACTGTTTTCAAATATTACATAATGTAGTTGCTTGACTGTCTGTATTATACATTTTCATGTCAAATTAAATATGTAACTTAATTCTAAATTATTGTACCTGAAATCCTCTAGATTTATTATTTTTTCACCACTTTATACATTTTAGTTAGTTTTATATTTTAATTCTAAAATATTTTAAAATTGATAGTTTTTCATTTTCTGACTTTTATTTGATGTAACTCAAAGAAAATTGAAATTTTCATTTCTGCATAGCTGTGAATAATTTTACCTGTAAACAATCCATTGTTGATTTTTTTACAGAATTTTTCTGCCCATACCAAATACTTCTGTAAAAACATTCAGCACTCTTACAAGAATATATTACCAGTTTCTTCATATATCAGTTTCAGCATTTAACAGTTTTTAGTACAGAATTTTGCCAAATCATACTATACTGGGTTCATCATTTACTATTTAAATACAGCTTTCACAACAGCTACAAAATTGAAGCATAACTGGATGAAGTAAGAATTTGACAACTCACAAATAAAAGAAATATCTACAAAAGCTTATGTGAAAAAAAAAATCTGTAATTATTATGAAGTCACAGCAAAAACACCTTGTTTACTCACAGGAAAATATGTATAGCATGTAACAAAGAAGTAACACAACTAGAGAATGCTTAAGGCTTAGGCACAACTATTTTCATTAGCCTCTTTAACTCATACAAGACATGCTGTTGCTAGTGGTAAGTTGAAGGATTTTAGGTTGTATCTATAAAAATATCAAATACAAATCTAAAGACAATTTCTTTCATCATACAGATCACTGTTTAGTCTTCACATGGAGTAATACATTAGTCTTGGACTTCTTATCTTAAGAAGGGGGTTCAATACTTAGAAAGATTTCAGAGGTAAGCTATTATGATAATACCTGTGATAGGAAATATGTTGGATGAGAACAATTATGATCTCTGAAATTATTTTATCTTGAAAAAAGAAATGTTAAAGTGAATCTGGTTGAGGTGTTTGAGACTGTTAAGAAGATTGATAGTGGAGTATTCACATTTATCTGTTGTTGGTCTCCAGGAGTGACCAAAATTTGTCTAAGAAATAAATATATTAATTTGTATTTGCCACTAATGGCTGTGAGAATGGAATTGTTAAATACAAAATGTGGTTTCTCTGGCTACACACACTCCACTTCTACATAGTACTACAACAAAAGATTAAAGCTGGCATATCTTTTTAGTTTGTATGTTTGTTTTTTGGAATTTTGCACAAAGCTACATGAGGGCTATTTTGCAGTATAAGACTACAGGGAAAGCAGCTAATCACCACCCACTGCCAACTCTTGAACTACTCTTTCACCAATGGATAGTAGGATTGACCATCACACTATAACACTCCTACGGCTGAAAGGTTGAGCATGTTTGGTGTGACAGGGATTCGAACCTGCGACCCTCAGATTACAAGTCAAACGCCTTAGCCTTAACCCACCTGGCCATACCAGGCCTATCTTTTTAGTCTCAACGACAGTTTTATCTGCTTTTAAAACTCAATACATTTTGAATTGTCCATTAAGTTTCAAATTTCTCATTGCAAAATAACCACACATATGTCAGGAGCCTCCATAACCATAACATACATGTAATGAGCCTTAACTGGTAGGTAACACAGGAAAAAAAAAAGACTAAATACCAACATCAAAATCAACAAAGATTTTTCTTGTATTTTTTAACATTCACTCCTGGTACTTAATATATGTAAACTAACTTAATACTAATGGAATACATTATTTGGTGACTGAAAGTATGAAACTAAGAATATTTTACTTGCTCCTACACTTTAAACTGGCTACCAAGTTATGAAATCTAGTAGCCAAAAGTCCCTAAAAATTTTGTCCAACTTGCATGAGCCCTTTAAATAACCTGAACATAAGATGCAAGAAGAAATATGCCAAAATTTGATTCTGTACCCCTTAATCTGACTGTTCTCACCATTAGGTATAAAAAAGTGATTCATTAACATTAAATGAATCATTTATTCATATTTAATGAGGAAAACAATCAGACTAAGGGATACAAATACAAATTTTGGCACATTTCTTCTTGTATCTTATGTTCAAGTTATCTGATAAAACCAACAGCATAAATGCCTCTGATTTCTTTCAACTGTATTCTAAAAAAACAAATTTAACCTTCACAAAGGAAAGAATAAGTTTTAGTTTATATTTCTAACATGGTGCTTATGTGAATGAGTTACTTTTAACATTAGTGGATGTCAGTACTCAACAGGAGTTCAAAAGAAGAAATGGTTATTTTCTGAAAATTTAAGGATGGATGTGCAGGGATAATTGACACTGAATACTAAATACACACCATTACTCAACTTTGAAACTGCACATAACTTATCATGGACTCCTTGCGTCACAAATTAAAACATATATTTGCGAAGATCATTAAATGCTCTATCCCTTATTATAAAACACTTCTTGATCTAAACACTTTGTAATACTGATATTCAACACTGAATACTAAACACACTTACTCCATAAATGTTTGATACTGCTAAATAATGGTGCATATTTAGTATTTAGTAAATTTAGATGCATTTGTACAAAGCTTTTGGAATTTGTTTTATCTTCTGGTGTAATGAAAAATTGTAACTCTTTAACTGTTATTTCTCCAATTATTACTTTTAAGTTTTTTTGATAAATTTGAATATCATTCTTTTGTAGATCTGATGGTCCTGTGTTTTAAATTGCTCTATCTTGAGAGATTACAGTTAGACTGTCACAATGTAGCATAAAATGTTTTGAAACAGAAATACTGTAAAGTTCAGTCAAGCAAACTATTATATTTTATTTGTAAATTCATTCTGAATGCTACTTTTTAAGGGTTTAATGTTTCACTTTTTACCTCTTACATGAAAAGCTTTCAAGTACATCTCACTTGGTTTTGAACACTGTTTTGCCAGTTCTGTGTTTTACCTAGTGCCTTGTAACTAAGGACCAGCAACTTTTTATTCAACTGTTTGGCAACCTAACCAAAATCTCCTTATAAACTGGCCTAAAATCACTATTCTGAGTTACCTAAAAATACCACGGTAATCTGAAGATGATGAAGTATTTCTAGCTCTGTATTTGAAATAAAACTTCTTACTCTTTGATTACTCAGAATTTGATGCGAGTTATGGTTTAACACTAAATTTAAAATAACTTAGTTTATACTAAGTTAGTAGCCTAGAACTATTTAGTTTTACCATAACACTTATATCATAACATATAGTATACAAAAAGAATCCAAGATACAGATCAGTAGATTAGTCTGCTAGTAATTTCAGTTGAATTACAGTACATCTTTACATATTCGCTGCTCCCTTTATATTTTACACAATAAATTTTAAGTTTAAGAACTTAATTTTAAGTCTACAGGCTATTAAATGGCAAATCTTGTAAAATAACGTCCCTAAAAACGCACCGAGTATGTTAACTGTCCTCAAACAATTTATTTCCTCTACCTCGGTAGCACGAGTAAGCTTAATATGGCCATGGTATTGCTAGAATTACTACTCCTAGGCCTATTTCTTCAATTTCTAAGAGTGGATCTTAATGCAAGTTCATTTACTATAAAATACGTTTATAATATAAGCAATAGATGTTTGCAGTGACTCAGTTAAATAACACAAACTAATTCGTCAAAATACTAAAACTGTAGTAAAATTATCTTACTTGGTAATCACGGTTCTCATGAAAACGCGAAAATCTTTCCGCCATTTTCTCTATTGCTTTGGTCGCCCTTAATTGTGTGCCTTCATTAACGTTAGGGGATATGGCAAGGCGATTAAGATATTATATCATTCTCAAAAAAATAAATTAAATTTGGAAATAGTTGAAAATACTGTATTTCTGTTACATTTAGTAAAACAATTTTATGAGATGGCAAATTCTATTTTTATTTTATCATAGATTTGTTTTCTGTTCCGTTATTTTTCCTTCTATCGTTTAGTTCAGCTATGAATTTTTAGCTTCATTAAAGCGCTGCTCACCTTCTATCTTGAGCACGTTTATTTTGAGTATGTTTTTTGTTTTGAATTTAGCGCAAAGCTATTCGAGGGATATCTGCACTAGCCGTCCCTAATTTAGCTAGTCATCACCACCCACCGCCAACTCTTGGGATACTATTTTACCAACGAATAGTTGACCGTAACATTATAACGCCCCCACGGCTGGGAGGGCGAGCATATTTGATGCGACCCTGATTCGAACCTGCAACCCTCGAATTACGAGTCGAAAGCCTTAACACGCTTGGCCATGCCGGGCCCCTTTTGAGTATGTATATGTAATGAAGTTGAGTTTTAAAGTTTTGTCCTGGTAGTTGTGTAAAAATATTTCCATATTAGTTGGTGGAAATGTATTGGTGTCAAATTACTGTCAATAAATGAATATTTTATAAAATTTAATTATTCATCTATGTAAACAGTTGAGCAAAGTCTTAAAATTTTATTTATGATTTTTGTATGGATTCATGAGTAGAATTTTAGAGTGATTTATAGGTGAATTTGGGTTTTGAATTGCGTGTCAAATCTAATAATGCCTCTTAAAAATTTAACTACTTGACATTCTTGTATTCATCGGTGAATTTAATGTTAAGATGAATGAAGTGTATGTGTTGAAAATAAAACTAGTAAAAGTGCCTAAACATATCTGTCCCACAACAAGGGAAGATAAAGCAAGGATTGCATTTCTTGTGTTTCGATCTATGTCATGAATATGTTCGCGAGAGCAGATGAAACAAGTTTACTGATGCTTAAACCGTGTATTTGAAGAAAGTTGGCTTTTGTTGTTGTGAATTCTGCCTAGGAATCCAAATATGAAAATCGATATGCTTAACAACTTTTTTAAAAAAAGCTTCAAGAATTATCTCAACTGACTACAAAGAAGAAGAAATAAACATTAAAATCATTCATTCATTCACACCATCTATTATGGAAAACTTTTCATACAGCTACCAGACCAAAAACCTCATAACGCAACGACTTAACACGTTTGACCATGCCAGGCCTAAAAGTATTTTTTACTAAACTATTAAACAATTGCCGGTCCTGTGACCTTTTTGTTCCATACAGTATATATATACACTCTTGTATCTATGTGAGCTACTTGTACCTGATGATGACGTAAGCTTGTCACAACATTGTAGATTTATAATAAAATTTATATCACTACCTATTCAAATCCCTTCCAAACTTTAAATTAATTGAGAATCTTGATATTAAAGCCTTGAGAAAATATTGGATTGGTTGATAGAGTGGAAAATGCGTACTGTAATGGTTACATCTCAAACAAATCTACCAATTTATACACTTCCACCATGCTGGACTAAACTTTTACTGAAGTTTAAACAGCCACTCACAAATCTTAACATCGTGATGCAACCATACTGTTTTCCAGTGAATAGGAAGGGCTATATCCAGATTTATCCGGGGCTATATGCTGGTGATATTATTACTCAGACATTATCTAAGAAGGGAAGAGAAAAACAACTACTTTGCTAGTAGACTGCTGGGGCGCACTTTGTCAAACTGCAGAGATGGCAAGAATATTAGTTTCAGCTGATGGCTCAGCATGTTCCAGTCAACTCACAATGTTAGTACTTTGCTATGCAACAAAAAAGACAAGGTTATCATTATCGCCAATGCTTCAGCAAATAAAAAATAACCAACAACAAAGAGTGGATGTTGTGGCAAATACTTTGGAAAACAAAGGAATCCCAAGTTAGGGTTGTACACTGACTCTAGGGAGCAGAGCAGAGTACCTTCACTGAACAATTTAGTGGCCAATTCATTTCTGTCTGAGTTTTGAAGAATTTGTTACTTATCTGCGAGGGAACAAGGGCGAGAGCACGAATTTTTGGATGACACAAAAGCAATCTAAACACGAATGAACTTCACAATGTTTCAAGCCTTCCAGGTGAGACCACCATTTTAACAAGTGGACTCAGAATGAGCATGAAATCACTTATTGGAGTGGTGACCTAAAAACTGGACATCAACCGCTCTTCTAATACCTAGTTTATCATAATTAACCAGAATGAACACTGAATACACTCGTTGAAGTAGGGATCTCCAGATAAAAACCCCATTCCAAAAGATGGATTAAGTGTTCATTCTGGTTAACGACGATAAATTAAACATTGGAAAAGCAGCTGATGTCCAGAGTCTAGAAACTGGATTCAAGGAATAGAGGCAATCGTTTCTTGTATTAACATCCTTAGAATCGAAATACTGTGGTAATAACATAAACAGTCATGTGAAAAAGTTACGACACCCTATGAAAGCCTGTGCATTTTTGTAACATTTTTGGATATATCGATATTTAATCTCAATTTTAATAATACTGAGAGATTATAGGAATATAACTAAACAATTAAAACTGAAGAAAAGACTTTTTAAGATCTTCTGTAAATGTAATTCAACAAAAATGCATATTCAAACTAAGGAACAAGTTAGGACACCCTACCCCCTAATAGCTAGTGTACCCCCTTTGGCTGAAATAACTGCAGTGAGACGCTAATGTAGCCATCTACCAGTCTCTGATATCGGTCTGAAGAAAGTTTGATCCACTCCTCAATGCAGTATTCTTTCAGCTGTGAGATGTTTGAGGGGTTTCTTGCACGTACAACTCGTTTCAAGTCACCCCACAGCATCTCAATGGAATTAAGATCTGGGCTTTGACTCGGCCATTCCAGGACTCTCCATTTCTTAGTTTTCAGCCAGTCCTTGGTGAATTTATTGGTATGTTTTGAGTAATTGTCGTGTTACAGGGTCCAGTTCCGTTTCAGCTTTAATTTTTGTACAGATGGTCTCACATGATCCTCAAGAACCCTCTGATACATAGTAGAATTCATGGTGGATTCTATGATTGTGAGCTGTCCAGGTCCTGCTGCAGCAAAGCAACCCAAAACCATGACACTTCCACCTCCATGCTTCACAGTTGGTATGAGGTTCTTTTCCTGGAATGCTGTATTTGGTTTACGCCAAACATGTCCTCTGTTCTGGTGTCCAAATAATTCAAATTTGGACTCATATGTCCAAAGAACATTATTCCAGAAGTCCTGGTCTTTGTCTACATTCTCTCTGGCAAACTTCAGTCTGGCCTTGATGTTTCTCTTAGAGAGCAAAGGTTTCCTCCTTGCACACCTCCCATGCAAGTTAAACTTGTGCAGTCTCTTTCTGATTGTAGAGGCATGCACTTTCACATCAACAGTAGCCAGAGCCTGCTGTAGGTCCCGTGATAACATGTTACGGTGTTTGGAGACCTCTTTTAGCATCTTGCGGTCTGCTCTCGGAGTGAACTTGCTTGGACGACCAGACCTGGGCATGTTGACAGTTGTTTTGAAAGCCCTCCACTTGTTGACTATTTTCCAGACGGCGGAATGGCTCATTTCAAAATCTTTTGGGAAACTCAATTTTCTACAATTTTCTTTCTAAAGGCCTCAGACAGCTCTTTTGCTCTCACCATGGTGCTCACTCTCACTTCAACAGTCAGGAGCACACCAAACTAAATGTCTGAGGTTTAAATAGGGTAAGCCTCATTCAAAATGCTGGGTAACGATCTTCTAATGATGTGCACCTGATGTGATACACCTATGTGTGAGTTGAACGATTTTAAGTGGGGATAAATGTGAGGGTGTCCTAACATTTTCCTCAGTTTGAATGTGCATTTTTATAGAATTACATTTACAGAAGATCTTGAAAATACTTTTCCTCAGCTTTAATTGTTTAGTTATATTCTTATAATCTCTCAGTGTTGTTAAAATTGAGATACATACTTGGAAATAACCTCTAAATTGGCTATATGTCCAAAAATGTTACAAAATACACAGGCTTTCATCGGGTGTCCAAACTTTTCACATGTCTGTACATACATACAAGCGACACATCTTAGTAAAACTATCACCATACCAGCTTTCATGTAATGTGAAAGAGGAGTGTGATACAAAAATACAGTGTATATTAAAGGGTAGGAGCATAAAAGCTTTAGATACAGCTTAGCTATCTCCAGTAGTGTTTATTAGCAAGAAGAAAGGTACACTAAGGTATTATGTTGCTTTGAAATGGGTGAATGCTGTTACTACATTGATACTATTGTTTTTCTTTACTGTGAACAGGTTAGAAGTTTCTTATTTGTTAATACTCTTGCAACGTGTAGGTCACAGTTTGTATGCCACGTCTTACGACGTTTTGAAAACTGCTCTAAAGGTTGAATATAGATGTGGCTTCAGAAAGTTGATTGATATCTCAGAAAAGAATTATTATCACATTGAAACTATCATGACATTGACCTTTTTGTTACTCATAGATTCTTTCTACGTTACTTATATGATACAGATGCTGTATTATTGAAGTTATACAAAGTGAAAGGGAATGCTCACATGTCACATGACCGTACAAGCGAAGACCGAGAATTTTTAAAATATCTTCTTTCGAACTCAAGAAATGTAATCTTAAATAATATAAATTTGAATTATAATTCCATTCTTATGCTCATTTATTGACATATATTGATAATAAAGTTTTTAAATTAATTTTGAATTTTGCTGGATAAAACATCGTGAAATACACAAAGGAACTAGACCTGGATATTAAGGAATAAACACGGAAGCTTATACATTCAAAAAGAGGGATCTTAAAAACACATTAATTAAACGACCTTTGCAGCGGACCTAGAAAACACAAAGAATATAACTTCCTTAATAGGAAATCATGGGCTTAGCATGGCCAGGTGGTTATGGGTGCTCGACTCGTAACTGAGGGTCGCGGTTTCGAATCCCTATCACACCAAACATGCTCGCCCTTACAGCCATGAGGAGTTATAATGTCCGGTTAATCCCACTATTTGTTGGTAAAATAGTCTAAAACTTGGTGATGACTAATTACCTTTCTTCTAGTCTTACACTACTAAATTACGGACAGCTAGCGCAGATAGCCCTCGTGTAGCTTCGCGCGAAATTCAAACAAACAAACTGATTGTCATGAACCAGCCTACTCTACCAATATATTTCGTATTCGATCTCGCCCCCTCATAACAATACAACCTATAGAAAAGAAAAATTTGATTATAATAAAACAAATTGGCAAGACTATCAAAAGGAATTAGACAGTCAGTTACCAAATAACGTTTTAAAAGAAGTAAAAAACCATACTGAATTGGATAACTACTGTCAAACAATAAGGGAGTGCCTTCAGAAAGCGGCCAATAAAACAAAATCATAAAACAACAAATAACACATGGAAACCAAACACACAAATAATAAACGTAATCGAAAAACGAACACGATTAAGAAGACAATTCACGGATAACAAGAGATAGAAAAACCAAAACACAAACAAACAATATAAGAAATCACATTAGAGCACAAATAAAACTACAGAAACAAGATAAATGAGACAATTGATAAATGATAAAACTGACCCAAGAAAATTCTGGGCACACCTTAGGCGACTCACCAACGACAATTCAGCCGCAAAGAAATATCCTACACTTGAGTATAATAATACGAGAGCAAACACAAAGAAAGAAAAAGGCTAAGCTTTCAAACACCAACTACAGAATACATTTAAAATACATACTGATCCAGATATGCATGCTTATTTTTATAACAAAGTTACTAAACAATAAAGAACAATTTTAATCAATTTTTCCAACAAGTATATCTAAGACAAACACAAGACATATAACAAATTACGAAGGCAAAACCTAACAAAAGAACTTCTTGAAGCAAGAAAAAAACACAAAACAAATCTCCGGGTAAAGATGAGGTACAAACCATCCTCCTAAAAAAGGGCACTCCGAAATTGTTTGACCACCTGAAAGCACTTTTCAACTAATCACTACCCACTGGAAACATACTAGTTTAAGGAAGAAAAGCCAGCCAATAAACCTGATAGCTACCGACCAATCAGCCTGTCCATCTGTGTAGGCAAAATTTTAGAACGTATAATCAGTAATAAACTCTCCACATACTTGGAAATAACCTCTAAATTGCCAGAAGAACAAAATGGCTTCAGAAAATTTAGACAAACAACTGACCACTTAGTCAGACTAACAAAAGAGATAATAGATAGCTTTAACAAAAAACAGTGCACTGTCGCCTGTTTTCTTGACGTTGATAAAGCATTTGACACTGTATGGCACAATGGTATACGGTTCCGTATGAATGAGATGGGACTGCCGCGTGGAATTATTCGCTGGTTACCTAACTTTTTGTAAAAGAGAAAATGTAGAGGAAACCTTTTCTGAGTACTTCACTCTAGAAGTTGGCGTCACTCAGGGAGGGGTGTTTAGCCCTGTACTCTTCATTATGCATGTAAACAATTTGCCATTGAAGGATTCTAATCATGGATTCTCCTCACAGTTCGCTGATGATGTGGCAGTCTGGAAAAGTGCTACAACACCAACAATAGCAGCCACAAACATACAGTCACAACTAAATAGAATAAGCGAATGCTGTCAAAAATACAGAATAAAAATAAATATAGCAAAAACACAACTTGTTGTTTTAACAAAGCTGACAAAACACAAATACTGCAGCCTGAAATATATATGAATGAAACATTACTTCAGACTGCCACATTGGCAAAATTTCTAGGTCTAATCTATGACTCAAAATTAACATGAATTAACCATTTAAATGAAATTAAAAGTAAAGTCTGGCGAAGAACCAACTATGCTAGAAATCTAACTGGCAAGAATAGTGGACCATCAACAGACAATACACTAAAAATTTACAAAACATACATTAAACCAGTAATTGACTATGCAGCACCAGCTTGGATTACTGTAAGTGACAAAACAATTAAAACCAAGCTACAAACAATACAAAACACAATCCTCACAACAGCATACAGAGTTCCCAGAACATCATCTAAATTCATACACAAATATTCAAACATACCAACCATAACAAATAGGCTCCTACATAGTGCAATAACGTATTTGGTAAAAATTTGATGAAAAATGAATTATTATGCTAACTAGACAGATAGCTCACAAATGATGAAAATAGTCCTAAACACCTCTTCTCGATCAACATATATTTTAAACACAAAAATAAATATATGGAAAAAATTAATAATAATAAATAAATATATATATATCTAAGGGAGGAAAAAAAAAAAGAGGCCACCATTAAACTGGACTTCCTACTGATAGGGCAAATAATATTTATAAATGTATGAAACCAGTACATGGCCATTGCCCTGAAAAGGATCGGATAAATTCAGCCCACTCTGACCCTAAAGCAGTAGCCATACCAAACAACACTGCATGATCATATAAGTAAAGGATGTTTTGTTTGTTTGTTTTTTGAATTTCGCGCAAAGCTTCTCGAGAGCTATTTGCGCTATCCGTCCTTAATTTAGCAGTATAAGACTAGAGGGAAGGCAGTTAGTCATCACCACCCACTGTCATCTCTTGGGCTACTCTTTTACCACCAAATAGTGAGATTGACCATAACATTATAATGCCCCCACGGCTGAAAAGGCGGGCATGTTTGATGCAACGGGGATTCAAATCCGCAACCCTTGGATTACGAGTTGAACGCCTTAACCCACCTAGCCATGCCGGCCTTAAGTGAGGTATTTAGTGAACCCTGAAAAGCGCCTACTTAAGGGCCTAAATTTTTATTTAACTCTCCCGAATTTGAATTCTCCGATTACTTGTTCTCTTTTCCAGTACACTTATGACTATGAAACTTCAACAGTAATGTTTCTCACAATTAACCATTTAAATGAAATTAAAAGTAAAGTCTGGCGAAGAACCAACTATGCTTGTAAAAACAAGGTTAAAAAGCGCTGATTTGTATTTATTTTACAACCACAACTCTCATTAATCAAGTTCTATGATAAAGGTACAGATGTTGTTTTCCTTAATAAATAAAATTGCAATGTATTTTCAATGAGAAAACAAAATTTAAAGTTGTTGTTAAAGACCAATAACGTAGTTAAATCAGTATGTAGAGTTATACACAGAATTTTTTCTACGTTAAATACCTTTATTGTTTGATGAAGGATCTTATAGTTGATTGGTTAAAGCTTACCATAAAACCTGAAGGAAAAATGCAAGTTTTAAGAAACTTCAAGCAATGCAATTACATTTTTAAAAATGTTCTTAAAGACATTTACCTTTCAGGCTCCCACACAAATTTGAGTTGACTTAAGTTCACAAAAATATCTCATTAAGACCTATTTTATTCAGCATCGGTCCTCATACTTGTAAATTGACTAATTTTCTTGTTTCTATTTTAAATGTATTTAGTTTCAATGAGTTTATGTAGTAAATGTATAAAATAATTAATGCAGGTCAATATATACTTCCTAGTTTCGACATTGAATTTTTATTTACCAATATTCCACTCGAGTAAACAATACATATAATATTTAATAAACTTTTCCTCAAGAAAATACACAAGAAACATTTAGTATCGATATACTGAAGGTGCATAACTTGAAGGATGGGTAAATTTTTTGGCCACTCTACGTATGTATGTATATACTGTTAAGGTGCATTATTTTTTTTCTCAAAATTAATTAGCCCTATAATAAAAGCTTCTACTTTAAATCTCTTAAAACATTTCTACCATTCTCCAATTTAATTCATACAGCGAAATCTGTTTGATGTCACATGCCAGAAATCAAAGCAATGGACATTATTTTATATAAATAATAAACTCATGTAATGCCTTTTTTATCCTTATGTAAAATTTTAAATGTTTTGAAATCCAGTGACTCATTTTTTATAATTTAATTTACAAATCGCAGACCACAAAAGTTACAACAGCTTCGCGTTTTTCAGTGTGAAAGTCAGTATCATTTAATAACATAAGTTGCAATTTAAAACTAAAATTGTTTTATTAAGTAAAAACAAAAAATATTATATAAAATCTTAATAAGCAAATTAGAACTGGTGATAACAGAAACATTATTTTGTGAAATTCCCGAGTTAAAGCAGAGACGGCAGAGTAAAACACACGAGAGAAAAATTGTGCAACAATTCACTCCCATTATGATATCTGTATTTGCTTTACTGAGAAGAGTCGTTTTAACTAGGTTGGAACAGATGATAAGGTAACTCTTAGGTCCATTTTCAATGACAAGCAATCTCTTTTGTTGTTTTTCACACAGAATTGTATTGAATAGTGGCGGATTTAAGGTTGTGCGGGCCTAGGAACTAATATTGTTTGTAAGCCCTACACCCCATGTAATTTTACATAGAATAAAATTATCAATTGGACCCCATTAGGGCCATGGACTCTGGGACTGAAATCCCTTTAGCCTTTACCTAAATACGTACTGGTGTTGAAAAGTCTATCTCGTACAAGTAGGTTGTCAGAAAAAGTAACATAACTGAGACAGTGCGTTCTAAAAAACGGTTGATATTTTAATGCATGCAATCAACATGAAGCTATGGACTTCTCTGCGAACTATACTTGTGGTCTATCCTTAGTTCCACAAATTTTCCCAACCTCATCAGTGGCAATTTCTTTTAAGAGTCCAACGAAAATAAACCAAATGTATCCCAAACCAAATCAAAATCTTCCGTACTTGTCGAAAAGTAGTATTCGAATTTATCTTAAGTGCTTTATGAAGTACAAAATGAGTTTTAACAAGAGTTATCAGAAGTGCGCATAAATGCTAAGAAGAACATTTCAGTTGACCCATTCACTACTTTTTTCCTGCCACAGGTTTAATTTAAATTTAAATCATTCCAATTTATCCATGGTTTGGAAGGTGTTTTTATTTTTTCCTTACGTTTTTCTTATTTTTAGCTCATTGAAATTACTGAATATATCCATAAGAGAAGTCCGCTTGGATTACCAATAATTACAGATATTTATGTGCGAAGTTGCAAATATTTAAAGCTCATTCTGGAGCGAGATAACCAGAAGTAACTTATTATGATCTGCATACATCTTTTCACATAAAATATAAAACAGACGAGACTTCAAAGACTGTGATTTGTTATAATTTGCTATTTTCGTGGATTGGAACTGTACTCCGTTTAACTCTGGTGGATCGTTTTTGTGGCAAGAGCTTTGTAACTGACCAGGATTTCATTTGTTAACTCTATTTACAAATCATTTAACTTTACCTATCATAGAAACGACTCAGTGTAAATACTGTTACAATTTTTTTCACTCAAAATTGCTTCCTCAGTAAGATAAGGAGCTTTGACACAAAATATTTCTTCTCTAGTTGTTTGAGTTGGTGTTTCTTTATAAAATAAGAAATTCTATTTGTTTCAATCTTCATTCACACTCTTGTTGAAAGGAATGCTTTAGTTTTACTTCTCTTATTTATTAAATGTTATAAGCTGCAAACAGTAAATTTGAACGTGTCAAATTTTGTATTTTCTTAAGAAACAGGGCGAAATCAGTTAAATTTTGTTTCATTGTTTATTTATTAATATTTCGCTTATAATTACATAATCTAGTATTTGTGATTTTACATTGGTACTTGATATGGCAATGTACTAACTTGTACTTATACAATATTTCATAATCATAATAATTGTACTTATACAATATTTTATAATCATAATAATTGTACTTATACAATATTTTATAATCATAATAATTGCAATAATTTACAAATGCCTTTACTTATTTCTTTTTATTTATGAACGCATTTCAGGGTCTTTAAATGGAGAAAATGCCTAAAAAAGCTAGAAACCAAGTTTGGATACTCATAGTGAGCAAAGCATAGATAGCTCGTTGTGTAGCTTTGTGCTTAATTATAAACAAACAAACTGTTTAGAACTTATTATTTAATTTCTTTAGTGTATATTGGTGTATAGAAATAACCAAAGACCAAAATGTTATTCTAATTTAATTATACATTCAGAGTTCGATTTATAGCTTTTTCAGGGGTTTTCACTAAAACACAAACCAAAAGTGACAGTAAAAAAACTTCTACTTTGAAGCTTTGCACTATCTTCACAACCGTCTTATATTTATACTGTAGCTCTGAATATGCCTTAACACTTAACACTAAATCTTACAAACTTTCAAGGCCTGTCTTCATGTCATCATTTATGCTTTGCAGCTCTATTCAGCTAAAAAACAAATTACAATATGTAGTATACAGCATTATTTCACATATATATATTTTTTGATAAAAGTTATTTCACCGCAGTGGGTTTAAGGAAAGGTTGAAGGGTATTTACATTCTTGTATATTCTGTTTTAGTTTTGCTTGTTACTTAAATTTTCACTTTATTATATTACCAATTTGATGTGCATATATTCTTTTGCCTTTAACTTTGTAATTTATATATATATTTAGCAAGGTAAAATATTATGTACAAAAATTTCCGAAGTTCCAGCATTTTGTAAACAGAAATTAAAATACAGAGTAAAACGATGAAGCCAATTAAAATGAATTAGCAAAACGTTTAGTGTCTAATGAAATAAAAAAACGACATTTTAGTGTTATATGGTCGTTTATTTCTGGTATCAATATATTTAGAATTTGTCTTATATATGTAAAAGCGTAAAATAAAGTGTATATACAATATAGCAAATACTGTTTTCTCAACTTACTTAGGGGCACTAACAATGATAACCATTCGTAACGCCAGAGTGGAACTTGTAATTCACAAGTTAATAATGGTACACCATGTATCACCATAGGCAAATGTCTTGTAACCAAGAAGTTTGAAGGTAAGTCAGAAGACAATTCATTCGAGTACTATAGTTTACCAAATTTTAGCGTGAATAATCTTTCGCGGGTTTTAAGTTTTACGAAATAATGAAATTAAAAATGCTTTAATTTTATATTACATAAATTTAGAAGAAAAAAAGACATATTTTGCAACATTTCCGATACTTAATATAAGCCTTTGCAATAAGGATGTACAACTGAACTGATATGTTGCTATTCCACATATTGAACTTGTCTGGATGTGTTACAACAAGCGCTGTAGGTACTCAACTTTTTACAGCTTACGTCTTTTCATTGTTTGCTGTTTCCGGATTGCAAGTTATTACCTGCATATAACATATTGAAAACAGTTACTCAGATGGTTTGGCAGGTATAAAATTACTTTTATTTTTTTAGAATGATAAAAAACAGTAAATAGTCACAATTTCATTTTGCATTCCTCTTAAATCGTATTTGTGGAAATGGTTAAAAATCGAACAATTCTCAAAAAACTTATCACCATTAGGTAATAAGTAAACAATGTGAACTTATCCTAGCAGATTTTATTGAAGCAATGCAATGATTATCATTTGTACGGTTCCATTGATTTCTGTGTACAAAGAGATCGATTCTTTTGTAATTGACGTATGTATATCATTTACATAGTGCTGTGTTTCATGAATGTTCTAAAGAATAAATAACATTTGCTTGAATATATCTGTTTTGTTTTCATTTGTCATTTCTCATTCATAAAGGACTTTTGTTTCGCTGAAAATTTTGTTTGCAGAAACGTACACATCGCGAATTATTCTTCCATACCCTTATTACAGCACAGTCTGTGATAATTTTACTTTAAACTCACCCTTATAACTGTTGGATACCAGAGTTGTATCCACAGCTTTAAATAATTGTCTCTTTTTACATCAGCGTCTACGCAGCCTGGTTCAACTACTTTAGAATACAATTTACAAAAACAAATTGTTCTTCTCTACTCTATTATTGCAATGCAATATGAGATAATTTCACATGAAAAATCGCCATTATGCATTTTTTATAGCTAAATCCATAAATACACAGTCTATATCTATCCAATTATTTGACTTTCGAACTGAATTTTCAATACATATTTATAACCTAAAAGAAGTTGGAATATTCCACACCACTATGAGATATTATGATTCAATAATACTCAACTAAAATAATGAAGAAACTAGAATGTACTAGTAACATAATGCAATAAAATAACAATCACCAGCTCAGAAGTGGTAAACTACATAATTTTTGACTTGTAAACAATTGCATCAGTAAACCTGACATAAAATAAGTAACTATGATATCCGTGTTATATAAACTATGTAAATCATATATTTCTATTAAACTGAAACAGTCGTGTATATCCAATTACAAAGTGCTTGTGGGTTTGAGATTTAAGCGTTTTATTTAGTTTTTGTACAAAGAAGAAACTGAAAATTGCACTTATATTAAACTAATTTAAAAATTACCGACTATACGAGTAAGCGTCTGGCTCGTGAGACTATACAGTATACAATATTGTAAGCTCGACCTATGGCACTTCCTAATGAAAAGAATAAATCACTTAAATAGAATGTTTGCAGTGGTATACGAATGTTTTTACCAGTAAAAGAAAAAAAAAGCACATGATTATCCAGGTACAGTGCTACATAGCTTCACTGTTTTAGTAGGTAATGTAGCCTTTGGCATACAATTAAAACAGCTACTTTGTGCTGTGCCATGCACATCTCTGATGTTTTAATTTACGTAGTTTGTGTTTAATCCATTATACCTATATATGATACTATAATTTGTCTATGTATATAAAGATAAGTACAACAACAATCTTTACTATAGATTTTATGTATAAACTACAATGTTATGTTAAAGCTGTTTATTGGTTGCCTATTTAAAACTGTTATATATATATTTATTTTCTGTTAATGACACAACCCAATCATCATCTCAGCCTTTCTCTGGTTCTTGCAATGAATGTGAAGTTTTTGAGATTAACACTATTAAGGTATACTCTTGTGATAATGACACTGATGATATGCAAACTAGTTTAATTGAACCTCAAACTGCCTCAGTCATTTACATCTCCATTCTTATTGGATCATCATAATCACACTGCACTACAGCAGTCATGGATTCATCAGAGATTTGTCATGGTATTTCTGTAGTCATTGAGCCATGGATTAACATTGGCAATTTA
Source organism: Tachypleus tridentatus (assembly GCF_004210375.1). Lineage (NCBI taxonomy): Eukaryota > Metazoa > Arthropoda > Merostomata > Xiphosura > Limulidae > Tachypleus > Tachypleus tridentatus. Next base: position 9,453,835 of record NC_134832.1, on the reverse strand, counting down.
TTTACATTAACAAAATTGCTTAATTAAAAATACTAAGCTATTAGTAATATATTAAATGCTGGAAAGTATTCTTATCTTTACAAGCACGTCGTCTCAACAAAAGGTTTTCCTACTACCTTTTCTTATGGATATAATTACAAGTTAAAATAGCATGATTTAAAAATACCCATAGTTATTATTCAGCCAAAAACTGGATGACATTTTTGTAGTTTTTGTACTACCCTTTTTCCAATGCATAGTCGATGTGACAAAACAGTACTGTCAACAAACCATTTAACAACTGAGTAAAAATCAGTGATACTTTAAACAACCATTTGGATAATACTGATGCTTTGAAGACTTCTTGAGAACATCCTTCATCTTGTATAATTCATATGATTACCAACAACTCCCTTCAGTCATGCATAACTGAGAAGAAACATATTCTTCATTATATTGTTCGTGCTATTTTATTTTCAGGGAAACAGAGCTTTGCATTTCATGGAAATACCAAAGGTGTAAATTCTTTCAAAAATCAGAGCAATTTTCTGGCCTTGTTGAAACAATATACTAAAAATAATAATAGAGTGAAATCTCATTTATTTAATCCCAAGGAGAAAATACTACGTATTTATCTCCCCCTCACAAAATAACACCATCAATGTCGTAGAATACAATTATTGATGGAGTAAAAGAGGATGACTTATCCACTGTTTTGCTGATGAAATGTCTTCTCACAAGGTATAACTTTTATCAATGTATATTTGCTTTGTAGATAGATGACAACTGTAAAATTAGGGGATAATTTATTGGCTTTGTTAAGTTACAAAAGGTCAAAACAATCATTGCTGTGTATGCAATTACAAATATATTGACTGATGATGGATTACCTCTAAATGAAATGAATGAGCACCCACTAAAGTTGGCAAAACACCTGGAGTCAAAAACCTAATTCGAGATATGCAAAGAAAGGCTTTGTACATTCATTGCACGGGTCACTCACTTAATCTTCCTCACGAAAATTTATTATCAGTCCTATCAATACGAAATTATATCAATTAAGTTAAAGAAGTAATTTTAGTATTGTTACGTATTATAATTTTCTTCGAATGATTCTCCGATTTATCATGTTACTTAGTACGATTTCAAGTAGCTTGAAATCTGAATTTGAATCCAGAAGTTAATCGAATGTTGATACATATCAAATTTATAAAGTTGCCTACAAAACTGATACACGCAATTTTTTTTCTTAACACAAATACATTTTAATTTGCAATTAAAATACAGTTTATAATAAAGGTTATAACAAACAGTTAATACAAATAATTATTTATATACAAAAATTTTAGAAACTCACAAACAATAATCAGTCTTCCATCTGGTCTGGAGCTAAATATTTTATTTATGGAAATATATATTATGCAACAGTCTAATGTCTTAGTTTGTTGTTGGCTGTGTTGTTGGTCAGGTGTGTGTGTATAATTTTTTCAATAGTTGTGAAGAAAAGTTGTTGAAGTTAATGAAGTGCTATTTTATTTGGTTAATTTCATCATTAATTATTATCGAGTGAGCATAGTTTTGTGGCTGCATTTATTTGTTTTTTTAATATGATGAGTTTTTTTTTACATGGGTGATTTTTCTGTTTTGAATTGTGTATCGGTTCTTGTGATCTTGAGGTTGAGAAATGTTATTTGGTTAGTTTTTCTTGTTCACAGGTTAACTTAATGTCAGGGTTTATTGAATTAACGTAGTTGAAAACTAAATGTGTGTTCTGTAGATGTTGTATCGTTAACACATCTGTACCAGTATAATGGTGAGTACAAGGCTGAATTGATCGCTTGAGATTCAATCTGTGTCATTAAAAATGTTGGCTAGAACTGGTAACATGGGATTGTCTATACTTAAGCCATTTATATGTATGTAATTTTATTCATTGAACATGAAGTTAGTTTCTGGGGTAGTGACTTCTATAAGCGTTGCTAATTGGTTGTTTGTTTTGAATTTCGCGCAAAGCTACACAAGGGCTATTTGCGCTAGCCGTCCCTAATTTAGCAGTGTAAGACTAGAGGGAAGGCAGCTAGTTATCCCCACCCACCGCCATCTCTTGGGCTACTTTTTTACCAATGAATAGTGGGATTGACCTTCACATTATAACGCATTCACGGCTAAAAGGGCGAGCGTGTTTGGTGTGACGGGGATTCAAACCTGCGACCCTCGGATTACGAGTCGAATGCCTTAACCTACTGGGCCTTTACCCATCAGACGTCAATCTTTGAAATAAAGACAAATCATGTACAAATCGAGGTTTATAGCAAAGAAATTTTGGCACCAGCTAGGCAGGAGCTTCTACAACTGTGCAGTATATATGTTTTGACCAGGTAATATTTTTTTGACTCAGATACAATGCAATAAAGATATGTTGGTATAGCAATTATCTGGAGTATCCCGATGCGCCTGAAACTTGAACCTTGGCAGTGACATTGATGTTTTGCCTTCCACAATTCTAAACATTGTGCCAGCACTCTCAAAAACTTCATTACCTCTTTCTTTGCGTTTAAACACAAGTTTTCAAACACATTAATCACATTATGGACACATTCACAAGTCTGTGCTAGGTGATAATCAGCCTTTCACAACACTCTGCAAAGAAGCAGAGTGTGTGAGAATAGTTTTATGTGATGTAAATGGATACCGCAAACTGCTCTCTCTTGACAAGGAAGAACGGCTATGTCAGGTTTTGTATGAGCAGGAATTCTTTACAGTAGGTGTCTGTTAATTTTGACGATAAATTTCAACTATAAATAGATAGCACACAGTCCACTTGTTTTAAAATAATATAGAAAATCAAATGTGTGTACAAAAACAGCTGTATCCAGAACTTTAAATGTATTTTTGTCAGAATCCACACAGGAGGAGCGAACAACGTTTCGACTTTCTTCGGTCACCGTCAGGTTCACAAAGAAAGAAAAAGGTAACTGTCCGATAGCTGACCACATGTTTGAAGGGAGTTGTGTAACTGAGCGTAGGAATGAAATATTCATAATAAATCTAAACATTTTAGGATTTATAAAGCATTTCATGTTTTGTTTGTTTGTTTGTTTATTTTTTGAATTTCGCACAAAGCTACTCGAGGGCTATCTGTGCTAGCCGTCCCTAATTTAGTAGTGTAAGACTAGAGGAAGGCAGCTAGTCATCACCACCCACCGCCAACTCTTGGGCTACTCTTTTACCAACAAATCGTGGGATTGACCGTCACATTATAACGCCCCCACAGCTGAAAGGGCGAGCATGTTTGGTGCGACGGGGATGCGAACCCGCGACCCTCAAATTACGAGTCGCACGCCTTAACACGCTGGGCCATGCCGGGCCACATTTCATGTTTCAAAACAGTGTCATTGTATGTATTTAGAAAATCCTTTATGATTTTAAATATGCGTGGGTTTATAAGAAGCGTATTGAAAGATTTCTAAAATTTCATTTTGACTTATAAGTAGTATCTTCAAGTTTTATTGTAAAATTACAAACAAAAACTTTAATGAGGTTAAGCGAATCACTGAGAGGTAATCGTTAATCTTTGTATAGATACAAGTGGAAGTAATACATTTATTAATTTTTCATTATTACTTATTTCTAAAACGGGAAAAACTTAAGCTTCTTTGAAATGAAATAACCAAAACATCATAAAAATATTATTCGAAGCCTTATGGTTTTGTAGTAGAAGCACTAAAAATATATTCCTGGAATGCATTTGACATTTTGAATTTAATTATTAAATGATCGGTTATTTTAAGGGCCCTTCTTTCTTTTTCGTTCATTTTTGTATTTTTACTTAATATGCCAACGTTATCACTAGGGGTGGTCTTATAGGTATTATGAAGCACTGTGTAGAATGCAGTGAATGGGGCCCCATAATGATAAGAAAACACAGAAGTAAATTAAAAAGCATAATATTGGGGTTCTTTTCATGCGACGGGCTCCGGGCAATTTACCAGTTTGCCCGATAGGTAAGAGCGCCTATGGTTATCACATCTTCCAAATTGTTTTTTAAATAAGTTACATAGTGAAACTTGCGGACACGAATTTGTTTTAAACGGAACAAATGTGTTATTTAAATATTACATATTTCGCTTTCATGTTGTATACATTTCATATTCAGAGAATAGGTCAATTTTTCTCGATTTTTGATTCGGTCAATGTACTAAATATAGCCAGTGTCATGTTCCAACTCAACTTTAGGTGTTACCACTCGTAGCAAGATTTAACCATTGAAACTATTTACCATTTGATAGGAGAGTTGTATTATTTTCTAATTATCATGAATATGTGTGACAGTTTATGATTAAGAAAATTATAATAGATAATTAAATTTCATGTTTATGATCAGACGGTCGTAAAAAGCATGTGATGAGGACAACAGATTTGACTTTATTAACCAGATTTGTTTCTGTCTTTAAGAATATTGGACCCATTAGTTAAGTCTCACACTTGTTTCAGTGTTTGATTTAATACCTGAAGATTGTGTAAATTTTATATTCAGGTTAACGTTTAAGAAATTTATTTCAAAGCTATAATTTATGATTAGCCATTATAATGCACCATCTTTTCAGTGAATAAAGCTTGTTCATTTTATTTAAACTTAAAATCGTGTCTTGTCTCTGATTTTCATTCACAACAATTCACTACTATTTCTCTTCCTCTATAGCCCCCCACTAGCACAGCGGTATGTCTCCGAATTTACAATGGTAAAATCAGGGGTTCGATTCCCTTCGGTGGGCTGAGCAGATAGCCCTGTGTGGCTTTGCTATACGAAAAACACACACACACACACACACTCTTCCCACATAATAGGTCCACCAGTCTTTTGATATTGCGAGGAAGAAACATTTGTACATTTTACTAATATGTGAAATAATACACTGAAAAATGATTCACTGAACTTGCAAAATTAATAAGCGATTGGTATATGTTGAAATATGAAAAATTATGATTGATGCCAAAAATGTCTATATTAGATTTATGTAGCTTTAGACCTCAGATGTATACTAATTGTTTTAAGGAAAAGAAATGGTTTCAGAACGATGAATCCTTAAAATGATTCTATCTAGAAGCACAACATAAGATGGTCCAGTTTTGCCAGGTGCTCGCTCTTCCTTTCACTCTGTCACTTTGTTACTCTTTTAAATTATGGACGGCTAGCGCAGATAATCCTCGTGTAGATTTATGAGAAATTCAAACCAAACAAACAAGCACACAACCAAAAAATGCCAATAGTGCAAGCTATTAACTATTTTCTATTAATTAAAATGCAAAAACTGTCTTAATAAAATGTACAATTAAACATCTTTTCGCAGATTTAGATTTATTTTTTTTTTTAATATCGTAATAAAAACCTTCTTAACATTATTTATACCCGTGTGTAAAAATTCAGAATTAGAAACAGTATTAAATCAGCAGAAGTCGCTGTGTATTTACCTTTTATTTTCGAAATGGCAGCGATCGGTGGAGAAGATAATTTTGAGAGTGAAGCTGTAGGATTGGGATGTGCTCTTGAATTATTTAAAGAACATGAAGAAGTTGCACAAATAATTAAACGACTTCCAGATGTGTATAGGGATAGTGCTATTCTTGATATCACATACGAACGTTTTATTTATATTTTAAGCCAATATCAAGAACAACCCCATCTTCTCGATCCTTATTTGGATACTTTGCTTGAAAATTTGTTGAACATAGGAAGAGACTCCAGTTTTCCCGTCGGACTTCGACATAAGGCATTTCAATTTTTGTATATTGTTACAAAAGTTAGGAATTATAAAGTGGTGGTAAGACACCTACCACATGAGGTTAGTTCTTACGAACTTTGTATTGTACTTTTCTAGTTTTGTACACTAACTCATAAAGTTTACAGGACGGGGGGGGGGCGAAAATGATTATATTGAAAATAAAGTTAAATAACTTTATTGTTATTTGAGATAACAACAAAAATTATTATAAATACGAGTAGTAGGCTTGTAAGTTTTGTTCTTGTTTTTTTTTTTTAGGAATTGTTATTGGAAATTCGTATTTACAAATACTACAAGTTCTTTATTATGGAGCTCCAAGAAACTCCTGGCTTGTTACAAAGAGCTTATTTCTAACAAGATTGAGCATCACTCCATTTTGCTTGAATTGTTAAAGTGTTTTAAACCAAACTTTTTCCAGAGCATTGGATATGTAGGAGAGTGCCTATCATACGGCCCACTTATTTGCTTATTTTAACCTATTTCGATTTTCACCTACTGGGCTTCTTGAAAACAAAAGTTTGCTGTAACAAACCAAAAAATTTGAAAGAACTGAAACATCAGATTTGTGATGCTATCTTGTCCATTCCTACTGCTATGTTGGAAAATATTTTCTTATAATTTGAATGCAGAATTAGATTAATTATAACAAATGATAGAAGACTTGTAGAAGCCCATTAATGATTAAAACTCAAATTTACAATTGTACTTCTTGTCTTTATTTAGTTTTTGTTGTTATCTCAGATGACTCTAGTTTTGGTATTCATTTTCAGACACTGTATATCAACAGTTTCTCACTATTTTGTTTAATGTTATATTTACATGTACATTTTATTAGCTACCAGACATGATTTTAACTAGTCAGAAGTTTACTCACATTATCTAAACAAGACAATCATATCATTTTCTTCCTTAAAAGATTTTATTTCACTATTGGATTACTTGAAGAACATGCAATAAAACAGTATTTGACATTGATGAAACTTTGCCTAAACAATCTATCAAAGAGTATTTGACGTTAGTTTATTTTCTATAATTTGTTAGTTTTTTTGTTTTTTTTACTGACTGAATCAATACATTTAGTTATAACAATATAAATATATAAGTACATATTATACATGAAAGTTATTTAACAAGATAGTTTTTCTTTCAGAATTTTCAAAAAGCTATTGCCATCAAAGTATAATATATAGGATAAAAAACAAACTGATTGGTTCTTAAGAGCTTGATTCTACCTATTCATCTTCAAGAAAAAAAATAAAAGTTAAACACATCCTTTACTTTTCAGAGAATCATTGATTCTTCTTATGTAAGCTTTCTGTTAATGATGTAGACCTTTACGCTGATGATACTCTGCTTTATAAAAATTCAAAAAGAGCACTTCTTAACCCTTTTTTTTAATTAAGAGCAAACAAGTTGATAGGTTTCAATCTGCCATCATAAATTAATCTTTCCATTCCAAAAAACATCACAGTAGCTCTCTAAACCCTTTCTAATATCTCAATATCCATTCCAAGAAAAGGAGACCAAATTTTCTAGATTAGAGCTATTAGTGATTTATTTAAACATAACATGTGGACAACAAGGACCATTTGGACCTTAAAGGCTACTCTTTGAGGAAAGTGAAAGCTGAAAACCATAATATATTTTTCAAGATTGATTCATAAATGGTGTGAATTTGGTTAAAATATATTTCATTGCCCCTTAAGGGAAATGAAATATAATCATGAGTGATCTTAAACTTCTTATTCTGTTCACTCCGCTGCAAGATTTGAGACTAAGTGGTGCCTAACTTTGAGAATTTTGGATTACTATGAAAGGAATTTTGATAATATTATAGCAAGTGAATTTGTCACAGCACATCAAGAGAAGCTGTGAGATTTGAAGGAATGATAGTTTCTTGAATACTGTGCTGATGTTTCTTATGTAATGGCTTGCTAAAATACAGGAAGGTATCTGTGGATGATACATGCATTTGTTGAAACAAGTGGTTTGTGTTTGTTCATTGTGGTAGTGTGGGTAGGCATGAACTGTTGTAGAGAAGAGCAAAGAATGATCCAAATGAAACACATCCTTTTATGTTTAAAATACTGAACATATATTGTAGAAATGAGATTTAAAATTAATTTTATCATCTTGACTTGTTAATTTAGTTTGGTTTGGTTTGTTTTAAAATATTGTATCTGATTTGTACATGATCAGTCATTTACAGTATTAGAAAAACTTGGAAATAAAAAATTTTCTTTCAAGTATATTACTGTACAGTCATTTTCAGAGTTGGGATCTATAGATCCAAATCAGTAAAATTTTGTTGGGGAAGGGAACAGGGGTGCTTGAGAAAACCCACTTTAACTGGTAGAGTGCAGGATATTCTATCCTATCAGTGCCAAAGGCTGTAAGGAAGACTGAGATATGTATGATTAAATATTTTCATTCAGGATGTGTATTATATTTAGAGGTGAGTGGTATCATTGCCAAGTTTTGGAAATGGCAACTAGTGATGAAATTGGTTTGTCTGTGCATTATATATAATTCACTGACTTTTTTAAAGTATTTATTCAACAGAATTATTATATATTTTCTAATATCTAGTATCCCACTTACTGTCTATCAGTATTTGTATGATGTGTATTGTCAGGGTCAATATGCTATGCTGATTGCTGGATTTTGTGCCTTGTGAATGATATACTAAGTGTAGGACATGTCGACTATAACTATATTATCATATTCTATTGAGAGTCGTACGTTTTGTATATACTATATATCCATTATTGTTTTTGTGTGGCATCCTTTAACTTCCTGTCTTTCTTAGGTAATAATTTATTATCTAGACATTAATCATTATGATTTTTAAAGTGCTATGAACATGTTAATTTATTATTGTTTGTAACTCCTAGAAATTTTGCTGTTTTTGAAAATTTGAGTTCAGGAAATAATTTCCTATTTTAAGTTCCTGTAAAATGTAAGTCTTCACTTCTGCTGATTGTAATTCTAATTTATTTCATAATCCACTCAGTTTGAAAAATTCAATTATCTTAAACTAAAGTCCATCACATCTTCCAAATTTGGAATTTTTGTCTTTCCACATGTTTAAGAATATAAAACAAATCAAAAGCATTCAGAGCTAGTCCTTATCATATAAATATTTATCATGCTTTCCTTAAACTCCCTTACATTTACTACCTTTTTATTGCTGGAGATGTGTACCAATGGGTCAGGTCTTGGATGGAAGACATAACATCTAACTACAATGCTCCCTACAGTCCTGTATTCATTTACACTCTTGTTCTTAAGACGTGCCAGGCAATGATCAGTAGCAAAATTTTTATTTGTTAACCTGAAGACAACCTAAGAAAGCCGAAACAATGTTCTCTGCTTTATTAATAAGAGCATTAATACCCACACCAGTCATCTTGAAATGTATTTTTAAATCCTTTTCAACAATTCAATGTTCTTTCTAAAGACTGAACACAGTACTCCAAATATGGCCCAGTTAGTGACCTATGCCATAAAATTATAACTTCTTCAGGTTTGTATTCAGTATTTTTGTAGATACAAGTTAAAATCCTGTATACTGTAGCTGTAGCAAAAGCAATGGCATAATGTAGAGATGACTAAGGAAACTAATCAACCAGAACACCAATATCAATTTCTATCATAACAATGTTAAGATCATTCCATCAAAATTATACTTATAATTGAAATTATAATTATTCAGGTGTATTACCATGCATTTATTTTTATATCCAAAACCCATATGCCATTAATTTGCCCAAATCACCAGATAATCCAGACTCTTTTGTAAAGTAGCAGCATTCTCCTCACAGTCAACAACTTCCAAGACCTTAATATCATCAGCAAGTATAATTAATCTATTGACCATTCCTTCATCTATGTCATTAATGTAAACTAAAATAAGCAAAAGTCTCAACAACTGAGCATTTAGGTCCCTCGTGTGTGGCATAAATCCAGTTTAACTGAACTCCATTCATAACAACCATCTGTATTTTTCCATCCATCCAGTTTTCTATCCAATGCGCTAAACTATTTCCTTCACCTACAGAGGTTACTTTTAAACACTTTTATGTGTTACCTTATAAAATGTTTTCTAAAATCCAGAAACACTTAACCTCTTCAAAGAATGCCAAAGGCAGAATTTTTCCCTAGTGAAATTATGCTATCTAACAAAATTTTAAACTTTATTAAAAAACTTTGCAAAGCATCTCTATTATATTTTCAAAACAAAGTTTTCTCACCATTGATGTAAGACTAATAGGTCTATAATTACATATACAATTTTGACCACCTTCCTCGAAAAAAAAGGAAAAACATTAATCCACTTTCAATTCCTTGGCACTTGCTTATTATTTAAATATTTAGAAAAAATAGTATGCAGTGTTTTAAATAGCCAATCCTTAACCTCCTTCCAGATCATTGAGTAAATATTATCTAGCCCATGAACTTTAGCATTCCTTGAATTCCCCAATTTTTTCTTTTAAAGCTCATAATTAATGTGATCATCTTTTTAAATCCTGTTTCCATCTATCAACTGTTTTGGGTTAGAAACTGTGCTTAAACTTTCATTAGTAAAAATTGCAGAAAAGCAGAATTTAATACCCCAGTCATCCCATAATCAAGAAATAGTAACATTCTTTTATCATCCTTTGAAGGCCTTTCAATTTTTATTTTGTATCTAGTTTTCATATAATTTTTTATTTTCTAATTTCTTGTTTGACCAACTTTCTTGATCCTTCAAATCTCTCATTGTTACAGCCTGATTAAAATTCTCCCATTTATAATTCTTTACATTTATCCTTGAGCCAGCATGGCTTTTTACTTGCAGGCATACTTTTTAATCTTGCATGTTTCTATGTGATATTGCTTTGTTGTTGCATGTAAATAAGCATAAACACCCCTCTATCAACAGGAGTATGACATTACTTTACACTATAGATGTCACTCTCTATACTGATTATTCAGTCGTGACTGCACAGTTTAATAGTTGTGTGTAAGGATGTGCCTTTGTCTTTTTTTTTTTTTTTCTCATGTGAGAGTTTTCATCATCAAAGTTTGCTTGAAGTACCTACAAACCTAACTGTTGTAGAAAATATTTCCACGACATGAATTACAAAGAAATGTTCTTTTACTTTCTGTTTGGTGTTGAACATTTTTACTTTTCTCACTCAAGACAAGCTACCACAGCAGTGTCAGGTGCATCTTTGTTTGTAAGGGAATGTGACAACTATTTTTTGCAGTGGGTGGTGAAGTATTGCATGTGACCTTGACATTATTTAGGCCTTAACACGAATTTCACTTATAATTCCTGTTAATGAGGGCATGCATATCAGACAGTCTTTCTTCTGCATCCTTCCATGAATGACTTTTCAGGTATGTTACCTTTATTTTTTTCTACTCTGTGCCCTATTTTGTCTTATTTTTTACTTTTCCTTTTTCATTCAGTTTCTTCTTTAGAATATTATGTTTTCCTCCTTATCCTGATACCTGAGTTAATATGCCACTATGCTTTATCTTCCTTAACTGTTTGCACATATGCATTCACTTACAATTGGAATGTAGTTGTTTTCTTGAACTTTTCAGACTTTAGATTCTGATCCATTTTCCTCTGCTAATCTTTCTCATGCTCAGTATTTTGCATTTTCCTTAGTATCCTTTTACATTATCTGTCCTACATCCATTTACTTTTAAAAGTAATCCAGCATTCCTTTGAGAGTTTCCAGTGGACACTTGTTCCTTCCATGTTTTTATGTGAATGTGTTATTCTTTTGCAGCCTTGTCTCTTCTCACTTGGTTACTCTGTTGTTAGGATTTGTTAGGGAAGAATGCTCTTCTTTCACAAGTACAGTCCTTTCTTTCACCAATATTTTTCTTTTTTTTTTTTTTGGGGGTAACTGATTCTTTGTAGTCATGTGCTAAAAGATATACACTAAGAGTTTTCCTTGAAAACCTTTGTGTCCTGTCTTTTCTAAGGTCATTCTCTTCCAGTTGCAATGTACTGTTTTCCTGTCTTCTTTCTGCTCTCTTGTTATTTTACCCTGTTCCTTTTTTCACATCCATAATCTATAGGTTTTGGTGCTAATAGTCTGATTAATGACTATCTTTTGAGTTTCAAGAACAGTAGGGTCCCGATTTGGCTTGATTTGTATATTTATGGATTTCTTTTGCAACCAACTATTAGGGGCTACAAGTTATACCCATTGGCTTTAACCTTCATTATTTCTCTCCTTCATTTTTTGTTCCTATTCATTTTTTTCTTCCAGAGGATCCTGTTTCCCATCAATATTTCTATGAGGCAGTGTCAGAATAGTTGAGGCTCCTATCAAAAGAGTGTCTCACCTTTTCCTGGGATTTTATTTCCTTCTGTTTGTTGTTCTCTATCAGTTTTTTCTTACCCTTGTTTACAGAGCCCTCTTACTGGATTCTTCTTAGTAACAAGTGTTATCTGCTCTAGACAATATACTAGCCCAATATAAGATGCTCAAGATATGTTTGCTGAGCTCATTTTCCTAAACAAGGCTCAATTCAGATCACACTTATTCATGGACTAGCATGAGTTTAAAACTTAGCGTTGGCCTGCTTTTAAAAATAGGAGTTTTATGGTCACTTATTTCACTGTCTTATGGTGATATACACCTCCTGACTCCTTATTGCACTTTTATTCACCTTTTTTTTTTTCTAGTGGAACTTAGGAGTCCAGTTTCCTGCTGCTGTAATTATAACCCATGGAGAATGCCTTCTGAATGCCACAAAACTTAAACACAGCTATTACCTCAACATGTGTTAACAAGTAATGCGCCATTGTGCTGTAGCCCTTCAACAATAGGGGAGGTGATATGACTTTTATGCACAGTAATTCCTCTGATCACTAGCACATAATAATAGGCTCATTCTTTCCTTTGCACTGCCTGTATTCAGATATAATTGACTGCCTTTTTTTCTTTCTTGTTACACTGTTTTATTCTTATTGCTCTTTTATTCTATCTACATGATTGTATCTTTGTTTCCTCTGGCCATTACTTTTCTACTTTAAGCTACTTTCAGTCATGTATACCACAGAGAATATTAATAAAGTCTTGACGACCAGATATTCCTTTTTCAGCAATTAATCTAAAGTGACCAAATTTAAAGGCCATTTAAGATGACCAGATATTCTGTCAGACAACCAAATGCTATGAAATTTAGTAACTAAATTATTTCAAGCTTATGTGAGCATTAATTTGATCATTGAACTGTGGAGATGCAACAGAACCTAAGTAATGCAAGAATTTTATCAGTGAAGGGGTAATTCCCATGTTATCTTCATGTTTGTATTGAATTACTCTGTTGGTTTATTTCAACTTTCAAACATGCATATATAATGGTTTTTATTTCTGAATCATGCTCTGCACACTACAAATCCAGACTGGCCCAGAAACTTCCAGCAACACTCTAGTTCTAGCAGAACACAGTGTACTACAAGGCTTGGTTCATAGCCTGCCCCACCTCAGTATGGAGTCCAGTACGTGGTGAGGGGACCTGTCAGGGAAGGTTCTGTTCTTTCAGTTTACCTCCTCTGGGATCTAAGCATCCACCCATGTGTTTGCCATGTGTGGTGACCTATGAAGGGGAGGAGAGGATCCTGGTGGTTGAGGGGTCCAACCATAACATACCACTTTGGCCTTAAATTCCTGTAGATGAGCAGTCTAAGGGTGGTCCCCTAGGGTCTACTGGATGGTCCACTTGAGGTAGGGTCAACCAAGTACCAGTGTTGGATGTTCTCAGCAGGTGTTGTGGATATTGTATCTGATGCTGATGTTTGGGTATAGTGCTCATGAAACCCTGGTGTTGCTGCAGTGTCCTTGTTTGGTATTGTAATGCCTCCTCGTAGGGCTTCATGGTAGGTGGGGTCAGTAGGCACCAATATATTCCTTTTTTATTATGGATCCTCCAAGTAAAAACTTAAATAGAATAGTGAAATAACAGTCCATAGGTAAACGACCATGTTTTGAAGATTCTGAGCAGCAAATCTTCAACATCTGTACCTCATTTTCTTATATTAGATTCTCTGTTAGACAAACCTTTAGGACAGATATCTCCTTTTTTCATTCAGAAGAGACTAGAGAGACTTGCTCGCTCTCCAAAGTCAGTAAAATGCTTTGCTCTGGTGATATCCTAGTGGAAACATCCACATCTCCACACAGTGAACTTCTCTTGCATTCAAAGGCAACTGGGGATTTACCTATTGAGGTCATGCCTCATGCTACATTGAATTTGTCATGAGAAGTTATTGTTGAGAGGGATTTGAGAACATCTGCGAGTCGGAGATTCTTGCTGGTTTTTCCACTCAAGGAGTTTCTGCAGTGAGGAGCACCTATTCTTGTAAAGATTGAATTATTATGCCAATCAGTGTCATGATTTTGACATTTATATCACTGCATCCACCTGCCACCATCGAGGCAGGTGATCTTAATTGCAAGGTACAACCATACATTCCAAACCCTCTTAGATATTTCCAGTGTCAGCAATTCAGTCACTCGAAGACAACATGTCGTGGTTCCTTGACTCATGCTTGTTACGATGGCAAGGACCACAATGCCCATGAGTGTGAAATGGAGCCTCATTACATCAAGTGCAATGGCTCTCATTCATCCTACTTTCATTCTTGCTCTAAGTGGTTGGAAGAAAATGAGGGCAACGTTTGAAGATGATTCAAAACATTACTTACCCTGTGGTTTGAAAGTTGCTGTTCACCACTTCATCTTGGATGTATGCTGCTGCACTTCATTCCATTACTGTAGTGGGAGTGCAGATGGATCTCTCTGTGTCACCAAAAGAATCGTTCTCAAACCAAATGAAAAGTCTTTGACTTCCATGGTTAAAAGTTGATGAATCAATGTCAACACCTATCTCTGTGCCTAACGTATATTTCAGCAAACCCAAAGATCCACTTCCTTTGGTTCTGGGTATGGGCATTTCTTTGGGTATATCTTCTCCTACCCCAAGATCCAAAATGATCATTCATTCATGTCCTCAGTCACTGGAATCCTCTTTCAACAACAAAGACCTGTCCAATTGACGTAAGGCAGGATCCATGGAGGTTGACAGACCTCCCTCGAATAAAGACAATAAAGGAAAAAAAGGTGTCATATTCTCATTACATGGTGGAATTCTGCCTGCCACATGGCACAGAAGGCTCAAAAACAAGCCCACCCAGTGTGGATTCTGATGACAGCTCAACCATGGACCACCTAAATTTACTTGAAATGTCAATTAGAAGCTTTTTTAAATGACATCTTGTATCAATATTTTTATCATTGAGAAGGCTTATGATACAACATGGAAGTATGGCATTTTGCAAGACCTCCATTTATATGGGTTACATGGTCATTTCCCCATTTTTATTAATTTTTTAATGGACAGGTGATTCCAAGTTTGTGTGGGTTCAACACTTTCCCTTTCTTTTCTACAGGAACTTGGAGCCTCTCAGGGCTGTGTTCTGAGTGTCACACTTTTTAGTATAAAAATTAATGCCATCACTGAACAACTCCCTCTCACTATTGCAAATGTACTCTATGTTGACAACTTTCACATCTCATGTCAGTTGTCAAATATGAGGTATATTGAGTGGCAGCAACATACTTCATTAAATCATTTACTGAAGAGGACCACAGCAAACGGCTTTAACTTCTTTCTCTCTCTCTAAAACCGATTGCATGCATTTTTGCTGCTAATGGGGTATTCATCCTGATCTTGAACTCTGTGTCGGTGAAGTTTTGCTACCTGTGATCCCTCAGATAAAGTTCTTTGGGCTTATCTTTGACTGTAAGCTGACCTTTATACCACACATCAAGCAGCTATGGGTCAAATGTACAAGAGCACTGAACATTCTCCATGTTCTCTCTTCTACTACTTGGGAAACAGATCGATGTTCTATGCTAAAGATATATCGTGCTCTTATTTGATCATAACTAGACTATGGATCACTGATTTGTGGCTCTGGGAGAACCTTGGTTTTGAAGATGCTGCAACCTGTTCATCATCAGGGACTTTTGCTCTGCACCAGGGCTTTCCGCACTTCCCTAGTTCAGAACTTATACACAGTCTCATGAACCTCCTCTGCTCTTCTGCCATTTGCAACTGTTTTCATCATATGCTTTGAAACTTCATTCCTTATCAAAGCATCCCACTTGGTGTTGTGTTTTCTTTCCTCGGTGGGCCATACTTTTTCAGAACATAGATCTGCCATTGCTCCTTTTGACCTTCGTATCCAGGTGCAGTTGGATGAATTGGGTTTGTCCTTGTAATACATTGCTGTATCCACTGGTTAGCCCATCCCACCATGGCTTCTTACAGTCTCCAGATGTGACCTTTTTTAAGTCATCAGAAGAAAGCAGACACTCCCATTTGGAAATACTGTTATATGCTAAACATCTTGTGAACCATCTTTCCATTCCTATTTATATGGATGGTTTGAAGTCAGGTGACTCTGTGGGCTCTGCTTTGGTTTGTTGTGGTTCAGTGGTTGCATGCAGAGTCCCCTCTACAGCTTGTGTGTTCACTGCTGAACTGTATGCCATTTCTCTTGCCCTGGATCACATAGAAGTTAAGCAGTACTCAAATTTCACTATTTATACTGACTTGCTTAGTTCTCTACTGGCTCTGGAATCACTTCACGTTAGTTCTTACGCTGTTCTCTCTGATATTCAAAACCATCTGGCCCATTTCTCTCTAACATCTACTTCTATACAGCTTTTCTGGATACCAGGCTATGTTGGTATTTGTGGGAACGGGCTCTCTGACACCACAGCTAAATCTGTCTGCTCTGGCACTATCACTGCTGTGCCTGTTCCATACATGGACTGTGGTCCTGTATTCAAGATTTGGCTCCATGCCAGTTGGCAGTTGACTTGGAGTGATCAACCTGAAAACCAGGTTTTCCAAATGAAACCCTTTATTGGACTTGGACCATCTTGTTTCTGTTAGGATCGGAAAGAGGAAGTTGTTCTAACTAAATTATGCATTGGTCACAGTTTTTTAACTCATTGTTTTGTTTTATCTGGGACTGATGCACCAATGTATTATGTGTAACACTTGGGTTACAATAAGCCACATTTTACTGTCTTACCATCATTACTGCTCTTAACAATGCCACCATTTTAAACATATTTTGCCTCAAGGTTTATCCGTAATGCTAGACAATGTTATTGGTGATGGTGACACCGCTCACCTTAAACATGTTTTTAGTTTTTTAAAGGCCATTAATCTTTTTAATGCTATTTAAGTTTTTTTTTAAATTTATACATTAGACTTTTTTAATGTGATTTCCTTTAAAGAATCAAAGTACCTCTAGTTTGATTTGAAATTAGAAAGTGGCCATAACGTCATATAACTTGAAACCAAGACTGGAAACGGCAACTTAAGGTGAATAATGCTGCTATTTGAACTATCCAATAGTCATCCTGGTGAGTTATAATAATTAAAATTTTGCTACAAGTCTTTTAAAACTTGTATTACTTTCCATTCTGAAAACAGCTTAATGTCAAATAACTCTAAACCAGGACTGGAAAGGCTAACTTCAAGTGACTAATGTTGTTTTTTGAAGTTATTTTTCAGTCATCCTGGCAAGTCATGATAATTACAGTTATGCTACAGAAAGTCCTTTACAACTTGTATTACTGTGGTTTTTCTCTTATTGCTGTGGACTGGATGTAAAAATTGGATTTAACGTTATTTATGTTTTTAATTGAAAAATTAAACTGTCTTGTTTTACCTTAATTCTCTATTATGAATTTTAATAATTTTACTTTAATTTTAACTTTTTACTGGAAGTTTGACACAGATAGCCTTGTTCCTTTGCTCCATAAACAACCAAACCAACCAACTAATCATAACCTGCCTTTCAAGGCACCTGCAATAATGCAAAGGAATTGCCCCAAATATGTGCACACCATTGAAGACATCTTCAAATTAATAACATTCTTATTTAAAATGCAGTGTATGGGTGACAGTCTACCAATTGCAATTGATGATTGCTCCACTTATCGTGTTATATGTTTTTTTAGTAGAAAATGGCAGCTCCACTGGAGGGTGAAAAATTTATCGATGTCTTTCAGTGGAAATGTATTGCTGAGAAGAAATGCCATTAGTAATTAGGTAAAACATATATGTGGACTTTTTGAATGCTTAGAAAGTTAAGTTTTTCGGCATAAACATTGCTACTGTGGAAAACCTGTTTGTTATATGGTAGTGACTAATGAGAACCTCCCCTAATCTCTGCCGTATACAAATTGTATGATAGGAATGCATGCAAAATGCATGAAAATAAAGAGAAAAACAATAGCTTTTTTTTGTATGCTTTTTCAGATGAAAACAAAGTTTTTTTTCATTATGTATAATAGGAATAATGTACCCATGTTTATGATAGAAAGGAAATAAATTCAGTACACTTGATGCACAACATTCACTAAATTATTTTTGAGAGATTCAATTTGTGATTGCATCACCATATCCCACTACTTTACTTGAGTGAGATTGCGTATCATAATTACTCAAGTTGCTAAAACAACATGTATCATTGTTTATTTTATGGTTTTTAGTGAGTGCTTTACAGCTTTGTTTTTAGGTGTAGGCCCAAGATATTTTTAAAGAATGATGCACAATGTTGTGTTAATAATGCTAAGGTGAAATTGATGAAAGGCACTGCATATATAAACTTGTGAGTTACTCTGTGTTATGTTTTCATCTGATATCGTCACTACGGGACCATCTCAGCAAACACTGTTAAAACTCAGAATAGGTGTAGGAGAGAAAATTTTTACTTATGGAGGGACAACCTTTTCTGAGCAGGACAACCAAAGTCTTATTAATGGTTGTTTTGAAAGACGACCGTTCAAAATATCTTAAGTTTGTTCACTGATTTGTTTATGGATTTATATTTACATTAAGTTGTTATCTATTTAGCTAACTTAATAGAGCACACTTCTACATATAGATCTCGGCTTTTATTCAATAGAGAGGTAATACAGAAGTTTTGAATAATTTAACTTTCACATCTTTATTGAGTTGGGGTGAGGCATGGTATCCACACAAGTTTCATTGAGGATGCTCCCACTTTCATGCATCAGGTGATTAGTTCTCTTCTGCCCATTGCTTCCCCAAAGTCCCTTGTTATTTTGTTTCTTTGCCTTCTGCAGAGCATGCCTTATTTTTCCACATCTAACCTTTGTTCCTGACTCTTCATGTCCTGATGAAAAACAGGACCATATCCTTTTAAGTTTGCTGCACTTATGAATCATGTATGTGCTATTCTTTTTTTCTTGTATGTCATAATGTTTTATGATTGTTTTACTTCATATACTTCTTATGTTGTGACTGTTGTTCCACACCTTTCTTGCCCTACTTATCATTGTGATTTACTTACTATGGCCTCTTGTCTTTTTTTATATATATTTTATCCCCAGTCTCTTGTGTCCTTTTTTGCTGCTTGGTGGTACTCCTATTTCTCTGTCTTTAGTTCTGCTTGGCTTTACTCCCTTATCACTACCCATCAACTCTTTCTAGGGGATCTTCATTGTGACCCAAATAATTGTGATAGGTACACATTTGGTTTCCATTTCTTCTTTTCTTGTCTCTATTTTAATGTATTTATTTTGTTTTTTGGGTCTGCATCCTTCCTCTTACATCTGTGACTTCTGTCTTGCTTACTTGCTTGTTTGATCTATTCTTTTGGAGCATTATAAACCTCTTGGAACCCCTGGCTTAGGTTTTTTGATTGCAATTTTTAGTTATTTTTTTAGTTTCTCTCTCTTTTTCTCTGTCTGCCAATCATTCTTGAGAGCCTTGTTGGATCCCATCCCTTTTCTCATTCTCTCACTTCTGTTAGTTGTCATCATCTTTCATATGTTTAGCCATCATGGATTTTGGCTCACTTTTCTTCAGAACTTATCCTGAATTTTTTACATTTTGTCTTTTTCCTTTTTCAACTACCTCTTAGTTATATGTATTATTAATTGTGGTGGACAAAGCATAGATGTTCTGTTATGTAGTTTTGTGCTTAATAACAAAGAAACTTTTTCCACTGATTTTGAGGTTCTCATTATTTCTCTCTCTCTTTCCACTTCATACTCCATATTGTTTTTCTCATTGTCCTCTTCCCATTGATCCTCTGTTTCTTTGATCATCTTCAGGCTATAGTGCCCTCTCTATTGGCAGCAGGAGGTTTAGAACCTGTCTTCCATCTCACTCATGGTTTTTATTCACATCATTTTATCATTCCTGTGCACTTTGGGATTGGTGCTCTTTGATATCAGGTAATCTGAAGACGACCTAAGAAGGTTGAAATGTTGTTCTTTACTTTATCTTAACTAAAGTTTTGATACTCATACTAGCTGTCTTTAGAATACATTTTTAATTCAAGTAGATTTCTCATCATCATGTTTAAGATGTTGTTATACATTTTTTGTTTAGTCTTAATTTGTTGGAATTACTGATGTTGGTGTTTTTTGGTGACACTGTGGTTACTTAATGCACTTTGTTAAAAAAAGAAAAAGAAAGTAAATTTCTGGTTCTCCAGTTTTTTATTTAGTTTGTTATACATGACTGACTTCATTAATGCATTATTTACATGATTTACAATAATTTTCTTGTATCATCTAATATATAGTTTTTATCAGAAGTTCTTAATGATTTAGTAGTTGTTAGAGATGGTATACATAATGAGGCCTAAATTGAAAATTCTTCTTAGACAAAAGAGCTATTTAAAATTGTTGAATTGTGGATTACTTTGCTTTATGGTATCCATTAATAGTCTTTTATTATTGTTTTTATTTAACACATGCACATAAATAAAAGTGAGAGATTTTCTTTAGCTAGGTTTACAACTTGTTCTTGTTTGGGAATTACCATAAGTATAACCTTTTTTTTTTTTGTCTGCTTATTTCTGTTGTATATCTGTATGCTTCTTTTATTGAGAGTAATTATCATGATGTTGTTAGGTCATGAACCATTATTTAAAATTTGATGCTGAGTATTCCTGTACTTGTGAAATAGCTGTGTACATTATAATTTATAAAGACTATATTTCATAATACATGCAGATCTAGTTAATGTAACCAATGCTTTAATACAGGTGATTGTATATGAACATTATGTATGTTATTAATATTTTTTGAGTTTGTCTAATATGATTGATATTTTAGGTAGCTGATGTTGAACCAGTTCTCTCACTGTTGGCAGAACAAGATCCATTTGATCATGAAACATGGGAGACACGTTACATATTGCTTCTGTGGCTTTCCATCATTGTCATGATTCCATTTCATATGGGAAGACTAGATAGTAATAACAAGTTTAATGAAGGTCAGAAAAAGCCAATTATGGAAAGGTAAATCCTTTAGTTACTATAATATTTTAACAGATAAAAAAATATATATATTGAAAAGGTAATCAAATTTACTTATATATATTAAAAATGATATTGAGATGAGGACATGATCTGGGAACTTGAAATGACTAAAGGTGAGACACTTTCAAAGCCAGAACTTTTACTAGCTATCAAGAGAGTTGTGTCCACATTCTCGGTTGTTGTATGGGATTGAGGTTAACAGGTGATTAAGGGAATTTTCAGGTGTTGAAACTTGAACACTGCTTGCTAATTCCTACATTTAGAAATATGAGTGGTAAAACTGAGTTATGGTATAGAAAAACAGACCTTTTAAGTTCCAGGATTTAATAGTTTCTGCTGGACACTGGTGTCCTTGTTACAAGTCACTGATGCTTGTATTATTTATATACTTTTGTGACTTCTAATCAATATTTCTATAAATATATCCTCAAATTGTATGGCTTAATTGTTTTTTTGACTACTAAGCACTTATCATCTTACAATTTACTTCACTAGGGTTTCCTAATTTCCATCAGTTTAATTTTCTTATCTAACCCTTTTTTATTGTCATTACATTCTTGTTTATAACAACTTTACACTAAGAAGAAAGACCCACCTTTAGAAAACATTTGGATCTGTACTTACCTGTTAGTTTTATTGTACTGGTGACAAAAAATGGATTAGAGTCCATCTGCTTTTGTAATGGTCTCTACCCATGGGTATTGTTTTATCCAACTTTCACCTGTTCTGTCAAGGACTGTACTGCCACCCTGTAAATTTTATCAAATTGCATAATTGTGTTATGAAATTAGCTTGTTTCTTGACATTTCAAAATTAAATTTGCAGTGACTTTTTTTTATAATGCTGGCAGATTATTGATGTAAATATTTAGGGGTCAACCACTTACCACAACTTGAACTACTGTATAATTAACATTACATTAATCCAGACATAGTGTAGTGTTCCTTTTCCCATTTCCAACTGACTTGCAATATTATTTTCTAACTGACACTCATGGTACACTGTGTTGATTTATTTTAATTTTTCTCTCTCACTCTTCATTCAGCTCTGTAAAACATAATAAAACCAGTATTCACTGGTGTATTTGAAATTTTTTGGTGAGGGAGAGAAATTTTTTTAGAGCCTATTTGTCATGCAGTGATCTTAAACATGGCACTTACTTATGTTTTTCATTTTAATTGTACCATTTCAAGTTATTTCATCCAGTATGGAAAAAACAACTGAAGTAGGTGTTTCCAGTATGAGTGTAAAAATTTATAATCAGTGTATGTTTTGACAGGGACATTTTGAATATAAAAGTCATGCATGAAAGTATATCCAACTTCAGCTTCAAAATGTGGCACTCAGTTGTAAAATCCTAATATTGGTCAAGTGATGTGTTTGGTAAAAGAAGCTGTCACAGTGCTTTACTTCTCTCATTGAATGACTTAGTATAGGAAAATAAATAGTATTAATAAATCAATCATGTTTCACTTTCTTTTAATTTTTGTAATAAAAAAACAACAACAATAATTTCTTCAAAAATGGTTTTGTAATGTAATCCACAAAATAAGTACACTTACGTTGCAAAGGCAACTGTTTGCTGGTTGATAATGGATCATCCAATGTTGAATATTTTCCCAAATGCTTGTTATGGTGGGAGTTACTATTGAGGCAGATTTTGACTACTGCAATTCAGCTGTATAGTTGAGTGTGGGTATAAAATTTATATGTATTTATCTTTGTGGGAATTAATTTAAAATTGTTCTACTACATGATAATTGAACTGTAATTTTTTTATTTTTTTTAATAAAATACCTATATGGTACCACAGATTTGTATGTTGCAGGCCAATTTTACTGTATAATTATAAATTTGTCCAACATGTGTTGTTTTCCTTGTTTACACAGAGGTAGAATAAAAGAATACACATTTTGTGCTTCTCAAAGCATATATGACTTTGCAAGAAATAGATCAGTGGCTCACACTGTTTTTTGTAGCTTTAATGTCTGAGGAGGGAGGGGTATATTCCTTACAGCAAAATAACAAAAAAAACAACAGTAACTATGCTATTCAATTTATATAATGTTTTCTCAATCATTCTTTTCATTATTCTTTGATGATATCTCTAATCATCCTGGAATTAGGTACATTGTTTGTGTAGAAATATCTACAGATGAAGCATACACAATGTTATGAAAAAAATATTTTGATGTTCATTTAGGACATTAGAGAATATGAAGTAAATTACCAAAACTTAAGAATGAAAACAAGTACATGATATTTCTGTCAAAATCCATAGTTCATGGAAATACTTTGTTAAAAAGTAATGGAACTTTTGTATATAACATAGTTTTCACATTTACTGAAAGATTTGTAATTTTTGTGAAAGTACAATTTGGAATTGTAGTAATCATTAATTCTCCAATGTGTGCTTGGTCCATTGCTAATAGCAAATGGAATACACATGCTTTTGGGTTTACAGGTGAGTACAGACCATAAAACCAGTCTTAACAGAAAGGGGAATTACTAAGAAATGGCTTAAATATCATAAACAAGATGGGGGTAATAATGAATGTTTTGAACATTGGAAAATATTGTTAGCTGTAGGTATTATCAGTGATTGTTTTTAATTCTTAAAATTTACCATCAATGCATTGGTATCAGAGCATTCATAATCACAATCTTTTGATAGTTTGATGTATCTTTATATTTTAGTTGAGCTTTGCTTTCTTTTTGAGTATGATGCAAGCACCTATGTGAGAAAATAAGAATTTTCATAGTTTGCAACCATTAGACACACCATTTCATATTGCAGTGTATTGAAGACAGTACATCTATAACTAATACATTTAAAATAAAGTAAATGACATGTATCTCTCAAAATATTATGAGTATTTTGTGTGGATACACTAGCTATTGGGAACATTGCTAGAAACAGTATTTTAACTAGTTTTTCTTGCAACAAATTGGGAATAAAGTTTTAAGATGGCTTGATTAGGTAATGAAAAACTTTATTATAAATGTACAACATTGTGCAAGATTTTATCATCCTCAGGTACAAGTAGTTTACAGAGATACATTCAGTACAAAAGAAAGATGTCCCATGAGAGGATATTGCTTCATAGTTTAACATAGGTATCTTTGTAACCCAGTTTCTGTCAACAGAGATTTTGTGTTTGGTAGCAAGTTTTCTTCAAGTGTTGATTATTTCTAATTTGATGTCGGGGATAAATGGTAAACTGCAGTGAGATATTTTATTGTTGTTTAGTGTATCAGTGTGAATTGAGTTTTAAGGTTTTTGTTCTGTGTGGAAATGTTTCAGCAGTGGTTAGTGCAAATTCGTTTGTGTGAATCAAGGAATGCTTTTTAGAGTTTAAGTCTCTGTATTACCAAATTTGCTCACCATTTCAGCCATGGGGGTATTATAATGGGGTGTAACTTTTACAGTGGTTACTACAAATTTGTTGGTGTGAATGAAGGAATGCTTTATAGAGTATAAATCTCTGTATCACCAAATATCCTCACCCTCACAACCATGGGGCATTATAATATGATGGTTAGTTCCACTATTCGTTGGTAAAAGAGTAGCCCAAAAGTTGATGATGGGTGGTGATGACTAGTTGCTTTTCATCTAGTCTTTCACTGCTAAATTAGGAATGTCTAGCATAGATAGTGCTTGTGTAACTTTGCATGAAATTAAAAACAAACTAAATTGGCACCAGTTTTGAACCCATACTTATGTCATTAATCTGATTTTAAATCTTTCCATTCAGTAGAAAATAAGAACCTTTAACTGCAAAATTGTAATGTCAATAAAAAACAAAAACTGGTTTGTGAATAGTCACATTGTTGGAAATATTAAAACAAGCACATCAAAACATTACCTTCAAACTTCAATAGTTGGATTTCTTGAGAAGATTTAAAATATTGTTTTAAAATACATTTGGTCATAAATATCTTCTGAAATTAAACTAAAAACCAGCTAAAGTATATTTATGTGTTCCAATATTCAAAACAATATATCGTAATGAAATTTCTTTGTGAATTTTAGATAAACCATAATAAAGTCTTGGGTGGTTAACTGATGGTATTGTTTGTTATTAAAAATATTTTTAGTTTCAGTACATGTTAATGTCTGTAAGGGTTTGAGTTTTGTTCAAGTCTTTTAGCAGTGTCACAAAGTAATTTCTTTATGATTTAAGAAATAACATGAATTTTGAATGCATGGGATTCATAAATAATGTTTACAGTAATGGTTTTTTTTAAACGTTTTTTCTGTATATTTTGAAAAACAACTCAAATTCAGTTCAGGGATTGATACGTTATATGTAGTAAAAAAACATTATTAGCACCAACAAGTCTTCTTACTCCCTGTTTGTTCTCTCTGCCTGTCTCCTGGAGACACCTGTGATCAATAAAACATTGATGTTCATATTGAATAGTTGCTTATCTCCATTTTCAATCCTGGGGGACTTTAATGGACATAATCCCCTGTGGAATGGTGCTGATATTGATGGTAGAAGTTGTTTCATAGAATGTATGCTCTCAGATCACAATCTTTCTCTCTCCAATACTGGTTTTCATACTTATTTTCATGCACTTAGTCTTTTACTGCTATTGATTTCTCAGTCATGTTTCTCTCACATTTTTTGGAGGGTTGACTGTGACCCATGGGGCAGTGATAATTTTCCTATCATTTTGAGGGAAGCCACCCCTGGTTGATGCTACCTGACCTGCATGCTTTGGTAAAACCTGGACCCAGCCATCTTTCACTGTTCTCTCAAAATTTGATCCTGCCATTGTTTGTAAGCCATCAATAGATGACAGCAGTGACAGACTGTATCATGCAGGCATCTGCTCAGTCTGTTTCTAAAGCCTTGACATGTTTTCCACAGTATTCCCACCCATAGTGAAGATCCTACCTGCCAAATGGCACAGAAGGATAAAAAAAAAAATGTTCCTGGGATACCTTTTGTAAGTATCCTACACTTTTTAACCTCGTTGCTTTCCACTGGACCCATGCCCATGCATGGCAGGTAAAATGTTGTAGCTAAAAGGAATTTTGGATCAAGTTCATAACTAGCATTTCTTCTGTCACCAGTTCCAAAATCATACAAGACAAGTTTTGGAAGTTCAGTGGGCAGTATACTTCTCTCCCCTTTCACTTTTGCTCTCTGATGGCCAGGAAGATGCTTATATCCAGAACATCACCAATACTCTCAGTGAAAGCTTTTCTCATGCATCTGGTGCTTCTTTTTTGTCTTCCACCTTCTCTGCCACTAAGTTTCAGACAGATTGATCACCTCTTTCCTTTTGGGCCAATTGTCTCTATGACTATAATTGCCCCTTTACACTGGTGGAACCCAAGTTTGCCCTTCATCGGTTAGACCTAATAATATTCACTGAGATATTGCTCCATCTGTCTCGTGCTTTTCTTGCTATTCTTTTGATTTCTTAACCAGATCTGGCAGGAGAATGCTTTTTCTGATGCTTGGCACTGGGCTTTTGTCCTCCCTTTTCTAAGCTTGGGATGGATCTCAAGACTCCTTCAAAGTATTGTCTAATTGCTTTAATGAGCTGTCTCTTTTAAGATTTTAGAGAGAATGATTAATGCTCATATTCTTTGGTTCCTTGAATAAAAAATCTCCTTTAGCCCACTTAGTGTGGATTACATCAACAGCACTTCACTGTGGTCCACCTGATTTGATTTAAAACATTGATCAGAGAAGTCTTTCTCAAGCGACAACATTTTGTGTCTGTATTTTTTGACCTTGAGAAGGCTTATGATACTACATGGAGGTGTGGCATTTTGCAAGATCTCCATTAATGTTATGTGGCCATTTACCCACTTTTATGCAAAATTTTATAATGAACTGGCAAGTCCAAGAACCATGTGGGTTTGACACTTTTCTGTTTTATCTCACAGGAATTTGGAGTTCATCAGGGCTGCATCATGGGTGTCACATTTTTCAGTGTGAAAATTAATGCCATCAGTGGACAACTTCCTCCTACCATTGCAAATTGCCTTTATGTTGACAATTTTCACATCTTGTATCGGTCATCAAGAATAAGGTTTATTGACTGGTAGCTTCAGACTGCCTTCATTTGTTTGTTGAAGTGGACTACAGCAAACAGTTTTACCCTTTCCTTCTATAAAATTTTTTTCATGCACTTTTGCCACCAATGGGGTATTCACCCCAATCCCAGGCTTCGTCTTGATGAAGTTATTCTTCCAGTGATCCCTGAGGCAATGTTTTATGGACTTACCTTTAATCGTAAGCTGACCTTCATTCCACACATCAAACAGCTATGCATCATGTGTACAAGGGCACTCAACATCCTCCATGTCTTCTCTTCTACCTCTCAGGGAGTGGATTGATGTTCTATGCAAAAGATATATTGTTCTCACAATAAGTTGAAACTGGACTATGGGTCTGTGATCTATGGCTCTGCCAGGACTTTAGCCTTGAAGATGCTGAACCCAGTTTGCCATCTGTGGTATCAGCTCTGCAGTGGGGCTTTCCACACTTCTTCATTCCAGAGTGTGTACACTAAGTCTCATGAACTTCATATACACCTCTGCCATCTGAAACTTTCTTTACTGTATGCTTCAAAACTTTGATCCTGACTGGGATTGCATCTTCCTTCTTCAGTGGGCTGTGTTTCTCAGAATAAACAGTCTGTTATTATTCCTTTACGTTTTCATATCCAGATGCAGTTGGGTCTGTCCTTGGATGATGTTGCTTTCTTCACAGGTGAACCCATCCCATCATGGCTTATTACCATCTCCAATTGTGACCCTTCTTTGAGTCATCTGAGAAAGATGGATACACCAGATTGGAAATACTATCTTCTTTTTGCCCGAACACCTTTCAAAACATCCTTCCATTCCAATTTCTATAGATGGTTCGATGTGAACTCTGACATGGTTTATTGTGGTTTATTGGTTGCTAGGATCTCTAGATTCTAGAGTTATTTTTTATGTTCACTGCCAAACTGTACTCCATTTTTTTTTGTTCTTGATCATGTAGAAGCAATGTAACACATGAATTGTACTGTTTATACAGACTTGCTTAGATCTCTGGTGGCCATGAAATTGCATGACATTAGTTTTCACAATTTTCTTGTTGATAATCAAAACAGAGTGACCCATTTCTTTTTATCATCCCTTTCTATTCAGTTTTGTGCATGCCAACCCGTATTGGTATTTGTGGGAATGAACTTGGTGACACTGCAGCTGAGTCAGTCTATTCTTTTTATCATCCCTTTCTATTCAGTTTTGTGGATGCCAACCTGTATTGGTATTTGTGGGAATGAACTTGGTGACACTGCAGCTGAGTCAGTCTATTCTGATACTATTACTGCCATAGATCTTTTTAATTGTATTTAAGTTTTTTTAAGTTTGAAATTTGGAAATTGTTGTAATAATTTTACTTTTATTTTTTTTTAATTGGCCATTTGGTACAGATAGCCTACTTGCTTTACAGTTATTAAGGCTAAACAACCAACTAATCTTTATTAAACCTATCTAGCCAGGTATCGTTTACGGAGTGTGTCACTAGGTGTTAGTGGCTTATGTTCAAAATTTTATTAAACTATTTGTTTATGGTATACCAATCAGTGTAGCATAAAATTATAGCTAATAATCTATATTTTAATAGCATGTAAATATTATGTTGTTAATTTTATAAGGAAATATTTTTAAAATTTTGAATTTTCCTTAGTGTGAGAAAGGTGACATACTTAAGCATTGCATCTTATCTATTTTATTCATTACCCCTCCAATAAGTATAAAATTCAATGTAAATTACTCATTATAAAAGTGGTGTTGCTCAGACACACCCCTGTTGCCACACCTACCTGTCATATTCTCTCTTTTAGGGTTTGTTAATAGTTCTCTCTTTCATTTAATTATATATTATCTATAATAAATAGAGAGCAAAAGTTTTCTTCTATCAAAGGACATATTGTATTATGTTGTATTTTGAAGAAAACATTGTCAGTTTTTTTTAGTACAAGTTTAATTCCTACAGGAAGAATAACAGCTAGCTTGTATGAATTTGTAATGGCTTTTGTCACACAATCAGAAAGCCAGAAATATTTTGATTGAGGAAATTACCTGCATGTTGCATGTTATTATTCTATATTATTTATATTATTTAATTAAATAAAAATTTTGTGCATTATTACCAGGAAGGTTTTAGTGTCTTCAATAGTGAACAACAAAAAAAGAAGACATGAGAAAGTACTTTAATAATAAAATTAATAAATAATAAAAATAATAAAAATTTTGTGCATTATTACCAGGAAGGGTTAAGTGTCTTTAATAGTAAACAGCAAAGAAAGAAGACATGAGAAAGTACTTTACACAGCAAAAAAAGAAAGGAGACATGGGAAAGTACTTTACTTTATTTCTTTTTTTTCATATTCCTTATTATTATAAATGAATTCAAATGAAAAAGTAGGTATCTTTAAGTTACGTAAGGTTAGATTAGGTAAAATAAATTATAATAAAAATATTTGATGAAATAAACGTGAGCAGCTCGGAGAATCTCAATAACATACTGTCTACTAAGGATAAATGAATGTAGTTTCATGTTACCTTTGAAGTTATTCTGGAAAGAAAGAGAGGTTAATTCCAATATGGTAATTCCCTCCAATCATTCTCGTTGAGTGCTCCTTTCAGTATACAGATTTTTTTTTCACACATACCACAAGCCTTCTCCTAGCCCCTGTTGGAATGAAATGATTCCAATATATCTCTTATACAAATCATCACCATGCATCAATTCTTCACCAGTTGGAAGTATGGCATACGTGGTGCATGTGACTCCCTCCATATGCCTCTACCAAACTATCACTTTTTATTTGGCAGTGTTTCTGCTTGGACATGTTCCTTATTGTTTATTTAAAGTTTCACATTTGACTTCAGCATAATCACAAAGTGGTCTCCATTTATTTCACTTCTAGTTTCTATTAAGACTGTTTCTTAACTTCAATTCCATTTTAGTACAGTTACATTTTCATTTATGCTTTCAATTATTGGTTGATTTTTCCTTATTTTGAATTCTGAAGTTCATGTTATCACTTTGAGGGTCACACCTGCAACTACCATTATATCTCTGGCCTCAGGTGCAGGTGACTTCGCAGAGTATTTATCTGTGTTTATTAGCTGGAAGATAGAATGTTACATGGGTCAAATTGTGTCTGTAGACCTTGCCTCACTACCTCCTGAACAAGTTGAGCCTGTTCAGCAGACAGAGGCTTATATCACCTGTTTCTACCACTTGAATTTGCCATGTTCTCTCATGCTGTTGCCAAAGGGGTCAGTTGGGGCTAATACGGTCTTTTTGTGTTTTGTTTCTTGGGTATGTGACATTTTAACTCTTTTCTCTATTTCCTATCAACTGCTTCCTTCCTTACTATGGCCAATCTTTCCATCCCAACTTGGTTCCCCCATTCCAAAATATTTGGGTACATGCTGACACAATAAAGTGATGGGATTAGTATGCCTCATCCCTTGTCAGCTTTGAATCAGTTTGCTCTTGCATGTCATCATAAAGCCTGCCCTTTTCTGGACCAGCAATTGTTAGGTTCCATTTTGCCTTTTTGGTGTTTTCATCCCAAATCTCCTGTAAATATGACCCATGCTCAATCTTGCTACTTTTTTCTTACTGTCACAAATCTTTTGTGTTATCTTTCTACCAATTATCTCCTCTCTGAGGCTCTCCACCAAAATCATGAGGTTTTGAGATCACAGTTTGACATGTTTTAATTTTTGACTCTGGCTCTACATATGTGGTTTCTCTGTTGTTGGGACCTTTTAAGTTATGATGCAACCTTAACTTGTATTTCTTCTTTGGGATATGGTATGGCTCCATTTCTTTGGTAATTTGTGTTTGAGACAATCCCTGAGTCTTTTGAATCATGAGTTACATTAGTACAGCAGCAGTCTATCATTTTTAACTTTGCTGCCCATTTGTCTCCGTTGGAGCCCAGTATTTCCTGTCTCTTTCAACCCTTATCTCTTCCATCTTTTCAGGGTGCATCATCTCATAATTTTCTTCAACAATACACACAAATGTTACCAACAGTGTTTGGTACTATCTAGTGGATTCTGATCAAGTAGGAGCTAAACTTAACCAAATTTCTTCATCACTGACATCCTTTTGTTATTGATCATTGTATTTTTCATGCTTTATTAGAAGGATTCACAATTTCATTTTTTTCCCACTTTCCTGTGTCTTTTCTGCCTTGAGTTTCCATAACCAGCCAGTATCTGACAGAAAAGGTTCAGGAACTACTATCTCAGTAGTCCAATCGAACTTTTTCTACATTCTTCACCAGGATTTTATTTCAAACTCTCCATTGTTTTCCAGAAACATTGGGAATAGAATCCTGTCATCAATTTGTCTCTCCTCAATTGCTTTGTTCAACTGCTCTGTTTTACCATGGAGTCATTTCGCACCCTATTGTGGGCATTTTTTTTCTGGGCTTCTGGATAACTCAGGTGTTGCTAGTGCTTATCACCATATCCCTCTATCCCCTTAATTTTGTCCGTATCTTTGTTTCATCCATTATGGGGTGCTTTATCAGCTTCTTACCCTATCCTTTGGGCTTTTTTCTGCCCCTTACATTTTCTGTTGGGTGTTCAGAGCTTTTTCTCACTATCTATGCTCTGGGGTTACAATTCCACTATTATATGGATGATTGGTTTCTTCTGGCTCATTCTGTACTGGAGTTGGCCAGCCATACTCATAAACTTCTTGTAGTGAATCTTCATGTTGGGAACACTTGCACCACATTCATCTTGTTGCAAGTCACGTTCTGGGTGCTTTCAGTCTTGTAGTGGATTGTTTTTCTCACCTGACAGAATTTCTCCATTGTCACAGCCCTCAAAAATCACACATTACCCCTCTTTTAGTCCCCAGTATCTCATCCTTGAGCTCTAGCTGTTGATGCATTCTGTTAGGATTGGTTCCACAAATTTTTTTGTTTTTTCTCCTATCCATGATGAAGTAAGACAAAAATTACTTCATCATGTGATCTCTCTCATCTGTACCACTCCATGTCAAGTGCTTTATTGCTTCTTATTGGTCAGTTCAATCATAGTTTTCATGATTATACTAGACCATACTACCATGTATTTTATTGTGAGGATGCTCTTGCTTTTTGAATGATTCCAGTTAGTTTAGCTGTTGGGGGAGCTGATTTATATTATACAGACATCCTTTTGGTAGTAAATGTCAGGTCCCTGAATTGATTGATTGATCAAAGCTAATGTGTCATGTTCAGAAGTCAGAATGATTCTAGATTTTCTCTTGGACTTCAGATAAAGATGGTTTGATTCTCATCCTAGCCTCGCATGGATGTCTGTGTGAGAAGAGGAAAGTACCTATTGGAAATACATTTTCAATATAGGAAAATTATAACTTTAGTTTTATTTTGATTTTTGTTTTTGGTGGTTACAAGATCAGTCAAATTGACCAAACTTGTATAGAGTTAGGGTAGAGAAAATAACAGATAAGATGTAAAGTTATAGTGAAAACAAACATTTGAAATGTATTTAGGAAGTTTTAATGATTATACAAATGAAATTTTAGACTTGAGATGAAGAAAAGTATTTTTAAAGTTAATTTGCACACAGATTATTCAAAACAAATATTGTATATATTCTCTGACAATTTTTTTTTTAGTTTATTAAAAATACTTCATTAAAAACATTATTTTTTGTTTACTGAAAACTGACAAATTTCATGATGATATATTTACACTGTATCAAAAATTAGTAGTATAAAGATTTTGAACCAAGTACAGCAAGTTCATGTGGTTGGTCAAATTGACTGAGCCTATATTGATAGAGCTAAATCCTGTGAAAGCATTGATTAAATTTTCTGTTTCAAAGTCATGATATATTTTGAAAAATTTATTTCCATATTTTGTTTTTAGTTCTCTGTAATTCATTATTACTTTGAGATATTTTTTGTGCTTCTACCACAGGAAATTGAGGACTACATAGTTTGGTTAACTTGAATTTCATAACTTCATAGTTTAATTTTTATTATTATTTGTTATTGATATTTTTTGAAGTTGAGAAGCAAATTTTATTGTGCAATTTGCAAAATTATTAATTTTCTTTACAAAAACTTTGATATTGTATAATATGATTTATTTCAGAATCAGTGATGTCATTAAATTATATCTCAGTGTTGGAGATAAGGTCCAGGATGCTGCTGCTTTTCTGGCAGCTCGTTTCATTACTCGTCCAGATGTCAAGGAAGTGCACTTTTTTTCATTTCTGAAGTGGACTTTAAAGGTATGACTAGAGTTACAAACTGTAATTACATGTGTATGATTGTGTATCAGAATAATGTCATGCATTAACTTGTATCTTAAAACAGAATGCAGATTGTGATGATCTGCAGAAACATCTTATCAAAGTTTAACTGAACTAACAATGCCATAGGGTTTTATGCATTTTCACATATTTTAGTCCAAGCTTCTTCATGTGTACCATTTTACAAGTGAAATATTGGAAAGGTTTGCAGCTTTTTGTTTCAGTCTTTAATTGTTAAGGTAGCTGATTTTGAAGCTGCAGGACTATGAAGTTCCAAATATCATGATCAGATCCTTGAAAATGAGACCCAGTGTTCATTGAAATGTCAGGCACTTCTTTCACTAATGTTTTTGCCTTCATTTTATCAGTTATATAAAAAAAAAGATTAATTTAGAAATCTCAGACACAACAGAACCAATCTTTAGTCTTATATAAGATATGTTCTGTAGCACATTGGAATCTGATGCTGTTTTTTTAATTTCTATTATACTCTCGAAATAACTAAATTCCTTAGTGGAAAGAATATTTAATATATTGTCATGTAACAAGCCCTTCAATAGACAA
Organism: Tachypleus tridentatus; assembly: GCF_004210375.1. Taxonomy (NCBI): domain Eukaryota; kingdom Metazoa; phylum Arthropoda; class Merostomata; order Xiphosura; family Limulidae; genus Tachypleus; species Tachypleus tridentatus. The sequence continues at coordinate 9,419,793 of NC_134832.1, read as the reverse complement.
AACCTTACTATCTCTGATTTACATTATGTTCACTGCAAAGTGTAATAGGAAGAAAATAAATTTTCAGTCTTATAGGATCAGGGATCATAAAGTATAGAAAATAAAAATTTGGTCAATAGTTACCTCTTCTGCTTTTTATTCAGTCTTTACTTAAAACTATGTGTGCTAAATACTTCTGTAAGTCATACAGGGTATTCAAAAAGATTGGAAGCATAGGCACTTAATTGTTCAAAGTGCTGTACTTTTAAATCAATTGAAGTTTGGATTAACAACAAGATTAACTTTACTTCCATATGCTTTGACAGTACCATAATCAGTCACATATCTGAAATTAAGGAAAGCTGTAAATCATTTATGGTTCAAACATTATTCAGACACCATGTAGTTTAGTGGAAACTGCTTGGAAATTCCAAAAATACAATTTGAAACATGACAAGTGTTTGTCATTGACTTGATGGTCAAACCTCAGAAATACAGTTGTGGAAACATTTTAATGAAAGGTTGGTGTCATTGCTTTTGAACTGCTGTGAGCAAAAATACTAGCTTATTGGTTTGTCAGTTTTTCTTCAGAATTAGTAAAGTTTATTAGTAAAGTAAAATAAGTAAATAAATGATATGATGTTAATAAAAATCATGAACCTAAAGGATAAAAATTACTGTTCATCAACTTTGTTTAGTTTACATGAAAAATTATTGTTCAAACAAATTATTAATATTATTATTATTATTAAGTCTCTTGATCACTACTATATTGGCTGCATCTAAGCCAGTTTGATGAGCCCTTGTATTGGATGAGAGGCCTCATTGACATTGGATTGAGCAGATACACTGTGGATGATATATTATTACATTTTTATATACTTTCACTTAAGTTTTTATTACATCATCTACAAAATTACAGGAATGTAATACTCTTTGTTTGCTATGAAATGAATCATGTTTAACTTATTCCTCTCATATGATGTTACACTATCTATTTTACCTACTTAATAAAACAAGTTAGGTTCTTCACTTATTGAATATCAGTTTTTTAAAACAGCTAATACAAGATTGAAAAACTAAGTAAGACAAAAACATAAGGTTTTGCACATGCTAAGATGATAGGATTAGGTGATCAAAGTGAATGTGTGCAGATCCAAAAACATGTAGGAATGATGGAAGAGATCTCATTGCAATCCTCGAATTAAGTTTGAAGTGCGTGTATGAAGAGATGTTCTGCTTGAAGAGTGTGAACTTTTCCAAATCACAGTCTGAGGAAAACCAATGTTTCAGAGCTTAAGTGCTAGTATTTGCTGATCATCAACAACTTGTTAAATTCTGATATGATACCTTGCCTCTGCTAACATATTTGCTTTCCTTTATTTTGTGCTGCTATTTCTATATGCACTTTTTTGCATGCCACTAATCTTGAGGCTTCTACTTAAATTCATGTATTTCCATATAATGTTGCTGTACTATAGCATGCAAATAAATGTGCAACAACCCTCCACAAATAGTATTATGATACACTTTGCTAGTGTAGCTAATTCATTCTGAGTGCTAAATCATTACTTCTAAAATAGGCATTCATGCATGTAGATATGTAATTTTTTTTCTCTTGTGCCAGTGATTAGTGATTTTTTGACAACGTTTGTTTTTCTGTTGTAGTTATTTAGCTTGTGGAAGGCTTTTGATTATTTTTTCTTTCCTGTTTGCAGTATGAACTTGCAAGTTCATGCTACTGCCACACCATTGTTACATTTGGAGTTGGAGTTTTGGCTTGGGGAGAGATTTTTTTTTTCTTGGCAATCATTTTTAAGAGAGTGACACTTTTAACTGCTTGTTTTCTCCACATTTTTGTTATACTTCTGTTATTGATTTACCTCATTCTTCCTTGTTATTATAATTCAATATGGTTTCCTAGTTTTGTTACTTTTTGTCCCTTTCTCTTGTGTTGTATGATTTTTCACCTTCCTTGCTTCATCTTGGCTTGGCTACTGACTATTTGTTTTCTCTTTTCTGTATATTCAGGTCCATACATATCAACTTTTTTCTCACGTGCATGATGGATTCCATCATGCATTGTCCACCTTGTTGGGCAGAGACGCATACTTCAGGCTCACAATGGGATGTTTCCCTTTCTTAATTATCAAAATTGGAGTCTCTTGTTCTAGCATAGATGCTACATCCTTTCTCCTTACCTATCCCTATCCACATTCTCACATGTTTGTCTCACCTTTAGTATTCTACTACTTCTGGCTCCTTTTCTTTGCCATTCTGTTTTTGGGATGTCTCTTGTTTGTTGGAATTTTGAGTGGAAGCTGCATGTTAACACTCCTCTATTTCTTCTCTGATTTCTCATCTCTTGTAATTCTCTCTTGTTTCTCATCTTCTGGATACCATTTTTCTCCCTGTTCACCCAATCTATTTTTCTGCTCTGATCGGTTGGCAATCTCACCATTGCCTTCAATGTTATCTATATTGATAGGTACTATCCCTTGAGTTCAGGCATAGCATAGCTTGCTCACCTGTAGCACCCATTTGTAGCTGATTGTTGGGTCATTCAGGTATTATCAGAGGGATTGACTCTTTGTTTTTCCTCCCTTCCTCCTTTGTCTCCTATTTCCATTTCTTTTACTTCTTGTAATCCAATTTGTTACTAGCATCTGCCAGAAAGAGTTTTGAATATCTTAGAGAAAGATGTTATTGAACAGGTTTTTCTTCTTTTTCCAGGCTTTTATTTTTGTCTGTTCATCATCCCTAATATCTTCTTTTTTTTAACCTCAGTTACTTCATCAACTTCCCTTGTTTTACCATGGAGTTCTTTCTTACCTTCAGATTGTCTTTTACTTCAGGTTTATTGATGATCAAAGTCAGTGCCTCAGATATTTACCTTCTCATTCCTATTTTCTCTACTTCCTGGGGTTATCCTAAATTTGTTCAACAAGGCCATGTGTCTCAATGCTGTGCTCTCTCCTTTGGCCTTACTTTGGTTCTATATGTTTTCTTTCAGGTGGTCAAGAGTTTTTGCTCATCACTTTTGTGGCCTGAAACTGTCGTTTTATCATTATATGGGTGACTGACTTCTTTTGGCTCAATTGCGGAAAGCCTCCTACAACCATACTTTTCTCCTCCTTCAGGAGTCATCATGTCTGGATTGGCTGGTCAAACTGGAGAAGTTGCATCTCATGTCCACTCACAATTTCATTCTTTTGGGTGAGTTTTTCAATTCTACTCTTTATTTGAGGGTCATGGTTCACTTAATTTACACAGCCATGTCCTCTCGCACTGTCATTGCACTGCTGGTTTTATCTGTCTTTTGGGGTCTTGATTTTCCATGGAATCTCTTGTCGTTGTTAGTCATAATCATACAGGTCATCTTCAACGAACTCTGCAGGAGCAGGATAATTTCATTTGAGATCTCTTGTCCTCCACCATTCATCTTCCTTCTTCCCTGCTGGTTGAGTTTGCTTGGTGGCTTAACAAAGCCTGTACCTCAGCATGGTGTTCCTCTTCCTTGTTCAGATCTTTAACTATTTACAGTTGCATCCCTGATGAGATGGAGGTATATTTGGACTCTTGAGATATCATGCCAGTGGTTAAATGTCAAATTCATTTTTTTCATATCCATCTCTTAGAACTGTTGGTGGTACATCAAGCTTTGGAACATTTTCTTTGAAATACCTGTGGACATTTTAATAATGATCTATACCAACAATTTTTCTGTTGTCTCTTATATCAATCATCAAGGAAATGTCTGGTCTCACTCTGTGTTTTCATACTCTAGACCTTATTTTATAGGCATTTTCATTGCAAGCGTACATTATTGCTTGAGTCCTGGGTGTCCTGAATCTTGTTGTCAATTGACTCTCACAACCCAACAGAGTGGTTCCTTGATCCTCTGGTATTGAAGCAGCTATACTGTTAACTGGGTACTCCCTTTCTGGGTGGTTTTGCCATTCACTATACTTCCCTGTTCTGGTTCCTTGTTCCTGGTCCTGCAGCTTTGACTGTGGATGCATTCAGTCTGGGCTGATTCAACATTATTCTTTATGCCTATCCTCTTATTCATTTTGTACTGTATCTGCTTTCTTTTATTCAGACCACTCCATGTTAATTCCTCCTGATCACTCTGTATTGGTTGGCTCAACTATAGTTTGCTTTAACCTTCTAATGTCTTCTTACCTTCTATCTCTGACATAATCCCTTCTCTTTCAACAGCATTTTTACTTCTCCCATCTAGTGGTATTTGCATTCCATCATCACTTTTTTGTCGTCCTCATCCTGCTGTCCTTCCTGATTGGGACCTAAATGTTTTCCACACCCTTACCCTTCCTCCTTTTGGACCTTTATCTTTTTGTTTATTGGGCAATATTTTGCTTAAGATCAATTTATTAATCATTTTTGCATGCAGCTGTAGAAGGTCAGATGTATATGCCATAGATACTTCTTGTATTTTTTTTCCATTGTTCTTGTATTCTATTTTATCCTGATCATACCTTTCTACCTAAATGTCTGCAGGTTATAGGGGGAACAGCCTGTTCATCCCTACCTTCCTTCTCTTCATTGGTCATCTCGATTCTAATTTGGATCCCAGTATTTTCTTCTGTGGTATTCAGGCACTTCACTGTTATTCGACCTGCACTGTTTGTTTTTGTGGTTACCACTTCTGTCTCTTTACCTATGGGAATTATTCTTCTATATGGGATCTTTCTCTCAGTACTTTCACTGATTGGCTATGACAGCACATCTAACATATACTTCTCTAGTGGGGAACTCTTGTTGACTTTTTAGGTCTCCTTTCATCATATTTGACACATTTCTCTCACACCGACTGCTCACTTCTGTTGCTCATTGGAGGAAGTTGTTTAGGCTGGCATACATTTTTTCACATTATCTTCATCATCTGGTTATATCTTCTTCATCAAGATATAACTTGACTGATTCCTGTCACAATTCTCCATACATTCTACCTGCTGTAATTGATTAGATCTTTTCTTATCAACAGGGACTGTAATCTACATCTCAGGATTCAGCTGAGGAGTGTATGGTATCTACCAGGGTATACTTTGGTTTAAATCCACACCATGTGGCTATTCAGGTCTTTAATATTTACTCATGAAGTAAAATATTTCTCAAGACCATTAGAGGTTTCCTCTTGGTACATGGTTTACTAAACAAGGCCCAGTCCAGACTATACTTATTCATGGACTATCATGATTAAAGCAGTTTTGGAGATAGCTGTCAATCAGTCTGGTTTTAGTTGAATACACCTAGTCTGGTCTGCTTTTAAATATAAGGTTTCATGGTAACCCATTGCACAATCTTAAGGTGTTGCATTCCATCCGAGCTCACTTTTGCACTTTTATCCTGCATTCTTCCAGTGGAGTATTATGGAGTCTCTGCCACTTGCTAGATCCCAGCCACTGTAGTAGTGAATCATGAGTGTCACCAGTTCCACACAGTAGAGTAGGGTAGTGATGTTTTGTTGATGGAGATAGTATGAATTCTCCTCCTATTGTCAAACAGATGGAAAAGTCCTGATGCTGCCTAATTTTGCCCTTGAGATGAAGCAGTGGTTTGTAGGGACCCTTCTCTTCTCATTGGCAAGATAAAAATTTTCTACCACTGTCTGGTTTTGGACTAGAGTTGACTGCTTTCTCCCATCCTATTGTTATCCAGATGTCATGTTCCTAGGTGGCCTATTGGATGTGTGCAGAGGTCAGCACATGTGAGGATGGCAGAATGAAAGTTATTTTTCTGTTCTGTTTCCTGGTATTGAGGTGAAGATGATTGGGATCTTCCTACTGGTGAAACATTTCTGGTTTTAGACTGGAGATAATCTACCATGTACAATCTAGTCACACATTACTATAAAACACATCCATTTTCCATACTGTGTTTCTGATTTTGCTTCTTTGTTCACCCAACTTAGCAACACACATCTTCACTACAGGAGAAGAGTATATTCCAGTACAGAAGGGGTATGATCTCTCACATGGGTGTGTTCCTGTACTTTCATGGTATAGGGTGTCACACTCCAGGCAATTTCCAAAGGGAGCTTATCTAGGTAGTTTTTGCACCAGTTCCTCCATCACTTCATTGTGAGATTCTAGTTAATATGCAAGTGGAGGTAAGGTATCCTATTGGCAGTGAATATTTTTCAACACTGAGAATGTATTTCTTAGACATTTACCTTTACTTGCATGTTCCATCTTCTCTCTATACTTCCAGTGCATCTTTTCTTGCATAATTGCAAATGATGATTCAACAATCAGTATAAAGGAAGTCAGCTGTGATAGGAGGGTATATCTCACTCCTGTTGGTGGAAGGTTGTTGCATGGTTTGATTATTAATTTCATAGTAGTTAGAAGCCAATTAATATTAGAGCTGAGAAATTAGTGGAATTATATTTCTAATTGAATATTTTACCTATGTGGTGGCAAAAAGAAAGCAAATAGAAAATGTTGATATGACTACATTGTTGCCATTTTCTGCTTTTAATGTGTGCAGTAATTACCCATTTATGTGTATAAATTGGATAATTTGATGATAAAGTAGTGAAATGCTTTTTACTCTCACTGATAATAGTAATAATGTTTTTTTATGTAAACATATCATAGCTGCAGTTATCTAGTACATTTATTTATGCTCATTATATGAATACGTTAAACTTAAAAATAATATTCCATGCATAAAGGTTTGAGTCATGAGGATATTTTGTTATAACATACAATACTCACTAAACCTTACCTGATGTTTTTTGTTCAACAAAATTTGTATATATTTCAAACAAACTATTCTTCCAAAAACTGAATTTACTATACTTTATATGAAAAGCTTACTTCTTTCTCTATCCAGTCATATTTTAAGTTTATTTGGAGCTGTTCTCAAAACTCAGTCAGCAGTAAATGATATAACAAACCACTTGATATGACATTTTAGAAGTGTAGTAACTAAGGTCTCTATGAAATAAAGTAGAAAAAAAAATAGAATTGCTGGAAAATCAAGAAATGTGTAGTATATTGTCAAAAAGTAATAGGATCTCAGCAAGAATAAAGTTATTCTTCAGGAAAGGGAAAAAAGGTTTCAAATATTCTTGACAAGTGTCTTGTTTATAGGCAAAACTTCTCAAAGCTGTGCAGAAATGAAAATTTATTTTATTTTCCATGTTTCTTCACAAATTTTGCTAAATAAATTAACATATGAAGCCTAAAGTATATTTGAGTTGGAATTGTTGAAAGAGTTATAAATAACATAAAATATTGAAATAAAAACCTGTGGTGAAAAAAAATCATTTGACAAAAAATATTAAAAGCCAGAAGAAACTTTTTTCAGGTACAATAGTACAAGATTAAGTTATTTTTTAGAATTAAACTGTTGTACATGAAGAGTAGTACAATACCTGTAACAAGTTGTAAATGTAATAATACTGTTCTGCAACTTTCTCCTGACAAATTTTCACAGGACTACTGTACTGAAAATACAGAATTTTTATGACAGTTTTGAATAACTTAATACATTAAGTTAATGTAATAAACATCATTACCTTCACAAAGGGTTTAAACATTACACAACTAGTTGTGGCCATATTAAATATCACTTAGATGGATACATCTTTGATTGTTGGAAAGAAAATTAGTATTCAGCATAGATTCAAGTATACACAAAATTAGACAAATAATGTTGACGTATATTTGAAAAAATAAATATTGGAGCTTAGTAGGTAAAGTGCTAATTTAAAGCATTTTTCAAACATCAAAAACACACAAACATATGCATATATCTAAAAACGGCTGGTACCATGTAGAGGAGCGAATAATGTTTCGACCTTCTTCATTCATTGTCAGATTCACAAACAATGAAAGAGTTATTTACCAATAGCTGACCACATGTTTGAAGGCAGTTGTGTAATTAGGTGTAATAATGTAGAGGGCATGCTTAGATGCTTAGGTATAAAGGTGTTCCTTTGTGTTGGTTTATTTTGGGTTTAAGTTGTTGTATAAGTAAGGCTTCTTTAATTTTGCGTTTGTTTATGTTTGTTTCTTTATTTAGTATTTAAATGTTTTCTATGGTTATGTTGTGTGTATTAGATATGCAGTGTTCGAAAACATGCGAAGGTGACTTTTCGTGTTCTTTGAATCTAGTTTCCATATTTCTACTTGTTTCTCCAATATAGAAGTTATCACATTGCATTTTATAAATATTGTTGGTGTGGTGTTTGTCAGTGTAGTTTTGACATAGTATGGAACTTAGGTTTTTTGCCTGGCTTATGAATAAATCTGGTATTGACTGGAATGTCCTATTTTGTTACTGGTTTTTGCCAAACGTTGGTTATTTTTCTGCTGATGTTGGGAATATATGGTATGCAGCAGTATATGATTTCGTGATTTTGTAAATCGTGGGGTATATTAACTTTTGTTGATTTTACTTTTTGTCTAGGTGTGTGCATATAATGTTTTCTATGGTTTGTGAAGGAAACTTATTGATGTTGATGAAGTATTGTTTTATTTTATCTCATTTGTCATTAATTTTATCTGGTGAGCATAGTTTTATGGCTGTGTTTATTTGGTTTCTTAGTATGTTGAGTTTTTGTTTTTATTCGTGTGCTGAGTCCTAAGGAATGTATAGTCCAGTATGGGTGATTTTTCAGTGGATTCCTGTTTCAAATTGTTATTTGGCTGGTCCACTCAGGCTAGGGTCAACCAAGTACCAGTGTTGGATGTTCTCAACAGGTGTTGTGGACATTGTATCTGATGCTGGTGTTTGAGTATAGTGCTCATGAAATTCTGTCATTGCTGCAGCGTCCTTGTTTGACATTGTAGTACGTTCCTTCGTAGGGCTTTAGTGGGCACAGAAATTTCCTTTTCTTTATTATGGATACACCAATTAAAAATCTTAATCAAATGGTGAAATAAACAGTCTGTAGGTAAACGACCACATCTTGAAGATTCTGAGAAGCAATCCTCACCATCTGTTCCACCTGCTGTACCTCATTTTCTTATATTGCATTCACTTTCAGACAAACCTTTAGGGCAAATGTCTCCCTTTTTCATTCAGGGACTATAGGGACTTGCTGGCTTTCCAGTGTCAGTAAAGAAACTTCGACCTGTTGACATATTGGGGGAAACATCCACATCTCAACATAGTGAACAGTGAACTCCTCTTGCATTCAAAGGCAATTGGGGATATACCTATTGGGGTTACACCTCACGTGACTTTGAATTCATCACAAGGAGATATTGTTGAGAGGGATTTGAAGAACATCCCAGAGTCAGAGTTTTTTTACTGGTTTCTCCACCCAAGGGGTTTCTGCAGTGAGGCGTATCTCCACTCGTAAATATGATGGCGACCAATGTCCTCATTCTCACATTTACGTCGCCACATCCGCCTGCCACCATCAAGGCAGCTTATCTTCATTGCTTTTCAGCATCAGCACTTCAGTTACTCGAAGACATGTCGTGGTTCTTTGACGTGTGCTCATGGCAGTGGCAAGGACCATGATGCCTGTGAGTGTGAAATGGACCCTCATTGAATCAGTTTCAATGGCTCTCACCCGTCCAACTTTTGTTCTTGCCCTAAATGGTTGGAAGGAAAAGAGGTGCAATATTTGAAAATGATTTATAACATTACTTATCTTGAGGCTCAAAAGTTGCTGTCCACCACTTCATCTTGGATGTATGCTGCTGCACTTTGTTCCACAGGTGCACTGGAAGTGCAGACAGATTTGATTTCTCTGTGCCTTCAAAGGAATTGTTCTCAAACCAAATGATCTCCATGGTTAAAAAAGTTGATGAGACAACTTCAACACCCATCTCTATCCCTTACATACATTCCAGCAAACCCCAAGATCCACATCCTTTGGTCCCAGGTACAGGCATCTTCTTCTCCCACCTCAGGATGCAAAACAATAATTTGTTCACATCCTCACTTAGTGGAATCCCCTTCCAACAGCAAAGGTTTGCCCAATCGACCCAGGACAGGAGTCATGGAGGTTGATAGACCTCCCTTGAATAAGAACAGTAAGGAAAAAAGACAGAAGGGTTCTGCACACAATTTGCCTGCACGTAATTAAAATGGCCACCCTGGTACAATGGAACTATCAGCCTTAAAGTTGCTGGACCCTATTCTTCATCAAGGACTTTGCCTCTGCACTGGGGCTTTCTGCACTTCTCCAGTTCAGAGCTTATACATAGTGTCTCATGAACCTTCTTTGCACCTCTACCAGAGTGATCAGTGCAGAAGTAAGCTTTTCCAAATAAAACCCTATATTGAACTTTGGCCATCTTGCTTCCGTAAGGATCGAAAAGAGGAAGTTGTTTTGACTAGACTACACATTGGTCACAGTTTTTTAACTCATTGTTTTATTTTATCTGGAACTGATGCACCAATGTATAGTTTGTGTAACACTCAGATCACAATAAGCTACATTTTACTTTCTTGCCTTCATTATAACTCTCTTATGATGACACCATTTTAAATATCTTCTGTCCCAAGGTTTGTCCTTAACATTAGACAGTGTCTTTGGTGATGGTGACACTGTCCACCTTGGCAATGTTTTTAGATTTTTAAAGGCCATTAATCTTTTTAATGCCATTTAAGTTTTTTAATTTATACGTTACACCTTTTTTAATGTGGCTCCCTTTTAAAAATCACAGTTCATCTAGCTCAATTTGAAATCAGAAACTGGCTGTAACATTAAATAACTCAAAACCAGGACTGGAAAGGCCAACTTCAGGTGACTAAGGCTGCTGTTTGAACAATCCGTTTGAACCATCCGTTAGTCATCCTGGCAAGTTATTATTGAAATTATGCTACAAGTCTTCTAAAACGTTTTTATTACTTTCCTTTTTGAAAATGATCATAACATCAAATAACTTGAAACCAGGACTGGAAAGGCCAACTTCAGGTGACTGACGGTGGTTTTTGTACTTACCTGTTAGTCTTCCTGTCGAGTTATGATAATTACAATTATGCTACAGAAAGTCCTTTACAACTTGTATTACTGTAGTTTTTCTCTTAATGTTGTAGACTAGATGTGAACCTTGGTTTTATGCTATTTATGTTTTTTTAAACTTTGTTTTGTTTTACCTTAATTTCCTCTTATGAATTTCACTAAATTTACTTTTAACTTTTTACTGGATGTTTGGCATTGATAGCCTAGCTGCTTTTTGCCATAAGACACTAAATCAACCAACCAACCAATCAAGTTACAATTTAAAAAAAAAAAAATGACCATCTATAAATTACAATAAATTGGTTAAATAAAACTGTAAATAGTTCTCCATTCTTAGAGTATTAATATTATGCTAATAGGGAATAAGGAGTTAATGCCAACCATAAGTGTTTGTAGAATTAAGGGATATACAAGAAATAAAATATTAACATACAGTTGAAAAATATTCAGTCATTTAAAAGATAAGAATCTGGTGAGCCCCAGTACTGATTGAATAAAAGGCTTGGTCAGCAGCAATGCTCAACAAGATGAAGGTGCAGTTTAAATGCTGTATTTTTCTTTATTCTGAACATTTGTACAGGGTCTGCAAAGAGAGAGAGAATAAAAATTACTTTTATTATGATGTGATATCATGCATACTTAACTTATAAGAGGTTGTGAGGCCAGTCAAGCAAGCTAGCATAAATAACAGGTGTAACAGTATCAACTCGGAACTAATAGGTTGTTGTGGACCAGGACTGTTAATAAAATACTCAGTTTTTGACCAGATAGAAGACTCAGTATAATTTGTAAAATTTAAAACTCTGGTATATAAACCATTATTTGTAATAACAATTAATACAAATTGTATTGTTGTTTGTGTATCAAAATGTATTAGTATTAAGAAAGAAAGTTGTGTGTATCAGTCTCGTTGGCAAAGATTATAAATGTTACACATCAATATTAAATTAAATTCTAAATTCAAATTTCCATTTATTTGAAATCATAATACATAACATAATAAATCGGAGACTCGGCTGGGATAGATTATAATATGTGGCAGTCTGTTGTACAAAATAAATTGTAATTGGAAAATTACTTCAACGAACCACAACTAAATGAAAATAAGAAAATTAATATCATGTTGAAACATGGTAGAATAACTCATTGATTCACAAAGTTATGAAGCTAGTTTACCATAGCTTTTATTTTAACATTCTAGCAGAGGAGATGGAATAGTTAATTAATTATTGAGCCTATAAATTAATTAGTGATAATCAGCCACTTCTAGCTGTGGGAATTTCATAGATATTGTCAGTCAGTGATCTACAGTTATTACTTGTGGACATATATTTTGTCAAATGCTTCCTTGTTTGAATAGCATTTTTAGCATAAATTTAGATTAGAAAAATGGATTAACTATTGAATTCAAAATTGTCTTGCTCCTTGAAATTATGCCTTATTGTACTTGATTGCTTAAACATTATTTCAACTTTTTAAACACTTCAGTAAAACATAATAGACAGATTTTTTAAGTTGGAAATTTTCTTGAGGCAAGAAGTTTCCTAGTGAACAAATTCATAGACTGATTGTATATTTTTATGTTAAAGAAAGGTTGATACTGTTCTCAATACTACTCAATCTGTCACCATTCTTTCTAGTATGTTTTAATCAGGTTTCATTGTGTAAGTGAAAACATTGTTTCTTAACCATTTTGTGTAAGTGCCACATTTTCCCAGTGAACAAATTTATAGGCTAATTGCATATTTTTTCTTTTAAAGAAAGGTTGATGCTGCTCTCGATAATGCTTGTGGTATATATTTGTAACTGGTGGTTAAACATTTAATTAATAAACACCAGTTAAGGGAAAAAGGAAAGTCTATACAATGATTTCCTTTTATTTTTTGAATAAAAATTGTTCATTCAAAATGTGTCCAGGTGCATTGTTTATACCTAACAGAAATATCTCCATTTAATTGTATCATATTCACAAAATCTCCTCTTAAATTTTGTGAGAAACTGCCATTATTGTGGAATAATACTTATTGAGAAATCAGTCCCATTTGTGAAAAGTGCAGTCATAAGGCAATTTTAGTTAGTCTGGTAATAATTGGCAAGTGGACATATTAACCATGTATGATATACAGTCAGCTAAATATATGGCCTTTCAAAACATTTTACTGTATTTTGTGTACTTCTGCTACTTTAAAGCTGGTCATCCCTGCTGTAAGTTAAATTAGCTTATTCTATCCCACCTCTGATATCCAGCATCACTCAAAAATCAGTTTTATTGAATTGTATCACTGGAATGTTACAAAACTCCTTCAATTCTAAGAGAAAAAACGTTTTACATATGTAGTGGGATTTCGGAATTAGATGTGTATCACTGGAAAGATGCTAAGAATCACCACTGCAAATTGAACTGTTTTGATACTGGCTTTCAGTGCTAATTAAGCTTTTCACCTTGTATATTCTAATATAGCCACAAGAATATTTAGGTGGTTGCATCAGCTATATTTTTCATAAGAGTTTTAAAGATATTTCAGTTTTTTAAGCTGCAACTATGAGCATTTGAAGATACACTATAGTACTTGTAGAAATGTATTGCTGAATTCTTAATTTAACAATAAAAATTGCATTTAGAACACATAAAAGGTGCATACATTTCCACTTTTTAATTTTATTTCATTTAATAGTTTACTTTAGTTTCTTTATTTGTATTTTTGAATCTATCTAAAAAACACACAGGATTACTGAAGTAGCTTATTAGTCACTAAGTGTGAAAAATTTGAGAGTAAGAAACTAAAGCACTTAATTTTGTCATAAAAAGATTCAGAAAAGATTAAATAAAAACTTAATTTTTTTAGAATTGTTCCCTACTTTTCCATAGATTCTTGAACGTGATGTAAGCAGTATGAATGGACTTAATCTACAAGCAGGAGTGTTAGCTGCATTAGCTCTTTTATTTAAGCATGGCAAACGAGAAGATGTAAAAAGGTTATGGAATTGAGATACTTAAAAAAGTTTTAGGATGCAGTTTGATAGACAGTAAGAGCACAGTAGTAAGGAAGATGGTTCTGAAATTAATTCAGAGAATTGGTAAGTTATCAAATGATTCTTGATCTGTTACTTTTATTTAAATTATTGAATATTGAAAAAGAAACTAAAAGAATGAATCACAAATTTAACATCATTACAATATTACTGTAACAGAATTTACTTCACCCAAATTGTTTTATGCTTTCTCATCTTATTAATACCTGCCTTTATGCTTATTTATATAAATTAGCAGTCATTTTTCAATTACAATGTTGCTAGAAAAATATGATTAAACTCATCTTACTGTCTTATATAAATGGGAAATATATGTGATTGTTTCAGTTTAAGTATAGTGTGAGTATTAAATTTAGTTATGTTTGGAAGTGATAGTTTCTTGCAACCATGTATGAATATTCTCAGTTCAGTTGTTAATTGGTGGTGGTTGTATTGTTGTATAATGTTGCCAGAAACTTCTAGGTTTTTTTTGTTGTTTCAGTAGAATATTATTGATCATATTGTTGCATAGTGTGTAGAGTGTTGTTGGCTTTATTCAGTCTATAAATACATGTACAAAATGTAGTTAAAGTAAAACAGACAGTTAGATAGATAACTAGAGCTAAATTGTGTGTTTGTGATCTTCACCTTAGAGTGTATAGTAGTGCTGTGTTGTAGAGAAATTATTGCAGATTACATTGTAACAGCAGAGTAGAGAATATTTAGCAAACACATTTACATATTAAAGACATGGTGGGTTGGATTGGTAGTGATTACTTAGTTAATTTATATAGCTTTTATGTAAATGTGTGGACTACTAGAGACATTGTTACTACATAGTGATATTACGCAATGGAACTACCAATATGTTATATTCCTCTTACCACTCTACTACATTGTAATCACCTTCCCACTACCCACCATTGCTTACTACCTTTTCTTAGTACCTTGTTTATACCCTTCAACTCAACTCAGAATACTTTCAATATATTCATTTGCAAAAATAAGTAAATAATAATATTATTTATTCAGTGTTGTTGATGCAACATTATAAATTACGAAAATAAATTGAACATTCTTTTGATATAATGTTACAAATTACAAAAATGAATTATACATTTTTCAGCTCTGTAATTCTGATAGTCTCTGTCCATCTGAATCGGACTGTTTAACTGTGGGTGTTGGTGTGAGAGATTTCAAAGCAACTAGTACATGTAAATATAAAAGACCAATACACCTATCAGTAAAATCACAAATCAAAAGGTCTACAAACTGTATATGGATGTTAAGAAGCATATCTTGTCATTATATATCTGTGGATGATGAAGTATTTTGGAAATTTATAGTTACTGATTCAAAAATGCTGGACAGTCAAGATATTATTCATACTTGGTGACTTAGTGTAATAACGCTGTTTATCATTTCTGAAGTTTTGCTTTTATCCAGGTTACAACAAATATGTCAAATATGGGCAAATAAATTGGAATTTATTTTTCTTTTTATATCTCAAAATGGAAAATAATATTTCACACAATTTTAAATAGTTTTATTAAATGTAACATTAATTATACAAAAACTAATATTTAAACACCAAAACGAAATACTCCCTTTGGAATATGTAATAGCCTATGAGTTACACTGCCAGATGATGAACTCTTTTTGCTTTTCACATGCAGTGTAATATTTTCATGTTATTGCTACTTGGTAGCATTATATATATTGTAAAGTTACATTTTCATTACATAGATATAACACTACATTTTATTAGTAACTTAGTAACTACATAGCATGACAATGTTGTGAAGTTATGTTATTACAGTAGTACCTATTAGATATGACTGGCCTGTTTACCATGATAAAAAAGTTGCATATGACAGGAAGTCATTATTCAAAGGATCAGAAACCAGATAATGAACAGCCAAGTTCAAGCTGTGTTAGTTGCTCTTCACAAGATTTGAGCATAATACTACATATGTAGTCAGATAATGTATCAAACTGGTACACTGTATTAAAATAATAATAATAATAATAATGATTGATGACAGCTCAAAAAGATAAGTTAAAATTGTTTTATTTGTGCTTTGTGTAAAATAATGTATTCATCAATCACATTTATTTCATAAACATCTACATATCACATTTTTTATTACATACATATATAAAATATTACAAGCTGACAAAATTTATCTCATAAAAAAGGTTTGTCCATCTTTGTTTGTTTTGTACATTTAACAGAGTCACTGTGAATGTTTAAGTCTTGCTACTATTTTTTCAAGAAGCATTTTGTCATTAGTTTTCTGAGCAAGGTTTTTGTATCAATTTATGAAATAATGTGCAATAAATGTCCAGAATTTTGAATGTTCAAGAAGCATTTCATTGTTAGTTTTCAGAGTATGGTTGTAGTATCAGTCTACATCAGACAAACTAGAAGAAAATTGGAAACCAGATTCACCAAATATAATAAAAAAAACAACAACCCATATTTACAACCACTACAACTCAAAAAGTCTACAGTAATTTTAAACAAGAACCAATTGTCAGAAGCTACATATCTTAACTGAACAAATCAGCCCCACCCTAAACTAAAATTTCATCTTGAAACTTGGATCCACTGATTCCAGCTCTGAGAAGGGACCATTCTACGAATTTAAAAAAACAAAATAGTAAAGAAATAAGAACAAATATTTGAAATAAATTATTGTTAGACTCTAGCCAATACCTAAGTAGGTAATCCTCTCTGTATACAAATACTACATAAAATGTAATATGTTGTATTAAACAATTGCAAGTTGACTAAAATTTCTCCAATTTCCATGTTTTGTTTATTTTGTTGCTTTCATCACAACTTTGGTCTATATCAATATCCATGTCACATTTCTATATCAACACTTTGAGTCTCTTTCTTCTTGACAGCTAATCCCTGTTCTCAGCTTGTGACATTCACAGCTTTCCCAGATGTTTTGAAGCATTTCATTAGCCATGCTTACCACACAGATCAGTCAAGTCTGTCACTCAACTATGCTTACCACACAGATCAGTCAAGTCTATCACTTAACAAACTGTGAGTTAATAATCTTCAAACCCTGCTAGTAAATCCTAATCAAGTTACTTCATATCTAGGTCAGTAGTTCAAAATTTACTACTGAAAGAATAATCCTTAATTCCACAAGCAGGGAGAAGGCAACAGTTTCTGACCAATTCTGGTTACCTTTCAGGAACTGAAAGTTTTTAAATTGAACTACCTATTGCATGTACCAAGAAGGTTTACTTGAACACTGGGATACCAAGATGCATATACTAAGCTATGAAGGAATCTTTGGTTATGCAACCTCTTTGCTCCATGCTGTATACATTTTTCATGTGTTTATGTAAATTATGTTATTGGTATGAAAAAAGTAGTTTTAGAGAGCTCTGGATATATTTGTGGTGACTAACTGTGTATCAAACATTTGTGTATATGTTTGACTTGTTCTAATATATTGTTTTGAAACAAATGACCCATATACTGTTTGCTTATTGCTGAAAATTATCATCAACAAGTCACAGACACCTACTGTAAAGGATCCTGTCCATCCATATATAAAACATGACAGTTGAACTTTTATTGTCATTTTAAAAGGTATCCACGTAATTATCAAATATATGTAAAATTCTTAAACAGAGCTATTTGTAGAATAATATATTTAGTTGGGTCCCAAATTTTCTCTATAACTATGAGGTGTAATTAAGTGCAACATTTAAAGTACAAATAAATTTAAATAACTTAGTTTCCATTCAATCATATTATCTTTCCATGTGGTTTGTTTTTAAATATTTTGATACAAACATAATGGTGCTTTTCATGTTTTATTTATGTTAGATTATGATTTTGATTCTAAATGCTTTCATTGTTTTTATATAAATGCACACTTTCAACGTTTTTGTGTTTATCTTTAAGTTATATATTTCTTTGCATTTAATTGTGTCAGTTTTTGATGTTCCTTGCTTTAATTATTTATGCACCTGTTTCCCCAATATAGAAATTTGTATCGTTACTGTATTCTTGATTATTATAGTATTTTGGTTGAATACATTTAATATTTATTCATAGTTTAGTTACTTGTTTAATTTTTATGTTTATCTTGTGTTTTATTTAATTTGTAATTACTTTTTAGGTTCTTTAACCTTTTGAATACGGATAGGTAAATCAATTAACAAATTGCACTGACTCCCCAGCTCTCCTTTCACTCAGTTGGGAATGTAATAAATTAATATTATGCTAATGTCTTTAATTTTTGTGTGATTGCATTGTACTGTTTTAAATATATATTATTCTTGTTAACCAGTCACTGCTTATAATACATAGGGGTGTATTGTTCACAACAACTTTTTACAATGATATTTAAAAATATAGAGATATTTCTCCTCAAAATCTTGATAATAATAGTTTCTGGTGCTTAGATGCTTTCAATTGTGATTTTCGCTAATATGTAAAATAAACTTCCTGCTATTTTCATGCTAAATTATTATACCTTAAATTTGTTCCTGAGTTCAATTAGTAACAAGTTTTTAAATGAAAAGTGTAACAATGAAACATTATCGGGTGTTTACCAAATTTGGTTGCAATTAGGTTGTTAATTGAAATGTTTCACTTTTCTTGAAGGGCTGAACTATTTTTATGTATAATTTCCCCTTGAAACATGAATTGCTCCATTGCTGTAAACACTACATGCATAAATGTTTTGGTGTTATTTAGAAATGTTTATTCTAAAAAAAATAATAATGTTGCATTTATTTTCATAATTAAAGGACTGAGTTTCCTACCAATAAAAGTTTCTGCTTGGAGATACAATCGTGGAAGTCGCTCTCTTATAGCCAACTTAGCAGCAGCTCATTTATTGTTACCTGTTAATCAAGGTAAAAATGAGTATGAAGAACACAAATCAGAAAAAGACTATGAACTACCTGATGAGATGGAAGATATAATTGAACAGTTACTGTGTGGACTACGTGATAAAGACACTGTAATCAGGTTTGTTTATACTTTAAGGTTTGTGTGTTTCATCAGGCTTATATGTGATATAAATCAGTCAGGTAAAGAGTTTTCTCTTTATAATTAAAATTTGTTTTACAACTGAATTGATTAAATTAATTTGCTTGTTCCCATGAATATTGCCAAATCAGAAATGTAGAGGAGCATTCAGTACAGTGCATCTCTACCTTGCAGCATTGATCATATTTGGCTCTTAAAAAATATGAAACATGTGTCCATATGTCCATTGTTATTAATGAACATGGACTATTTCTGGCAGGACAATAAGAAAGAATCTTTTACACATGTCCACCAAATTTCATCAAAATGCAGTCATTTTTGATTGAGTTATAGAATAAAAAAGCAGCTCAGATGTTTAAAGTAGAGATATTCCTGCATAAAATGTCTTTTTCAGAAATTTAGATGAATCAGAATTTCTTTATAACAGTCATATATAACTTTTGTACACTGAAATTAACTAGTAGGTTTTATGTCAGAGAACTGTTAGTTTTAATTTAAAGTGAGTGATTTTATTGTTCATTTTATAGATGAAGTATTTCACTGAAGGTTTAGCTAAGTTCAAAAGACACAATAATAAATAAATTGTCAGTGATAATTTAATATTTTAATTTCATTAACCCTTAAATAGCAGCCATCATCAATTGATGCTATTACCTATAATATTCCTAATGTTAAAGGGTTAATAATAAAAGGGTTGCTACATAAATTTATGTTTATAGATGCTTTCATAGAATGTCTCTGAATTACTTTAGATATTATTCATCTTTGTTTTATAAAGCATAAATGAAGGTAATTTAAATTGCTGAGAACTTTCAACAACATTTTGATGTAAATTGGTATATAACGAAAAGCAAAAGTAATATTTTGCTTATGAAAACATTCGCTACTGTTTTGAAACAAGTACAGTTAAAGTATTGAATTGGAAAACGTTAAAACTAATGAAATTTTGCAACTCACAAGTACAAAGCTTAAAAAGTAGGTATTTTTACAGGAAAAGAAATTGGGAAAAAGCAGAATTAAGAACTCTTATGAATGGAGTCAAATACTTCACCCAAATACAACATTTTACATTTAAAACAAACAAAATTTTACCTTCTTTTAAGTCAACCTTACACTTTTCCAATACTGCTTGACGTCTTCATGAGTCTGCTGAACTTGTTCATGATGTAGATGGATATGACAGCCTTTTTTCTCCACCTAACTCTGCCATGCCTTTCCAGGCCTCTTCTGCAAAAGCTGCTGGGCTCACTCAGCCTTTTTTGATATGATTTCTCAAGTTTATTCCACTTGTCCATTTCCCTACTTTTGATTGATGCTGTTATTCTGTGTTACATGACACCCTTTCAAAAGAGTATTTTATTTTCTCCTCCTCCTGACATAAGAGTTCCTGCTGAGCATTTTGTTGCCCAGTTGAGAGTGGGTACTAGTATGCCTCCCCCTACACTCTTCTTGGCTTATTGTGAGGTTGATCAACCTTTTATTGACTCCTGGCAATTGGAGTCACTTTTTCATGCATAGGGAGTTGACATTGAAAATCCTATTCACACATAAATTTTCTGCTTTCTCTGACTTTTACTGCTCTTATTGTACTTGTCCACCATATACTTCCTTTCTAAGGCATTCCATTGATCTCCTGAAAGATTTTCAGGGTTAGCTTTTCCTTTATTGTTTCCTTGTTGGTGCAGCTGTATCTCTTCACTTGAGATTTTGTTGCTGTTCAGATCTTATTGGCTCCTCGGTGTGGATACCTATACGTGGTGAGGGAACCTCCTAGGGAAGGTTCTGTTCTTTCAGTTTACCTCCTCTAGGATATAAACATCTATCAAATGTTTGTCATGCATGTTGACCTATGAAGGGGAGGAGAGGATCCTGGTGGTTGAGGGGTCCAACCCTAACACACCATTTTGGCTTTGAATTCTTGTAGACAGGTAGTCTTGGGGTGGCCCCCCTTGGGTCAGTTGGCTGGCCCACTTTGGCTAGGGTCAACCAAGTACCAGTGTTGGATGCTCTCAACAGGTGTTGTGGATATTGTATCTGATGGTGGTGTTTGAGTAAAGTGCTCACGGAACCCTGGAGTGGCTGTAGTATCCTTGTTTGGCATTGTAGTGTATCCCCTCATAGGGCTCCATTGTGAGTGGGGTCAGTGGGCACTGAAATATTCCTTTTTATACTATGGATCTTCGAAATAAAAAGTTAAATAAAATGGTGAAAAAACAGTCCATTGGTAAACGACCACGACTTGAAGATTCTGAGCAGCAAACTTCAACATCTGTAACATCTGTTGTACCACATTTTCTTATATTACATTCTCTTACAGACAAACCTTGAGGACGGATGTCTCCCTTTTTCATTCAGAAGGGACTAGAGGGACTTGCTGGGTCTCCAAAGTCAGTAAAGAAGCTTTGCTCTTGTGACATATTGGTGGAAACATTCACATCTCAACACAGTGAACTCCTCTTGCATTCAAAGGTGAGTGGGGATATATCTATTGAGATTGCATCTCGTGCTACTTTGAATCCCTCACAAGGAGTTATTGTTGAGAGTGAATTGAAAAGCATCCCCAAGTTGGAGATTCTCACTGGTTTCTCCACCCAAGGAATTTCTGCAGTGAGGTGCATCTCCATTCGTAAAGATGGACAGTGTCCAGCTGACCAGTGTCCTCATTCTGACATTTAAATCACCATGTCCAACTGCCACCATCAAGGCAGGTTATCTTAATTGCAGGGTACAGCCACACATTCCAAATCCTCTCATATATTTCCAATATTAGCAGCTTGGTCAGTTAAAGACATCACGTCGTGATTCCTCAATGTGTACTCATTGCCAGTAGCAAGGATCACGATGCCTGTGAGTGTGAAATGGACCCTCATTGGGTCAATTGCAATGGCTCTCACCTGTCCTACTTTCGTTATTGTCCTAAATGGTTGGAAGAAAAAGAGGTGCAGCATTTGAAAACGATTCACAACATTACTTATTTTGATGCTTGAAAATTGCTGTCCACCACCTCATCGTGGACTATGCTGCTGCACTTCATTTCACAACTACAGTGGGAGTGCAGACAGATCTCTCTGTGCTTTCAAAATAATCATACTCCAAAAAATGAAAAGTCTTTTGATTTCCATGGTTAAAAAAGTTGATGAATCAACTTCAACACTCATCTCTGTCCCTTACATACATTTCAGCAAATCCCAAGATCCACTTCCTTTAGTTTTGGGTACGGGCATTTCCTTGGACACACCGTCTTTCACCCCAAGATGCAGAACGATAATTTTTGTTCACAGTCTGTGTGATGAGGTGGCACTGTCGGTCAATCAACATGTGCTCACCCTGTCTTTGTCGCTCGACACACCCTTTGAAGCCATAGCCATCCATGTTTTCTTGGGTTGTACTATTACTGCTTGTTCTCTCTACCTGTCACTTGGAAAGATGTATGACCAGTCCGACCTTGATGCTCTCATTGAACAGTTGCTGGCTTCCTTTTTAATCCTGGGGGACTTTAATGTACATCATCCCCTCTGGGGAAATGCTGATATTGATGGGAGTGGTCGCTCTGTAGCTCGTTTGCTCTCTGATCACAACCTTTTTCTTTTTAATAGCTGTTCTTATACTTATTTTCATGCACCTAGTCAGTCCTTTACTGCTATTGATCTCTCAATTTGCTCTCCTTCACTATTCTCCCACTTTTCATGGAGGGTTGATGATAATCCATGAGGCAGTTTCCTATAATTTTGAGAGAGACTGGCCAACGACAGTGCTCCACCATGGATTACCTGATTTGACTTGAAACGTCAATCAGAGAAGCCTTTCTCAAATAACGTATCAATATTCCTTGACATTGAGAAGGCTTATGATACAACATGAAGGTATGGCATATATGGGTTGTGTGGCCATTTGCCCATTTTTATTAAAAGTGTTTTAATGGATAAGCGATTCCAAGTTCGTGGAGGTTCGACACTTTCCTGTTCTTTTCTACAGGAAGTTGGAGTCTCTCAGGGCTGTGTCTTGAGTGTCACACCATTCAGTATAAAGATTCATGCCATCACTGAACAACTCCCTCTTACTATTGGAAATGGGCTTTATGTCCACAACTTTCACATCTCATGTTAGTTGTCAAACATGAGGTATATTGAGTAGCAGCTACAGACTGCCCTCAATCATTTACCGAAATGGACCACAGCAAACAGCTGCATGCACTTTTACTGCCAACAAGGTATTCACCCTGATCCTGAAATCTGTATCAGTGAAATTGTGCTGCTTATGGTCCCTGAGACAAAGTTTGTAGGGCTTATCTTTGATCGTAAGTTGACCTTTATACCACACATCAAGCAGCTACGGATCAAGTGTACAAGAGCACTAAACATTCTCCGTGTGCTCTCTTCCACCACTTGGGGAACAGATCAATGTTCTGTGCTACAGGTGATTCCATGTTTGTGTGGGTTCAACACTTTCCCGTTCTTTTCTGTCTGCTCTGGTGCTGTTGCTGCTGTCTGTTCTATACATGAACTATGGTCCTGTATTCCAGGCTTGGTTCTGTGCCACTTGGCAGTTGACATGGAATGAGCAAAGTGGAAACAAGCTTTTCCAAATAAATCCCTATATTGGACTTTGGCCATCTTGCTTCTGTAAGGATTGGAAAGAGGAAGTTGTTCTAACTAGATTATGCATTGGTTATAGTTTTGTAACTCATCATTTTCTTTTATCTGGATTGATGCACCAATGGGTTGTCTGTGTAACACTCTAATCACAATAAGCCACATTTTACTGTTTTGCAGCCATCATGACTCTCAAAGATGACACCATTTTAAACATGTTTTGTCCCAAGGTTTATCTGTAATGTTAGACAGTGTCATTGGTAATGGTGACACTGTCCACCTTGGAAATGTTTTTAGTTTTTTAAAGGCCATTAATCTTTTTAATGCCATATAAGGTTTTTAATTTGTACATTCAACCTTTTTTAATGCGATTCCCTTTTAAGAATCAAAGTACATCTAGTTGGATTTGAAATTAGAAAATGGCCCTAACTTCAAATAACTCAAAACCAGGATTGGAAAGGCCAACTTCAGGTGGCTTATGCTGTTAGTCATCCTGGCGAGTTTAATTATAACTTTTGCTTCAAGTCTTTTAAAACTTTTATTACTTTACATTCTGAAAATGGCCATAATGTCAAATAACTCTGAACCAGGCCAATTTGATGTGAATAACAGTGGTTTTTGAACTTTCCTGTTAGTCTTTTCTGGCTGTTATGATAAGTACAATTATGCTACAGAAAGTCCTTTACAACCTGTACTACTGTAGTTTTTCTCTTACCAATGTAGACTAGATGTAAAAATTGGTTTTAATGCTATTTATGTTTTTTAAACTTTGTTTTGTTTGACCTTAATATTCTTTTATGAATTTTACTAATTTTACTTTAATTTTAACATTTTATTGTACCTTTGGTGCAGATAGCCTAGTTGCTTTGTGCCATAAAACACCAAAACAACAACAACAGATCTTATTGAAAGGGATGCTGTCTTGTAACAGGTTTATTTATAATCTACTGGCCATTGAGACATGTAGATGGTTTCGTTTCTCCATCAGTCTATTTTTGGAGGTATTTTTGAATCTTTGGAATCATGGGTGGAACCTGTGAGACAACGTATCTCTACCATATATTCTTCCCATTACTTCAGGATACTACTACCAGTCAGTGTCTATTTGAAGAAGTGTTGGCTCTTCTCTCACAGATCAACCAAGCCTGCCAACTACTCTTCTCCAGGTTTTTTGTGGTCCTCAAGAAAACTGGAGACTGGCATTCTGTGATCAAGCTTTCCTATCTCAATCATTTTGGATCTTCCCATTTTTACCATGGAGTCCTTTCTCACACTGTGGACTTTTTCTCCAGGAATGGGAATAACCAAAGTAGATTTCTTGATTGCTTATCTCCTTATTGCTGTTTCTTATCAGTCCAGATGCTGTCTTTGATTTGCTCACCACAGGGTTTGTGTATCAGTTTCATACATTGTTCTTCAGGCCTGCTTTGACTCCTCCTTATGTTTTTGTCAAGTTATCAGGGCTTTTGCCTGATCTATGCTTCTGACAGAAGCAGATAGAGTGGGTTAGGTTCTCAAGTTGGAGGAATATTTCCTATCAGCTGCTCAATATTTAATACACTTGAATGTTTTTTCAACTCTTACTTCAGTCAGTCCAAACCTTCTCCTCTTTGCTCAGTGGAGCTATCGGTTCTCCACAATCTTACTGTTTCTTCTCTTTTTGCTTACAAGGATCTATCAGTTTTATAGATTTGTCTTCTATGGTAGTATCTAACCCATTTGGTTGGGACATATGCAGCCTTTTCACTAGACTCTGCACAACTAATGGAATCTTGCTCAGGATCCCTTGAACTCCCTAAGTACCCTTCTTCCTTTTCTTTTAGATGATCTGCATTGGTAGTTAAATAAGGACAACATAGGTGTACCACTTCCTCCACCTTATCCAGATTTACACATATTTACAAATACTTCTTTCCATGGTTTGGAGGTATCAGCCAATCAGCAGGAAACTTCCAGACGATGGTCTTTGGTTAAAATATTTCACCATATCAATATTTTGAAACCTTTAGTGATACCACATGCTTTGGTTGAGAGTGAGTGTGTGTGTTTGTATGTTTTTATAGCAAGGCCAAATTGGGCTATCTCCTGTGTTCACTGAGAGGAATTGTACCTCTGACTTTAGCATTGTAAATCTGTAGACTTACTGCTGTCCCAGCAAGGGACCACATGCTTTGGATTACTTCCTTTCTATTTTATGCAATCAACTAATCATGTTTCATTCAGACAATTTTACAGTGGTGGCTTACATCAGTCACCAAAGGTACACCTGCTCCCTTTGCAGTCGAACTTTGGAACTCCTTATTGCAGTCTGCATGTCTTCTTGATTGTCATGTTCTGTGTGCTTTTAACTTCATGATTGATTGCCTTTCCCATCCAGGTAAAAGTTATCCCATGGAGTGGTCTCTTGACATTCAGATTTTCCAGTAGCTTTACAGTCAGTGATGTACTCCTCAGCTTTATGAATTTGCTGTTTGCCTCAATACCAAATTACTTTTTTCTTGGTCTCCAGTTCCTCATCCTCAGACTTTAGATATTATTGCTCGCAACCAGGATTGGACCAATCAGTACTATTATGTTTATCCTCTGAAGGTGACTTCAGTAATCCATGCCACTTTGTGTCAGGTTCTTCTGTTTGCTCCTTACCAGCTGCCATAATCTTGGTTTTCTTTCCTCCTTTATTAGCTCTAAACTACCTCTCTGTTGCCTTTTCCTAAAACTCCATCCCTATTATGTCAACGTCACTCACAGTCATTCATGCCATCCTTCCATCTTCATGCCTGACATTTATTTGGTCCTTGGCAGATTGAGGTTGTCTAGATTTGTCATTTCCTTTTTTAGCACAGCCCATATGCTCTCCCTTTATTGAGGTTAATCAGTGAAAATGGAATGTCTTTCACTGCTGGTCCTTGAGTTGGGTTTAATTCCCTCTTATTGGCCCACTGTTCCTTTTTTTTTACAGATTTCCTCATGAGGCTGTTTGATTATGGGAATTATATCTCTTCCAAAATTGGTAATCAAGCAGTCTTATCCCACAGCTTCTATTTTTGCAAGTACAGTTTAGTGTTTTCCTCTCTTACCTTTCATTATGTTCCTTTCAGATTTATAGACCCCCTTGTTGGATAGTTCTTCCAGATTAGTATGTCTTTATTGTTCTTCACTGCTTTACTGCACCTGCTCTTGAACCTTTGGTGTCATTGATCTGGTGTATTTGCAATTGATGTTTCATGCGCACTGTCCCATCATAACTATACTCTCCTTTATTCATATTAGGTTTTATCCCCAAAACCTTGATGGCTTATGAGAGACGTTCTTACTTCTTGCCGATTTCATTTTTGTCTATATTTTTCTTGTGGAGTATGGAGGATTTTTCTGAATCTAATCATTTTTATTCAGTTGAGAGTGGGGTAGTGGTATTTTGCTGGTGTTAATGGCATTTGATCTTCTAGTTGTTCTACCTTTTTGCAATGGGTTCCAGAGATTGATCTCATGGAGAGCATCTGTACGGTTCTGTCTGGAGAGTAAGGCTGCTTATACTTTCTTGATATGATCCACTTCCATATAGTGAAACCAAAAAGTTGCAATTTCAATAGGTGTCAGTTCTCAAGTTTCACTTCTTAACTTTAATGGCATCAAAAGCAGTAATCATGAGAGCTTTTGGGCTGCTTAAAAGCTTTGTTCCTCTCAAATTGACAAGGTAATGGCTAATTTTGTTGTCTTTGTTATCATGTTTATCACAAGCTTAGCATTGGTGGAATCCTCCTCTACTGAACTAGGCTTCTTAGCTCCTAATAATTTTATGGCTAGTCCAATGACTAATGTAGCAAACATTAGCCAGAAACATATCATTATCTGTTAGCTTGGCCATGGTAAACATTAATCCAGTCCTGGGGTTGCAAGAGTGGTAGTAGCATCAGCATCCTCACTGTAGATAAAGTTCAAGATGTTCAGTATAAATTCACATCCTTTATATTTGATTTTCATCACTACACAGAAGAAAAGCCTTTAGCAAGATGTATTCACAATGTAACTGTTTAAGTATAGGCCTGGCTCTTCTATGGATTTCGTGATGTTTTAATTTCACAGTGACATCAAAATTTAAATTGATAATAAAGTTAAATTATGTCAATAAAATTAGTATAAAAGTATAGTTTGTAATTCAATTTTTATAATATTTAAGTGATAATTTCTTAATTTTGAAAGAAAACATTGAAAATATTCTCATTCTATACATTCTCCCTTCCTTAGCTCATCAGTGTAGGATCTACACTGTAAGTTACCTATAAAGTTTCCCAACCCATTACAGAATCTTAAAAAGTTCTTAAACTTTCAAAGCAATTTTCAAACTTGCATGGCCTTCTTCAGTGTACATGTTTGTAATCAATAGGAAAAAAAAAAGGTAAGATTCTTTTTTCAAATTTGCAACAAAATTAGTGTGAAGTAAATCAAGTGGTAGACACAAAAAATCTAGAACTTAAACTGTACATGCATTACTACCTGGTAACTCAGAAAGCAAAAGTTGCAGAGCCCTTTAAACTGTATTTTTAAATTTCTACCTACCATCTATAGTTTTACAAACTATTAATGTGCTAGGTACTCTATCTATTTACACTTGTTTCCTTGGCTTCTGCTAATAGGATAGTAGTACATACATTGTACTTAAACAGCTCAATTATTACATGCTTTCAGTAAGTAATTGTGCACATGAGAGACTATTATATTTATTGCTACTTGATCAGTCTTGCATATATTAATTGGGAGATAATGTCTTTTCTGATAGCAAGATTCTATCTTGCTTTTACCTCTATTGATGCCTCAACAAGCCAACGAAAGACACTGTACAAGTCCTTTGGGCCATTTCTAATTATGCATTCTTTATCTGAGAAATCCTTAGGCCAGATGTATCCCTTTTTTATTCAAAAGGGATTAGAGGGGCTTGCTGGCTTCCTTAAGTCAGTAAAGAAGTTATGCTCTGGAGACATTTTGGTGGAAACATCTTCACCATAGCATACCAAACTCCTTGAAATTGAAGGCCTTTGGAGATATACCCATCGAGGTTAATCCTCATGCAATTTTGAATTCTTTCAGAGGAGTTAGAGTTGAGAAGGATTTGAAGAACATTCCTGAGTCTGAGATCTATGCTGCTTTCACCAGCTAAGATGTTTTTGCTGTGCACCAAATCTCTGCTCGTAAAGACAGAATTATGATGCCAACTAATGTTCTGGTATTGATATTTACATCACTACATCTTCCTGCTACAGTCAGAACAAGTTTTCTGAACTGTAAGGTCCAACCATACATTGCCAACCCTCTCAGATGTTTGTAGTGTCAGCAGTTTTGTCACTCAAAAACATCATGTTATGATTCTTTAACATGTGCTCATGGCAGTGACAAAGACCACAATGCTTGCATGTGCAAACTGGAACCAAACTGTGTTAACTGTAATGGTCCACACCACTTTTACTCTATTTCTTGCCCTAAAAGGTTGGATGAGAAAGAGGTGCAATGCTTGAAGACTATAAATAATCTCTCTTACCCAGATGCTTGGGAATTATTGTCCCCCTCTCCATTTCAGACATATGCTGCTGCACTCCATTCCACTGTCAGGAGTGCAGAAATATCTCTCAGTACCTTCAGCAGAGTTGTTTGCAAAACACCTGAAGAGTCTTTTGCCCCCCACAATTAGAAGAGCTGGTGGATCTATGTCTACTTCCATCGCTTTCCTTGCCACTTCTTCCATTGACTGTCTGGTTCCACTTCCTTCGGGTTTGAGTGTTTCCTAGGGTTCCTCCTCTTTGACAGCCTTGAGATGTAAAACAATTATTTGTTCATGTCCTCAGTCACTTGAACCTTTTTCCACAGACAAAAACTTGCCTACTTGATCCAGGGAGGTTGTTAGATCGTCATCCAATAAAGAAAAAAAACATAGTTGAAAACAGAAGGGATCCCTGGCCCATTTTCCTCCACGTAAATAAAAATGGCCACCTTAATCCAGTGGAACTGTCAAGGTTTCAATTTGAATATAGAGGACATTAATGATTTGATTGATTTTTATTCATCCAGTATGTGTCTCCTCACAGGAAACGTTTCTGAAACCTGCTAATGCAATCACCTTTTAGCAGTTTTCTTTGTACAGAAATGACAATTCTGTGATGGACGAGTGCATGGGAGGGGTTGTGCTGCTGGTTGACCAACATGTGCTCACCATGTTTTTACAACTTGATATACCCGTGGAGGCTGTAACCATCTGTGTTTCCTTGGATCATACCATCATTATTTATTCTCTCTACCTGTTTCATGAAGATACTTATGATAAGTCAGAACTTGATGCCTTCACTGTCTCCCTTTTTAATACTGGGAGATTTTAATGAACATAATCTCCTCTGGGGTGGTGCTGATGTTGATGGGAGTACTGGTTCTTTTACTTATTTTCATGCATCAGTCTTTCACTGCTATTGATCTCTCTATCTTCTCCCCTTCACCTTTCTCATACTTTTCTTAGAGGATTTACAGTAAATCCACAGGGCAGTGATAATTTTTCTATCATTTTGAGAAGGACCGGCCATGGATTATGCCACCTGAACCACATGCCCTGGCAGAATCTGGATCAAGCCAACTAGCTCTCTTAAGTTGCTTTCAGAGAACTTCGTCCTGCCATCATCTGTAAGTTATTGGTAGACAACTGTGTGGCAGCAATTACTGACTGTATTATCCAGGCAGCTGCTCAATGTATTCCTAAAACCTCAACACATTTTCCACAGTAAGAAAGGTATAAAAGGCTGAAAAACAGGCCTGGGATACCTTTTGTAAGTTTCCCACACTTTCAAATCGCACCACTTTTCAGCAGGCCTGTGCACGTGCTTGGCAGGTAAGACATCAGAGCCAGAAGGAATCTTGGATTAAATGCACCTCTAGCATCTCTTCTACCACCAGTTCCAAAGTCATATGAGATAAGATTCGAAAGGTCAGTGGACAGTATACTTCTCCCCCCTTTTGATCTTACTCTGATGGCCAGGAAGTTGTTGATGCCCAAATCATCACTGGTACTCTCGGCAAAAACTTTTCTCATATATTTGGCATTTATGCCTCATCCCCCACCTTCATAGCCATCAAGACACAGGCAGAACGATTGTCTTTTATTTTGTTAGGGCTGGTCATATCTATGACTATAATCTCTCCTTTACGCTGGTGGAACTCAAGCTTGCTTTTCATCAGTTGGACCTGATGATGTTCATTATGAGATACTGTGCTATCTCTCTTCTGCCTCTCTTGCTATTCTTGTGGTTGTTTTTAACTGGATCTGGCGGGAGAATGTTTTTCCTGATTTCTTGGTACCATGCTGTTGTCTTCCCTTTTCCTAAGTGTGGGAAGGATCCCAAGATTCCTTCAAACTACCATTCAATTGCTTTGAAGAGCTGTCTCTGTAAGATGTTATTGAGAATGGCTAATGCTCGTCTTGTTTGGTTCCTTGAATCAAACAACCGTCTCTTGCCCACCTTGTGTGTGCTCCAATAACAAAGCTTCGCTATTAATCACCTGATTCGACTTGAAATGCCAATCAGGGAAGCTTTTCTCAAGTGATAACATCTTGTTTCTGTATTTATTTACCTTAAGAAAGCTTATCATGAAACATGGAGGTATTGGCTTCTTGCAAGACCTCCACTTGTATGGGTTGTATGGCCATGTATCCATTTTTGTTAAACACATTATAATGGATCAGCAATTCCAAGTCCATGTGGGTTCAATACTTGGAGTCACTCAGGGCTGTATCTTGAGTGTCAAACTTTTTAAATAAAGGTTAAAGCCATCAGTGGACAACTCCCCTCTACAGTTGCAAAGAGTTTTGATGACTTCCATTTCTCATTGAGCATGAGGTTTATTGAACAGCAGTTACAGACTGCCCTCAATTGCTTACTGAAGTGGACCACAGCAAATGCTTTTAACATTTCTTACTCTAAAACCATTTGAATACGCTTCTGCTGCCAATGGTATATTCACCAAGATCCTGACCTCTATCTTGGAAAAGTTGTACTTTCCATGGTCCCTGAGGCAAAGTTCTTGGGGGTTATTTTTGACTAAAAGATGACCTTCATTCCACACATTCTCCATATCCTCTCTTCCACCTCTTGAAGAGTTGATCAATGTTCTGTGCTAAAAATCTATTGCACCCTCATTCAGTCACAACTGTACTATGGGTCTCTGGTCTGTGGCTCTTCCACGACCTTGGCCTTGAAGATGTTGTACCCTATTCACCATCAGTGGCTTCAGCTCTGCACAGGGGCCTTCTGCACTTCTCCAGTCCATAGTTTGTACCCTGAGTCTCATGAACCTCCTCTACATCTCTGCTGTTTGCAATTATCTTTAATGTATGGTTCAAAACTATTATCATTACCTACTTGGGGTTGTGTTTACCTTCCTCAGTGGGCCATGCTTTTTCAGATAAGACAGTCTGCCATTGTTCCTTTTGGAATTTATATTTAAATGCAGTTGAATTAATTGGGTTTGTCCTTGGATAACATAGCTGTATCCACTGGTCAGCCCATCTCACCATGGCTTATTACCATCTCCAAATGTGACCTTTCTTTGAGTCACCTGAAGAAGGTGGATACTCCTGATTGGAAGTACTGCCTTCTATTTGCCGAACACCTTTTGAACCATCCTTCCATTTTCATTTATGTTGATTGCTTGAAATCAGGTGACTCTGTGGGCTCTACCAGTGTTAGTTGTGGATTCTGTGTCCAAACAGTTTCTGCATTTGCTGCTGAATTGTACACCATTTCTCTTGCCTTGAATCACAGAGAAACTATGCAGTACCTGAACTGTACTGCTTATACTGACTTGCTTAGCTCTCTACCTGCCCTGGAATTGCTTCACATTAGTTCTCACCCTGTTATTGCTGATATTCAAAACCAACTGGCTCATTTCTCTACCCTTTACTTCTATCTAGTTTTTCTGGATACCAGCCCACGTCAGTATTTGCTGGAACGAGCTCGCTGACATCCTATATTCAAGGCTTGGTTCTGCTTTAGTTGGCAGTTAACTTTGAATGAGCAATGTGATAAACTTTTTCAGATCAAACTTTCTACAGCTCTTTCATCGTCTTGCTTCCATAAGGATCAGAAGGAGTAAGTTGTCCTGGCAAGGCTACACATTGGTCACAGTTCTTAACTCATCACTTTCTTTTATCTAGGATTGATGCACCAGTGTGTAATCTGTGTGACACTCAAGTCACATTAGCCAACATTTTACTGTCATGCTTTTATTATGATAATGAATGGCAGCACCATTTTAAACACATTTTTACCATGGGGTCGCCCTTGACATTGGGCAGTGTCAATTGCAGTGGTTACACTGTTCCCCTTATTTGTGTTTTTAAATTTTTAAAGGCCATTGGCCTTTTTAACTCTTAAGTTTTTAATTCAAAAATTGGACTTTGTTTTGTTTTAGCATGATTCCTTTTTTAAGTGTTTTAATAATTTTAGTTTTATATTTACTTTTTTACTGGTTGTTTGGCACAGGTAGCCTAGCAGCTTTGCACCAATAATCACTAAACAACAACATCCAACAGAACATGATGTGCTTGCTTATCACACAATCATACACATTTATTTGACAACTATAGATATGGTTAGTCAGTGATTAAAAATTGTTAATTTTCTTTCTCTAA
Source organism: Tachypleus tridentatus (assembly GCF_004210375.1). NCBI lineage: Eukaryota > Metazoa > Arthropoda > Merostomata > Xiphosura > Limulidae > Tachypleus > Tachypleus tridentatus. Next base: position 9,386,557 of record NC_134832.1, on the reverse strand, counting down.
ATAGAGGCAACACTATTATTCTGTAGATTTTGGTTTCGGGATAACATACTCAAAAACATCATAAGTAGAATATATACAATGTGAAGAGATATGTTTTCTGCATGTTTTATGATATAGAAATTTGTTAACACTTACAGTTATTTAGTTATGTGCTGTGATGTCAGTAATATGTGGTCCAGCAAGTAATTAAGCCTTACCTTGTTCTAGTGGCTTTGTTTCTTTGTTCATTATTACAGATAATGTCTACTTTGTCTGAAAGGATATTTCATGGTTAAAAGGATTGGCCAAGTAGAATATTAAGTAAATATAACAGCCTGTCATTGCTAAGAGAGAACATATTTTATAAGATGATACTGTAGATTGGATTAAAAAAAAAAAGAAGCAAGTTTACCTTTTGAATTTGTTTACTTTGTGTTAATGCCTGCTTGCTTGTCATCATGATTAGTTTTGCATGGGTATGGGAAACTAAGGAACTTTTCACTGATTCAGTAGCAGCAATGTCTTTGCAACTAAATAAAACTTTTTGTTCTGTCTAAATAAAAATTGTTTCCACTCACTTTCAAGTGCATCCAGCCTGTTTAATTCTCAAATAACTGCAGAACACTCCTATTACTTCTTGGTTGAATTTATTATTTGACGAGTTGATACTTGTCAGGATATTGTTTTTAACTGAATATACCACATATATTTGATTATTGTTCTATCAAATTACTAGAATGCTTCTTCTTCCCATTTTTTGAAGCCCATGAGTGTTTACTAAATTAAGATATAAATACCATTCTGTCAAAGTTTATCCAGTATATTAATTTACATATTGTGATGAGTGATATCATAAAAGTTTTTAGTATTCATATAACTTTAGAAGGAACATCTTACATGTATTTGAAAGAGAATTGCACATTTTTTTTAAATCACTCGCTGTTTTGGTGTATATAGTCACTTGTAATTTTATACTATTTTGTAAACATTTTATCATACATTGTGTAAGTTATCTTTTTATCTTTATTCAGTTTCTCCTTTTATAAATATATATTAATATTTAATTCTACTTATCTTGTAACTTGTAACAGTGTCATGTTTGACATAGATCATTATTTGATGTATCATATACATCTACATAAGTTTTGCAGGCCTCAGTACATTTTGTAATTTTTTTTCTTTGTATTCTGCAATCTTTTTTAAAAGTAATAATGTTTTTCACATATAATTTTTACCCCTTGTATAATACTTTTAACTCCTGTTATAAAGTAGAAGGAAAGAAAATATGAAATTACAGCAATTGAAATAGCAATTTTGTTTTGTCCATCAAAAATGTTTATAAATTGTTGAATAACAATGGGAATTGGTCAACAAAAAAAAATGCACTGCTAGTGTTAAATGCTTAACGTTTATAGTGTGAATACAATATGGAGTATGATTTCATATGTATCAATAAAAAGTTCACTTCTGAAATATTTAATACATTTGTGAACTTCTGTAAGTTGTAAGCCAAATTAAAAATAACTCAGGTTTCACATTTATTCTTGATCAATGATCCTGAAATATATTTGAATGGTTGTAGAATCTCAAGCTGAAGAATCCATTATTTATGTGGTATATTTTATATCTACTTCTGTTATATCAAAGCCTATTTTTTTTGCAAGTCTTGTGCAATGTATTAAGCACATGGGTAATATTTTGCAACATTTTCATGTAATTAAGCTCATACAAGACTGTTTAGGTTCAGTGAAGGATTTAAAGATTGTGGAACAAAATTTTATGAAAATGTATTGTTTTACTATTAGAGGCTGTAAAGTTTTTCTCTTTTTCTGTATCAAAGCATCCAAGAGTAAATCAATGAATTACATAGTTGAAACAAAAAAATTAGTAATACTTGTTTTGTTTTACAAGTTGTACAGCATTTAATGCACTTTTTCTAGAAATGTGATTGAAATTAATATAGCATGCTTTATTTTACACATTTGAACTTTCATGTTTTACGTGCATGATTTTATAATAACTTTTCATTAAATAAGTACAGTACAGCCATGTTATACCACTGTGTGATAGCATTAGTATATACATATATATAATAGTTACTTTATACCACTGTGTGAAAGCATTGGTATATACACATGTGATACAGTTACTGTATACCTCTTTGTGAAAGCATTAGTATATATGATAGTTACTTTATGTCACATCATGATTAGTTTTGCACGGGGTATGGAAAACAGCCTTCACACTTCTAGGAAGGCTTTTCACTAGATTTTGGAATATGGCTGCAGATATTTGCTTCTATCCAGCCACAAGAGCATTAGTGAGGTCAGGCACTGATATCAGGTGAGAAGGCCTGGCTCGCAGTCGGTGTTCCAATTCATCCCAACGATATTCAGTGAGGTTGAGGCCAGGGCTTTGTGCAGGCTAGTTAAGTTTTTTCACACCAACCTCTGCAAACCATATATTTATGGACCTCACTTTGTGCATAGAGGCATTGTCATGATGAAACTTAAAAAGGGCCTTCCTCAAACTGTTGCCACAAAGTTGGAAGCACACTATTCTCTAGAATGTTATTGTATGCTGTAGCATTAAGATTTCTATTCACTGGAACTAAAGAGCCTAGCCCAAACCATGAAAAACAGCCCCAAATCATGATTCTTCCTCCACCAAACTTTATAGTTGGTATTATGCATTCAGGCAGGTAGCGGTCTCCTGGCATCTGCCAAACCCAGATTCGTCCATCAGACTGCCAGATAGTGAAGCATGATCCATCACTCTAGAGAATAAGTTTACACTGCTCCAGAGTCCAATGGTGGTGTGCTTTACATGACTTGAGCTGACTCTTGGCTTTGCACATGATGATCTTAGGCTTCTGTGTGGCTGCTTGGCCATGGAAACCCATTTCATGAAGCTCCCAATGAACAGTTCTTGTGCTGATGTTGCTTCTAAAGGCAGTTTGGAACTCTGTAGTGAGTGTTGCAACTGTGGACAGATGGTTTTTTACATGCTACATGCTTCAGCACTTGACAGTCCCGTTCTGTGAGCTTGTGTACCCTACTGCTTCCTGCCTGGTCTGTTGTTGCTCCTAGATGTTTCCACTTCACAATAACAGCACTTATAGTTGACCAGGGGCAGCTCTAGCAGAGCAGAAATTTGATGAACTGACTTGTTGGAAGGGTGGCATCCTATGACAGTGCCACGTTGAAAGTCCCTGAGCTCTTCAGTACAACCCATTTTACTGACATTATTTGCATATGGAGATTGCATGGCTGTATGTATGATTTTATGCCTATGTTAGCAATGGGTGTGGCAGAAATAGCTGAACCCACTAATTAGAAGTGGTGTCCACATACTTTTAGCCATGTAGTGTAATATGATAGTTTCTTGATATCACTGTGTGAAAGCATTGGTTTATACACACATATATATTGATTACATATTTCTCTTTTTTCCATTTCTTAGACATAGGTATTCATACATTGTAGACAAAAATTGTAATCTTTCTAATAAGACCTTTAAAGATATTTATTTAGCTTAATAGTAGCAGATCTTTAAATTACAAGTATTTTCATTAAATATTTTGTTTAAAACTTTCACACTGAAACTTAATGATCACAAACTACAAACCCTAACATTTCTTAATCATTTTGAAGGTCTGTTTAGTAATTTTTAAAGTGCTGATCTTTTTTAAACACTTTAATTGTATGTGCTAATTTTATCTTTGTTTATATTTGATTTCATTGGAATAACTGTTGTTTTTTTAATGGCACAGTATTTATTTTCTTTTTTTTATATTGTAGTTCTTTGTGACATTCTAACACATCTTATGGTACCTGGCAGTGCCTGTTGGCACTGTAGGTTTAGAATTTGAAAAAAACTTTTAATGTTTCAAAAGATTCTGATAAAATCAAGCAGTATATTATAGTTCAGAACTAAACATTAAAGAAGGTAGTAACTAACTAGCTTGATATACTAGTTTATCTCGGAGTGTGCAATGCCGAAAGACAAAAACTCAATAATTAGAATGTTGGTCCATCAGTTGGTGTTTTCATTGGTGTTGATATTTTTATATTAATTTCATATGAGGATGATAACAAATAACTGACTACATTTATAAGTAGAAAAACTATTATAATTATTATTATTATAATAATCTTTTACATTTGATAGGTTTATCATATATTTATGTTTATGATATAGATGGTCAGCTGCTAAAGGTATTGGACGCATTACTGGCCGTCTTCCAGAGGTGTTATCTGGTGACATAATATCATCAGTGTTAGAACTTTTCAGTTTTAGAGAAAAAGATTCTGCATGGCATGGTGGATGTCTTGCACTGGCAGAACTTGGTATGTTTTTCTTTTATTTCTAATCAGATTTTAGAAGAGTTCACAACCTTAAGAGATTATTTTTATGTATTGTAATTTCTATGTAAATGTTTTTTTTATATGAAACCACTCAATGTGATGTAGGCAAGAAAGCTTAAGGTGCTATTAATATACCTTCTGATCAGAGTAAACTATGTACTTAGAGTGAAACTAAAACTCAACCTGGTAATCAATGTGGCTAGTGAAAGATAAGGTTTTTACATCTTTATTTATAAAGATTGCACTGCATCATTTGGGTACCTTTGTTATTAATGATGTTTTCAGCCACAATCCAGGTACCATCTTCTGAAGTACATCCAGTTTAGAAAATATAATTTACTTTTAAATGCATATATTAAACTAACAATACAAAACAGTTATTATATTAAAAGCTTACTAATAAAAAATAAATAAAAATAAAAATTAGTGACATTTCATGTAGTTATAAGTGTATCAAATATTTTAAATTAAAGTAATAATAAATAAATACACAGCACAGAAATATAAGTTGTTTGCTTGAGGTACTGTCATAGAAGAAAATCATTTTAAAAAGTGAACTTATTATAACAAGTTTGTTTTCTCCATTTCTGTCCCATCTTTTGACCAAGAGAGAAAGAAAATTCTTAATCTGAATACATCTTACAATGGAATAATATTTATATTTTAAACATATTGCTGTTTAACTTTCTCACTACAGGTAGGTCAAAGTCTGCATGTCAGGACTTTTTAGAAAGTTACATTCAAAACTTAATTAAACTACTTTAATATCATTGTAAACAAATAAAATTTACATCAAACATAATAAGTCAAAATTAATATCATATAGTTTTAAGCTCTTAATTTTACAAGGAAACTCTTAAAAATGTTCAATCTTCCTTAGTATGAGAATTGTGACATTTGCTCTCTAAGTCTTCTCTCTTCTGTAATTTACTTACCACCCCTTCAAGAAGTACAAAATTTAATGTTCATTACTCATTATAATATAAATATTATTCAGACAAAGCATAAGTTTTATAGTGCCTTCAATCTTATTTATTTATGAAGCAATAACCTAGAAAATCAGACCAACTTACTAGATTCTCTCTTTCAGAAATTAACAGTAGTTTTCTTAAACATCTTGTACTATTTTATTTAGAACCAATATAAAGCCAAAGTTTTAATCTATCAAATGGCATTATTTTATGTTTTTTGTACAGAAAATTGTCTATTTTCTGCTTCATTGGCAAACTTGTTCTTGTAATAATCACATTGACTGGCTTCACTGAATATTTAAAGGTTCTTGTTGTATAGCTAGAAAGCCTGAACAATTATGATAGTTATAGAACTTAGCTTTTGGTATATTATTATTTGGTGTTCTTAAGTACATTATTAATTGTAGTAATGGCAAGAAGTAGGCTTAAGTTTCATTAAAACTTGACAGCAGATAAGTGCTATATTTTTTATTTTTATGTGTATTCCTTACTTATTATCATAAATATAACAATTAGAAGATTATTAGGTAAGATAAGGTTAGACTAGGTAAGATTAATAATAATTTGTCAAAAAGTGTGCTTGTGAGTACCTTGTGCTTTACACAGTTTAATAGGGTAATGTGAGTTACACATTCACAGAGTTGTTTGTAACTTGTGTGATAGAACTTTTGGTTAAACATAAATCAAAGGGCAAAAGAACGATAAAAGTTAAGTAGAAACAGATGTATGCTGATATGAGTTTTTAGTTATTTTTGGATAAACGACTGCAATTTCCTGTTACAATTAGCAGTCATAATTTAGAAGGAAAGAAAAAATTTAGGTTTGTATTTTTTATAGTGGTTATGAAGTTAGTCAAATTGACCAGATGCATATAGATTTAGGGTAGAGGAAACATAAGATAAAATATAACGTTTTACTAACATAAAACATTTGATATTTCAGATGAAGAAAGTATTATCTGAACATGAAAATCATTTTACACTTGGAGCAGTCATCACTTTATATTCACATCAGGGTTGGGGCAAATATTGAATAGAAGAGTATTTAAATACAAATGCACCATATTTTTATGAATACAGAAAAGATTCTAAGTATTTGAATACAACTGCATAAGAATGTATTCATGAATACTTTGTTTTTTATCATTACTGTATTATAGACTTCAATACTAATATATTACAAAATAAACTGTGTAAAAACTGAAACAAATGTAAACAACTAATAATATTTCAATACTTTTATTTTTCAAAATGCAATAACAAATGTTTAAAACAAAAACTATATTTTCATATGACACTTATAGATATTATATCTCTTGTTCTTTATGGACATCAGGCTTATCAATGAGGCTGTAGCAATCAGATCAGTGAGTTTTGTCTTTGATGCTAATCATATGCTTAATGGAAGAAGAAGATGCTGGAACACTTAGGTAGCATTTGACTAGTAGAGATAGCATAGGAGTGTTTTTCTCGTGGATATTACAATAGTTTATATGACCGACGACACCTTACGCACGTCTGCCTGCCTGAATATGAAGGGTGGAAAACCTGCAAAATATTCTCTACACTTATGTCTTTACAACAGGCAGTTTCCTTCCATTCTACAAAGTGTCCACAATTTATATGGTTGCTTTCTTTAGGAAATCAAGGACAACAGAGGTAGGTGTTGATCTCTATATCCTCTGAAGATCAAGTGGCTTGGTTTTTGTGAAGGCAGCAAAAAAGTAGAATTTACTTCTTTTGCAATGGGGGGGGGGGAGAATCATGGTCCTCTTTTGATTCCATGGCTGTAGGATTATTTATTGAGAACACTTTCTTACTTTTTGCTGCAGGAGAATTTTATTGGATTCCTAGACCATAGGTCTAGTGAAACACCAGTCAAGTTTAAATCTGGGATCTAATGCTGAGTCAACTGAACATGAATAGATTTCTTAAGTACAGAGACAAGCATAAAATTATATCTGGACTGCATTAGTCCATAATATAATATAACTAGAGGTAATATTGTTATAACCGTGGATGAAATATTTTGCCTTCTCAAAAGTTATCAGTACCTTCACCAAATCTGTAAGCACAATTTGATCTGTGAAAAGTAATTTTTGATGTACCAGTATCTAGATTACCTAACTTCTGAGTAGGCGTTACAAACTGAACTCTGGCCACTCTCTCAAGTAGATCAGTTGCTTGCATTGATTTTAAATTGTAAGACATGATGGCTGATGCTTTGGAAATTACTTTCTAGCTGGTCTAGCTTTTTCTGTGCTATCCCTGACCAAAAGCTGTAACGTGGGAAAAGCAGAGGTCCTGTTCAGGAAAAAAATTGGATAAACTGCCAGCTAATTTAGGTTTATTAAAACCTTTATCTTCTTAGTCATTATCTGTAGAAGAGCTCTCACATTAGGTAGTGTTTTCAGTTCAAATCCAGGCAAGCAGAAACCCTTGACCATGTTGAAAGCATTATCTGATGTTGCTATTGTAAGGTGCTACAACTTGGCAAAGTACCAGAGAAAGATGTAGACTTCTGTAGTTGTTCTTCATGGTGGTGATAGAAATACAAAAGCTTATCTCAGTTATGTAATAAAGAATACAGTTTATAATAATAATAATAAATATAATAAAAAATATCATAATAAATATCTCAGTTATATAATATAGAATATAGTTTATAAGTGAGTTACCTTCAAAATGTAATTAAACTAGTTTTTAACAACCAATATTACACAAACCCCAATGAATTTTAAATTACATTTTTATTTGTTATACTAATTAGTATAGTATAAAATTGTTGCTAACACTAGATATTTTAATAGTGTATAAGTTTTAAGTTTATTGTTTTGTAAGACAATGTTTTAAAATATCCTGAATTTCCCCTTGTCTGAGAAATGTAAATTTTTTTGTAGTGAAACGTAACTTAAATAACTCATTATAAAATTATCATTATAATATTTATAGCTTTCAGTCTTATTTGGTTACAGAGTTATCAAATAGAAAATCAAACTCCTCCTACATGTCACATTCTCTCTCTCATTATTTCTTAATAGTTCTTTCTTACTTTGTTGAATACAAATAGTGTACCATTGAATTGAAATTCTGATATATTAATTTTCTTTACCAGAGTATTTGAATACAAGTACAAATATTCCCAAAGCTTTATTCAAGTACATTTGAATATGAATACCTCACATCTGATTCATAGAGAAGTTTTTAGTAAAAATCCTAAAAAAACTGATTTTTCTCAACAAAAGATTTATAATATTTACTGAAAGCTTGCAAAGTTTTGTGAGGATCCATAAAATATACTAAAATTTATTGTATTGAAACTGTAATGGTCTGATTGGTGTCACAAACTCAGTTGAATTAACCAAGTCCATAATGAGAGAGTTAAACTATCAAATTTCTAGCAGTATGTTTCTGGTAATGCAACCAAAAACGTATGTTTATGAAATATCAAAGAAATAACAAATTAATCTTCTCACTATAGTAATTTTTACCACAAATATCACAAGGTTTTTCTTGAATTACATTCAAAATTTAATTAAACTCTCATGGTATTTGACTATGCTTGGGATAAAATATAGTTAATAATCCAAATTTTATTATCATGTAAGTTTTATATTAAGTTCTTAATATTATAAGGTAATCTTTAAAAAATCCTGAATTTCTCTTAATATGACAGCTTGTGACAAATACATCAACTTTCTCTATCCTTGGGAATTCTTGTGCTGGAAGCATGAGAACTATTTACTACTGAATTAAAAAAATTAGCACTCTCCATCTTCTATAACACATGCAGGATATTCTCCTCTTTGAAGAACTGGCAGCTATCAGAGAACTCACCCAAAACAAAAATATCATCCTCACCTGATTGGGCAAAGGAAATGGAGTTGTTATCCTCAACAAAGCTGACTGTGTTAAGAAAGTGCTTGAAGTTTTATACAATATGAATAAGTTCAAACTTATAAACAAAAGGCCATTATTCCATACTTTACAATTTAAAAAAAAACACCTCAAAAGATTTTTAGAAGCCTAAGCAATATTATTTTTTATTGTGTTTACAGCAAATTATATCCTATAGGCTTCCATCCTGGAATATTATATGGCCTACCAAAAGTTTACAAAGCAGACACCTGTTATGACCTGTACTTTCCACTTTAGGTATTCATAGTAGTAACCTAGCTAAATTCCTTGTACCAATCTTAAAACCTTTTACAAGGAAAGAATTTACATTTTATTCCTTCCAATTTTCCTTATAAATCAGTAAATTCCTCCTTTAACATCATGTGATGGCTAGTTTCAATATTTCTTCTCTTTTGACAAATATTCCCTTGGACAAAACCATTAATATTACCTTATTTAATCTCTGTGCTAAAAACACATTTTAATGGTATTTCTAAATTTAATTTCAGATCTATGCTTGAACTCTCAACTAAAGACTCTTGTTAAAGAGGAAAAAAAAAACTTTATACAAGCAGATAGCTTATATAAAGATAATTTGCTAAGAGCTCTACACTGGGTTCTATTCTTGCCAAAGTTTTTCTTTGTTACCACCAACTAACTGGATTGACAACTACTACCCTTTAGTTTCAAGTCTGTTCTCTGCAGGAGGTGTGTTAATAATAGTTTCCTTACTTTCTGTTGTAAAGATAATATCCAGTACTTTACTGACTGTCTTTTATTCACTAAATCCATCTATATACTTTACTCATGGAATTGAAACAAATTACTCTTTTTTTCTGGATGTTCTTATTAATCATGATGCTAATGGATTTTTAACTTCTATCTTTCATAAGAACACATTTACTGGCCTTTTCATTCAGTTTAATAGGCAATCTTATTTTTTGCCTAATACATTGTGCCTTGGATCTTACCTCTTCCTACCTTGCCCTTCAAAAGAAATTTCTTCCATACAGAACATTCTGTTTTAAAATGACCACCCTAAACATTTATTAGAGAAAATAACTTACTCATTCTTAACTAATTTATTTGTCAAACTACCTAAGGTACTTACTCTACCTAAACTTCCTTTCTACATTTGCTTACCATATTTTGGAAAATAGAGATACTTTATCTCAGAACAGTTGAATAAATTATATAACTCTTACTATCCCCAAATTGACATGAAAGTTATTATGAAATCCAATTTCAGACTTAAAAATACTTTCAACTAGAAAGATTATATGCTGATTGCCCATTGTTCACATCTTGTCTACTTGTACTTATGCAGACACTGTAAGGTCTCCTATATTGGTGAAACCAAATGTGGCCTTAAATTACAAGCATGTGATTTCATGGGCACATCTATAAAAGTTGGAAATAAGGCTACAAACCCTACCTACTCTGCTATCTACCAGCACAACACAGAAACAGGACATTGATTTCTTTCGACAACCAAACATCATATTGAACTTCAAATAAAAGAAGCATAATACATAAAACTCTTCTATTGTCCCTAAGTAATACACATTCTTTACTTGATTTAAATCTGTTTTAATTAAACTGTTTCATTTGTGCTACATTTTATACCTTGTATATTCAAATTGTTCACTTCTTATGTATATCATATTTTTGTTATAATTACAAATATTGTTTGTTTGTTTTGTACTTCGAGGTTACCGTTTCAAAATGTTCAGTAACTGCTTCCCGTTATTACATTTGTGTTTTGTTTTAGCATTAAATTGCTCACTATAATGTTGTGATAATTTAGGCAAAACATAATTTCTACAGCCTTCAGTGTCATTTGGTTATAGAGCCATAAGATAAGAAATAGAAACCTCTCCTGCCACATTAATCTTTCACATCCATTCTTTCAGAAACTTCCAGTAGCTCTCTCTGACATTTAATACTATATTATTTATAACCATTAGAAGGCCAAAGTTTTAATCAGTTAAATCATATATTATATTACATTATTTTCTGTACAGAAAATTGTTTGTTTTACTTTCAGTTCACACTTGATTCCAATGAGAAACATATTGATAAACTTAGCTGAATTTTTAATAATACTCATCACAGTTGAAACAACAGAGTAATTATAATAGTTATAAGACATTGTCTGTTATCTACATGTTATTATTATTGTTTTTTTTAGCATTATTTAATTAAATAAAAAACTTTATTGTAAAAAATAAGATTAAGTACTATAGACAGTTGACAGCAAAAAGAAAGAAGACCCAGGTAAGTTCTGTATTCTTGTTTTTTATGTGTATGCTTGATTTATTAATTTATAAGAAACTAAAATATAAAAAATTAAAAACTAGTTAAGTTAGTTAAGGTTATAGTTAAAATAATGGCATAATAACAATTTTTCAAACACAAAAATAAATGTGTTTTACCTTGTGATATACAACTTCTATGGTTGAAATATTAAACACAGTTGAAAGGGCAATAAATTTTATACATTAAACTTTAAATATAAAACTAATTTCTTGTTACAATTTTAAGTCATTTTAGACAGAAAAAGGGGGATTTCGATTCATTTTGAAATTTTGTTCGGTAGTTATGAGGTTAGTCAAATTGATCAACTTGTTATAAAGTTGGGGTATAGAAAATAACAGATAAAATAAAAAGTTTTACTGAATAAATTGTTTGATATTATTTAGGATGTTTTAGAGGTTATGGAAATTAAATTTGAGATTTTTCAGATGAAGAGAAGTATTTCTATTTTTAACATGAAAATCACTGTATTCATGGCAATCAACATTTTGACTTTGTACATTAATGGATAGAAAATGTTTAGTGAAAATTCTTCATTAAAATCCTGATTTTTTTGTTTATAAATGACTTAATGCTTGCTGAAAGCTTGCATAATCATGAAGATAAACAAAACATATCAGAAATCATAGTATGGAAACTTTAAAGGTCAATTTTGGGATCAATATTTAGGTTGAATCAACAGAACTCATAGGGAGAGAGTTAATCATAAAGGATATTTGTTGGGCACCACTTTTTAGAGTTAATTATGTAAAACAGATGTATGAGAGTGTAACTGGTATGTTATTATAATAGCTTTTATTGATGCAAAATGTTTTGAAGAGTGTAATATTTGGTTGTTTTTAAGCACTAAACTACATAATAAGCTATATGTTCTTTGCCCATTACATGTATTAAAATCTGATTTTTAGCTTAAGCCTGCAGGCTAATCACTAAAGGAGAATGAGTAATTGTTAAAGATTAGGAACAATTAGATTGAAAAACTTGTAGTTAATGAGATTCTCACGATAATAATCACGATTTTTGTAGAATGAAACTTGGCAAAAGAAAAAAAAAAAACTGTTTATAATAAAACAAAAAAATTAACAAACAGCTGTAAGTCATACACTTGTTTCATTTTTGGATTGTTTTATAATGAACAATAAAGTTTTGTATACATGGACAGCCTTGCTGCTTTTTGTTATTTATCTTTATTGTAAGTTACAATATTTGTTCAATTATTTTTTTTATTTCCTATCAACATAAATTATATTTTAATTCATCAAAATGTTTCAAGTTTTAATGGAAAATTGTTTAGAATTGTTAACTACTGTTAATACTTTTGTAATGTGTTCCATCATTTGGTAAGTTATTTTGTTTTGCTTAATAAAAATAATAAGTCCAGTCCATATAGCAATAGCATATAAATCATTTTTTCAATCAATGATTGGTACAGCCTCTTTTGTTTGTAGGAAAATCTTATAAATAAACTAAAACTAATATAGTTTACAGTATTTTGCTTCTGTTTTTTTATTTTTTTTTTATTTTACAGGGAGGCGTGGGATACTGTTGCCACAATATCTTGAAAAGGTAGTTCCAGTTGTCCTGAAAGCTCTTGTGTATGATGAAATAAGAGGAAACTTTTCTGTTGGAGCACATATTCGGGATGCTGCCTGCTATGTTTGTTGGTCTTTTGCTCGAGCTTACAGTCCTGAAATCTTGAAACCTTATGTAATGGAAATAGCTGGAGCTCTGCTTATAACTTCAGTGTTTGACAGGTTTGTCTTACTTTTCTCTGCCAAAGCACCATTTACTGCACTTTTCACAAGTTTTTAATTACTTACATTCAAAATTTAATTAAACTACATTTTGTTTAGGCTATATCAATTAGTATAGCACTAAATCTTAACCAGTAATCCATATTTTAATAGGATATATGTTTGAAGTTTATTGGGCAATATTTTGAAAATGTCCTGAATTTTTTCTTAGTTTGAGGAATGCAACATATATTTTTCTAGACATCTCCTCTTCTCTATTTTATTCACTACCCCTCCAATAAGTATGTAATTTAACATAAATTATTCACTATAATAAAATCATCACTATTAAAAAAAAATTTTTACAGCTTTCAATTTTGTTTGATTACAAAGCGATCAAATAGAAAATTGGACCCTTCCTATCAGTCCTATCTGTCTAATTCACTCTTTCATTATTTGTTAATAGTTTTTTCTTACTTTATTTGAATACAAATAGTATGCCACACCCATCTGTCACATATTTCTCTTTTCAGGATTTATATTAATACTACATTATGTATACCAATAGAAAGCCAAGGTTTTCTTTTATCAAATGACATTATATTATATTGCTATTTTCTCCATTAATACAAACACCATTCCCACAGGAAAGATAAAGATTAGCTTGGATGAATTTGTAAGGGCTTTTTTTATAGTTAGTAGAAATTGTCTGCTTTTTGCATATCATTATTCTACATTCTTTAGCACATTATTAGTTTGAATAAAACTTATTTAGTGCATCACTACTATTAGTATAAATAAGTATAATTATCATTGACAGTCGACAGTAAAATAAAAGACCTGGGTAAGAACTTTATTTCTTGTTTTTCATGTTTATTATTATAAAAGTAATTAAGATATAAAAATAGGGATATCTTTAGGCTAGTTTAGATTATGTGAAATATATAATAATAATAATAAACATTTTCATGAGATATGCCAATGAGCAACTCAAAGTAGCTCATTGGTACTGTATTTCATTAGTGTAACATAAGCTCCACATAACTGAGTCAGTTACAACTTATAAATGGTGTGCATATTATTGGTTAGGCATGATTCAAAGGGCAATAAAACAATAAAATTTAAGTATAGATAGATGTATACTGTTACTAGTTTAAAGCTACTTAGGATAAATGAATGTAGTTTCATGGTAGAATTTGAAGTTATTCTAGAAAGAAAACAACTTAATTTTTTTATCTTTCTTTGGTGATAATGAGGTCCATTAAATTGACTGATTTCTTATAGATATAGGCTATAGAAAAATAACAGATAAAATATAAAGTTTTATTGAAAACAGACATTTGAAATGAATTTAGGAGTTTTAAGGGATTCCACTTAGGAAATTTGATATTTTTGAGATGAGGGAAGGTATTTTAAATCTTGACATGAAAATCATTTTGCACACAGATTATTAAAAACAAATACTGAGTATATTTATGTACAAATCTTTATTTTACTTTACTAATACTTTCACAGTGGGCTTGGTATAAAATACACAAGTTCATATACACATTTGCACATATTAAGTATTTACCCAATAACTTTTGAAACAGAATTTGTACCTTCTCAACATTTGGCAAACATTCAGTAAAGTTTTTGGCACACAAAAATCGTATTTGTTAATGAAATATTTTCACTTGAGATTTGAATGTAAATAGTCAGTTTGGTCATTAGTCCAAGTGTATTAAAAAAATTATTCTTCTTCCCAATAATCTGAAATATTATTTGTGTAATCTCTAAAACCTCCTAAATACATTTAAAATGATTGTTTTCAGTAAGACTTTATATTTTGTTATTTTCTATAATCTGTATGGGGATTTGCCAATTCACCCATGTTGTAGCTGTTATAAAAAAATTAGGAAATATAAATTATGTTTTTCTTTGATGCTAGAATGACTATGTATCATAACATAAAATTACAAATGTTTAATTTAAATGAGTTAAGTCTTATAACCATGTGTGTTTATTATTTTTTATTATACTGACCTTCTAGTCATGCCTAGCTAACATAGTGTAATTTGCACTGATGCAATACACATGCAATCGTGTTACTGTATTTAATAATGTAAAACTGACAAGGTGCTGGATGTGCTACAGTGGACTAGTATTTTATATTATACAGTAACATTTAAGATATTATACATTATGTATCTAATTAGATTATTATTGTTAAAAATAAGTTATGATACTTATTTTTTGTAAAATATAGAATAATAAAGAAGTAAAACAAACAATTATCTCTTCTAGCTACCACCTTTGAACTTGGTTGCTGATTGACGCATGTTACTAAACCTTTTAAAATTTTAGAGGTGGAGGATAGCAAATAAATATTTTTTTAGGTGTTACATACACTTTTGGATAACCAAAATTTCATAAATAACCACTGATACCATGCAATTCCATTATACTTTATTAAGCTTAGTAACTAAGATGTATTTAGATTTAAAAAAATATGAAACTTTGAGCAGACTTAACCTATCTCCTTGAAATCTTCAACTGAAAGAACATGGTAGCCTTTTCACAGATTAATATGGTTGAGAAAATCGCTCTGTGGACATTCTGAGCTATTGACTGATTATTCACATGCCATTTATTTAAGTAAATGTATGTAAGGGACCATTTGCAGAAATGGAATGAGGCAAATTGCCACTCTTTGATTCAGTACATAAGCCATATCTCAGCACATTAAAAGGATATCAGGTTCTTATTGTATATTCTAGTTTGGTAATATTAGTAATTTGAGTTCCTAATTTGACATCACAAGCATCTAATTTTAAACAGTGCTGCATTCAACATACCACATAACTCACTAAAAATATTTATACTTAGGTGTGTTCTTTTCATATTTTATTTTAAGTTATGAAATTAACTCATATATAATATTAAAGTTTGAATTATAATCTACAATTTGATTTCAAACTTATTGACATAAATTCATAAAATAGTAGTTCTATAAAATTTTGAATGCAAGTCAAACTAAGGGAAAAATGGCCTTTGACCTGTGACCTGTCGTGAAAGAATTAAAAATACATCACTAAAGAAATATTTGTCATATCTGAAAAACTCAATGTCAATTGAAATCCTACCAAATTTTATGAAGACAAACACACTACACTGACAATTAGAAGTATTAAATCTTTAAAAATATGTACACAAAAAAGTCATGTGGTTGATAAAATTAACTGATCCTGTGTTAAGAGAGTTAAAGTTATCACAATTTATTTATTTCAGTTAAAATTAACAATCATAAAATTTTCAAATGCTGGCTGAAAGTTATCATTCTGAGAAACTACACATGATGAATTTGAAATGCCAAAAGTGAAGGATGAGACCTGGGAAAATGTCCTCAAGGACCCAGAACTGATTGTTATAAGTGTTTCACAAGGTTGCAAAATTTCTATAATACATGGAGAAAATTTCACATTTCTTTTAGAAATTTGTTATGCAATATGCTCACAGAAAAAAAAATTGTTTACTAAGATTGTAGGAAAGACCAGTACCATTGGATATGAAAAATATATTAATTTGAAACAGACTTGCAATAAAAAATTTAAAATACATTTGTATTGATGAAAGTATAAGTTTGCTCTTTGTATTGTACACATTGTTAATATTGTCCAATGTTTTTACTTTTTCTAAATGTTTATTTTTTGTGCTTGTTTATTTATTTCTGAATAGAAAAATACATGAAACAAGGTTGGACAAATTAAAAATTGTTACATATTAATATTGTATTATGAATTTAAATTGTTAGTTTGTTTAGAAGTAACTCAGATTATGGAATTTCTGTATTTTTGGTTTAATTACACTTGTTTTCTTTACTTATGACCATTTACTCAATTTTTTTATTATTTTAAGGGAAATAAACTGTAGGCGAGCAGCATCTGCAGCATTTCAAGAGAACGTCGGTAGACAGGGAACTTTCCCTCATGGTATTGACATAGTTACTGCTGTTGATTATTTTTCTGTTGGTTCTCGAACTAAATCTTATCTGAAACTAAGGTAATTATTTTACAAGACTTATGTAGATATATTGTAAGTTTTCAAAGTGTGCACATTAATAAATATTGTAGAAAAAATTATTTATAATCAGTAAACATATTCACCAAATTTATGAAGGAAATCAGTACTATAAATAATTCAGCTCATACTAAACCTGATATTTACAATTTGCAATTGTATTTACACTTGCTAAGTGATTGTGAATTTATTAGAAAAAAGGAATTTTGTTTAAAAAAATTTAAAAACTTTGGTTTTATACCATTAAAATACCCATAAACTGAAACCAAATTGATGAAGTTGTATTTAACTCCAGTATGTTCACTTCTATTTGTAATTATGTGCTTGAATGTGTATGTAACTAGAACTCTCATTTTAACAACAATATGCTGCAAAATGTAGAATGTTATGTAACTCTCATTATATTTCTTTCGATAAGTAGAATGAGTGGTTAAAATTGTTTTATAACTTACAAGAACTTTCATAAAAGTATGTAGTTTCAGAAAAGTAAAATATTTGATGATGTCTTTTTCTTATTTCTGAAATAATTCCTTATTTAGTGTAATTGTTAGTGCTTGTACTCTGATAGTTCACCTGCAAGGTGATTTTTATTTTTAGTGTAAAAGTACTATTTATTATCTTACAGTTTTCATTTTTCACTCGCATAATCTCTAGAACATCCTAATTGATTATCTAAAGTTTTTTTTATGTTAAGTGGATGTATTTTATTTTCCATTTTTTTACTACATCACTAACTAGCAATTATCATCAACTTATAGAGCATTGAAATGCTTAACATTAAGAAATAGAAATATATATGTATCAGGTCATTCCTTAAGTAATGTTCAATTTCAGGTTCAGAAAAAGAGAGAGGATTTCAAAAGCTTTTAATGTTATTTAATCAGTAATGTATGTTCCATTACTATTAATTACTTCCTGCTAATGATTCACAAGCTTCTGAATGCCACTTCTATAAAATTCTTGGGGTTTGGAGGTAAATAATGTAGAGAGGGTAGTTTTGACATCTTCAGATGTTCCAAGCTTGTGTCTATCAAGATAGTTCTGCAAACTTCAGAATAGATGATAACCAGATGGGGCAAGGTCTGGAGAATAAGGAGGTTGTGGAAGTTTTTTCCCACTCTATCTCTTAAATATTTGAAGATGTGATCCTTGCTGTATGGTGATCTTTGCTGTATGGGGCCATGCATTATCCTCCTGTAACACAACACCTTTATGATTTATCAGAGCAGGCCTCTTTTCTTTCAGTGCATCATTCAAGTGCTCTAACTGTTGACAACAGAAGCCTGGTGTAATTGTTACATTGAGTGGCAGCAACTCAAAGTGGATCACACCAACAATTTACCATCAAATGCTTAACAAGACTTTCCTAGGGTGGAGGTCCATTTTGGGCTATGCTTTAGCCAGTTTACCTTCACTGAGCCATTATCTACAGCACTTAATATTTTTATAATGTATCCATTTTTGATCTCTAGTCATTAACCTGTCCAAAAATGGTGAGTTACGTTCACGCAAATGCAGAAAAGTGTAAATGTTCATTCTTTCTCTGAGGTTGGCTTCTGTAAAATCATAGGGTCCCATTTTCCAAGTTTTGACACCTTTCCAAGCTGTTTCAAATGAGAGTGAACTGTTGAATGAGTTGAATTAATCTTCTCTGCTAGTTTTTCAACTATTACAGCACAATCTTTATCAACTGCAGTCAGCAGTAAGTCATAATTAAACTCAGCAGGCGACCTGAACGTGGCACATCATTTAATCTGTAGTCACCTGATCTGAACTTCTAAAACCACCTTCAACATTTTCTTTCATTGAGATACTGCACCATAAACACCTTGAATGTTTTGTGTAGTTTTTGCTGCACTATTACCTTGTTTATGCTCGTAAAGCATTATATGCCTAATGTGCTCCTCAGACACATCCATCTTTATAAGGGCTTATTTGACTAATGATCTGAAAAAATGAAGTTGGGTTAATTTCTTTTATTTGTCTGAACATTTTTATACACGTCCTATTACATATTGTAGTCATTAAAGCCTTCTACAAAGTCAGAAATGATGATGCACTTTCTGTATAAAATTTTCAGACATTACTTATGGGATGACCTGATATATACTTTTTAACTCTTCCTTAAATAATTTTAAAATATCTTATTTGGGCCATATGTGTAATTTCACATCCTTATCTTTTCACTTATTGTTTATTTTTAATGTTTTACCTTTATTTTGTTTTTTATCTTTGTTTTATCTGTGTTTAACACACAGGTTCATGTGTGTTGACATAAGTAAAGTACCCCAGGCAATATGATGTTAAAATTTACAGAAATTTTTAATTTCCAGCAAAATGTTGTTAAAACTGGGTGAAAAAAATATGGAATAATTTTTAAAAAAATTATTAATGCTATCAAAGATAACTTGTAAAACACAATTAATACATAATTAATAAAAGTGAATCAAAATGTGAATAAAAAAAAATATGTACAAGGTAGGAAAAAATATCCAAGCTCTAGAGATGTAGCTTTAGACAACAATAACTAATTATTACTAATATAACAGTAAACATACTTATTTACAAATGAAGCAACAACAGACTAAGCTTTATGTTACTTCATTTGTAAATGAGTGTGTTTACTGCTGTATTAGTAATAATTGGTTATTACTATCAGCTCTCTTAGATATAAGCATACCATTTAATTCAAAACTGTTGCTAAGCAACACAGCTTTTATTTTCAAGCAGGCATGGCTTATCTTAGAGAAAAATTTACAACCACGTCTTTGGGGACAAGTTCTTGGAATGTACTCAAGTTATTGGTAAACAACTTATTGCATCTTACTTTGAATGTCTCTGAGACATTTAATTTCTTCTATATCAGCTCTTAAAGTTGAGCACATAATGAAAAATCAAAACTCAAGTTATAAATAATATTTGAGAAGTTTCTTTTGAAATAAAAGAATAAAACATAGTTAATATTACATGATAATGATAATTGCATTAAAATACATTGTCAGTAAAGTGGTTTAATTAAATTCTGAATGTTACTCAGTAACATACTCAGAAAGGGTTTTAAAAATGGCGTCATAGTTATATTTCACAGAGTAGTTTATTAGAAGTAACAGGAGAAAAGCTTGCATTCATTTAAAGCTAACATCTGATTGAATTTTGTAGTTCATTAATCAGTCAACTGCATTACTGGTCAATATGATAAATAAAATGTATATGTTTGCATAACTTCAGTGGCCTTAAAGGTCATTATTTTCTTTGCTAAAGAAAAGTTACAAAATAGTATAAAAACCACTAGCATATATTAGAAACTATTAAGACTCAAACTCTTTTTGTGTATGTGTATGTGTGTGTGTGTATATATATTTACATATAAAGCACAAAAATCCGTATCTGTTTGTTAGTTCTTTATCAAACTATTACTACTACATCCCTGAGTCAATTTAAATTAAACTTTATGGGATAATATTTTGGAACAAGGATCATATTGATTGGGTTTCACAACTCCCTGCACCTCCATTATAGCTGCTATTGATCATTTGTTATTTTTGACTTACACCAAAAACAAACTTTTAATAAGGTTTCCATAACACAATATATACAGAGGGAACATAAATATTGCTATTGCATTAACACATGAACTCAGCTGAAGTTTCTATTCCAGTGCTCACCATAATGCAGATATGAAGAGCCGTATTTGAGTTTACTAACTTCCTTCTTTGACCTGTGACCTTTCAACTTCAACCTGTTAGACACTTTTGTGGTCAGTGACTGTCTATTAATTAACAGTGCAAAACACTATGGAAAGACATTAAGAATTTGCTGTTGAAAGCAGATAAGAAAAAACATCTTTACTGCCACTACTTTAGCTGCTACGTATTCCTATAAAGTCACCCTGAGCATTGTATAGTGTATACATACTGAGTTCTTAAAGGCTTACAAAACTTTTGATGAGGTAATAATGAACACTGTAATAATATGTTATAAATAAATTGAATGAAAATTAGGAATTTTGTTTTGTTTATCATAGCATTCATTTACAAGTATTTTTAGGTTTATAACTTGGACAAAGAAAAGGTACTTAGCTTGTGTTTAATATTTTTCGATGTGCAGATACAAATCTAAAATCAGGTTATTAATATTCTTGATGTTTATGTTCTCAAATTTGCATGTATGAAAAGCAACAGTACATGGGTAACAACAATACATAAGTGAAATAAAAGTATGTAAAAATTGTAAGAAACAGTTTCTCTGCTTAACTTTGAGCTATAACTCTTGGTTCGTTCCATGACTTGGACATTTTCACTTTTACTTTACTTCTTTCTAGCCTATTTAACATCCTCATTGCATTGTGTAATTCTAAAATAATCTTGGAACAATTATTACATGTTATCATGTGTCTGTTATCCCTACTATTTAGTCATTTCAGTATTACTACATTAACTGCACTTCACTTGGAACTTATTATTAACAAATATGCGTACATTTTACTCTTGATACATTTTATATGTGCATTTTTTAACTTTTTCATTAACACAATTCCTGGTGCCCTGAGTGACTACATCTTAAAGGGTTTTTTTTTGGAAGTTTAAGAGTTTTTTAAGTTTGTATGCTTCTTAATTCTATTATTAACTGTTGTTTTTATTGAAGTTTTTATAAATTTCAAGTTGAACATTAGTGATGACAATATTAGACATACTATTTCTGGAAAAAAAATTTAACCTGTAGTTGCTGTAAGCTGTGAGGTTTATGTGGGCTTTCTGTGTCCATTGTTCATCTTATCATTTATGCTGTCTTCATTTCCAGTCATGTTTCATTTGTCATTAATTTTATTTAAAACTAGCCTTTTTTAGCTTCATCTTTTGTGGAAAATGAATATGAGGAAGTTCCTTCTGTATTTGAATTGCACTGTCTTATGGCACTGTGGAACATTTGTGGCCAGTTTTCCTTCCATCATCTGCTATAAAAGAGCAGATTACTTTTTTATGTAGAAAGATAAACTTGAAGCCAAAATTTCAGTCCTAAATGTCTAGGACAGTATGGTTTGTCTTACCAGGTTTGTTAACTAATAATGTTTGAAATGTGGATTGTAGATGACTTGATAGAAGCTTTTTGCCTTTCTTGGGACATCTTACTTCCTCTGTTATTTAATTGTTCTGTGGATTATTTTTATTTTAGGAGCATGGATCAAATGGTGATCCATTGTGATTGAGAGGTCAATTGTGGAGGTGATCCACCCCATTTTGAAGTTTTATTTACATCTCTTCATCATACCCCAGAAGAGTTAGGATTGGCATCTTCTTTCTTCTTTGTTGCTACATTGATATTGTGCTGATCTTTATTTAATATGAGAATTTTCTTCAGTTATGGGCTCACCTAAACAAGAGCTACTGGATGACAGAGGAAGGGTGCAGCTTTGGCTCTATGTTAGAGCTTTGGATTTCAATGATTGTAAGCTGGATTTGAATCCCTGCAATGCCACAAATTATTTCTCAAACTTTAAACTGTGGGTGTATTATAAGAGTGGCGTTTAATTCTTTAGTTTAGATGGTATCTAATAGAATGCTGCTGACTGTCTACCTTCTCTTTCTCAATGCTTTCAAATTAAGGATAGCAGAAGACAGCCTTAATAGTTTTGCCATAAATAGAATGTGCAAATAGATGAAGATAGATATTGCAGATGTTTTTTGCTGTCTGGTTCATCCATTCTTGTGGATTATTTACAAAACTGATGCTTATCAGTTTTAGTCTCTTCCGTTTGACCTGGCCGCAGCTCATTTTTTTCCTAACCAAAGTGGTCCTTTCCACTATAGTTACTTATTTTCTTCAGCAAGGAATTCAGTTTCATTACTACCTAGACAACTGGCTGATTATGTCATATATTCATGGTATACCTCATATGACAGCAAATCAGGAACCACAAAGAACAAATGTTTAGTGACAAACATAAATGATATTGAAGTATAATATAAACAGCTGTACAGTTCACAATAAAAGAAGTAGCCTGTTTGTGCATAAGTAAAATGTGTTGGATCAATCCAACCTAAAAATTGACCCCAAATTTACCTTTATAATTTCCATGCTATAACTTGTGATATGTGTTGTGTATCTACAGGAAATATTGCAAGCTTTTAGTAATCATTAAGAATCTTTTGGAGACAGTAAATTTGAATTATTTAAGGTGTTTTTATTAAAATTTTTCCATGAATATATGGAATCAAAGTGTTGACTGCACTGTGCGCAAAGTGATTTTTCATTTTAAAATTAAAAAAATTTTCAGCTAAAAATCTAAATTTTAATTTGTATCTGTAAACCCTCAAATTAAATTTCAAAAGTTTTTATTCTCAGTAAATCTTTATATTTTTTCTGTTATTTTCTCTAACCTACCTGTATACAGGTTAATTTGAGTGACCTTGTAACCATAAAAAAGTCTAATTTACCATTTTCTTATTTCTAGAATGAATTGAATTTGTAACATGAAACTACATTTGTTTATTCTAGTTTTTAAATTTATAATTATTTCTTTGTTGAAAATTCTTTAAAGAACATTAACTTGTTTTACCCTGTAAAATTGCATAATGCTTATGCTAATTGTGAATTGCTGTGAACATACCTTATGAAAAACTGTTATTGTTATTTGTTATTTTACCTAATCTAATTGAACCTAAAATGTTTCTAATTTCTACATTTCAGTTACTTTTATAATGATAACTAAAAATAGACATAAAAATCAAGAAATATAGCACTTACTTTGGTTCTCTTACTTTTTTGCTCTTGACTGTTGATGAAACTTCACCCTACTAAATTGTACTACTACATTAAATAATTTAAATTTCATTATGTAATAACCAATGAACAGACACAATTTTTTAGGTTTTGTAAACATGTAACAAGAGTTTTTAAAAATTCAACTAAGCTTGTCGACGTTTTTCCCATATGAATAAAGTGAACTGGAAGCAAAAAGAGGTAATTGTTTGTATAATATTGAAGATGGTGATGGTTGATAAAACATAAAGCATTTTACTTACAAAGTTCAAACATTTTAAAATAACTTATTCCATCTTCAACAAAATCTGAAAATTGTGTTACAAAGATGATTACTAATGTTATAATATAGTAACATAATCTTTAATTACTTAGTTATTAAAGAAGGCAGTAAATGGACAGGTAGAACATTGTTTATATATATGATATATATAAATAAAACACAACAGCCAAGTATGAAAATTTAGAATAATTTTTTAGATATAAAGAGCTTTGTGAGTCTTTGAGGATTGGGTGATTTTTAGCTATGAGACTATATTATGAGACTATTAATTATGAGACTATAATTAATGTGGAGGTCAAGTTTTGAAGATTCTTTGGTGAATATAGAGATATTGTTAAATGATGTATTGTGAACAATGAGCCATGAAGGTAAAAGTTTAGGTGCTTGAAATTTGTACTGAAATAAATGTTTAATGTGGGGGCTAGGTCTGTATATTATTTTCAGATGAATATGGGCAGTGGGACCCCTATCTCCTGTTCATCTTACCAATGCTCAGTATTCTCATCTTTGTCTTATCCTGATGACTCTTTTGCAGGACCTCTCCTCAATCCATCTCCTGTGTAAGGTTCTTTACAGAAACTTTGAAGGGTTTTCTGAGGACATTCTCTTCCTCCCTCACTGTGGATTCCTGTATGTGGTGAGGGGACCTCCCAGGGAAGGTTCTGTTCTTTCACTTTACCTTCTCTGGGATCTAAACGTCCACTCATGTGTTTGCCATGTATGGTGTCCCATAAAGAGGAGGAGAGGTTCCTGATGGTTGAGGGGTCTAACTAACACACCATTTTGGCTTTGAATTCCTGTAGACGGGCAGCCTTGGGGTGTCTCCCCAAAGGTCAGTTGACCAGTCAACTGAGGTTACTGTCAACCAATTATCAGTACTGGATGTTCTAAATGTGTTGTGGACATTGTGTTTGATGCTGGTGTTTGAGTATAATGCTTATGAAACCCTGGTGTTGCTGAAATGTCCTTGTGTAGCATTGCAGCATGCTTCTCATTAGGAACCAAGGTGAGTAGGATCAGTGGGCACTGAAATGTTCTTTCTTTATTATGGATTCACAAATAAAAATAAAATATTAAAAAACAGATCATAGGTAAATGACCATGTCTTTAAGATTCTGAACAGCAATCCTTAACTTCTTCACACCTGTACCTCATTTTCTGATATTATATTCTTTATCAGAAAATTCTTTAGGGCAAATGGTCTACCTTTTTTTTAAAAAAAGAGTGGACTAGATGGGCTTGCTGGCTCGCCTAAGTCAGTCAGAAAGCTACATTTAGGGAACATCTTGGTGGAAACAACCACTCCAAAACACACTAAACTTCTAATCCATGATGATGAGAAAACCTACTTGTAGAGAAAATTATATATTTAAAAACGTTTGTTATGGATAGAGAAAGCACTAGTAGAGGAGTGAACAACATTTTGACCTTCTTCGCTCATCGTCAGGTTCACAAAGAAAAAGAAGGTCGAAACGTTGTTTGTTTTTCTAGTGGTGCCTTCTCTACCCATACCAGCCATTTTTAAATATATAACAGTGAACTTCTCTTGCATTCAAAGGCCATTGGAGTTAAACCTATTGAGGTCACTCACCATGCTACTTTGAATTCATCACAAGGAGTTATTATTGAGAGGGATTTGTATAACATTCTTGAGCCAGAGATCCTCATTGGTTTCTCCACCTAAAGAGTTTCTGCAGTAAGGCATTTCTTCACTTGCAAAGATGGAATTATGCTGCCAAACAGTGTCCTAATTTTATGTTTACATCATCACATCCACCTGCCACCAGCAAGGTATGTTATCTAAATTGTGAGGTTTGGCCATATATTCCTAACCCTCTCAAATGTTTCCCATGTCAGTGGCTCAGTCACTTGAAAACATCATGTTGTGGTACCTTGATGTGTGCTCTTTGTGGTGACAAAGATCATGATGCCTTTCACTGCTTAATGGGCCCTCATTATATTAATTATAGTGGCTCTCACCCTCTCTTACTTTTGTCTTGCCCTAGATGGGTGTAAGAAAAATAGGTAGATTGTTTTATAATAAAATCACCACATTTTTTACCCTGAGGCTTGAAAGTTGCTACCCACCATTTCATCTCAGACATATGCTGTTTCATTAGGTTCAACTGCTACAGTGGTAGTGTATACAGATCTTTCATTGCCCCCATCAGAGTCATTCTTGAACTGTATGAAGAGTCTTTTGCCCTCTGTGGTTAAGAAAGTAGATGAATCAACGTCTCTCCAATCTCTGTACCCACCAATCCTTCCTGTGCCTGCTTGAGTCCACGTCCTTCAACCCCAACTTCAAAATTGGATAGAGTGATTGCCTCTTTCCTTTGAGGCTAATTGTCTCTATGACTATAATTTCCCTTTTATACTGGTGAAACTCAAGCTTGCTCTTCATTG
This sequence comes from Tachypleus tridentatus, assembly GCF_004210375.1. Classification (NCBI taxonomy): domain Eukaryota; kingdom Metazoa; phylum Arthropoda; class Merostomata; order Xiphosura; family Limulidae; genus Tachypleus; species Tachypleus tridentatus. The sequence continues at coordinate 9,359,788 of NC_134832.1, read as the reverse complement.
GTCTGGCAGTGCATCAGTCAAACCTGATGATGTTCATTACAAGATGCTGTGCCAACTCTTTCCTGCCTCTTTTGCCCTTCTTCTGGTTGTTTTTAACCAGATCTGGTAGGAGAATGTTTTTCCTGATTTGTGGCACCATGCTATTATCCTCCCTTTTCATGAGCGTGGGAAAGATCCCAAGATTCCTAAAAACTACCATGCATTTGCTTTGATGAGCTGTCTCTGTAAGATTTTAGCAAGAATGATTAATGCTCATTTTGTTTGGTTCCTGGAATTAAACAGTCTCTTATCACCCACTCTGTGTGGGTGACAGCACTCCACTGTGGACCACCTGATTTGACTTGAAATATCAATCAGGGAAGCCTTTATGAAGCAACATTTTATTTTTGTATTTTTTACCTTGAGAAGGTTTATGATACTATGTGGAGGTATAGCATCCTGCAAGACCTCCACTCATGTTGGTTTCATGGCCATTTGCCCATTTTTATTGAACATTTTTAATGTACTGTAAATTCCAAGTCCATGTGGGTTTGTCACTTTCCCATTCTTTGCCATTGGAACTTGGAGTCCCTCAGACAACCTTGAATTAAGGCATGGGTTCACTGGGCTGAAGCCAGGGCCTCACACTAATTAGGAATCCTCAAGCTATGACTGTAATTGTATTGCAAATAGAGATTGTGTGTTGAGGGGTCCTATGTAAGTTGAAATGCCTAAGGTCCATAAAACCCTTAATTTGACCTTGCACTCATGGATGCATCTTGAATTTTACAATTTTCATTGTAAAGATTAATGGCATTAGTGGATAACTCTACCATACAGTGTCAGCCATTGAGTCTACCATACAGTGTCAGCCATTGAGCATGAGATTTATTAAGCAGCAGCTACAAACTGCCCTCAATTGTTTAGTGAAATGGATCACAGCAAATGGTTTTACCTACTCTCTTTCTCTAAAACTATGTGCTTCTCATTCTTGTCATCCTTTGGAGAAGATTCTGATGTCAGGCATGTGGACCACCCCTCAAACATTTATCTTCCATACTGCTCATGGACAGCATGGGCAAAGTAGAAGGATATGGCTGTCCATCCCTGCCGTGCTTCAATTGATTAAATTAATATGGCATGCTTTTCAAAATAGGGTTTTGTGATCACCCATTGCATTATTTTTGGTGTACCTGTTCTTCCTCCTGTTCTTCTAGTTGTAGATGGGAATCCTTACCACTTAACAGTTACAAACTGCTGGGGTTGTTGACTGTGGAGACAAACCACTGAATGGGTTCCACATAGATAACTATAACCATTCAGCTCAGAATAAGGTGTTGTTGTACTGCTAGTGTAGAAGACACACAGCATATCATCCTCTGAATTGAGTGACATGTAACACTGAGTGAGACATCTTGGTGCAATTCATCTTTATGATTGGTGCCCTGATGTTATCCTTGCACAGAGGTTAGTATCCTGTAGGCTGGATTTGGATACAAAGTGAACCAGACAACTTAAGTTCTCACACAGATTTGGGGTTGTCCATCTTCTTCCCTTTATTCTTCCTTCTGTGTAGTGGGTCATGGATGGTATATGAGGAAATTTTCTGTCCTGGGCACTCTTCTTCTATCTTGTGACAGTAATGTTATTAACCTTTGGACATTTTAAAACCAATCTCTTAGTCACTAGAATTGATTTCATGTAATGGATTTCCCACAGATACTTGATAATACATTCTTTGATCTCTGTCTCAATGCTAATTCTGTGTCATGCCACTGAAGTTGATATTTTCTTCACATCCATGGTTTTAGGGCTTGAGGTAAAGTCTGTATGATTCTCATTCCTATCTTGTGCAGTTGTTGGTACCTAATGAGGAGGTTTTGGATGTTGTTGACTTACCAAGTAATGTCTACCATATCCTAGCCATTACATCATGGGACTTATCCTCCATTACCCACTTTCCTTCTAAGGGATCAAATTATATATTTCTTTGATTGAGATCACTTTCCTGACTTATCTTCCACTAAGATGTGCTCCTTTCCTTTTCTGCGATGTTTGTTCTTAGTTGTTCCTGGCAATGTTATACCTGGTTCAGAAGTAATGCACTACATCTTGTCTGATTATCTGATCTGTTTCTTTCCTCAACAGAAGTATCTTTTGGACACTTTCAGAGGGTACATCTGTCCCTTTCTTGCACCAGTTCCTCTTCCTTTTCAATGTGGGATTCTAGCTATACTTATGAGAAGAGGGAAGAACCACAACAGAAATTATAATTTTTCTATGCTAAAAATATTCTGGTCCCATCCTTCATCTCAGTCTTCCAGTAATTACATCTTCTGCCAAACTTGGAAGTTATGATTCAGTAGTGATGCAGAGAGGAAATCATATATGCCAGGTGATTGTAGTACATTTTTTCTGGTGGAGAAATGATGTGTGAGAAACATATCGAGTCTGATTCTGGTAGGGGAGGTGCAAAATGCTTGTAACATGAATTATAAAAACAAATTACATATAGAGGGCAGCAAAAAATAGGAAAAGCTAATCTTGGGAGAAGAGGGAAGTACCTATCAGAAATACATTTTTAGTATAAGAAAAATTATAAGTTTTATAGTAAATCAGATCTCACAACCAAAAAGGTATTATCTAAAGAGTAATTTTTAGTTTTTAGCCTTCCAACACATTTGGTACTTGTTTGCAAAGCAGCTGACACTATCTCAAAATACAGAAGTGCATTATATATGTATGTACAACACAGTCACTCCAGCAGAACACTTGCTATACAAATGTGAAAACCAAAACCTATTTAAAATGTCTCTGCTGTAAAAAAAATTTTAACAGCGAAAATATGTGGAAGCTATACTTGTTAACAAAAAAAAATCCAAAAATAAATAAAGACAATGGGTGGCAAATGTAACTAAACTACCACAACTTCCATTAAAAATAACACATACAAATACACTTGACACTCTTACTTTCAGTTTAACACATGCATATTTTGGAGTATCATAAAGTCTTGCAATTTGTTTTTAACACTGTTAGTAAACTTTGTATCCTTTCCATTTGTGGTTTCTTAATAGGTTCTGTTTTCCACCTATGTAGTTTGTTTTGCTGGCCATAGAACATATTGTAGTTCTCTTTATTTTTATATCTTGTATAAAAGTGCTATATGTTATGTAATAGTTTATTTGTATAGTTTATATTAACACTGATCTGTGATATTAGAATAAGAATGAAACAATAATAATAAATATTCTTTTAGATGCACATTACAATTAGTTTTGTAATTTAAAGAACATTTTAATATCAAACAGTTGTGTTTGAACACAGTTGTGTTCCAAATCCCAGGAAGCTGCAAAGGCAAAATCATTGGTTAAAATAAATATTATATAAATGTTGTTTTTTCCAAACTTTTTACCAAAATGTGTAAATCTCTCCAGTATGATCTATAAATTTTGAAAGACGAATGATTGCTCATGTAGCCTATACTGTGTATGTGAATGTGTATGAATAATGGTCTCATAGTCTTGCTTCAATTATTAAATTCAAGTAAATCAGAATGTTTAAAATACTCCAGAATTTCTTGAACAGGTAACAGACCTGAAAGAAGACTGAAATTGATTTACTAATCATATAATCCATGCTAGCCACACAAAGCATTTTATTTTGAATTGGAAACAAAGGTATTAAAGTGTTGTTTTTAGAATGTGGGATTGCTTCCATTTAATTTCACAGTTATGTATTGAAACAAAGCAGACCATCACACACAACATAAGTAGATGACTGTTACTTGTCCACTGTGGGTCATTGTAATCAAAGGATACTCACTTTTTGACTTTGAAGTAATTGACAGATTTTATATGGCTCAACTTTGTTTATTGTAGCAGTTAGAGTTCAAAAGATATTACACTGTTTCATGGGTATGAAAGTCAGCAGTAAAAGTAGGCTGTTGCAATTTGGCTACAGTTTCTTCTAAGATAACGTAGTGGTCAATTATCACACAGGCTGTGTTGTTGTTAGGCATACATCTAGTTGGAACTTGCTACATTCTAAATAATATGCACATTTGTTTGCATTTCTACAACATATAGTAACTTATGGTATTAAATTTAAGTAATTTGTGTTATAGTATTTAACTGTATTAATATATAACTAATTTCATAAATAACAATAAAGTTAAACCATCATAGTTGTTTAATGAACAATTATAAAAGGTAGACCATCATAAAAATTTTAATTTACTACTGTATGTCAATATGGCTTGCAATAATTGAAAAATACTTGCTTCAGACAGAACCAGAAGCACACTAAAGTATCTTGAGGTTGTATCATTGCATAGTGACATTATAAAGGGAGCCTGTCTTTTAGTATCCACAAGCCACAACATAGTTTTTTGCAGTCATGTAAATAATGCCTACAACAGATCAGTAATATGTGAACCAGTATTATTTCATCCTGCAACTTGATAACAGTTGTGTATTAATTTGGAAAGAATCTAGGAGCAGATTCATTCAATTTTGATACAAAAATGTAACAAATATAGCATCTGGTCATAAAAATATGATATAGGCAGAAGGATGTATGTTGTACATATAAGGATCAGATCCTATGATTTTCTTATGTTTTCAGCTACAAGAGAAACTGGCCCTAACTTAGCCTAGTAGATGATAATATGAACTTTTCTTATGTCATTTTAAAGAAGATATTCAAATGGATGAAATAACCATTGCATTCACTCAAATTTAAAACTTGTATTTAACACAGAAAAAAAATGAATACAAGTCTAAAAAGGTTATAATTTAATTGTACGGGTTACTGGTTAGGCCACATTTGGAATATTATATTCAGTATTGGGCTCATTAAATTGTTGGGGTTCAGAGAATGATTACTAGAATGGTGTGTGGGAGCAAAGGATTGTCATATAAAGAAAGATTAAGATCCTTAAAATTATTTGCTTTTTTAAAAAAGAAGAGTTAGTGGGGATATGAATGAAGTGTTTTTCAGATTGTAAAAGGAATTGATAAGTTGATGTGTCAACATTTTTCATACTTAATAGTGAGAATCATAGAACTAGAGAAGATAAATACAGATTTAGGCATGGTAGAAGCTGTCTTTAGCTAAAACAATTGTATTTTTCAAATAGGATGGTTGGCTTATGGAATGACTTGCCTTCAGATGTTGTGTATATAGGAAAGACATGAATTTAATGAGATATACAATTGATAAGGGCTGGCTTTAAACTTTTTTCAGTTTGTTTGTTTATTAGTTTTAGTTTTGCTTAGAGGATGGGACAACTGAGATGGACCAAGAGGTCAATTGTTGTTCCTAAACATTATGTTATTCCTCTGTTGTTTGAACCTTCTGAGAAGGACACCTTCCTATCTCAAGTCACCCTTCCACCTTTCTTTGGGGTCTTCATTTTGTCCTTTCACTTCATCCATAGAAATAAGCCAATGATCACTTGATATTTGTTTCTCACCCTTGGTCTCAACCAGTTTATTTTCACCTCCTGCTTTAAACTGCTTATTTCTGATGTCTTGAAGGGGAGGAGACTGTCCATCCATTTTTCAACCTCACTTTTTTCTATTCTTCTTGGTTGTCACACAATATTAGATTGTGAATTTCTCTTTCCATTAGTCATTCATCCCAGCTTATAGATAACCATGATTTATGTTTTGGGTACATTTCTCTACTTTCCAACCACCCAGTCCTCTCACTATATTTTCTTCTATTCATCCAGTGGGATTACATTTCCAGTTCTATGTTTTTCTGTTTATTAAAGCATTAGTTTCCCTGCATTTTCATTCATATTATTTAGATTCTTGATTTATTTATTCATGTTCTGGGTTAGTGATCCATTTATTTGGATGAAAGGCTTTTCTTCACCTGTTCTCAAATATAATACTCCCAACTTCCTTTTCATGACTCTGAGTATTTGAGTAGCCCATAAAATTTCCTAATTTTTCCTCACACTGACCCTAATTCTTATTGACTGGATAATTCCCTTCATTTCTTCTTAGCTTTGCCCAACCTTCTTCCATTCTCGTACTAAACGTATAGTGTCTAGTCACCTGTTTTGCACTGAGCATTTTCTTTCTGCCCTTGTGGTACTTTCTCCATTGTCTATGGCTCCTCTGCTTCATCACAGACAAAAACAACAATAAAACCTTTCACTCACATGCATTTCAACACACATGACAAATCATCAGATATCTTATGTTTATAAAAAAGAAGTGCTGTACTCATTTGTTTCATTTAAGTTTTTCTGCAAACATATTGCCACACTTTTAGTCAGGATCCTATTAAATCATTAACAACTTGTTCAGTGTATCATCTCCATAGCCATGTATGTCGTCCTTATTATTTGTGGTTACCATTGTTTGTATGTATGTGCCACAGTTTTCTCTTGAATCCTCTTTAAAATTCTGCATCATGTTGCATAATAGAAAGCACTCATACCATCAACCTTGGCTCTACTAGTGCTATCTGTGAGATGGAATGTTCTGCAAAACTACTTGAAGTTTTCTCATGATACTTATACATCTATTTACATTAAATGTGCAGTGCAGACTGAACCCATCTGTGGACTTTCTTAGAAAAAGAACTTTTCTGGTTAGTACTTGCTAGCTGTTAAATGTAACATTTTGCAGTCACTGACTGTACTGTCTCCAGTGAAAGATGTTTCTAGACAGAGAAACTGATAAAGAATTGAGCACATTCTCCAGGTCTTTCCAACATGAAATCTCCTCTATTATGAAGTGGAATCTAAGAAACCCTTGCCATATACTAGCCAATTTTCAGTCACTGGTATGGTGGACAGTGGAGAATTCTTACTGATTGGGACCTAAACATTGAAGCTAGAACAAGAGATGCTTCTATTCCATGCACACTTATCACTATGGTCCTTCTCCCACAGTTGTTTTTGAATTTTCAATTTCTGATGGTAGAGGAGGTGAGCAAATAACAAACTCCAATTTTATTACCTATATCTGCTGTCAAACAGTTTGCGTGCAAATTCTCAGATGGCTGTGTACCTATTCTACTCGTCCTTGCAACACACTTTTGGCTTTTTTGCCTTTTCTCCTACATGAGCAAGGAGATGCTGTCTTCCACAGACAGTTCTGCCTTATGTTTTTTTTAAAAGGAGCTCACCCAGGTAATTTTTGCACTGTTTCCTCCATCATCTTCTTATGGGATTCTAGTTCTCTGTATGAGGAAGTGAGTATTAATTTCAAAAGTTAACATTTTCCCTGCCTGAAACTGTATTTTCAATAGATACCTTCTCACAGATTCACACCCATCCTCCCCGCATTTCTGGTGATTATTTATTCATTGCTTTATCAAATTATGAAGATTCACTACCAAGAATTTAGTGGGAGTCATTGTACATGGAGGAGTGTCACACTCCTTTTGGTGGAGGATTCTGCTGCATTGATGTACAAATTAATGTGCTTTCATGTGAAATTAGGTGAGAGTTTTAATGAGGCAAATGGCTTGCAAATCTCTTTGGCAAAATGTGCAAATTCAGGGGGAAAGAATCTTTCCATGTGTGGAGGTGAACATGCACTAAAATATATTTTCAGGTAAGGAAATTGCTAACTTCTGTATTTCACCAATTCTATACATTTAGGGCTAGAACTGACAATGTTGTAAGTGTAGTTACATTCATCAGGATTTAAGTTAGGCTTGTATTTATTTTTCTCATATCTTGATTGTTCCAGTGTCAGAATGCTTGTTACACTATCATACTATATGTATTGAGTTTTGATTTGTGTTTCTGTTTTAGTGCCTACATAGCTCAGTTTCCAGAGTACACTGTACCCTTGATTAACCATCTCTTGAAGAGAAAGGTTCAACACTGGGACACTTCTATCAGAGAACTGACAGCTCAAACCCTGTATAATCTTACATCAACAGCTCCAAAATTAATGGTGGAGGTAGCTCTACCAGAACTTATACCTTTAACCAAAGATATAGATTTATGTGCTCGACATGGAGGAATCCTGGCAGTTGCCCAGATCACTCATGCTCTTGCAAATTATGCAAAATCAAATAATCAGAAGATACAGGGCATTGTTGGTATGTATTTACTGAAATTGTGTGTTTTATCTAATATGTAACGTATTTTGACTATTAAAGAAAGACTTTTTTTTAGCTGTTTTTGAAAATAATTCTAAACTACTGTACCTGGAAAATTTTCTTTTTATTTATTGACACACCAGAAACTTCTTTATACAGAAAAATGTTTCATAGGTTGGTTAACCTGTAAATGATAAAAGCATTGCTTCTATAAAAGTTTTGTACAAAAGTAAGAAAGTTAGTAGTTCATTATGGTGAGATCTGCAGTTTTCATCTGTTTAAGTATTTCTTAATTATCTGTACCTGTCATCACGTGTGTGTAAGTACTTCGTACAAAATGTATCAATAAATTACTTTATTACTAGGAAACAATCCTCACACAAATATCATGTAATTAGTTTCATCCTTTGGCCTATGTCAAGTGATAGTTAATTAAAGACTCAATCAAGTGTTGAAAACAAAGTTCTTAGTGTTTATTCATGAACTTCTCCTAGTAAGCTTGATTATTGTTTCTTAGAAGTTTCAGAATATTGTTATTTCTGGTAGTAATTCTCTTTGCATTATTGACCACCAGAACTTGGTTTACATTTATTTGCAAAATGTTATCTTTAAATCATGTTGCTACATCTATTTTCATAGATCTTGATATACAATTTCTAAAGATATTATTTTGGAAATAAGTAGTGCCTTATGTGCAACATGAATTGCTTTATAATTTTTTTCACAATACTAAATAAAAATTAATATCCTTGGCTTTACATATTTGATGGGTGCCATTCAACATATGATTGGAAATGTCCATAAAATGGGTTTTGTGAGCTCTTATTAAAGCTCACATCCAATTGGTCATGAGTCACTTTTCATGCAGTCTGCTATTGTTTATTTACACAAAACAGGCTAGGATTCCAATACTTTAATTCTAATTGATATATACTAGTGATATTACATGCACAGTATTACAATATTTTTAATAATATTGTGTAATAAGCCAGTGGGTTAATCTTTAAATTACAGAACTGGTTATTAATTATTAATAAATTCAATACAGCAAGAAGAGCTTTATCAGATTTCATTATTACTTAAATTTCAGTCTATAAAATACTTTGATTTTCTGCATGACACAAGGCTGCAAGGGCTGTGATATTAATCAGAGATGTTTATTGTTCAGTTCTCGTTTCATTTTCAATTGTAATATGTTCCATTTAGCCAGTATTTTGGCTAAAAGTATTTTGTTGTTAATAATTGGCAAACTGTATGTCAGAACAGCTTAGATTTTCTTCTTCAAAGGACACATTAAGAAAATATACTGTAAACAAATTTTGGTGGAAGGATTGTGCTAATCACAAGAAGATCTGAAAAGAAGTGAAAAGGCATTGACACCAAGTGATGAAGTGTATGCATATACATGTGTGTGTGAAGTACATTGTCATTCATCATTTGAATTAAAAAAAGATGAAACTGTTTTATGTATGTGTATATCTTATTTTTGTACTCATTACTCAAAATTATAACTATTACATGGATTGTCATTATATGTACAGTCTGTATCATCAACCACCCACATTTTACAGTCAATATAATATATCTTTATTTCAATACAACCCAAATGTTGTCTGTATATACCTATGTATGCAAATTACAACAAAGTGGAGAAAAAATTATTATTACCAGAACATATGTTCATGTGCTAGATACATTTCGCAATTTAATTAACTAAGCTTATTTTACATTAAAAATTATTATTGACTTTGTACGCATTTATAAGTTAGTAGTCAATGCCTAACTTTATGACATGTATCTTAACACATTTTCAAATTACTTGCCCCTCACTGTGGATTCCTGTATATGGTGAGGGACCTCCCAGGGAAGGTTCTGTTCTTTCAGTTTACCTCCTCTGGGATCTAAACATCCACCCACGTTTGCCGTGCATGGCGATCTGTGAAGGGGAGGATAGGATCCTGGTGATTGAGGGGTCCAACCTTAATCTCCCTTTTTCACTTTGGCCCAGAATTCCCATAGTTGGGTGCTCTTGGGGTAGTCCCCCTTGGGTCAGTTGGCTGATCCACTTGGGCTAGGGTCAGCCAAGTACCAGTGTTGGATGTTCTCATCAGGTGTTGTTGACATTGTATCTGATGCTGATATTTGGGTATAGTGCTCATAAAACCCTGGTGTTGCTGCAGTGTCCTTGTTTGACATTGTGGTGCATCCCCTCGTAGGGCTTTATGGTGGGTGGGGTCAGTGGGCACTGAAACATCTCTTTTTATATTATAGATCCTCCAAATAAAAGAAAAAGAAACAGTCCATAGGTAAATGAGTATGTCTTGAAGATTCTGAGTGGCAATCTTCAACATCTGTAATATTTGTTGTACCTAATTTTCTTATTGTACATTCGCTTTCAGGCAAACCTTTAGGGCAAATGTCTCCCTTTTTCATTCAGAAGAGACTAGAGGGACTTGCTGGCTCTCCAAAGTCAGTGTTGGCATAGTGGTGGAAACATCCACGTCTCAACACATTGAATTCCTCTTGCATTCAAGGCATTAGGGATATACTTATTGAGATTACATCTCATGCTGCTTTGAATTCATCACGAGGAGGTATTGTTGAGAGTGATTTGAAGAGCATTCCCGAGTCAGGGATTCTTGCTTGTTTCTCTACTCAAGGAGTTTCAGTAGTGAGGCGTATCTCACAAAGATGGAATTACGATGCTGACCGATATCTTTGTTCTGACATTTACATCACCACATCCACCTGCCACCATCAAGGCAGGTTACCTTAATTGCAGAGTACGGCCATACATTCCAAACCCTCCCTGCTTCCAGTGTCAGCGGTTCTGTTACTCAAAGACGTCATGTCGTGGTCCCTTGACGTGTGCTTGTTGCAGTGGCAAGGACCATGATGCCTGTGAGTGTGAAACGGACCATCATTGTGTCAGTTGCTGTCCACCACTTCATCTCGGACGTATGCTGCTGCACTTCGTTCCACAACTGCAGTGGGAGCGCAAACAGATCTCTCTGTGCCTTCAAAAAAAACATTCTCAAACCAAATGAAAAGTCTTTTGATCTCCATGGCTAAAAAAGTTGATGAAACAGTTTCAACACCCATCTCTGTCCCTCACATACATTCCAACAAATCCCAAGATGCACTTCCATTGGTTGCAAGTACAGGCATTTCCTCTGATATACAACCCAAATGAGCCGTTTTTGCATATATATTTCTCTACAAGTGGGTTTTCTCAACATCACTGATTATTATTTCCTCTGATACATCTTCTCCCACTCCAAGATGCAAAACAATCATTTGCTCACATCTTAAGTCACTGGAATCTTCTTCCAACAGCAGAGACCTGCTCAATTGACCCAGGGCAGGACTCATGGAGGTCGATAGACCTCCCTTGAATAAGGACAGTAAGGAAAAAAGACGTGGTTTTAAACAGAAGGGTTCTCCTCCCAGTTCACCTACATGTAAATAAAAATGACCACCTTGATACAATGGAAGTTTATGTTCTAATCTAGATGACATCAAAACACTGATTGCTTCCTACCATCCTGTATGTCTTTCCTTACAGGAAACAATTCTGAAACCTGCTGATACAGTTATCTTTCGATGGTTTTCTTTGTACAGAAATGACAGGCTGTGTGATGGACAAGTGCATAGTGGGGTGGCACTGTTGGTGACTGATGGTGGTTTTTGTACTTACTTGTTAGTCTTCCTGGTGAGCTATGATAATTACAATTATGCTACAGAAAGTCCTTTTAAAACTTGTATTATTGTAGTTTTTCTCTTAATGTTGTACACTAGATGTAAACATTGGTTTTATGCAATTTATGTTTTTTAAACTTTATTTTGTTTTACCTTAATTTCCTTTTATAAATTTTACTAAATTTACTTTAACTTTTTACTGGATGTTTGGTGCAGATAGCCTAGCTGCTTTGTGCCATAAAACACAAAATCAACTAACTAACCAACCAAAGTATTTATGAAATTTAGATTTGGTTACTTGTTAACTTTGTGTAAAGTGCGTGTACACCAATAAATGATTTGGAGCAAATCGTTTACTGAGTAACTGGAGGATACAATAAAGAATTTCCTTGTCATTTGCAAGGTGGGAGTAGTACTAACTAAATATCATGAGCTCTTAAAAAAGATGAAGCACTTTGCTTTTCTGTCAAAATATTGCTCATAGAAATGTACTGGATGTGTGTTCTATTATGTCTGTATGGTTTGAAAAAGAAAACATTTTCTTCTGTCAGATACTGCCTTTCAGTAAGTTAACAAAGAAACTTCAAGTACACGCTGTGAAAATCTTTTTAAAAAGTTCAAACTTAATTTGGAAATGTAAAAAGGTTCCTGTCATTTTAACAACACTTTGCTCAAGGCAACATGAAAATAAAACAGGGAATATATTAACTTCAGTGTCAACTACAATCTAATGAACAAAGTATACAGTTGAGAAAACTGTAATCATAGAAAACTGCAATTTTTCTAGGCTTGTCTTGAATCAATAGTTTCCTCATTTTGAAAGTGAAATGAAAGTACTAGTGAAAGTACTGGGCTTTACTCAGGTTAATAAGTTGATATATTCTAGGTGGCTGTGTCAGTATGTATATTATAAATCCATTTTAGCGTAAAATTATGTCATTTATACCAGTGGTGCACAAACTTTTTGAGTCAGGGGCCACAGACTTCTCGTAACCGTTGGGGGCCACAAAAAAGTGAAGATTAAAATCGCCCCACAGTTGTTTCACACAAGATGGACATCACATTTAAGAACACACAAATAATGATTACATCAAAGAGTTTGCACATTATTCTAAGAAATGTTCTGATACGTCAACTGTCACAAAGACAGTGTGACGGATGGTGCTGCATGTCATCTACAAGCTTAAAGATGTCCGGCTTGACATTTGACTTTGAAAGATGCAAGACTGCTTCAAGATGATCATCAGTCAGCTGATTGCGAGTGTTGTTTTTGTTCAGTTTCATATGCGAGAAAGCCTGTTCACTGCAGTAGGTGCTGCCAAACATGCTGGTGTGGACAAGTGCGTTCTCTTTCAGATTAGCAAAGGTATCAGGCAATGTTTTGTAGAAGTCAAGCAAACTGTTTTCTCGGTAAATAGCACGCAGTTAATCAGATTCCTGGAGATCAGTAAGTTCGAGCTGATATTCTGCTGACAAGTCCTTCACTGACACACTGAACGGATCAGCAAAAAGTTTCATCAGCAATTTGCATTGGTCAAAGTCATGAAACCGTGAGTTGAAGGATTGAATCAAGGTATCTAGCTTTCCAACATAAACTTGTGTGTCAATGTCCTGATTCTTCTGTAGCTGTGACTGAAAAGTGCATGAAGTTGCCTGATGCTACTTGCTGCCAGAACAACTGCAACTTTGTCCTGAAAGCTGAGATGTGATTTACAAGCTGACAGACAAGCTGAATTTTGCCTGCAACTTCAAATTCAGATCATTCAAGTGTTGTGTCATGTCAACCAGAAAGGTCAAATCAGCTTGCCATGCTGGATCAGTCATGGAAATCACTTCTGTGATTTGTTCTTGCTTCTGAGGAATTCTATCACCTCATCAATCAACTCCCAAAATATTCTGAGCATCTTCCCTCGACTCAGCCAGCGTACCTCACAGTAATACACAAGGTCACCATAGTCTGAATCTATTTCTTCAAGAAGACTTTGAAACTGACAGTGATTGAGCCCTCCTGATTTGATGAAATTAAAGGTTTTCGTCACTTATGCCATCAGTGCCTGAAAACCAAGTTCTTTACTGTACACGTTCTGTTGGTGAATAATACAGTGCAACTTCACCAACTCTCTGTTCTGCTTTCCTCAATGCTTCATCAACAGTGCTACCAGCCTGTGGTCATGGCTGGTGCTCAATCAGTTGTCACACTTACCAGTTTTGTGAAATCCAATGAAACACTACTACACAGTCGTACTGTCTCCTCGAATAGAGCAGACCCAGTTGTCTGACCCTTCATGGAACTCATGCCAATTAGTTCCTCTATGATATCAAACGATGACAACGCACCACAAACAAAAACTAGAAGCTGTGCTGTTGAACTGATGGCAGTCGACTCATCTGCTGCCAAAGAGAAGTAGACAAAGTTGGCTGCTTTATTTGTAAGCTGCCTTGTCACGTCTGCTGAGAGGTGTGAAATTATTCATTGAACTGTCATATGATTCAAAGCCACCATCTGTAGCTTATGAGCTGCTTCTGGACACAACTTTTCTGATGCAGTAATCATTCATGGCTTGACAAAATCACCATCAGTGAACGGTCGGCCAGAATTTGCTATCATCATCGAAATTTCATAACTGACCTCACATGCTGCACCTATATCTGCTTACTGCTTTGAGAAAACGTTTGCTGGTGATTCAGCGACTGCTGCAGAGATTCAATTTGAGCTGTTTGTTCATCACTGACAACATTATGGAAATCTTTATGCTTCGACTCATAATGACGCTTTATATTGGGATACCTTCGCCACTGCTACTGTCGAATGACACAGCAGACAAATCACAGTATTCTGTTGTTGAACAAAACAGTATTGTGCAGTCCAATCATTATGAAACTGCAGGTTTTTGTCGTCAACATTTCTTTTACAATTAGCTACCATTTTTGTTACGAAATAATATCAAAAGTAAGTAAATCTTGAAGAACAATTGGAACTCGTGAGATTTCATATTTATGGAAATATTACATCATTGCGCCAATGATTAAATGCCTATGCATTAACGAGATTTGCTTATTAAATTTTCTTTATTGCTCGAGACAAATATGGAACCATCTAGTATCTAATCTAATGCATATTCTTATATAGCACTTAATCTTCACACAGGCGCAAACTATCTATGTTTGACTTTCCCATTGGACATTGCGGGCCACTCGGCAACTTGCTTAGATGTTTGATTATATTTATTAATATAGGTATAAAGGTGATCCTTTGTATTGTTTTATTTTAGGCTTGAGTTGTTGTATAAGTAAGGCTTCTTTAATTTTGCATTTGTTTATGTTTGTTTCTTTATTAAGTGTTTGGGTGTTTTCTATGGTTATGTTGTGTTTATTTGATTTGTAGTGTTCGAAAACATGTGAAGGTGACTTTTTGTGTTCTTTGAATCTGGTTTCCATTTTTCTACTTGTTTCTCCAATATAGAAGTCGTGGCAATTATCGCATTGTATTTTATAAATAATGTTGGTGTGGTGTTTGTTAGTGTAGTTTTACATAGTATAGACCTCAGTTTTTGAATAAATTTGGTATTAACTGGAATGTCATATTTTGTTACTAGTTTTTGCCAATTGTTGGTTATTTTTCTGCTGATGTCAAGAATGTATGGTATGCAGCAGTATATGGTTTTGTGATTTTTGATTCTTGGGATATATTTACTTTTGTTAGTTGATTTTGCTTTATGTCTAGGTGTGTGCATATGTTTTGTACAGTTTGTGGAGGAAACTTACTGATGTTGATGAAGTATTGTTTTATTTTGTCTAATTCATTGTTAATTTTATCTGGTGAGCATAGTTTTATGGCTGTGTTTATTTGGTTTCTTAATATGTTGAGTTTTTGTTTTGTTTCATGTGCTGAGTCCCAAGGAATGTATAATCCAGTATGGGTGATTTTTCGGTGGATTTCTGTTTTAAATTGTGTATCGGTTCTTGTAATTTTGAGGTTAAGAAATGATATTTGATTGCTTCCTTCTTGTTCACATGTGAAGTTGATGTTGGGATGTTTAGCATTAATGTGATTGAAAAATTAAGTATGTGTTCTGTAGATCTGAATCCTGCAACCGTGTCATCTACATATCTGTACCAGTATAGTGATGGATGTAATGCTGTGTTAATTGCTTGTGTTTCAACTTGTGTCATAAAAATAGCAGCAAGAACTGGTGATACTGGGTTGCCCATGCTAAGGCCATTTGTTTGTCTATAGTTGTGGTTGTTGAACATGAAGTTTGTCCTCATCGTGGTGAAATCTATGAGGGTTGCTAATTGGTTGCTGGGAATGTCTAATGATATGCTATGTATTTACCAAGATTGTAATTAAACGATTCATATGTCAACATTATTGGTCATAATGGACAATCTGGTTTATGAGGTTTGGGGATGCTGCATATTTTAGTGTGCATGAGACATTCATGTGTAGGTAGGAATAAAGTGTTTTTAGTATTATTTTGTTTAGTTGCATTTCATGTGTCTTTGTTGGATTTGTGTGTATTAGTTTAAATTTGTTTCTGTTTGATAGGATGTTTTCATTTTTGGATTATTTATTCATGTTCATTATGACTATAGCATTTTCTTTATCTGTTTTAGAATTTAATGTTTTGTCTTGTTTTAGGTTTTAATGGAATTAATGTATTTTTTTGTAAGGTTGTATTTTAGTTTTCTGTTTTCTGAAATTATGTTGATGGTTTCGTGAGAAAATTCTTTGAAAAAATTGTTTAAGATGTTGTTTTAGGTGTTTCTGGAAAATATAAATTTGTAATTTTCCTTGGAAGTTTGGCTGTTAGATGTCCATAGAAGTGTCAAAGTTGTCTTCCTTCTGTTGGTTGTTTTCGATTGTTTTTTGTTTTCTGTGGTAGTTATCACAAGTCTCCTGGCTAGGTCTTCCAAACATGCATTCATTTCTTAGGTTGGGATGTATCTAGGTGCTGTTGTGAAGTTGAGTCCTTTGTTAACTAGATGTATTTCATCTGTGTTTAATTGTCGGTTGGATCTGTTAATTATGAGGTTAGTCAATAGTTTATCGTGTTGAGTCTTTCTGTTGATTGCATCTTAGTTTCTCCAGATTTTTGTTGTGGCAGATCTTTTGTCCCTGTCGCTCCTAGTGTTGTTTTGGTTGATGTTATGTTGTTGGTTTAATGCAGTATGCCAGTTGATGGTCTAGGTTTATTTTTTGTTTTGTAAGTCATGTAGTTCCTTGTATTTTGGGTTCAACATGGCTCTATGTAGTTTTTCTGTAAATTTTGGATAATGTTTGTGCATTGATTAAAATTTTGTTGATCGCTTTATCTTTACAAAGTTAGGGGTTAGTTGTTTCTTTCTGCATTGTTGAATGAAATAGATGTCATTTTTTCTGTTGAAAGTTTCTTAGTTTCTTTTACGGCCGTATGAACGTGTACTGTTAATTGTGGTGTAATGTAATGCTAGTTCAGACATAAAGGTTACGTAGATAGGTACAAATACATAAAGAAAACACAAAGACTTGCACTTCTCGTACAATCGCCGTGATGAAATAATAATCCATGATGATGAGAAAACCCACTTCTAGAGAAAATTTCAGGTTTCTAGTTACTTTCTTCATGGAGCTATGGGGGTAACGTGCATAAAGGTACATGCTTTTGATTTCTATTCATAATACAGTAACATATTTAAGGTGGAATCACATGGACCAGTAAAATTCCTTGCTTAAGCAGATTTTCTGGCTTAGACAGTGAACGTACATTTCCTTAATTATATATAATTTTTTAGCAGAACGTTATACTTGCTTGACTCAAGGGAAGTAAGATGTGTATGAATAAAGTTATTATACTGTTTATGCTGTATTTATTAGAATAAAAACAAAAATAGTCATTCAAAATATACATAAGTACACAAAATCATAATCAAATTTATTTGAAGAAAGTCTCCAGTTTCAACTGTTTCATTTTTTTAATGGGCTTTTTCAGGCAGTTAAAAGAGAATGCCAATTCTACAGCCTTTTCACAAAGTTCATTTTCCCTTTCATTTTGTATACAATTTGTTAGTGTTAATATAACTTGACATTTGTGATGTAGCAGGGATTTCTATTTTCTCACTATCTTTTCCCAAACATGCTCGTCATTTCAGCTGTGGGGGTGTCATTATGTGAAAATCAATCTCACTATTCGTTGGTAAGAGAGTAGCTCAAGATTTGACAGTGGGTGGTGATGACTAGTTTTACACTGCTAAATTACGGATGGCTAATACAGATAGCCCTCACATAGCTTTGTGCGAAATTCAAAAGCCAACCAACCATTATCTTTTCCATTTTGTTCATCTTCAGAATCTCTCTCACTGTTACCATCTTGTGATTCTGTTATAGATTTTAAATCAATTTTATCAGTTTCTGTTAAAACATTTTTGTCAACATTCACAGAATCATCTGCATCAGTCTTCTCAATCAGAGTTTGGATTTCACTAGAATCATCATAAGAAACAACTTCTAGGAAAAGTAGAATATTTGTATTTTCTTGTTCCATTTTTTTGTTTAATTTGTTTAAAAATTCCTTGAATATAACACTTGTCATCCATGCTTTATTATCTACTTTCCATTCCATGGAAAGTTGATTCTTCCTTAAATTTTGAAACAGCCTGTATTTTCACTTTTACCTATTACCTGTGGTTTCTCTAGTTTTCCATCAGCAAATGCAATCAAAATACAGTTAATTGTTCTTTTGAATAGCAACTTCTGGAACAATTTTCTCTTTAATTTGCAACATTTTATTGGAAAGAGCTTTGAAAAACAAAGCTGTTTCATCTGCATTTCCAATATCCTCTGGGTTGTAATGATGAATAGTTTGACCCTAACCTTAATGCTAAATTCATTAAAAGATTACATGCATATTTAATAGCTTTTTAAAAAGTAAATGAAGGTATTAAGTGATTTTTCCCTAAATTTTAAAATTATGGAAGTTATGGAATTTATTTTTTTTGTGAGAATCATTTAAAGAGTAGAATTTTGCACTTAAAAGACTAATATATTTCTACAAATTGTGAACCAAATTTAACTGCAAAAATAATGATGGGAGAAAAAGAACAGAATATGTTTAATCAATACTTACTGTAACAATATGTTCAAGAATTTATTAACATTTAAAGAAATTATTCACTGAATAAGAACTCAATATTTAATCCAAACATTTTTTCTGCCTTACTCAGGTTCTAATTCTACTTGTTGATAGATGAGGTAAGTGAAAGATAGTTTTTTGTCCGTGCTACGCAGGTTTTGCCATATAGAGGGCCTTTTATTTTATAAGAGAAATCATAAGATAATACTGCAAAATTTTGATATTTCTGGTTTGTACAAGTTTCCTCCCTATGCAGATACTGGCTTAGACATGTTTTACTATATAAGGAACTACTGCTTTTCTATGTGCATTTTTGTTAGCATACCTCATTAAAATGATGCACACATACATATATACATACATGCATGCACAATTCACTTAGTATGGGCATAAAGTTTCAAGTTTCAAAGCTATGATGATCAGACTAAGATGTGCATGCACACACATGCATGTTTGTCTGTGATTTTTATTTGTAATATAAGGAACAACTTTTTTCTGTGTGTTTTTTTGTTGGCTTGCCTCATTGAAAAGACTCTTGTGTGCATGCTAATAGTCCAGTTGCACATCTTCAGAATTTACTTAGTATGGGTGCTAATGGAGTTATGGTGATCACATTTTTTTTTCTGTGTGGTTTTCAATTGCTTACCTCGGAAAAAGTGCACATGCACGAATAAGTAATAATATGCAGGTGTATAAGTCCTTATAACCTTAAGGTCCACTTAGTATATGTGAAAAATTTCAGGTTCTTAGGTTCCTTCCTGTTAGAGTTAGGGTGGTCACACATGTTGACATGTTATTTTGTTATTATAGCTGTTTGGAATAGATCCAGCAAACTGGGATAACATGTTACACCAGAAATATTGAGTGTTTACATTTACATAATAGAGCATCTTTTTGAGGCACTAAAATTGATAAATTTTGTTGAAGTTAAGATAAGCTCAGAAAGAAAAGAATTTAAGAGAATTGAGTCAAATTAAGAATCTCTGGGAGCATGTGCTTCTACACAGAATAAAATAATTTAAGGATGTTTGTATGCTGGTAGAAATAGTGCTCTGCATAGTGTCCAGTAATAGTGTTGTTGAGGCAGAGTGTAATTGCATTATCCACATCCTCACTGACCAAAGGATTAATTTTAAAAAAATGCAGTGGTTGGGAACTTGCTGTTGATTAAAATAAATGATATTATATGGACACATGAGAAAAAGAAACAAATATTAGAAGGAGCCCTGGAGAAGTTTATGGTAAAAATGAGGAAAACAAAATTTGATAAAAATCCTTCTAATATGTGTATAGAATTTGCAGGCCAAGAAAAGAAAGTCAGACCTGTTCAATAAAATTGAAATTAATTGTGTTGATGCTTATGACAGTTATGGATATCACGAAGAGGATAATTATGATAATTGCATCTCAAATGATGAGTCTGAAACAGATGAAATTCTTTTTCAAGAACCAATTACATTGTTGATGTAGATGATTTTCAGGTACACAATATTTGGAAGGATAATGATTGACTATGCTCCACTAGCTAACAGTTAAACACAATAGGACAAAGGATCTTAGTGCAAATTAATACACAGAGTAGATTTACTTGAAATTAACTTGATTTTTTATGAGATATGTATTTATGTAAGTTTGTGACATTTCGTTTTTGAAAAATATTGAAACTTGTATTTCATTTCCTAGTAAGAAATTTAAATACCATTTTACTCTTGTCTATAAGTTAAAAAAGGGTAATTGTCATAGGATTCTAGGCTAGATGTTATGTTCCATACTTTAAGAAGATTATAACATTTGTGTCTAGTAAAACTGGAAGTAATATAAAATTTTATTGATTGTTACTTTGTTTATTTGTTAAACTAATGTACCAGATATTATATTGCCTCTTACCCTTACTTTGCCCTTGAAATGTGACCACAGGTGTGCATAATAGAAAAAACAACACAAAACAAATTAACTTTGACTGTCCAGTTTTGTAAACAAAGAATAGAATTATGGCATCAACCCCATGTACTGTTCAGCAGAGACTGTTTGCAGCCTTGTGTTTTCTCAAACATCAAGGACTGGTATCCATTTCTTGAACATTTAAGTTAATAAATCTCAGTTAAACAATGTTTTCAATTTAATATCTTGTGGGTCAAAGTAACTTATTGGTGTTTAGATTCACTGATGTCTAATAAGTAACTGTAAAGATTCACAATAAAAAGAAAGCTCAAAAATATTTGCAAAGAATAAATATTGACAACAAAAGAAAATGCTCAAGCACATGTCAGAAACAAAATCTACATTGGTTGACAAAATAAATTTGGTTACTGTTGATTTAAACAAACTAGATTTTATTCATAGGTAAATTAAACAGAAAGGTCAAATAAAGAATTAATGTGAAATAAGTATTAGATTAAAATATAAACTTAATAATAGTTAATAAATTAAAAATTATAAAAATGGAAAATAAATTAGACCTTTGTTCTAAAACAATGTTTTATACATATCTTTTGAATTGCATATTCTGAGTTTATAATCTACTTATATAACACTTGCTTTTACCTAAAATTTTCAGTGTAAAAGTGAAATATATTAAGTATGTTTTAACATTTAATGTTTTGGCATTAGGTCTAACGTAGATGAACATATAGATAATAAATCTCGGACTTGTGATTGGAAAGGTATGAATAATATTTGAGAGCAACTGTCTATTGTAGTTTCTAATTACTGTCCATTTTCGATTTTACATTTTCATCTAATATTTCTTTATTTTAAATTAAATCTTTATTTAAAACTTCTATTTAATTTGCTTTTTTTCCTGCTTAAAATTCTAGATCCACCAGCAACTGCTAACATTATTTTTTGAGACTTCTAGCTGATGCTTTGCTAATAAACCATTGTTGATCACTAGATATTTCTCAGCTACTGTAAAAAACAAAAAAACAACAAAACATTATAAACTAACATGTGCTGATCGCTTGCTGGAACACCAATGTCAAAGAGCATGCGTTGATTGTTTATTTGTGATTTAGTGTTAATAAGCTTATATTGGTGTTTTGCCACTGTTGGCCAGCATATGTTAGGAACTTGATACAGTATTGATCAGCATGTTTTGGTCACTTACTTCTGAATCTATATTGACCATCCTTTTTTGGTGACTTGTTGATGAGTCACTACTAGAGGACAAGTAAACCACTATATATTGTTTGCTTACTGGTGAGTCAGTATTAACAAACATGTTTTATTAAATTAATTAATATAATTTGTTAGAGAGCCAGCATCAACCAGCATTTGTTTGTTGTATACTTGTGAATTGGTATTGACCAGCATATGCTGATCATTTATTAACGGAGAGCCAGCGTCAACTGGCATGTTTTGGTTGCTTGTTGGTGGATCAGAATTTATACTTTGTGTTATAATTTTAAAACTTGAAACATAAGAACAGAAACTTCTTAAAGTTATATGACTAATTAATATCAAACTAATATAAAAACATATGAAGTGATTAAGCATGCTATTAACTTCCACTGTAATTCAAAATAAACCGAGTATGTGATGGGATCACAACTTCTGTTGTTGCAAAGTAAATGTACTCAGAGATTGAAGAATTGTACTGCATTTTCTTTTCTTGAGTTCATTTATCAAACAAAATTGTATTTTCAGTAGTCAAAATCAAAAGGAACAAAATAAACACTTCTAGAACAGATATCCAATATTTCCATCACCAGTTTGTTTACTTTGGTTTTAAAACCACACAAGTTTTCAGTATTTCATGTTTTTGCAGCAATAATTGCTAATTTATATAAATATTTTTTTCTTATTGGTATGAATTTGATGAAGAAAGATGAGTATTTATCAAAAATGTAAAAGGTGCTGCTTTGAAATGGCTTTCAAAATAACCTTTTTTTTTGCCATTATTCACTGCTTAGGGTAGTAACTCTAAAAAGCAATAAGCAAGGTAAGTATAACAAATGATAGACTCTACTTTTAACACAAACACTTAGCAAATACATCTGGTGGATTCATACTTTATCTCTCTCAAATTTTACAATATATGCTAATCCAAGCACTAGCAGCATGAATCAGTGATCTCAGTGTGTATGTATTTTGATGAAACAGTTAAGTACATCTGTTTTAGTTCTAAATAAATATTTATTCTCCAAAAGCATTAAACTTCTAACACAATACCTTGCCTCCATACACAGAACAGCTTGATTCCTCAAGCCATCTGCCTGTGAGATTTGTATGTCATTAGCCTTGAGGTAATTCTCATTTAAAAATCACATGTCTAATGTGAACTGCACTAGTTCATGATGACATCATCATGTAACAATAGGCTTCCACCAGTAGGAGAGGGGTGACAAAACCTCTGTGTAGTAACTCTCCCTAAGCAGTTGTGCTCAGAATAATTTATTTCTTTTCCTGCATTGTCTTGAATGTACATGCTTTTAAAATATTAGTTAAGTACGTGAGACTTGTAGTAGTTTATTAAATTTGGATTTCAACCAAATTTAAATGTTTGTTTACAAAAAAACAAGGAAGATCTCTTGGCCAAGAACTCCATCAAGAGAGTATTAACCTTTACTCTGGAATATTACTTTCTTTTCTTTGTGGTTCCTAAAAAACTGACGCATGCATCTGGTTATAGGCCTTTGTATCTGAACTACTTTCTTGTTGTCCTGCAATTATGAAGGGATTTTTTCTTCTCCAGTGCTCTCTTTTCACCTGGATGACCAAGGTTAACATATTGAACAATTTTTTATAGCTTCTTAAATACCTTGTCCTCTAGATATTTCCTGTGTTTTATTTATCAGGATTATGCATTCTAGTGCCATGCTCTTTTCTTTTTTTTTTCTTCTTGCATGCATGTGCACATTATCTTTTAATTGAATCATTTGGCATTGCCCATTTTCTTGTTGACAAGAACCCCACTTTAAATAAAAAATGTATCTCAGAATGGCTGGTGTGGATATTAACACTTTTATTGATAAGGAGAGAACAATGTTTCAACTTTCCTTTGCCATTTTCAGGTTAGGAAAAAAGAGAGTTTGCAAGTGACATTGTTCTCTCCTTATCAATAAAAGTATTCTTACCCATACTAGCTGTTTTGAGATACACTTGCCCACTTTGTTGATGAATTGTGACCTAATGACAAGGATGAATGACTTTTTCTTACCCCTTCTCCATAAGACTCATTCTCTTCTACTTATAATCTTCTGCAGGAACTGTTTGACTTTATATCTCTGAACTATAGCGTAACATTAGAAGAGCATTAATTTCAAATCAACATCATGCTAAACTTCTAACAGTTTATTGGGCATGCTCCACTTTCCTTCCTTTTCTCATGGATAAGATGGTCATAATCCACTCTAACAATTCCATTGTCATACTTTATTTCAACAATCAGAGGCACCTCTTCCAGGGCTCTTTGCTTCCATGTTTTGGACCTACTACTTTGGGGTCATTCCCATTGGGTAAGTTTCAAAAATGGTGGCAGTTTGACTCTCTCTCAACTAGACCAGATTCTACCAACTGTGAATGGTCTTTTCAGAATCAAGTTTTTTGTTGGATTTGCTCTTAGATGGGAATACATATCCTTGATACCTTTGCTACTTCTCTCAATACCAAACCTCCACTCTTATTGTTTACAGTTCCTTATTCTTCAGTTCTGGCAATCATCACTGTCAGCCATAACTTTGGCTTGTATGAGTGATTTTCTCTGATTTATCTGCTGTTATTTATGCTTCTTCTTCTACTACCTTGTTTCCCATCTCACTTTCTCCAGTCTCATAGATCTCTATCACCCAAAGGGTGTTGTCCCTTTTTCTTCTTATGTACAATTTGTTCAGTCTTATCACCTCTAGGACAGGACTCCCTGATCATGTAGTCTTCTTCTTATCCCATTCCTGTCATCCAACAACTTAATCTATCAGTGGAATTGAGATTTTCAACAGTAATTCATCCACCAATCACTTTCCAGGCCATCCTGTGATAGCCCACCTTTTAGTTATTTTTTAAATTGTTATTTGATCATGGATTGTCAATTTCTATCATAGCTGGCTATTGGGCAGCTCTGTAAACTACATTTTCCTTTCCCATTACCACCATGTGTTATATTCTTCTGTTATCACTACTTTGTGTTTGATCCTTCCTTATTTATCAACCACCTCATCCAACTCCTATAACTGACTTAGACCTTGATGCACTTTTACATGTTCTCACATGTGCTACATTTGAGCTGTTTTATGTCATATTTTTTCTGAAGACATACATCCTTCTCACTTGTGGTTACAGTCATTCAGAGATAAAATGACATTGGTGCTTCCTAGATTCTCTTTATCTCTTATCTTCCTTTCTGTCTCTCATATCTATGCTCATTTGGACCCCAGTCTTTGTATCTGGTTCAAGATGTGTTAGCTTGTATGAATGTCACCTTTTTGGCACCTCTCTTTGTTTAGGGATCTGTTACCTTCTACTCTTACTGAACAGGTTCACCAACTTTTTCCATTTGAATTTGATGCTTACAAGCTCTTTCACATATTGTTACATAAAAATCATTACCTGTCTCACTCTCTTGCATTTTATTTTGTTGACCCTAAACTAGATTCTTCACACTGGAATCTGTTTAATTTTACCACCCTTGAACAAAATCCTTCAGGCTGATTTGTGAAAGAATCTGCAAATTCAGCTCCCATTATTTTCATCATCTGGTTAATTTGTTTACTGCAGGATTTGAATCTCTCAAGTTGCTCTTATTTGATGAAACTATGTACAATTTTTGAAAATGGTAAGTACATTTTCTTTTTTCTGCACCCTTTTCCATCATATAGGATCCTGATATCTCAAAACCCATTCCTTTGGCTGTGGTTTTGCTAGATAGTAGATAGGACAGTGGGAATCTAGAATCTCATTAATCAATTCATGAGTATCACTAATTAGATGATGAGACATTTGGCTACCTTAAGAAAGTCATAGTTATGCAGAGGAGTTACTGCATAAGGAGGTTTTGTCACCCTTCTGTTAGTGGAAAGAGATCATCATACACTAGTTTAGTTCAACTTAAACATATAATTTTTAACGTGGGAGGTAGCTGAAAGCTAGTAGCATGTAAATCACATAAGCAGATATGTAAGGAAACAAAATATTCTGTGTGTGAAGGTGTCTATCAGAAATATGCTTTCAGGTAAGGAAAATGCTAACATTCTGTAGATGAGCATATTTTGTTGCATGTTCAAAAGTTCCTTTTTTCCTTTGAAATTACATTAGGTGCTGAACTTATCAGAGAGATTCAAAACATTCCAGCCATTCTGATGGAAAAAAAGTTGTTTCGTGGAATAGGTGGAGAATTGATGCCATGCTGTTTGTGTACTAATTGAAAAATCATCACTTGCTGCTCTTCCTTTCATGAATGCTGGGACATAATTGGTAAGAGAGTTTCTATTAAGAGTTTAAATAGAGGTACACTGAATTTTGAAGATCATTTTGTAACACAACTATTTAAAAAATTTGTGATTTTAGCCTATACAATTTTCAGATGTTGATGTGTTTCCGTAAGATGGATGATTAATATAAATAAATAAATACGTACAGATTTTAAAATATAAACAAACAATTCATTATATGCATTGATTTATTAATGTCCTCCTGTAGCTCAACTGAAAATATATTTTACATAGTTAAACTTCAGTCTCATTTTGTTGCAGAGTTATTACATAGAAAATATGATCCTTGTCATTTGTCACATTCTCTCTTTCAGAAATTACCAATGATTCTCTGTGACATTTAATATTATTTTATTTATAACTTAACCAATAAAACAACAAGTTTTAACAAATTGTGTATTATGTCATGTTGCTTTCATTAGACAGAGAATTGTTTGTTTCACTTGCAGCTCAAAATTTATTCCCTTGGGAATCACTTCAACAAGCTTTTGAATCTTTAAGGGCTCTTATTGCATAGTTGTAAAACAGAAAAATTGTGATAGGAATGGAACATTGTCTATTTTTGCATGTTTTGTTCTTTGGTGCACTGTTTAAGAGATAAAAAAATTTTAAAATAGTATCATTCTAATAAACAAAGTTAGAGTTAATGACATTGACAGTTGACAAAAAAAGGCCTAGTTAAGTACTTCTTGTTTCTAATGGGTATTCTTTATTATTATAAAAGTAACTTAAAATTGTAAAAAATAGAAACATTAGGTAAAATAAATAATTATAATAAAACAGTTGAAAAATCTTTTAAATTTAAATTTAAAGTATAGGAATGGGTGCACTAAAGAGTGAGGATATCAGTGTAGGAAGAGGCATGATGTTATAAAATGTTTCTGTACAACCTTGCAAGAGGTTATGTTCTACATTATGTCTGTGCTTTATTTTTTCTGTTCTATATACAGTAAGCAAGGTGAATTAAGCTTGTCAAACTTAAGTTATGCTTATTGTACAATAACTAGAAGTTCCTGTGAATTGAATTATTGGAAGCCATTCACATGCTGTAAAGTCTGTTAATATGACACCAAAAGAATGGATAGTTATGTGGACCCATAACCTGTATATTTTTTTCTTTGCAACTTTTGTTCCCCCTTTTGCAATGAGCAGGCAACAGGATTGTGTACATTAGCTATATAAATAATTAAAATACAAAGTTAAGAAATACTAAGAGTTTTCTATACATCAGCATTATGGATTTGTTACTGTTTATACAAAAGTAGAAGAATTATAAACCCACTTACATAATTATACTTTATATAATATCATTAACACAGAAAAGTGATGTAGTTATAGACTGGATGTTGGACATGTTCCCTTGTGAGGTTGTATAAAGAAAGTTTTATTATACTATGGGAATTTCTATTTTGTTTCCCTCCTTTGTGGTAAAACTATTTCTACACTTTTGATTTTTTAAAATATTTCTTCCACTTCCAGCACTTTTTTCATACAAAGTGACATGATCGTGGAGCATTGTATCTCAGAATGGCTGGTATGGGTATTATCACTTTTATTGATAAGCAGAGAACAATGTTTTGATTTTCCTAGGTCATCTTCAGGTTAAGAAAAGTTTGAATGTGACCGCTTATGGACGCTTTTAGGACGAGTATAAACAGGATGCGAGATTGTAGGGAGCATTGCAGGTGGATGTGCATTTATTAATTAGTATAGGTCTAAAGGTTTCCTTTATATTGGTTTAATTTTGGTTTTAGTTTCTGTATAAGTAAGGCTTCTTTTTTATTTGCATTTGTTTATATTTGTTTCCCTACTTAACATCTTGGTTGTTTTTCTGTGGTTATGTTATGTTTATTTGATTTACAGTGTTCAAAACACACGTGAAGGTGTGTTTTGTGTTCTTGAATCTAGTTTCCATTTTTCTGCTTGTTTGTCCATTATAGAAGTTGTAGCAGTTGTTACATTGTATTTTATAAATTATGTTGGTGTTGTGTTTGTCAGTATAGATTTTACATAACATGGACTTTAGTTTGGTATCTGGTTTTGAGATAAATTTGATGTTTGCTGGAATGTTGTGTTTTATTTATAAGTTTTTTCTAAATGTTGGTTATTTTTGCTGATGTTGGGAACATAAGGTTTACAGCAATGTAAAGTTTTGTAGTTTGTTGTATCTTGGGATTTATTGTTGTTGGTTTAGGTGTGTGCGATATTTTTTCCATGATTTTGAGGAAATTTGTTGATGTTGATGATGTGTTGTTTTATTTTATTGATTTGATCATTACTTTTATCGGGTGAGCATGGTTTTGTGGCTGTGTTTATTTGGTTTCTTAATATGTTGAGTTTTGTTTTGTTTCATGTGCTGAGTCCCAGGGAATGTATAATCCAGTATGGGTGATTTCTTTGTGGATTTCTGTTCTGAATTGTGTATCAGTTCTAGTGATTTTGAGGTTAAGAAATGCTATTTGGCTAGTTTCTTTCTTGTTCACAGGTGAACTTAATGTTGTGGTGTATTGAGTTAACATGATTGATAAAACTACATGTGTGTTTTGTAGATGTGAATCCAGCAATTGTATCATCAACATACCTGTACCAGTATAGTGGTTGGTGTAAGGCTGAATTGATCGCCAGATTCAATCTGTCATAAAAATGTTGGCTAGAACTGGTGACATGGGATTTGCCATACTTAGGCCATTTATTTCTAGGTAGTTTTGGTTACTGAATGTAAAGTTAGTTTTGGTGGTAGTGAATTCTATAAAAGTTGCTAATTAGTTACTGGGGATGTGTATCAATGGGTTGGGGTCTTGGATATAAAGTTCTAAAGCTATCTTGCAGGCTTCAGTCACTAAGACTTCTGTGAAGTGGAGATTACATGAAAACTGGCCATTAAGGCTCTATCATTTAGTTGATTAAGAATATATTTAAAGTTGAAAGTCTTTGAAAAAGAAGCCAGCTGATGTTACGATTTAGAAAATGCTCGACTCTATATTTTACAGAAGTTGTAGTTAAATGATTCAGAGGTTGGCATCATGAGTCTAATGGACATTCAGGTTTGTGAGGTTTGGGGTGCTGTATAGTTGTGTTGTGCATGAGTCGGTCTTTCGTAGTTAAGAATAAATGTTTTCTGAGATTGTGTTGTTTTTTCATTTGTAGTAGTATTTTATTTAACTGGTTTTCATGTGTATTTGTTGAATTTGTGTTTAGTAGTTTAAATGCATTTGTATCTGACAAGATGTTCATTTTTGTGTGTGTAAATAATGGTGTATGTGTTATGTGGATTCTCTTCACTTATAATGTGTCTACATATTGTGAGTGTGTATTTACACTTGTCAACATGATTGTTGACACTTATACTATGCAATTTTTTGGATGATTTAGTGTGAATTGTAGTTGTGTGCATATACCAAGGGTTGATTATTTGATTAACTACTTCATGCTAACACTAACATGTTGCTCCTGTGCTATTTTCCTGTTTAATGCACTTATAAGTATAGTAAGTCTGTTTGTTGCACAGCTGAAAGTGGTAAACAATGTTAGACAGTCATTGAGATTGAGAAATTTGTGATGTTATTAATTTTTTTTTTTATCTGCTCACTTCCTCAAGTCGTTCTATAACTTGTGACTATGTATATGATTTATTTGTCACCTGAGAGTGTCTCAGATATTTTTCAAGATTCATTATGTTGTTGTTAAAGGGGTGTATGAATAAAGAGTTTGTATTGCATGTATTGTGTACCAACTTATTCTCACCATATGTACTATTGTACTTATGATAATAAGAATTTTTTCATGAAGTGTGCTTGCAAACAACACAAGAGAAGCTTGTGCAATGTGGAATTCAATAAATTGATGTACAATATTTTTCATGGGGATATAAATTAGATACAGTTAAAGGGCAATAAAGCAATAAAATTTATATTCATATTACAGTTTAAGTCATTGTAGAAAGAAATAAGGTTAGATTTTTTTTCTCTCTTTTCATTCTTCTATTTGTGTGTATGGTTACATGGTTGGGCAAATTGGCCAATCTTGTGTAACGCTTTACTGAAAAAAAGTGTTTTGAAATTTGAGATTTTTTCGATAAAGAAGATTATTTTTTATCTTAACATGATAATCACTTTGCACCTTGTATATTTGTTGAGAAATTTTAATGAAAATATTTTATTAAAAATTTGATTTTATCTACAGATTACTCATAATACTTACTGAAAACTTGTGAAATTATGAGAAGATACACAAAACATATAAATTATATTATGGAAATTATGAAGGTCAATTTAAGGTTGTAAACTCGGCTGGTTTGACTGAGCCAGTAGCAAGAGAGTTAATCAAACTGTAAGATTTTGAGACTCGTGTTCCAGAATGTATGATGTGATATCTTTGACAAGAATCTTCCCAATCATCATTAACCCAATCTTAAAAAAAATATATTAAAAAAAACATTATCATTATTTTACATGAATTCAGTTTCTTGGATCTTATTAAATATGATTTCTCATAGTTGCAGTATATTCTGGCAAATCAGTGGAATATACCATCTGAACCACCTTCTTCTCTCCCCCTTGGTGTGGGTTCCTACATGTGGTGAGGGGACCTCCCAGAGAAAGTTCTGTTTTCCAGTTTACCTTCTCTAGGATCGAAACATCCACCCATGTGTTTGCCTTGTATGATGACCCATGAAGGAAAGGAAGGGATCCTGGTGGTTGAGGGTTCCAATCCTAACACACCACTTTGGCCTTGAATTCCTGTAGATGGGCAGTCTTGGGGTGGCTCCCTAGGGTCAACCAAGTATCAATGTTGGATGACCTGCCCAATTGACTCAGGGCAGGATCATTGGTCTGTGGCTCTGCCAGGATCTTGACCTTGAAGATGCTGGACCCCATTCATCATCAGGGACTGCAACTCTGCACAGAACCTCCTCTACACCTTCACCGCTTGCAACTGTCTTTACTGTATGCTTCAGAACTTCAATCTTACCACAGCACCCCACCTGGAGTTGTGTTATCTTTCACAGTGGGCCATGCATCTTCAGAATAGACGCATTTGCTATTGCTCCTTTTGGCTCTTCGTATCCAGGCACAGTTGGATGAATTGGTTCTGTCCTTGGATAACATTGCTATATCCACTGGTTAGCCCATCCCACCGTGGCATATTACAATCTCCAAATTTGACCTTTGTTTTAAGTCATTTGAGGAAAGCAGATACTCCCAATTGGAAGTACTATCTTTTATTTGCTGAACATCTTTCGAACCATTCTTTCATTCCCATTTATACAGATGGTTCAAAATCAGGTGACTCTGTGAGCTCTGCCATGGTTTGTTGTGGTCCAGTGGTTGTGCACAGAATCCCCTGTGCTGTTTCTGTGTTCATTGCTGAACTGTATGCCATTTCTCTTCCCTGGATCACATAGAAGCTAAGCACTACTTGAATTGCACGATTTATACTGACTGGCCCTGGAATTGCTTCATGTTGTCCTCTCTGACATTCAAAATCAACTGGCCTATTTCTCATTAACATGCACTTCTATCCAGTTTCTCTGGATACCAGGCCATGTTAGTATTTGTGGGAGTGAACTCTGCTGACACAGTAGCTAAGCCTGTCTGCTCTGCTATCACTGCTGTCTGTTCAATACATGACTATGGTCCTGTATTCAAGGCTTAGCTCCGTGCCATTTGGCAGTTGATTTGGAATGAGCAACTTGAGTGAGCATTTCCAAATAAAACCCTCTATTGGACTTTGGCTGTCTTGTTTCAGTAAGGATTGGAAGGAGGAAGTTGTCCTAACTAGACTAGGCATTGGTCACAATTTTTTAACTTATCATTTTCTTTTATCTGAATTGATGCATGAATGAGTTGTCTGTGTGACACTCAGGTCATGATAAGCCACATTTTACTGTTTTGCCATGGTGCAGACTTTCAACAATGACACCATTTTAGACAGTTTTCTTCCAAGATTTATCCCTAACATTGGCAGTGTCACCATTGCCAATGACACCGCCTGTCTTACAAACGTTTTTAGTTTTTTAAAGGCTATTGACCTTTCTAATGCTATTCAAGTTTTTAATTCATAAATTAGACCTTTTCTTTTAATATGATTAGTTGTTACAACTAGTTAGATATGAAATTAGAAAATTGCTGTAATGTCAAATAACGCTAAACCAGGAGTGGAAAGGCCAACTTCAGGTGACTAACACTGATGTTTGAACTTACCCATTAGTCATCCTGGTGAGTTATGATAAAATTATGCATCAGAAAGTCCTTTAAAACCTGTATTACTGTTGTAAATTACATATAAAAACTGTATTTAACATTATTTAAGTTTTTAATTAAAAAATTAAACTTTGTTTTGTTTTACCTTGATTCCATTTTACAAATTTTAATAATTTTACTTTACTTTTAACTTTTTACCAGATGTTTGGCACAGATAGCCTAGTTACTTTGTGCCATAAAACACCAAACCAACCAACCAACCAATTCTTCTCTTATTTTTCCCTTTCTCTTCACTTCTCACAGTCCTTTACTGAACCCTGTTGTGTTGGGTCACAGGCCAAAGGCCATGTCATTGCATTTGTTGATTTGCATTCAAAATTTCATTGAACTACCCTTTCGTGAATTTATGTCAATATGTTTGATATCAAGTTGTAGATTATAATTCAAATTTTAGTATTATATTAGGTTGTTCAAAAAATAATGGCAGAGTATAAATTTTAATTGTAAAAAGAAACAAGAAAATTAAAAAGCAACTTTATTAATCAAAACAGGAACCTGGTGAATCGATACACTCTTCCTAATGAGAAACAAGATTATTTAAGCCATGATGATAAAACTAAAGTACTAAAGTCATTCTCTGCTTCTCCTCTGTTGTTGAATCTTTTGCTCTGTAAAAAGTTGTTCAAATGGTTGAATAAAAGTGTTAGTTGGTGGGCAACAGGTCTTGGGAGTAAGGAGGATGAGACAGTGTTTCATCGCTTTCATTCTCAATGAGCTTCTGCAGCCATTTGAGCAAGGTGTAACCGACCATTATCATAAAGTAAGATTGGTCCTTTCAGTTGACTAATGTTGTATTTTATCATGCCTACAGGCCTACAAATTGTGTGTTTGTTCTTGTGATTCTTCTGTTCTTACCAATCAAATTACATAATTAGACCTAGATGTAGGCTTTTTCAGTAGCCTAAATGTACATCTTTAATATAGGTGTGCTTCTAAGCTTTTTGATCTAAGTGATAGTTCGTAAGTATCAGTCAGTAGGCCTAAGTATACATACAAGGCTTGCAAGCACTATCACAGAATCTACCTACGCCTTGTAATGTAGTGTAAGATTAAGTAAAATTTTCATCACAACAGATTGAACAGAGCATGAAATTCGAAAATATTACTCCCAAGTGAAAACTCCTGTGATCTAGATCTGGCAGGCCATTTGTAACTTGTAGCTGCATCAATCTTACGATATATTGTGCGGTTTTCCTACTCCATTTGTTCTTATGCATGTCTCGCAGATTTTATTGTTGAATGCCTTACTCTCCTGAGCTGCTGAAGTCGCAGATCATAGTGTATGTTTAGTGTACAGTTAACGACAGGTTCAGGCTGCTCGGATCCAGATGCTCTACATCAACCTCCTCCACTTCCTTTAGTCTGAGCCTTGATTTTACAACAGGGCTCATCATACCTGTGTTTGTGGCCCTCATTAATCCATGAAATTTCAGAATATCACTGCCCTCTAATAAAGTGCTGGTGCTTTATGGAAAAAACAATATATTCTTTTATCATAGATATTAAAAATATTGTATTTTCTTGTATAATTAGAATGCAAAGGAGTGATTTCAATGGCCTGAAGCCTCTACTCATTGTATTGCTAGTTTTGTTTAGGTGTTTTATTAAAAAGATGTGCTTTTAGACATTATATCACAACGTGTTTGCCTTTGATGAGCTTTAACAGGAATATAATATATTTGTGATTGTTTAAGCTATTTTTAGAGAAACTTGCAATTACTTGTGTTGTAACTAGCACGCATTATTGTTCCAGCAGCGATGCCCAGACGGTCAGTCGGCTCGGTAGTCACTGTGAGGTTTGCACGTTCAACTTAAATACATTGTACAGTTCAGCCCTACTTCCATTCAATCTTTGTTCATTGTATGTTACAGTTTTTTAATAAAGACTGTATTTTAGCCTGTTGAGTCATCTGGGAACAGATTCCAACTACAACAAGCAAGTGTCTGAAACTTTCCAATATTAGAAGTTCTGGAAGCCAGTTACTAGTATTACAAGTGACAATGCAGATGCAGATAATCCAACAACCTCAAGCAAAGGAATAGAAACTGCCATACAGAGGAAATACCATGTTCATCAGAGGACAAGTCTAAAAATGCTTGTGCAACTATTGCACATCATGAACCACCAGATAGTTGTGAAACAAGTTTGTGCAGTAACGAAAAATCTGACACTCCACAGATACAGTGTGGAAAGCCATATCATCCAGACGCACAACTAATATCATGACAGAAAGCAAAATCTTAAAAAAACTTCCAGGGCAAGTTGTTTGATGAGTTCCCACGACTGCACTTCATGACAATGAGACTCAAAAGTCATATGCTTTCATTGTGTCAAGGCATAAAATAGAGGCCTTTTCACAGGGAAATTGGAGAGGCCAGTGGAGTATACCTTCATATCCACTGGTTTTTGCAACTGGAAAAAGGCAAAACAGAAATTCAACAAACACCAATCCTCCTCTCACACAGTTAAGTTGATTAATTTATTCTTACCTTGTGCGCGTGAAGAAAAACAATAGTTTCTGACCACCCCTGGTTATTTTTCGTTCACCTTTGGGGAACGAAATTATAAATTAACCTAAATACCTATCAAGTATTTCCTTCCTTCCTTCCTACTTCCATTCTTGTTCTATCTTCTGCTTGTTGCACGTAAGAGTTTTTCAATAAAGACTGTATGTTCCTGTTGAGTCATCTGGGAAACAGATTCCAATTATAACAAGCAAGCATCTGAAACTTTTCGATATTAGACAGTTCTGCAAGCCAGTTACTAGTACTACAAGTGACAGTGCAGATGCAGATAATCCAACAACCTCAAGCAAAGGAATAGAAAGTTGCCATATAGGAAATACCATGTTCATCAGAGGACTAGTCTGAAAATGCTTGTGCAACTATTGCACATCATGAACCACCAGATAGTTGTGAAACAAGTTTGTGCAGTAACGAAAAATCTGACACTCCACAGATACAGTGTGGAAAGCCATATCATCCAGATGCACAACTAATACCATGACAGAAAGCAAAATCTCAAAATATCAACTTCCAGGGCAAGTGGTTTGATGAGTTACCATGGCTGCACTCGACAATCAGACTCAAAAGTCATATGCTTTCATTGTGCCAATGCGAAAATAGAGGCCTTTTATAGGGAAATTGGAGAGGCCAGTGGAGTATACCTTCATATCCACCGGTTTTTGCAATTGGAAAAAGGCAAAACAGAAATTCAACGAACACCAATCCTCCTCTCAGCACAGATTTGCTATATCTCCAGAAGGTTCACTTGATGTAACTCCAGTGACTGTCCAGTTACATGATGGAAAAAAGGAGCAGCAAGAAGAATGCAAAAGAAGTCTAGCCAAAATATTCAGAAGTTAACATTTCTTACAAGGCCAAAGTTTAGCACGTGGACGCATTGACGGAGGAGAACGCCCTGCAGTTAATGAAGCTCCTGGAAGAGGAAGATCCTGAGTTGATGGCCTACTTGTCAAAGAAAACCACATTCACATCACCCCAGGCTCAGAATGAAATAATGGAGATGTTCAGCCATGAAATACTGAGGAACATAGCACACGAAGTGCAGCAAAGTAAAATCTTTGGTTGATGGTACTCAAGATGTTACAGGTGCCAAACAGGGAGCAATATGTTGTGCGATAATGAGATGAGAACCTTGACATCCATGAGACATTTCTTGGTTTGTACAGAGTTTCCAATACAACTGGTAAAACAATATCCTCGACTATACTTGATGTACTGACAGACTCAATTTACCACTGTCAGGATTAAGAGCACAAACTTATGATGGAGCCGCTAACATGAGTGGTGCATACAGTGGATAGGCAAAAAATAAAAGAGAAGTAACTGTCAACTTTGTTTTTTCACTGCGAGCATACAAGACTAATTTA
Source organism: Tachypleus tridentatus (assembly GCF_004210375.1). NCBI lineage: Eukaryota > Metazoa > Arthropoda > Merostomata > Xiphosura > Limulidae > Tachypleus > Tachypleus tridentatus. The sequence continues at coordinate 9,323,342 of NC_134832.1, read as the reverse complement.
ATAATGCATCATGCAGTTGAAGCTTGTGAATGTGTTCGAGATTCTATCCAGTGGGTACATGACTTCGTGTCTTGCTTCAGAGGTCAGGAAAATACAAGACAATCTTTGAAAATATTGTATCACAGACAGCCACAATGGTCCAGTTAAATACATCCGCCCAGTGCGTTCAACACGCTTGTGCCACCTATCTGCAATTACATGTGCTAATGATCACTACTGTGACATTGTTGATTCTTTGTCTGAATTAGCAAATGAAAAATCAGATGTAGCAGTGAAAGCACGAGGTCTGCTGGACAGATTTGACAAAGGAAAGACAGTTTTAGGATTGTTGATGGCTCAGCATCCATTAGCTGCATTAGAGGAACTAAACGTGCATTCCAAGCAAAATCAGTGACAGTATCTGGCATGATTGAAGCATCTGCAATGACAGTTGAGCAATTGCGGGTATTGCGAACAGAGGAAAATTACAACAAAATATTTGATGAAGCTGAGAAAAGGTAACTTCCCTAGATCTGGTGCTTATTGAACTACCACGATTCTAGACCCCCCAAGAAGGATCACAGGTGATGGCTCAGCACACCATTGTGCAACAGCTAGAGATTACTACAGAAGCCAATATTTTGAATTTGTGGACACAGTCATAGAACATCTGACCACTAGATTCAATGCAGACAACAGTGACTTGAGGCAATATCTGACATTTGATAACATGATCACATCTGGCAAGATTGACAACTCAGTTGTAAACTTCTATCCAGAAATCTCTGCACAACGGCTCGAGTTTCAGTTGCCCATGTTCAAAGGAACAACAAAAGTAGTATCTCTGAAAGGATGCTTACTGTAAAATGCATGAAACAAGCCAGCAGATGTTTAGTGAAGTGTTTTTTTTCATGAAAATTTTGCTTGTATGTCCAGTATCCAGCTGTGAATGTGAACATAGCTTTTCTGCATTAAGATGGTTGAAGACGTGGTTTAGGTCAACTATGTCTCAGTGCCACTCAACCATGTGTCACACTCACAAAGATGAGGTTGACAAGATAAATATAGAAGAGGTTATGAAAGAATTCATAAACAGATCATCACAAAGGATGTCTACATTTGGGAACATGTAGACTAGAGGACTAAATGAATCTTACTTCAATGAAAAGTATGAATAAGTATGTGCTACATTGTATTGATAATTTTCAAGAGCTGCAAAAAACATTTTAATTATTTTTTATCCAACAACGTGAACAGTTTTTCAGTAGATATAAACTTATTAAGGGTAATTTTATTAATATTTGAAAGCGTAATTCATGCAATGAAAGTTATTAGTAACCTTCTCAAGTATAATGGCCATCTTTATACTGTGCAGTGTGCAGGAATAAATTCATGTGGCAGTTAATTTGTGACACATTTGTCTTTATTCTATTAATATTTTGAAAACTGTTTACAACACCTCACTTATACAAACCTACATGGAAACCTTGAAGTATCGTGGCAACAAGATTACTCTGACTGCATGTTTACAGCTTTCAGGTTCACGTAATCAGAGATTACCAATTTGCAAATTGAACATTCCACATAAGTGGTTGCAAAATCATCCCTCCCATCGGGTGTAAAAAATCTATGCCCTATCAAGAGATATGTAGAATATCACTAGTGACAATTAAGGAAAATACGTGATAAAGTAGAACATGTAAGATAAAATATAATAGCAGTAATTTGCAGTAATATGGCATACATAAGAGTTTCTAAGAATGTGAAGTTATTTGCTATCCAATAATATTTATAAAAATAATTGAACTTCACCAGTGAATAACTGAATACATCCTATTTATCTGGTATCTACTTTAATGCAGTGCATATCTGAGAAATATATTTGGAAAATGTATTGTTTATAGAGCTACCAAATTTACTCATTCAATATGATGTTAATAACTTTGGATCTGTTCAAAAGTTCATTTATTTTAAAAAATCACAGATTTTTGTCAAATTAGCAGCTTCTTATAATGCATCTCTATACTATAGTTGATTTACTGTGTCCATGTTGCATTTAACATCATATTGATTCTAAAATGTACCAGATAGTACCAATTGCTTCATTAATTAAAAAAACCTTATTTGATAACATGCTTTCAGATCCACATAGAAGGTGACCGTCTTCAGTTTTCAAACTTTTTTCTGTGTTCTAAAATTTTACTTTTTTGATAGTCTCATTCAAAAACATTCCTAAAATTTCATAGCCCTGTTTTTGTAAACCAACAACAACAAAAAAATCCTAGGAGCAGTGAAGAATAAAGGCCAAAGGTAATGATTAGCATGAGTGGCTTGACAAAATTGTATTAATAGTTTTGGTATTGTTTAGAATTGTGAATTTTCAGACTAGGGTATTTATTACTAAGGAGATTGTGTTGTGCTACTTTGGTCAAGTATGGGCAATGTGTTAGTGTTTGTCATATGGTATAAATCTAAGAGCTTTACCAGGATAAATATCATGTGAGCACTTGAAGTAAAAGCTTACTGAGTAATGGGTTTTATTTAATGTAATAAGCAACATTTCACATTAACAAAATAGAAAAACTTGACACTTGAGTGATGCAATTCTATTTTGCAGTATCAGTATCAAACACATTTGCATAGAGTAAAATTATCACTTGTGTCAGTTTACTTATGAGTATTATTGTACATCGTTATAGCATAAGAGCAGTATAACTTTAAATATTGTGGATGTTTTATCAGTAGAACTGATTTTAGATATGCAATAACCTGTATGTATAATTAGAATTTACAGCTTAGGTATTTATTGGTGATCTTGTAAATGTGCAATACTCGAAAACCTGGAAATGGTTTTGGTGAATTGATTGATTGATAAATGTATGGTCAAATTAATTCAACAATTTCAATATTTTAATATAGATAAAGAACTTGATATACAAAGTTTCAAAGTATGTTAAAAAAAACAATACACTAATGAATAATTTCATTAATATGTGCAGTTAGTTCATCAGAAATATGAGTTTACTGCAATATATTGTTAGCAGATAAAGGCTATATGCATGCATGAATATCAGAAAATAGTTTTACTGTATATTTCCACATGAAAACATACTCATTTAGGAATATTCCATTTTACAGCAGTCAGCATGTTCCTATTTTGTATTAAAAGTTGCAACACAATCATACAATTTCTAAAACTTGTGTTGTATATGCTGTTATAATGTTTTGTGATATAAGTTGAAATTTAAAAGTGTGATTGGTTTATGTTATCATAAATAGATATACGGTCTTTGTTATGTGCATCCTGATAAATTATGAATAATTCAAGAAGAGTTTGACATATATTGAATATTTGCCAAATGAAATTTAAGCATCAAACTGTCACTTTTCACATACAGCATGTGTTTTTTTATTAAACAATATAAAATAATTTTTTGCCATTTTAAATTTTATTATAGGTGGTAGTTCTAACTGAAAAGCTAGAACACTTTATTCTACCCAAGATATGAGCTGTTAACTGTACCTAAAATATCTATACACAGAAGTGTAATAATAATAATAAAAAAAAGTAATATCAATAATAATTTCTTTTTTTCTTGAATGGCTACAAAGTTTAATACCAAATGTAACAAAT